>NC_142516.1:131502500-132102500 GCF_057876585.1 Rhinolophus sinicus
CGATTTGTTTTATTTTCATACTCATCTATGGGGATTTCATTTGGCCATGTGAGGGTCTGGGGCTGACTACTTATAAGTCCAGCTTAGGGATTACTTTTCTAGTTGAGTATTACAAATAGGTATTTAAACTGTTGGCCTGGGCCTTTCATGGTTGGTGGCGAATGTTTTCATTCATTTGATTGTTTTCACAGGATAAATTGTAAAACTGGGAAAGATAGTGAAATATTGGAAAACATCTTCTGGTTGCTATTTATATGGGTATTCACGACTGGATTCAGAAGGAGGCCTGTGGGGGTGAGGGGAGGATTACAGATTCCAGATTGGATTCCAGATTGGCACCTGGCAGGAAAACCCTTAAGCAAGCCTCTAGAGTTGTGTCTCAGGTTTCTACTGTGTTCACCCTCCCCTGTTTCCCAGGTCTCCCTTCCATGGCCATGGCCAGATACTGTAAGGGTTAGGAAAGCAGAACCCTGCTACCCAAAGTGCGGTCCATGCACAGGCACTGGCACACGTATCAGCCGTGCACAAGTTCCTCTGCCCCGCACTGACTCAGAATCTGCGTTTCAATAAGATTCTCCAGGTGACATGTCTGAACATAAAATTTGAGAAGCACTAGTATTTCTTACCCCTGGCTACATGTTAGAATCATCTGGGTGTTGATGCTAAGGTTTAACTCTAGAGCAGTTGAATCAGAATTTCTAGAGGACGGCCCAGGCTTTAGAATTTTGATTATCCCCAGCAATTTCAATGTACAGACAGGGTTGAGACCATTGGTGTACAAGAATCATCATTTATTGAACATCGCCTATGGGCCACACATTGATTAGGAGTTTTACAGAGGCCTTCTGTATCCTCACCACAACCCTCCTAGGGTAAGCACAGCCTTCTCCACTGTAGAGATGGCTCGTCCCATATCCCAGGGGTCTCATGTCAGAGCCAGTGTTTGAACCATGTATTCGGCCTGTCAACAGTAGCAATACCCCCACATCTTAGGACAACTGACAAGCAGGGAAAACAGCCGTGAAGCTCCAGGAAGCCCAGGTTCAAGGAATGCAATGTTCCTCTCACAAATAGGCAAAACAGACTAAAAAGGGAAGAGCACAGATTTGAGAGTGCTGCCACCACTGAGCGGAAACGGACCGCTCGGGCTGCCGTGCCCTCCCAGAAAGGCCAGGGGCAGTAGACCCCAGACCAAGAGTCTCGCCACGCAGAGGGAGCTTCCAGTGGCTCCTGCCTAGTCATATCCAGGAAAGCCGGGCCAACCAGGTGAGGGATTTCATCTGGATTTAATGGGACATTTATGAACACAACATACTTATTAGTAAATAATAATTATAGGAGAGCAGGTGCCCCAGGGGGGAGCCGGGAACATAGCATCCCATTTTCTCATGCCCTCCATAAGCAAACCCTGTTTGAAATTAAAACATCCCTGCTGTCAACACGGGTGTTTAAAGAGACCTGGGTTTCTGTAATCTGAGCAGTAATTCTAATACCTGCTGTTAATTGAAAGCTTCATCGTTTGCAGGGTGCTTTCACATCTACAAATGCATTTAATCCTCACAACAAGCCTCTGAGGCAAATATTTTTCCTTATTCCATTTTATAGATGAGGAAACTGAAGCTCTGGGGATATGGTGTCAAGCCCAAGGTCACACAGCTAGTGACTAAGTCAAGGAGCTGTGCCATGGGATGCCGGGCCAGTGCCCTGTGCACTGCCCCACAGCTGCCTTCCAAACCATGCTAATGTCATTCAGTCAAAATGTCATTTTTCTGGTCCCACCAGAAAATCTGTCCTCCTTCACGTTTGGAATTCCCTTTGTCGCTGGGCAGCCTTTGGAGCCCTAACTGTCCATGTCCTGTGTGCTAGCTGAATTCTTGTCCCCAGACGCATGCCTCTCTGAGACCTAAGACAGCTATGAGCAGGAGTTTGCCAGCCCAAAAGGAGAGCAGTGGTGGTAAAACTTGACAAGTTTACACACAAGCACACACTCACGGATACACACACAGAGTATTTCAATAGCAAGACATTTTCAGGGTAATGTTTTCAGTCACCCCAAAATTCTGGGTGGAAGTTGTGAGCCAAAGAAATCATGAACACTTCAAATATGGCTACCAAGTTATAAACGTCATCCCCAACTTGCAGAAGATTAAGGAATCTGGGAACAAATTAGCCTGGTGTAGACAGTGACTTACAGAAAAGTCTCAGAAAGGAGTCAGAAAAGCCAACAACTTTAAATCCTGTAAAGTTTCTTAATCAAGTTACACTATTATTTGAAGTTGGCAGAACACCAATGGATTTAGTCCAAAGACATAATATATGACTTTTTTTTCTAGTTTTCTTTTTTAAGGGCATTAGGGTTTTAGTTCCTTTTTTCCTTCTTCTTAAGGATTTTTTTTTTTTTTTTTTTTTTTTTTTTTTGGCAATATGTCACTTTCTTTTTTCAAATCCATTTCCATCCAACATGCATAAAATGGAGCCAGTTTCAGGGAGCCCTCCACCTCCCTTCTCCTCACACCCGCACAAGAACTGGCTCCTTGACGAAACTAGCCAGCCCTGTAGCCACAAGCAACATAACAGGATTTTGTGCAATGGCTCTCTCTTCTGCCTGGTTCTTTCTAACAGTTCAGCTATTCCCTTGCAGAGAAAGAGGGTAGGAGGACCCTCACCATAGAATCACCCTCCCCCTTCAAAGGCCTTCTCCATTCCACGTTCCCTCAGCTGACCTTTCTCCCAGAGGCCACTCCTGCCCTTTGTACTTCATCCTCGTCTTCCCAATTCTCCCAGCCTCTCTGAGGACCGCCTCTCTTCCTTCTCAGGGAGCCCCCAGCAAGGCCTTCCAGGGCCGGGAGTACACACACTTCTGCAGCTCCCCTCCCAAGGCCCTGAGAAATCCGGAGATCAAAGAACTCAGCAGCAGGGCCAGGTGTCCATCCTCCTCCACAGGCCACGATTAATCAAACCGCCTGACTCACAAGGAGATCAAACCCGGCCCCCCGCCAGCTGTTGGTTAAAGCTGGCCTTCAAGTTGCCCTCATTAAATTTCCTCTCCCTCTCTCTTTCCCTGCTGACTCCTGTCCCGTGACCATCTATCTCTTGGATCTTTCACTCAGAACTCCTCTCCTTTCCTCTGTCCTTCCACTAGCCTATGAATTTCTGTTTTCCTCCATTTCCTTGCTTTGCCCTCTCTCTCTCCTGCCTCATCAACCCCAACCCCTTCATCTCCCTGACACCCCTCCTGCTCTGTTCTCTGTTCAGCTCATTCAAAAATCCATGGTCCCCAGACTTCGTCTCCTGGACACTCTCTCCTGGATTCTCCTACTCAGTCTCTGAAGGTTCTAAGAAGAAGTCATCTGGAGTGTCTGGGCCAGGCTGCAGGGGTGCCAGGCCACTGGACTGTCAAAGGGTGGATTTCCTGAGCCCTCAAGGCCAAGGATACATTCAGCAATGCTGAACTGAATTCTTACCTGATGCTCTTTGCAACAAAGGCCTCTCTAGCAACACACACACACACACACACACACACACACACACACACACACACACACACACACACGTTTCTGGGCTACTCTTTACTTCCTGTTTTCAAAAGGCCTCTAAGCCTTCACAGGGAGCTTCTCAATGCAGCCTGGCACCACTGGGCCAGCTGGCCAGTCCACTCCTTAGTGTCGTTTGCAGGCCCCCACTGGAAGAACCCATTTCACCCAAGAACAAGAAATGGGGAGTACCACCTACAAGTTGGAAAGCGGGCAGAGATCCCTTCTTTTCCTACCAGCTCCATCCAAAATGAGGAAGGATGGAAACATTGGATCCTGACTTCTCCTCGGCTGATGTGTTGAGAATATTTACTCCAGTTGTCTAAAGTTTGTTTTTATACACATTTTCTTACAACAAACACTGGTAAAACAAAGACAAAAAAAAGAAAAACAGTGAATACAGGCTGAAAGGCTGCAGAGTACTGCCTGTCCTCTTTCTCCATCTCACTATATATACATCTATGTATTTTTTTAACTTGTTTTCCATTTCAGTGGTTCTTAAAGCACACAGGCGTGAGAAAACACAGATGGAGTGGAACAGGCAATGTTGTAGCTGTGCACAGAAGACATCGCACCATGTTAGAGATTTTTAGAAGTCTTGGAAGACCTCAGGATGCAGAGAGGTTTTTTGGGTTTGGTTTCTTTTTTCCCCTCTCCTCCTTATATAGTAGAAATTATCTCTTTGCTTCCTGTCTCAGTTCTATTTCTCTCCCCCTGGCATCACCTGCTGCCCTGGGAACACAGTATCCCTTAGCCTCGGTGGCTAGGTCACTCTGACTGCCCCGGGTTTGACCCTCTCTACCTGCCCGTGTTTCCCCAGCTGTGGTGAGGGTAGCCCAGGGGAGGAGAAGCCATCCATCACCCAGTGGCAACAGAGGCCTGAATGAGGCGAGAAGGGTCAGCGCTGGTGCGCACTTGGGCAGGTTGGAGGGGGCGGGGGCATTACAAATTGTTGAGATATCAGTGCCGGGCTTGATGGATGGTACGGAACTAGGGCAAGATGCTGGCACCAGGACCGATCCTATGCTCCAGCCCTCCACCCGCTTCCTCCCAGCCCACCCCCAGTGGCCCCTTACTCCCAGCTTTCTTTTTCTTGCCTGCTCACAGCCCATCAGTCAAGCCATGCCCCGAAGCTGACCTTTTGCAGAGAACAGCCAGCCTCAGAGAACCATTTCTTTCTGAAAAACCTCACCAAGGAATTTTATTAATGCTGGCAGGCCCAGCAGTCAATGGTGTGCCACCACTGCTTCCTGTCCCCTCGGCCTGCCTGCTCGCCCTTGAGTTTTGTTAGCTTTGAGCAAGAAGGGAAAGGACCGTGTGTGACCAGATTTCTTTAGCAGTGTTCCTATTTCTCTCTCTCTGCCTCCAACCCGCTTCTGCTGCAGGTAGGACCTACGGATCTGGCAGTCACTTGTGGAGTTGTGGGGTGCTTGTCTCACTCTGAGACTCATCCATCTACACAGCTTCACCTTCACCTCTGTGAGGTTTGGCCTCTTGAAGACAGTAAGGGGCATTTCAGGAAAGGCCCTGTGGCCCCCCCCCCCCCCCCCCCCGAGAGAAAAGCAGAAATCAACTGAAAAGTCCAGCTGGAATGGGAAGGAGATGTGTTCTGGGCTTGGTCAGCGAATGGATGCATCATTGGGCAGTTTCTAGCTGGCTGCAGACCTGTCCATCTCATTGCGGCTCCTTTGGAGACCACACAGGCTGCCAGTTGCACCACGGCAGCGACACAATAGAACGGAGAATGGGGACGTGTTGGGGCAAATGGTGGTGGAAGACGTTTAATAGAATTACTATTAGGCCTTGAGTTAATGAATCACAACTGCAAGAAATCATGATAATCCAGCAGGCATTAGTGACAGATTAGCTTCAAAGCTGCCATAAAAGTGCCATAATGCTTACCTAACGGCATGATTAATTCTCCCAGTACATAATGGCTTTATGGGGGAACCAGGCACCAACAGAGGCTTGACAGAAAGCTACACTGAGATCTCCAGGGCGCCGGGGCACCCCCACCCTGCTTGGGCTGTGTGGCTTCCGCTCTGCCCAGAGGCAACTGCCCCCACTGCATTGTGGGTAGACGGGGCAGCTGGTCAGACTTACCCCAGAAGCCTTCTCAGGGCGGAGAAAACAAGCAGTCCCTTGGAGTGCCCCCAGTGCTTTGCCCCTCACCAGTAGTTGTCCGGGGAAACTAAGAAGTCACATCACCCCAACCCCAACATAGGTACCTCTTATGACCAGCACTGGTGCCTGGAGAGCTGCATCTCAGTCCCCTGATCAAAGGAGTCAGTGTAGAGAGGTCTGGAAAGAGTACGGAACTGTGCTCCTCACCAGCCGCGTGAGCTGGCAAGTCACTTACCCTCTCTGGGCTCAGTTCTGAGCCAGCGTCCTTAACCACTAGACCTCCTCCCTATAATGGCACCTAACAGTTACTAATATTAATCACTAACTTGTGTTCTAGGCATGATGCAAATCTCCTTATACATATTATTTTATTTACTGCCCCCCAAGAATCCTATGAGATAGTTACCACTATTATCTTTAGTTTACAGATAGGGAAACTGAGACTTGGAGAGGGAAGATAAATAGCCCATAATCAAACTAGCAGTATGTGTGGAACCAGGCAACACTCCCAATTGTTTGCTTCTCTATCAGCCCTCTTGAGCCCTAATACCCTAATAATTAAAGTTAATGCATTAACATCAAGGGAAAGCAGCTAGTGAGACACTGAACATCATCTTTTATGAGGAAGAGAGACGGTCTGGCCTGCTTGGTTGCCTGCCCCGCCCCCCATGAGAAGTGGGAGGCAGCTGATCTGGACACCGCATCTTCTATTTACCTTAACTCTGTGGACTCTTCCTGTCTGACGGTGATACCTTGGGCACGTAACCACTCCTGGTTTCTGTTTCAGCTTCTCTTGTGCACAAAGAGAATCATAGTAGTAGCAATAATAAGAATAGCTTGCCCACCTGACAGCAGGAATGTCTTGATCCCTTAAGGCTCAGACCTACTTTTCACAACTCCAACCGGAGCCTGAGCCACTCCCCTGAGCACACCACAGACTCCCCTCCAGAGGCTCCCACCACGGTCTGCCCATCTTCCCATAAATATGGAGGCAATTAGCACGAAGCCCAGGTCCGAAGGGAATTCTTGGAGCCATATTCATCTTCATAATGTTGAAGAAAACCCCCCAGGAGGCCTGAGTCACTGCCGTGGCAGGCATACTGTTTCTGTTCTGATGACCTCGGGCTCCATGAAAGACACACAGCCCTCCCTCCAGCAACCTCCCTCCCAGCTCACGTCACTCCAGGCTTCCCACCAAGTGGGACCCCCAGGCTGCCACTCGTATGACTTGGTCCTCTCCTGCCACAGCATGAACAGGCTCCAAACTTCCCCAAGGTCTATGCTCCTTCTAAATTCTAACATCAAATATTTACTTTTACAGGGCAGCATGGGAAAGGTCAAGAAGATTCACTTGTCCCTTTGCAGCTGTGAATCCTAAAATGGACATAAGGCTTGAGAATGTGTGCTGCAAGCATTGAGTGGGTTTTCTGGAGGTGACTACCTTTGTGATGGCCCATGCGTCTCTTGTGGCTGGCTGTCTAACGTGTGTCAAGCGGACCCTATCGCTTTAGTTATAGAGTCATAAAATCTCAGGGTTGTAAGAGACCTCAGTGATTGTTTCTCCCACTCCTCCCCAAATCTACCCTCATCTGCTATCGACTCCTCTTGAGTCAAATATATAGTTCTTATTTCAACATGCTGTGCTCAGTGAAAGCTCAATAAATATTTATTGATGGTGGTGCCCATGATGAATTAACAGCCAAAGCTATAAAATTAAAGTTTCACACAAGCAGAGATCCTGGTGAGAAAGAAACTGCTATGTAAAGTTTGAAATTTTTCAAAATGACAAGCATTCACACACACACACACACACACACACACACACATTCACACACACAGTTCTCTATCTCGCCTATCTGTAGAATCACACTGGAAACAGGAAATGTCCCTCTTATAGAATACGCATGCCTTTGTGGAGGGCATGGGCAGCTTCTCAGAGGCCAATCGTCCCAGCCCGCTCGGATGTGCTTGGCCCTGGACCCAGAGTCGCTCTTTGTCTCCTTGCCAGAACCAGGGATGAATGCAATCCTGAGAAACGAAATGGTGCCACTGAGTGCTTTATCAGGTGTTCCAAATGAGCTAAAGTAAGTGCAGTAACGTATACAATTCTAGGATGCTACAACTTTAAGGGAAAAGATCATGACAAATGGCTTAAATGGGAATTTTTAACAAGATAGTGTGTACCTAGAAGGAAATGCTAGGCAGTGTCACCATCAAGGAGTCAAGAACTTGGAGGCCTAGTGAGTAGAAACCAGTCATCACCAGCCAATCAGGTCATGTAGCTCCTAACCCCACCCCAACATGTTTATACACAGGAACACACTATTACAGGTCTAAAACCCCCCACGGTTCTGTTTGAGAACCAACTAACAAAGCTAACCTTTTCCCTCTTCTTGACTGCCTGGGTCCCCTCTAACTGCAGCAATGAGGCATCAAAGCTCACTGTCACCCCCCTCAATCTCCATCTCATTTGACTCTGAGAGCAAGTTCAGGGGGCCTGCTAAATCGAGGGGTGAAGGCAAGGGCCTTCTCAAATTGAACCACAGGAGGTCCGGCAGAAAGGGGCCCTGCTATTCCTCAAACCAAACAAAAGAGAAACATTTATAAGCTAGTCAGGTGCATGGGCTAAAGAAAATCTCAGCCAGTTTGAAAACATAAAAACAGAGAAGGTCTTGAAGAAACAACTAAGATTTTGCGCTAAACCTATAAAGTGAGATTGGATGTGTAACTCATTTGCTCTGGGCCCAGTCTATACCCTGAGATTCTCTCATACTGAAGGAAGCCTGTTCTGCTGCAGAATGTGGTAAGGCATGGGGATGGGACAGAGCAGGAGTAGTGGAAGGGAAAAGCCATGAAAACCAAAGATGAGTGTTAGGAGAACACTTCCACCCCGCCCTTCCCCTACTTTAATTCTTTGGGCAAAAGATCATCCAAGAGAGCTGTGAAGGGAAGCAGGTCAGGAGCTCCAGCACAGGCCTCCCTGGGCCTGCTGTGCCTCTGTTGGTCTTCCCCTGGACTCCATGCTGTTCTCCCTCCTCTAACTCTTATTCCTTGGCTAGTCCCCAGGAGTCCCCTATTTGGACAGCATGCTAATGGTAGACCAGGCAACCTGGGAGAGGACAAAGAGAGAGGGAACCTGTCAATGGCCAGCATTTAGTGGCATCACCCCTGTGCCAGGCACTCGGCTAGGTAGAGTCCTCCCACGGGAAGATCACAATATGTCCATGGAAAGTAAGAACACCCACAGTCCAGCTGGCAAGGCTCACTGGCCCCTGCCCAGCCCAGGCCTGTCTGCCCTGGCTGCTGAATACTGTCTCATGATCCTGTTCTAGTTTTTGGTGTTTGTTCCTGCCCATATGGGGTGTCTGATCTTGCCATGGCCAGTGTTTTCTACAAAAAAAGGGACCTGGTACACTTTTATAGGAACCCAGTGGTTCCCTGAGGCCAGATTCTAATGCTGTCCAGATGCAGAAAAACAGAAGGGCTATTCAAAAACAACTGAAATATCAACACACTTTGAAAGCGGTCTGTTAGCACTTGTCGTAAGCACAATAAACAAAACAATGAAACCATCAGAAAGTACCGTGAGACAGTCAGGCTTTAGGAACTTGGCTTTGATGATTTAGAAAAGCAAAGAAAGGGGGCAGAACCAGTTCCCACTTGGGCTGAGGCTTGTTTGTTCTGCTTATCTGAAGTTAGAGCTACAATCCCCATCAGGATGAAAGGACCTAGTTGGTGCAGCCTTCTGCAAGTGGTCAGTTTCTGCACATGGCCCATAAAACACCCATTTGTACAACACCACTCCCATCTGTTGAAAGACCCTTATTCCCTCTGAGTTAGCTCAACAAATAAGCGAGCTCAACCAACGAAGTCATTTGCTGGAGTGCTTACCTGGGTGGGCTCAAGGAAATAAGACCTAGGCTGTTGGGGACACAGTTACAATCATTCCCTCTGCAACAGTTAGAGACCCTAACCCCAAGTGAGTTAAAATGAGGACAAATGAGGGTCTATTCGTCCTCACTTTTGGAGGAAGAGGCTGAAAGAGAAATGTCAACTGTCCACCTGGCACACATCAGCCTTCCAATTTGAGTCATGGAGCTGGGGCTGTCCCTGGGTGAAATGAGGCCGCCCGCTGACCAGTCACTCAAGGTTGTTTCCCACTGTCTCCATTGTTCAGGCTTTGCTTAATCCCCGCAGTGGGTGCTGGCCAACTCATCTATCAAATTACCTGCCAGTGATTTAACCGAGCTTAGTTCATTTGGGTGTAGTCCTGCATTTTGACTCTAAGTCAAGCAAAATAGGGGATTAACCAAAGGGGGTGGGGGAAATCTGACATGGCTGTCCACCGCGAGAGACGGGACTCTAGACACAAATGAGACCTGATGGCAAGAGTGAGAACTTGAGAGGCCCAAGACGTGGGCTCTGGTCCCCTGCTCAGCTGTGTGACCCGGAGTCCATCTCTTGTATCCCCGTCTCCTCGTACATAGACCAGCTGGCCAGTCTGCTAAGCCCTGTGAGCACATGAATCAGAAGATTCAACTCTGTTCTTCCCTCCTAATTGGGAAAGAAAAGAATCCCACATGTCAGAACAAAGGAACCAAACACAGAGCAGGAACTCTCCCACTTCTGCTCCGGGCCGTAATCCTCCTCCTTTAGTGGCAAAACGCCTGTGGTATCTGGGGGTTTCGTCTGAATCTGGCTGTTTCTCTGGAACAGAGAATGATGCCACAACAATCTGTAAAAATTCATTGAGCACCTTCAATGTGCCCAACTGCTCCCTTTAACTACTTCAAACATTTTAACAGGTGGGAATAATCTTGGAACCAAAGCCTCCACTTCTCCTGATGCCTTTCAACCTGTCCTGGATGCAGCCCTTCGCACAGCAGGCTCACCCTCTGCAATCCCTACGGCCTCCTAGCCCGGTAGGGGCCAAAACAGCTAGAGCCAGGAGGCTGAGGTTCAAATGCCTTCAGAGTGGCCACCTTTCCTTTGATCAGCCTCCTATGACGTAGAGGAAAGGACATGGAGTTTTGGAGTCAGAGTAAACCTGTGTTTCGAGGCCCATCTGTAGCACATACTAGCTGCCAGGCTCAGAGTAGTGACAGCTAATTCATGACTGCTCTAAGGACTCGAAGAGATCATGCTGAGCAAGGACCAACGCACTGCCCAGCACAGAGTGTGTGCAATAAATATTAGCTGCTTTGTTCTCATCTCCACCTACATACAGCTGTCAATCAATCAACAAGTATTTGTTGGAAGCCAATTAAGTGCCCCCCACAATGGGATTTCAAAAGATACAGGTAAATAAACCAAGGTCACTGCCTTGGGGGGAGCTCCCAGGATGATGGAGAAGATGAGAAGGTCATTTCAACAGACTGAGAAACTGCTTCAATACAGAAAAACAGAGAAGTATTAATGTAGGGAGGCAATCTGGTCCTTCACTGGTTAGCGTCATCCTGCTTGGTACCACTCCTTACGTGATGGATGACCTTAGACCAATCACTTAACCCTTCTAAGCCTCCCGCTCCTTATTTGTAAAATGAGGAAAATAACATCTATCTCATAGGGCTATTGTAAGGATTAAATAAATTAAATTAAATATGCCCATGTTAGCTATGTAACCTCATGTGAAACATAGATAATTGACCTAACTCATAGTGATGCTATGAGAATTAAATTTAATACATGTAAGCCATTTAAAATAGGATTATGTAATTATTCACTATCAATGCCGTCTAGAATGTAAGTTCCCTGAAGGAAGGAGTTTGGTATGTTTTATGCACTGATGCATTCCACATAGAACAAGGCCTGGTACATACCACATAAATATTAGTTGATTGAATGAGTCATTAAGTGACACAGGAGAACCAGGCAGAGGGGCAGATTCCATTCCCAGAAGGCTTCCTAGAGGAGGTGACCCAGAAAGGTGAATAGGAGTTAGCTATGCTGAGAAGGTGGGAAGGGGATGCCTGCAGAGGAACTACCACAAGAGGGGTACCAACCACGAAAGAGCATGGTATGAATAGGAAACCTCAAGCAATCTAGCATTTGTAGAATAAAAAGTACAAATCAGGAAGAAGCAGGAACTGAAGGCTACCTCCCAGGTCTTCCACTGATAGTGGGACCAAATACACCCTGGAAACCATACCCAAGAAATATGTGAGCATTTGAAAAAGACAGCTTCTGTCAGACCCACCCAAGGTCACCAAGTCACAGGGCCTGATCCAGGAGAGCCCCAGAAATAGCATCTCCCATGAGTCCTCTGCCTCTGGGGCAAGTCCCATCACATGGGATCCTAACCCATCTGTCTGCAAGATTCCCAGCCCACTTGGAGAAGCAGGTGACCATGCCTATGCACTCTGACCCCATCAATCCCAGCAGGGCCTGGAGAAGCATTTACATCTTCAAAGGTCCTGGTAAATGTTAGCCAACAGCCTCCTCCCAACCCCAACCCTCATCCCTCCCGCTCTGAGCCATGAGGGGTCAGAGACCAGGGTCACACCTGGCCAGCCCTCGCCCAGGCCTGGATCAGCCCAGCATCTCTCCCACAAAGCCACTCTGCTCACTCCCCACTGCATCTCTTTCCCTCCCCACACACCTTTGGGCCCTGAGCTAGGAAAGGTGCATGCCAACAGAGAGGGGGCCCCTGCAAGGAAGGCCTAGGACACCTTCCAAGGCGCCTTTAGACAAAGGAGGGCTCAGGTTAGCTACCCTGGGAGGGTTCTGGATTAGAGGAGGGGGCAGGACAGGCCCCTCGACCAGTGTCAGCTCCAGTGACTGTGTATCACGCAGGTTTCAACGACCTCTCCCTGACCCCAGTAAGCCCCAGTTGTCCCTCTGACCTCCTCCAGGCAGGGAGGCCTGTTAACTTTTACCAGACTCCTTTGTCATGGAGCGCTAATAAGAACTTGGGAGGGAGGTTCATTCAAGTGTCAGAGGCTCAGCCCAGCTCTCCACAGCCTTATGCCTGCACCGGGCCCTGCAGCTCAGGTCAGAACACCAGCCCCTTCACCCCACCACAGGAGGTGCGAGAGACAGGGCTCTAGGCCCAGAGAAGGAAACGGGAGCCCAAGCCTTGGGGTTCTGCCTCCACACTGGCCACTGGCGTGGGTCCCACCTCAGATTTCAATTTCCCCTGCTGCTGGCTCTTGTATATTATGGCCTCAGCTCACAGACAAGAGCAAGCACTGACCTGGCCATCTTACACATGAGCATATAAGATTATTGCCAAAGAGTCGGGGTCTGGCCATGGCAGAGAGAGGCCTGGAACCCAGGGATCACAAGCTTTGTTGAGCTCTACGCTCCTTTGGGGACAGACACTGAGCCAGTGCTGACAAAATGGGCAGGCATGAAGGCCCTCAGCAATCAGGCTGAGCCTCCTTCCCCTCCCCTCCCATCCCTGCTCCAGCAAATTTCCCCACAGATCCTACATAAGGGGAACAAGCTGAGACAGCTTAGCAGAGGAAGGGTCAGAGGCGGGACTGTCCTCTCAGCTCTACAATAATGAGCTGTGAGGCTTGAGAAAGCCGTTTATCCTTTCTGTGCCTCTGTTACCCCAGTTGTAAAACAGAGCAGGGAGGAGGTCTCTAGGATCCCTTCTAGTTCTACATTCTCTCCTTCAAACTCTTCTCTACCTCCAGTTTCTTCCACCTCCCCCCACCCCAATCCTCCTCAAAAGCTGGCTAGATTCATCAGGTTTTACCATAGACTTTATAGCCAGAGGGGTTCGTCTAGCTTAATCCTTTTGTTTAAAAAATAAGATAGCTGGAATCCAGACAGATGAATTAGCAGAGTGACCTTGAGCAAGATCCTAAAGGCAGAATCGGGCCTGCAATTCAGGTCCCCAGTACTTTGTTCTTCATCCTGCACCAGCTCTCGGCTCCAAATCCCCCTGGGAATCCTACTTCCACAGAGGGAAGGGACCAAATTCAAGGCCTACCTACCCACAGCCTCCCACTGCCCTACATTCTTACTGCGCCCGATGACCACCATGCTCTGTAGTCAGACTCACTTTCTGGCCCCAGCAAATCCCAGGATCAAGCTCACCCCAGGCCTTGTGCATAAACCTCCATGTCCCACATCTCAACCAGTCCACCCTCTCCCCAAAGCTTCCTGCCCACACAGCGCTGCCCTCGCTCCCTCACTTCCCACAGGCCATGTGTCAAAGTTCTGCCTGCTTAGTCCGTTCCTCAGCCCCTCGTGAAAGCATCACCTCTCC
The DNA here is from genome assembly GCF_057876585.1 of Rhinolophus sinicus. NCBI lineage: Eukaryota > Metazoa > Chordata > Mammalia > Chiroptera > Rhinolophidae > Rhinolophus > Rhinolophus sinicus. The sequence continues at coordinate 131,516,376 of NC_142516.1, forward strand.
CTGCCTTCTCCACACAGCCTGGAGTTGAATCCTGGCTCTACCACTCACCAGCGGATGGGCAAGTTACTTCACCTCTCCATGCCTCAGTTTCTTCATACAAAAAGTGGGGCTAATAGGAGTTCCTACCTCAGCCAGTCATTGACAGAATTCCCTCTAATGTATGCACATAGTTAAAACAGTGCCTGGCATATGATATACATATGTATTCACTGCTTTTAATGTTCCATGTACATATTTTTCCCAACTTAAGTTCCTCTGAATAAAAATATGATAATGTGTTTCTTGGTAACTTCTAGAACTTTGGTGATGTGGGTCAAGGAGGCATTCAAAACTGGATGGATAGATATATAATAAACCTAGTCTTGGGGTGACTCAACATTGGGCTGAACTAACTTGTCACCAGAATGCTGCTCATGAGCACAGCGCCAGGACCCAGGAACAGCACACTTTCTCCCACCAGAGTATTCCTCAAATCATGAAGATTCCACTTAAAATTCTAAATGCCCTTCCCATCTCCTGCCACCAGCAGAGTCCCTTAAATTCTATTGGTTCACCCACTCTGCTTGGTGCCCAACCCAGCCCCCTCCTGCTCACCCCTACAGACAAAAGGCCTGCAGGTGATTGATGGTGACAGTGACCTGCCACTGACCCTTCCGACCTGGGCCTGCTGCTGCCCATGAGGCACTCAGCAGCCACCACAGCTGTTTGAAATGCCGACTCCCCACCTGATGGGGCTGCTGGTTTTCTTCCCCTTGTGAAGTGGAATCTTTGATGTAGACACTACTGGGTTCTCTCCAAATGTCTGGACCCTAGAAAAACTGCCTACAATAGCCTGCCCACCAGACTGCCTTTGTGGGTTCAGGCAGGGACGAGAAACAGACCAGGGTTCAAATCCTGGCTCTGCCACTTTCAAGCTTTGTTCTCTTTCGGACTCTGAATCTCAGATTCCTTATTGTGATGAAGGAAGATAAGACATGTCCCAGGAGTCACCGAGAAGAGTACATTAGATAACAGAAAACTTTGGCACAATGCTAGCACACTGTACTTACTCAACAAATGGTAGACACGGCGAGGAGAAGGATTATAACAAGGTGACGGCCGAGGGTTGTACATGAGGACCAACTTTGACTCTGTTCTGTCCTCCTCCTTCCTCTTTTAATAAATTCCTTGAACTCCCTCCCCAGAATGGTGACATCCCGAGCATCTCCGTTTCCTTACACACACACACACACACACACACACACGCACGCACGCACGCACGCACTACATCCTATCCACAGCTTTTTATTTCACTTTCTCCCTGCCCAGAACTCCTCTAGCTGCTGTTTGGGACAGACACCCAACCTCGTGGAGCACCTCCTTGCTCCTTCATCATTGCTCATTCGGGTATTTGCTGAGTGGGCTCATGTCCTGTACAGCTGATCTGCCAAGACTTGCTGTCCATGTATATATATAAAAAAAAAATCTGTTTCCACTAAACCACTGAACATTTCACATATCATCATTTTAAAACCATTTATTTACTTTTGTTTACTCATTTTCTTTAGTTCATAGTCCTCAAAAAACAGTTGGTTGGAGTGACTTCTTGTAACCAAATTTGGGTGCCCAACAGAAAGTTATCACACTGCCTGTACTCTGAGATTACGCTGTGGCTCGGGCCGACCAGCATTTTGAAACACACAGCAAACCAAAAAGAAGGCTCAGCTGGGCCTCTGCGATTTTACACGGATTTCAGTGCAGGGTGAACCCATGGAGAGCAGCTATCCAGGGAGGTGATCGTGTAGAGGTCTGAAGCTGATGAAACCATAGTGCCAAGGAAGGCCACGGGGTGCCCATGCAGGGGGAGCTGAAGAAAGAGAATCAGAAATGCACCAGCAGACACTCCCCTGAGGTTACTCACAGGGTGTGAAACTTGAAGGGGTTTGCATTTGACAGAAAAGGAAGTTAGGCTTACCTCAGAGTTCCAGCTCCACATGCCACACTTTCTCCACCAACTTTCTCTTTCTAGATCTCTCTCTCTCTTTCTCTCTCTCTCTCCCTCTCTCCCTCTCTCCCTCTCTCTCTCTCTGAGCTTCACTCATGTGGACTTTGAGGACATCTAAAAACAGACTTCCTAGACTCTTAATTGTAAAGGAATGTGGTAGGGCATGTGAAAGCCCAGGGAAAAAAGAAAACTGTAAGGCAGGACTAAGATAACGCTGTTTAAAAAATGTCAGTAAACACCTCTGAAAAACAGCCTACCCTGGAAAGGCAATGGTGAAGGAGGAGATTTTTTCCAGGCCTCCATTCCAGGAAGCTCATGGGACACTGAGATTTCCCTGAAAGAACCCCATCCTTGTGAACGCGGCTCCTCCCTCTGCTCTTACATCCCAGGGTATTCAGAGCAGCGGGCGCTGGGGGCGGGACTGGCGAGAGGGATGCCTTGGGGGTGAAGAGTTGTAACAGCTGAAATATATAGAGACAAGCATCAGAAGGACTCATCTATTCCCCCTTGAGCAAAATAAACTGAGGGAGAAGGAAGAAAGGAGATAGGGGGAGCTTTCCAAGTCGACTGAGTCGCTGAGTTAAATTACAGGGGCCTGGGAGGGGTGATTAACAGCCCTCATGGTTTTCTGCTTCACAGCCATTACTCACCCCAAACCTGGGGCTTCTCGGTTACATAGCCCAGCGCAGGCCGACCATTTTTTCCATTGACTGAAAACACATTCTGACTGAAAACAAACTTTGGATCCCCGAGGCTTGGCAGGCCCTGGGTCCTTCTCCATATTTAATCAACGGGAAGCTAAACACTTTCAATCTGTGATGGCTCATTTGGACGGGGTCTCAGGGCTTTTGCTTGGTGCCAGATATAATAACTCTCCTCTCTCTTTTCTAAGGCCTATTTTATAATTTTGCTGTTTTTCAATGTCAAGCCCATCTTTTGAAGAATTTTTATTGGATTTCCTGCTAGACTTCAACGAGGATTTTTCTTGCTTTGGCAGAAATATCAAGCAGAACAGGGGAAAAACTCAATCATCATCTTGGAAAGTCGAGATGGTGTGTTGGGAGGGGAGGGGGAGTCCTTTGTCTGTTTGCACACAAATAGGTTTCTAGAAGGCTAGAGGCCCAGTTGCCAGCTTTGGGGGGCCCTCTGACTTCTGATTCATGGTGTAAAACTTGACAGGCATGGATGTCGGAAGAGAGGGAGGGTTGGGACAGGATAAGGGGAAGAAGACATGAGTGTGCACGAGAGGCTAAGAGTGGATGGGTAGGTTTCTAGGTGATGTCTGGGGCACAAGGCCTGGTACTGCCTTACGTGTCTATTCACACCCGTTCACAAGAGCTGCTGGGACCCTGAGGAACAGGGAGACAGTGCCCCCTCAAGGGGCAGCAGGCAAACTCTTAACCAACAGCAGGACCCCTCAAAACTGCTAAACCCCCATGAATGGGCAGGAAGGCCCCAACTGAGAGACTCCTGTTTACCAGCCTTAACCATCATCTCTGCCCCTGCTCCAGCCAATGTTCAGTTCTTTAGTTTTTCTTCCCAGAGATTATCCCCCAGAGCAAGCTGCTTGCCAGTGAGTGACAGCTTTTGTTTGCTCACGTTTTCCTCTCTTCCCAGAATCAACTTTCAGAATATACCAGGATGATCCCTCTTACTCCTGAACTTTCTTTTAATGTCTTTTTTTTTTTTTTTTTTTTTTTTTTTGGTGAGGGTGGAGGGGTCTCTACAGAGTACTATCCAGAGACAAAAAGTGGTTCTTTGTCCAATAGTAAAAGAGAAGGCGAAAGAGCTCTTTCATATTCTTTTTTTGTGTTTTGTTTTTCCGTTTTACTTTTTGACTTTGTGCGTTGAGATGTTAAGTAACCGCACTTCACACATCCTGGGCCACTTCACACCTACCACTATTAGCTTCACAATTTATAGAACATTTTCATGTGTCTCATCTTTTTATTCCCACAAAAACCCTTCAAGATAGAGCAGGTATTGCAATCGCCATTTTAGAGGTGAGCAAACAAGACACGCAGGCAACGGGACTTGCCCAATTCTTGTGGGTAGTAAGTGGCCAGATCAAAGTATGAACCAAACTGAGCACTTTTTTCTACTTCACCACAAAATGTGTATGCTACAGGGAGGCTCCTAGCACCCTTTAATGAGACATCTCCCTATGCTGGGTGGAGCTCCCCAGTGTAAATTCCTGCAACAGAATACATTGAAAGTTGGAACCTCATGGCAATTTTTACCATATCCACAAATTGTTGAACAATTTCTCTTTGGGCCAGACTACAAGACCAGACTTCCAGGGCACCTAAGCCACTCCTCATTCTTTCAATTTCCAATAAGAAAAAGGACAAAAAAGAAAAAATAATGTAAACAAAAGCACTTATGGAATACCCACTCAAGGCCAAGCACTGGGCTAGAACACTGAGGGAGTCAATAGGAGGAAAAGACACTGTCCCTTCTTTTGAGGACTGGACAGTACAGATGAGGAGATAAGACAGACATAGCATCCTAGACTGTTATAACTGCAAAGGACCCTAGAGGTCATCCATGTAAACCCCTCATTTACCAGTGAGGAGATAGGACAGTTTAGAGAAACGGAGACTCCATGGAGGTAATATGAAACAGTATTCAATTACATGCTAAAGGGGACTGGAGGCGGGTCAGAGAAAGCAAAGTGCTCAGGGACATGTTCTAGCAGAACAAAACTTGATCTCAACCTTGAAATGTATGTAGAACTAGATGGGTAAACAGAAATACAAGAGCCACAAAAAAGCAAAATGGAGAAGGCAAACCTGTGGCCGGTGTATTCTTGGGAACATAAGGGGCCAGAGTTTAGAAATGGGGAGAAGGGGAAGGAACCAAGGCTGAAAACTTGGCTGGAGCCAGGTTATAGAGGATTGCAAGCAATCAGGAGAACATGTATGTTAAGCCAGTGAGAAGTCACACAAAGGTCAAGGTTTAGGCCCTTGCTGACCAGTGGAGCCCTGGTCCTATAATTTTCTCAATTCCATACCCACACCTAACAACCCCACAGATGGCTGGGGGCAGACAGAGATACCAATTGTGTTATACTTTGAGTCTGGAGAGAATGGAGACTGGTGCAGAGCTCACCTGAGGTCCCCACTCTCAGCCCCTCGTCCATAGGTCCCAGGCAAGGACTGGTATGCATAGGCTGAAAAAGCAACGAATGAAGAAGCAAAGGAGGGGGAGACTATCTCAGGGTAGTAAGAGCTCACATCTAAGGATGGGAAATTAGAGAGAAAACGTCTCTCCCGAGGACATCAGAGAAACTCCAAGAAAACTGGCATCTGGAGCAGAATTTTCTTCAGCCCTTGGGGATCCTAAGGAAATGAAAGCTGGGAAGGGGACCTCCCCTGAGTCCCTGTCCTCCTGCTGCACCCCTGTGGCTTGAGCCTCTCCATCAACCTTTGCGCCTTTTGACATTCCAAAGTGTGTCTCACTTTAGCCTAAAAACAAGAACGCCAGCCCTCTTCCTTCTTAAAAGAGACCGAGATGAGGACAAGTCAGAAGGTCAAGGCCCTCAGAGCTTCAGGGGAAGGGCCACCGTTGCTGTTGCAGCTAAAACGAATAATGGCCACAATAATGTCATTGTTACAATGCTTCCAAAAGCAAAGCCTATCTGCCCTCATGAACAGCCCTTTGTTCTTCCAGCAGCTCCCACCTGAAGGGGAAGCAAATCCTCCTGAAGGCTCCATCAGCATCCAACCTTCCATCTTCCCCTCCTGAAGAAATACCCACACTACTCCAAACATCGAAGCCCCAGGTTCCTGAAGCCCAAAAATCTCCTCCTGACTGACTTCCCTCTGAGAAGAGGAACCAGCCCCATCTACCCTAATTTCACACTCAAGGGCACCAACAATGAAGCTTGCCCTCCCAACTGGACAGCTAGCCTTGCGTGGGGAGACCTTCTTCCATCCCTCATCAGCTCTGATCTATTGTGGGAAATTCAAATTCTACAATCAAGGCCTCACCCTTAATTAGGAACAATCAATTCCTCTACGTTTTCCTCAGGCCAGGCCATTCCCAACGTGATCCCCAATGGCCCCAAAACACTCACACCACGCCTCAGAAAGGCGGCATTCCAGTAAGTTTGTACCTTGCCCCAGTCTGAAAGGCAGAGTGCTGGGGACCCTTACCTCTCTCCACCTGTCCCACTCTGACCTGCTGTCCCATTCACCTCAAAGTTGTCACCAACCTCCCAGAGCTGCTCCCTTCCCTTCTGTCTTTCTTTGGTCCTTCCCCTGGCCCTTATCTTCACACCCCTGCTTTGCTGTTTGAGGTTAAGAAACATCTATGGTGTTCCATAAATTACTTGGCAAGAGTGGATGACAAAAACAAAATGTAATTCAGATTAAAGTCGTCCTCCAGCTGAAATGATAGTTTATTAAATAAATGGTGAAGCTGCCAATCAACCTGGCTGGCAACTGGGTCCCTTATATTAATCTTTCTTGGGGTGATTTAGGACCCACCTGGGCGCTCTGCGAAGATTCTCCCATCATTTCCTTCCCATCTCTCTGGATCAGGCTGCTGGGCTTGGCGCAGTTGACAAATTCCCCAAGTAATCCCTCAAAAGATTGGAGAAATGCTCTGAACGCTCCATTAAATTTATTTTCCATGCTTTAAGAGACCCAAAACTATGTCCAATAAATAAGTGTTCCCTGTGATTTACTGAAATGCTCCTCTGATTTAAAGTTATAGGGGGAAAAATATGGAGCCCCTGGGAGCCCAGGACCAGCCTTGCAAGTGAGACCAGATGTGAGATTTCTGCCCAGGGAGGGCGGAGGAGGGGAAAAACAGCCCAACTGGTGGAGGTTTGCAAGTGACAATGTCTGAACCCCGGTTCTCGGCTTTAACATAAAAGGTCCCCAGTTGAGCATTCTTTCTCACAAAATTTATTGTGGTTGTAGTTAGAGGGGGAACCATCAAAAGAGTAATTCTGGCCCTTGTTTTGCAGAGCTCTTTTGATAAATATGATACTTAGAAATATGCCTCCCACTAGACAGAAAAGCCATATAGTTAAAATGAAGTAATCTGTCAGTAAACTCGCTAGAATCAAAGCCAAAATGAAACCTGTAAGAGGAGAAGGGAGAGAACTCCACTTAGAAACGCTTGAGTCAAGCAGGGGAGAAGGTGGAGATTAAGAATTGTCCTTTATTCAGATATTTTTATCTACAGAGTTAAAAGTGGAGATTTATTTTTAAAGGGGGCTATTTATGTTCCAATCTCCAACAGATGGGCCTGTATTCCTGCCTGTCTCATGCAGCCCAGGCTCAGCAAAAACAGCTTCTCTTGTGAGCTGAAACTTACCCAAATGAAGGAGGAATCAAAACTTTTGGAAGCAAATGTCACCTTTGGAGCCACTTGGTAAATATTGGATCTGTTTACTACAGAGGCCCAGATGTGCCAACAAGCAAATAGGAAGGAGGGGAAACAGACAATGTTAAGACTATATAGTGTGTGTGAGTGTGTGTGTGCTGATTCCCAAAGAGACAGAAAACTTAGGCTAAGCAATTTCCCAGTGGGGAAGTGACATCATCAATGGGTTGTCCCAAAGAGTCTTATCTTTAGAATCCAACTCTCTAAGGGTCCCCCTCTACCTGATAAATCACCCATTTCAAAAATGCCTTTTTCAAGGTTCGTGATGAAAAATACTTAGGGTAATTGCTCTGGTGAAATTACCCCAGAGTGTGCCTTACTCTTCTTTACTCTGTTGTACCTGCACCAAAAGAAACCCAACTCAGTGGCTCCATCGGTTCCTGCAGGAGCTGCGTTGGAAACACAGGGTCCCCCAAGCCTTCCAGAATGGCCAGGCCGCGGCAGAAAGAAGCTCTCCTCCTCCCTGAGCAACAGGTGCTGGACTGGGCAGCTTCCCCAAGGCTTCATCCTAGGAAAAGCCCCCTTTTGTTGAGTCTGCCTCCCAGGGACTCCCCTATTCCTATTCCCAGAACAATGCCCGGAGCATCCAGTCTAGACAATAGGAAGTCCTCACCATTCCTATGCCAGCATGGGAGGCAGGAAGACCTACCTGCCTTCATTCCTACCTGCCCTTCACTCTGCGTTCCGCATTTACCCCAACCGGGGCACAAAAAGATTAAGACCCATATATAGCCTCAGATAAATTACACTATTCCAATTCTCCCATTCCTTCCACTAGGGTTTGTACTACAGTGAAATGTGCCTAAAATAAACCTGGGAAAGGAGAGGCGTGAGGAGCAGTGTCATGGAAGGGACCTATGACATCAAATAACCCCAGATCTGCTCCTGGCTCTGCCATTAGGCATCCGTGTGACCTGAGAACAGTGGCTTTGCCTCCTAAATCTCTGTTTTCTTTATCTCTGTGGTGAAGGGTTGAACCAAATGACCTACTGGCCTAAAACTCCCAGAGGCAGCTCCCTTTCTCATGGCCCAAAAGCCTCCCTCTCTCCATGGCACCCGTGCTGGTCTGGACAGAGCCGGAGGGTGTGGAGTTTGAGCAGCACCTGTGTTTACACTGTACAATCTGCAGTTTACTGTAATAAAATCATTTAATACAGTCATAATTTTTTTGGCAGGAGGTTGTGTTTATGGTGAGCAAGACGGAGAGGGAATGATTGACTACAACTGAATGAAATGATAAATCAGAAACAAAAGCGGGAGGACTCGAAGAGCACAAAGCCACAGGCAAATCCAATTTAAGTCTCAAGTTCTGTGCCTTTGTGGGAACAATTCTGTCTGATGATGAGCCAGCCTTGGAGGTGGGGGCCTAGGGCAGGGGGTGGGTGAGATGGAGGCACAGACTCCAAAAGCTCATCTCAACAGGGTTTATCCTCTTAGGGTAGAAAAATAAGGAAATGGCTTTATAAGAATTCGTTTTATAAGAACGGGTTTCCTTGGGCCTCCATCTTCAAACGGGATTTGAGGGTGGACCTGGGAATCCAGGAGTGTGTGCATGTGTGTACATGCATGCTGGTGTATATGCATGTGTGGCTAGGTGGAGTAATTTAGCAAGACCTTAGAAGGACTTCCCAGAATCAAAACTATCCCTCACATACAGCATCTAAAACTCCACCACTAGCAAGATGACTTAAGATCACAAACACTTCTGATCTTGCAGACATTGCCCTTCAACGCCTGAGAGCCAGCTCCATGCTAGGACGGTGCCAGGACAGAAAGGTTACAAAGGATGTTCATTCATCAAGTGCTGACGGATTGCCTGCTCTGGTCCAAGCACTGTCCTAGGCCCCGGGGACAGAGCAGTGAAAAAGAATCCCTGACCCCATGGAGCTTCTATTCCCGTGGCATTTACATCCTCATGAATGAACACCATGTTGGCCCCCAAAGAAGACACAAAGGGAAGCAGTTTTCTGCAGTGTGATAAACGCTTTCATCCAAGTGTGTACACGGGTGCAGGAACACTGAGAAGGTGACGTCTAAGCTGGATCTCCTAGGAGAAAAGCCATCCTTTCACAACCAGGAGATAACAGTGCTCCAGGCAGGGTCACTGTCTTGGCAAAGAGTAGAGTTGTGGAAGGGCCTGCTAAAGTGGGAAGGGAGAGAATTTAACCTCCTAAGAAGGGCTGGGTATTAATCCTATTGTGTGGTTAACAGCTTGTGACTTAGGTAGTCATTTAACCACTGTCTGAGAAGAACAGTCAGAGGTCGGTGCCTGGAAGTGCACCCTGTGATAATTGTGCCTACCTTGCTTCTGATGATTAAGTGACACCAGCTGGCCTCTGTTATCTGGGAACCCTATCATCCCCATTTGCTATAAGAGACTGAAATTCTGTAGCAGAATCTCCTACAGTCAGCCCTAGCCCACAGAGGACAGCCAGCACTGAGCTTCTCAACTCTGGTGATAAGGATATGGTCCTTATCATGTTCATAAACGGGGGTTGGGTTGGAGGGGGTCCTTTGACCCTCTTAGAGAATAGTCACTGGTGGGTTTTCCAGTCCTACACACTGGATCTGCTCTAGCATGCCCACTCCTTTAAGCCTTTCAATCCGTTCTTCCACTGTCTACCATGGCAGTTCTGGAATGTCTGCTTCACTGAGAACAGGACTTCATTTTCTCCAAGCTTCCAAGAGTCGCCTTAGCAGTACACTAGCACATGACAAGGGCCCTGGAAGACAGTGCTAGCATACTTTAAATACACTATTTCAATTAAACTTCACAACAACTCTATAAAGAAAGCATTACCTTTTGGAGGCAGAGAAAACTAAGGCTCAGAGTGGTAAATAACTTGTCCAAGGTAGCACAGCTGGTAAGCGGGAAAGCCTACATTTAAGCGCAGGTCTGACTTACTCTGAAGCCCACGCTCTGTCTTCAGGCAAAATCCCCTAATCACGTACCCTCTGCAAACATAACTACCACTACGTTGATCTTCTCCCCCTGCCTGAGCTCCCAGAAGGCCACACTGGGCCACCTGTGATGCACTGCTGTCCACAGCAACTAAGATGCCATTTTCAGTTTCTCCTTTGCTTTAAAGGCGAAATGAAGTTATCCAATTATATTTTGTTATCCAATTATATTTTCACTAAGAAAAGGCTAAGGGCTCCACAAAAGCCAAAAATAGCCACTGCGGTAATTGAAGCATAATATCCACCATTTTCTAATATTACAAAAACCAGAACGCTGAAGTACTCAGAACTGAAGGAGTCCTCACTCTGTAGTCTACAATAGTTTTCCAGATAACAGAGGGGTTGGTATAAGAATCATAACTGTTTATTAAGCGTTCTACAATTTCCACACATACTTTCCAACATCCTTAAATAGGGGTGATAAATTTTAGAGTATTAATTAATGTTTATTTTACAATAATGACTCCCAGGATTCCTGAGCTCAATTATCCCAGGCTGTTGTGTTTTTGGAGGGTCTGTGCCAGTTTTTTTTTTATTGTTTTTCTCTGTATCCTCCCTTGATGTTGGTCATCTCTCACTGCTGCCAGTGTGATCTGTCTATATCATCCTTTACTTTGCTGTTGCTATATAGCGCAGGCTTGGAAACAAAACAACCAGGCTTGCTGAAATTGGGTGTTAATTAATACTAACTATACTGTAAGAGGGGGTCTGAAGGGCATTTCCTTGAGAAGTCCATGAAACTCTAGAGCGTTTATTCATTCCACAATAATTTATCAAGCACTTACTACGGGCTAGTATGTGCTGGGAATACAGCAGGATGCAAAATAAGCAAAAATCCCTTCCTTGGGGAAGTTTACATCCTACGAGCACAAAAGAAAATTGGTGGCATCTATTCTCAATTGTCAAAGGCCAGTCTTGCCCACCAGCTAGCTCCTCACTGGGTTGTACATGAGTGGGATTGATAGACGGCTGAGTTCCCTACACATGAGTTCCCTTTGTTCGATTGGCAGTGAGTATACAAGTTCCATAGTAGCACAAAGCTAAGAGAGAATTGTTAGTTCTATTAGTCCGACACACTGTGGAGTAAATGGGCTTTTGTGGGCTGGTCTGGGAACCTAGCCACCATCCATACTTCTGTTTCTATAAGAAAATTTATTCCAAGTTCCAGACAACTGACTTTCAAATGAACTTTTGCAACAGAATTCAGTTGTAAGTTTAGGACCGCCTGTATTTCTCTATAAATGCTCCAAATCACCAGGCCCTACTTGACCTCAGAGTTCTAAATGGGAATATCTGGATACTGCCCAGCACCCCCATTAACTAGCTTAGATGCCACTGGCAAGTCATTGGATCTGAACTTCAGTTCAGACACTTCTATATTGGGTTTCACAAAGATTTTATTAAACAGACAGGGGTTCTGCTGCTATGAAAAAGAGTTTAGAAAGCACTATTTAAAGCAACCAATAAATAGTTCTCCAAAGAATGAATAAATAAGTGAATGAAACGAGAGAATGAGAAAACTTCACTTACATTCCTAATACACCTTGAGTGGCGTCCAAAAATGAAGAATATTTCATTAAGAATTGTTTTCTCTCTTACCCCTTTCCAAGGCGACTTCTGACCCAAAGTCCAAACATTTGTGAAAGAAATAGAATGATTTTCCTCACTCCTGGGGATCTCAACTGAGAATCTGGGCTCCAGCAGGACACAAAAGAGAGAGTTGTTTATGCAAGTCAAGCTGATGAGTTATTAGGGCTACGAATAGTGGGAAATCGCCAAGCAGCATGCACTTGTTCGGTCAGGAGGAAGAAAATGTGGTACTTGAGTTGAAAATCAAACCAAGAACTAGCTTCACAAATACCCATGCACCTCCTCCCCAGGGCTGGGGCCAGTGTTATTCTAGACCTGCCTTCCCCTGACTGCCAGGGAGGGCAGTGCTGGGCAGGGCAACCCTTGTTGGGAGGTGGCTCGCCTGTGTATTTCTAGGACAGGCTGCTGTGAAAGCCCCCAACCTTGGATCCCAAGGTTCCATTCTGCCTGGGATGGTCTTTCTCCCAGCTCCCTCTTCTTCAGGCCTCCCACCCCTCACCCCTCACCGCTCCTCTGTGAAGAAGGATGACTTCAGAGAAAGGCAGGCCTGCCAGGATCTTTCTTCGTGTAGACAACATTAATGGGAAACTCAGAGAAGAAAGTCCAAGAGACCTGGGGAGCTGTCACCACATGCACGAGGAGGGAAGATTTATGTGGAGGGCCAGGATGTGGACATACCAATGAATTATCCTTTTGTGCCAAGGTAAATTGGACGGGGGAAACAAATGTGTGTCAAGGAGGCAGAGAGCCTGGGCTTGGCTGAGTCCTCACAGCACCTGGGAAAGAGGTCCTCCCTTACATTCTCGTAACTGCAAAACTACCCAGAGTCAGTGTTTCTCTCAGGCTCTCCTGCATAAGCAAAACTAACATGTGTTGAGCATTTTGTAAGTCCAGCATCTTACGTGCCCTAAGTCATTTACCTCCAAAACCCTACGAGGTCAGTACTGTGACTCTCCTCACTTTAAAGGTGAGTAAACTGAGGCACAAAGAGGTTACGTCACTTGTCCAAAGTCACACAGCAAGGTAGCTAAGCAAAGACATGAACCGAAACAACCTGACTCCAGAGTATGCACTATCCCCTGCCAAACCATGCTGCACGGCACCACAGAAAGCCTGTGGGAAACCTGAAGTGAGGGACGGTGGCACATCCTCTCTCTCCTAGAATAAGACACTTCCAAGACCCCCACCTTACACTTGCCAGCCTCCAAGGGCAAAGAAACATGCTCTGCTTGGTCACAGAAGAGAAACTCAATACCCTCTATAGGTATTAACACCAGAGCAAATGGAGACACAGCAGTCTGAGTAATTTGCAGTCTTACCTTCTCAGCAGCCTTTAAGAACAGAACAGAAACAGGAATCCAAGTGTTCTGGATGTTTGTTCTTGAACTTTTCAGGCATAACCCTGTAAAATCGTGCTGTATTTCCCTCCATCCTTTTCTATGCATCTATAAATATACCCATCAGTTCATAGAGGTATGTGTTTATAGTCTGCCTGATTCACTTAACATTATACCACAACTATCTTTCCTTCTTTCTGAGAGGAAATCAAGAGTAGTAGTTAAGCCCACAAACTGGACCATCGGAAAGCTTAGGTTAAAATCTTGTTTCTAGCACCCTGGGACCTATCCATTCTCTGGACTTTAGCATTTTGATTGGTATCATAGCATATTAAAAAAAAAAAGGAAAAAAAAACCTTCTTTGAAAATTGATGAATAAGGGGGAGAATCAAATATTTACATGGCCTTTCCTGCATGAACTCTATGTCAAGCTAACCCAATAGTTGAGTAAAAGCACTTCTTTCTGGAAGAATTCTACCTAATAAGGACAGAAGAAATGACAAAATTTGAAAACTCACCAACAGAGGACACCCCTGACATCAGATTTTTCTCACACTTCAATCTCTTTGATGCCCTCTTCTACCACCAGTGGGAGGAAAGTCTCTGCTTCTAGAGGGCCGACAGGATTGGGTTAGGCCCACTTGGATAATCTCCCAATTTTAAGATCATCAGATTAATAGCCTGAATTACATCTGCACAATCTCTTTTGTCATGTCCCATGACATGGTCCAGAGAGTAACAGCAGGCACGAAGGCCATGAAGGCTGCGTTAGAATTCTGCCTACCCCACCCTCCCCCCTAGAAGTGTGTCCTGCCCTTCCTGCATGATGTTCTAGCTTCTTGCTCCACCCCTCCCCTCTTTCCCCGGCAAGGATGTTCCCATCTTGGGTTTGGGAGGGTTGTTTGTTTCTTTGTTTGGTTGGTTGGAGGAGGAAAATGAATTCAAAAATAAGGGGGAGATGTTTTCTTTTGCTCTAAATTTTACATCTTTCATTTAGTTTTCTTCTATTATGGGACACAGAGAAATAGAGCAGGTGACACCTGATGACAAGCAGCACTATATGTTTTTGAAAAGAAAAAACCTTGAATACTTACAACCAGGATTGACACTGGATTTAGGACGGGGCAGAGAGTGTCTTAAGGGAAGAAGTTGTCTTCCAGCGATCAGATTGTGAGAGGCCAGTCTAGGAAGGGAGTTATAGGATCAACTTCTGCATCCCCAAGGGAGGCCTGCCAGCACCACTGCCCAAAAAATTCCCATCACACTGAAGGGCTTGGCAAGACAGAGACTGACCCAGACAGCCATGAACTTTGCAATCACTCAGACAGGTGTCTAAACCTTACACCCACCTCTTACCAGCGGCTGCAATGGCTTGCAAGTTACTCCGACTGCTGTGTCTCCATTTGCTCAGGTGTTAATATACGAGGACGACCGCTGTATCACGACCAAAGCTAGCACCATGGCTGATTTTATCAGTAGCCGTTGTTTCCACTGGATAGGGAGTAATTCTTCCTTTCCATGGCATAGATCACCAACCCAGTCATGGCCTGGGGCTCCCAGGGGCTCCCAGGAATGGAGTTTCTACTATGTCTTGGCCATGATGTTATAGTTCCCATATTTTCATGAGCACTTGGTACGAGAAATGTGGATACCACTGGGCTTTTTGGGGTCCACCCTGCTTTACATGCGGAAGCCGACAAGATGGACTCCCTGGGAATGTAGTATGCACCTTGCATGGCCAGGACCTGCACAAACCAGACACGCTGTGTGTTCACACGAGTTACTACCACGGGCATCCAGATCGCAACAAGGGAAGGAATGGGGTCCTGAGGAAATGGCAGGATTGTTCAAAGCAGTCTGAAAGGAACTGGGGGTGGGGAGATTGAGGATTGAGAGAGATGCAAGGAAAACTGAGAGGAGGGTAGGAAAGAGGCGGAGAAGGTGCTGGGCATGAGGGATGTTGTGTGTGACCCTTGGAAGAGGCAGAATTCGTGGTGATTTCCTGCCAGGAGCCCAACTCCAGGGCAGACAGTTCCCATGCTAGATATCAAAGGGTTCACAACAACAAATGCACTTCCTGCGAGATTTAGATTGGCCCCCTCTGCCAGCAAAGGAGCTTTGGAACTCAAATTGTGTGTGTTGTGGGGGGAGGCCAAAGGGGGGGGTGGAGTAAAGGTGTAAAGCCAGGAAAAGTTTACTTTTCAGCCACAGGGGGCCCCTGGTCACTGTGATGAATCCAGCACCCCCCACGGAAAAGGCTCCAGTCTTCCCCACCCACCCCACTTGCAGCCTCCCCAGGACTGGAGGGCATTGTGGTCACATGCTGGCGGGATTGCTTCTACAGGAATCTGTGAAATGTTAGTCCCTGGTAGGGTTGTATTTTTTCCCCCTTTTTAAAAATTTTCCCACTCTTTTGCAGAAGCAGGGCCTGTGCCTCCACGCCTCTGTTACACATATTGGTTCTGACAGCTCAAATTAATATGTCAGATGCTGTGATCCTCGCTGGCGACAGGCCTTTTGACCCTATCAGCGCAATCTGCCTCCCTGATTGAAAATCTCTGCGCCTTAAATTGATTCAGAGTTTTATAAACATCCTGCAGCCGCAATCCAAGGAAGCCACCGATGAAAAACCTAGGAGAGCTTAATTTGCCCTTCCCTGCCCCAGACCCTCCAACAGCGTGGCAACTGAGTGGGATAAGGAAAGGACGTAAAAGGAAGACCTCAGAGTGCGCAACCTGGTAAGTTGAGAGTCCCAGGGACCCCCAACTGAGCTGTGACACACCCCCTCACCCTGCCTCTACCCTAAAATGTAATTGGAATGGTTCTCTGAGAAAAAACCTGATTAGGCATCAGAAGACCTAGGTTGTCTGGCTCTACCACTCACTAGCTGTGTAGCCTTGGAAAAGTTCCTTCACCTCTCTGAGCCTTGGTTTTCTCTTTATAAAATGAAAATCGTAATGACCACTCTGCTTACCTCAACAGGTTGCTGCAAGGATGGAGTGAGATGATGCATTCTGAAGCATTGATGAAATGCAGGTGATCATGACTGGTTTTTATAATACGCTGGGGAGGTGGATGGAACAAAATTGGCAAAATGTTGATAATCGTAGATGCTGGGAGATAAGTACATGGGGATTCACTATGCTCGTCCCTCTAATTTTGTGTATGTTTGAAAATTTCCAAACTAATTTTTTAACAACACATATGGTGCCATAAAGTACATAATTTTAGAAGTAAGTGTGTGTGAGTGTGTGTGTGTGTGTGTGTGTGTGTGTGTGTGTGTGCACGCGTGCGTGTACTTGCACAGAGAGAAGTCACTTCCCAGAGAGCCTTTCCCCTTCTTATCTATTTAGGGGCGTCTCTAGAACTGCCCATTGGAATAGAGTCTTACCTGAGAAAGGTGATAAAGATGTAGATGAATTTGAATCAACATGGAAAGATTTGATTCATTGTTGGTTTAACAACTAAGTTTTGTTTTTTTGTTTTTTTTTTAAGTTTTAAAATATACAGAAAAGGGACAGTTCCCTGACAAGGGATCCACAGTGGGAAGGAGCAGAGCTCTCTCTGTACAGGTTGTCCCGTCTGAGGGTTCTTCCATGCACAGCCCAGCCAGCCTCTTCCACAGGCCCAAACACCCTCTCTGGACCTACAGCACGCCACTCGGCACGATTACCTGACATCCCTGCGTAGCGCTTTGTGCCTGCCGAACACAGGCACTGGGGTTTGTGGTGGTGACCTCGGTCCCTGGCACCCAGCACAGCACACAGCACCGTGCTGATTGAGTCAGCAAATCCACTCCTCACAACCACACCACTTGTTTCACGTTGCTAAGGCCTCCCCCAGCTTCCAGCACCTTCGACAGAAGGTGCCGCTGTGTTTCCTGCAGCACAGCCTCTCCCCCACTTACAGGAGACCAGCATCTCTCCTGAGGGCTCTCAGAGGGCGCAGGGAGGGTTTCAGGATGCTGTTTCGGGCAAGCACAGCCAAGTGACTCTGATCGGCACGTGCACTTTGAGCAGCCCTGCCTGACCACCATCCGCAGGACTGAGTCCTTGGCTCGTCAACCTGTCCAAATGGGTTCTGCTGGCAGCAGGCCCCCTGACCATGGCTGTTCCATTCTCCTCCTTCCTACGTTGACACTGAAATGGATGGAACACAGAACATCCTCCAAATTTCTCCAGGGCCTCAGGGAAACTCCTGGAGGTTCTGCACCACCCCCACAGGGAAATGACTCTCTCCATCTCTTCTACCCAGGCCTCCTATGGCTGCCACACCAAGCTGTGCTTGAAGGGGAAAGAGAATGGGCAGGAGAGAAGGAAGGATGATGAGGAAAGAGAAGAAGAGGAAGACTGACTCCTGGGTGAACAAAGAGATTCCAATCAAGGGTAGATACACAGCCAGGCCACAACTTTCAATACCAGAATCCCTCTTAAGCCATAGGGGCAGTTTGCACCAATCTCTCTTCCTCGTGGTAGAGACCTATGGTCAAGAAGCCTAGCAGGCAGCTCCCTCCCACTGGTCACCTCCCTGGGACTCTGGAGGAATAATGAAACGCCTTCTGCCCTGCTTCCTTACCCCTCAACTTCCCAAATTGTCACAGACCAAACTGCCTTCCAGCTGGTCTCCTTGAGTATAAGTGAAACTACTCACTCACTGCCAGTTGTCTCCAAATAGACAATGACAAATAGATATAACATTCATGTCTTCAATTCCATCTTTCTAGAATGTTCTTGCTCTCCAAACCTACCTACTTGGTCCCAGGTGTGCTTTGGGCTCAGATCCTGGCTCCCCCACTTACCAGCTGTGTGACCTGAGACAAGTTACTTAATCTTTCTGTGCCTCAGTGTCCTCATCTATAAAATGGGAATAATAATCATATTTAACTCATAGGGATGTTCAGGGAATTAGCAGCATTAATATTTGGCAAGTACTTGGCACCGTATCTGACACATAGTAAATGTTCTGTGTTATCATCATCATCATCATTTTCGTGGTCATCACTACCAATGTTTATTAGGAACCCTGGTTTCTGGCTTCCAAAAATTTATCTTTTTCTTCTCTCCTTCCAAATCAAGCTTGCCCACCTCATCATTTACCAAGAAGTCTGTTCTCAAAGTCCAACTCATTTCTCAAAACTAGAATATGATTTTTCTTTTGCAAACTCTCTTCCTTCCCACAGTCCAGACTCATTCCTTTATGGTGTTTTATGACCCTCAAGACGTTGACTTTACTCTGGCAAAAGCAGCAAACTAGCCTTTGTTCATCCATGAGTTTCGACTAATAGTTTACAGAGCTCTTTTACTTACACTATGCCATTAATCCCTTATGGAGGCCCAGACATGGTACGTGGTTCGCCCAGGGCCCTCTCCTTCCCTGTCTACAGCTTATAAATGGCAGAGCTGCAGGTAGACTCCTGGCCTATTCGACCCCAAGGTCAGTGTTCTCTCCAAACCTCACCTGCCTCCAGTGAGACCCAGGACACTACGTACCTGAGAACAAACACCTGTGCAGAGAGAAGTAATTGCCTAGTGAACCCTTCCCTCTCTCACCTGTTTAGAGGCCTCTAAAACAACCCATCGGAACAGAGTCCTAACTAAAACATGATGATGAAAATGAATTTGAGTCAATGTGGAAAGATGTTTGTGATACGAGGTTGATTTTTCTTTGCGTTGTTGATTTTTAAAAATAGGTTATAAAACATTATGTACATTTTGGAGACATAGAGAAAAAACTGAGGGTTGCTAGATGGGCGGGAGGGTGGGGATAAGGGGGAAGGTGAGGGGATTAGAAAACAGTCGGTAACCACAAGATGGCCACGGGGTTTTGAAAATTAATTTGGGGAATGTAATCAATATTGTTGTAAAGATTTTTTAGGGTATCCGATGGACACGTGTCTCATTTGGGAGACCACCTCAGGGGTGATGTAGATACCTGATCACTGCACTGTACTGTACACCTGAAGCTGAAGCTGAACAATAATGAATGCCAACTATAATTGTATGTATATATGTGTATATATATATATATATATATGTATATATATGTATGTGTATACTTACAAGAAGCGGAGTACAGCATTAGGAATAGAGACAGTGGAAATGTAATGGCTGTGTGCCATGTCAGAGGGATAGTGGATGGGGGAGGGGGGTTCACACAGTGTGAGGGATATAAATGATAAACGTCTAAGTATTACTTTGTCTTGTGCACCTGAAACTAATAAAAAAAAAAACATTATGTACAACAGGATTTCATTGTTGTGAAAATTCATACACCTACATACACAGGCTGAAAGGATATATACCTTTGGTGTTGACAGTGGTAGAGTAATACATTTTTAAAATTTTTCTGTTTTATCTGTATTTTCTAATTTTTCTACACAATGCATTATTGCATTTGTAATTTAGAAAAATTAAGACCTGGAGGAAAATGGACACAGATGCTCAAATGCTTTACTGTCAGCCCAAGGACTGATGGTGTGGAGCGTTCTCCTTACTGAGGGGAAATGGACACCCAGGAGAAGTCTCACCTCAATGCAGACTCTCTGCATGAGACCCGCACACAGCAGCAGCAGCCCTACTTCCAGGAAAGCCTTGGTTCCTCCTCAATGGCAGAGTAAAACCAGGGTTGGGCACCAACACCCCCGGTGGGGAGAGAAAGTGCCATCATTTTCATCACCATCACTAACGTGGCAAAACACTGATGCATTTTCTCATTTAATCCACACCACAGCCTTTCAGGTCAGTTGGTCAGGCATTAGTCTCTCCATGCCACAGAGGAGAAACTGAGACCCAGAGAAGTGAAGGAATTTGAACAAAACCCCACAGGAGAAGGACCGAGCATCAACAGAGCCCAGGTTTCCTGGCACTAAGTTTGCCTCACTCACACCAAGTCCCATTGACACATTCAGTTGCCCAGGCTACTTTGCCAGGGATTGGAGAAGCCATTCTAGCCTTCCTGTCACCCCAAAACTTCCCCCTCCGAGCCTGCCTGGGAGCTTCCCACCCCCTGCCTGGTCTCAGAACTCCCTGACTGGAACCACTCCTCGCCAGGTGACTGCAAGAGCCCAGGTGTACCGGCATATCTCAGGGATGTTGTGAGTTCGGTTCCAGACCACCACAATAAAGCAAGTATAACAATTAAAGTGAGTTGTAATCTTTTAGCTGGAGGGGGTTCTTCCCCTCAATTTGTAAAAACCACAGCATCTGTGAAGCACAATAAAGCTCGGTGCAGTAAAACGAGATATGCCTGTATTGGCTAGCTAGGGCTGTCATTAACAACATACCACAGACTGGGTGGCATATGAAACAGAAATGTATTGTCTCATGCTTCTGGAGGCTAGAAGTCCAAGAGCAAAGTATGGCAATGGTTGGTTTCTTCCGAAGTCTCTCTCCTTGGCTTGCAGATGGCCGTTTTCTCCCTGTGTTTTCACGTGGTCTTCCCACTGTACCTGTCTGTGTCCACATTTCCTCTTCTTATAGGACATCAGTCATATTGGATCAGGGCCCACTCTAATGACCTCTTTAAAGACCCTGTCTCCAAATACAGTCACATTCTGAAGTGCTAAGGGTTAGGACATCAACGTAAGAATGGGCACACCCAAACTTCTCCTATTTGCACTATATCAGAGGCTGATAACCACTTATGCTCATAACCCCTTGATTCCTGAGGGGGATATGACATACCAAGACACAACAGGCGAGAAAATTAGCAGTGACCAGTCTTGGGATTTGGGGCAGGTGTTGTAACACAAGGGAGCTGGGTACGTGGGTGCTGAAGAGGGCTGGTCCCCCATAGGCTGGTGTGAAGTAAGGAGGCTGGCCCCGGTCCATGAGTGCAAGGAGACAGTCATCCCACTGGGTGAATGAGGCAGGTATCTCATAAAACATTTTTGCCTATAAAGGATTATTATAGAACAATTGCTTTCCTAGAAAGAAAAACAATTAGAAAGCTAGGGGACTTTGGGCAAGTTGCTTCCTTATCCGTAAGAGGAGAAGAGACCACGTGGTTTCTAACTTTCCTTCCAGTTCAAATGTTTTCAGATTCTAAGACAATGATTCTTCCTCCCAAGATAAAATTTTATCTGGAACTGGCACACAGTAGGTGTTCAAATAAATTCAGCTTCCTTCCTCTATCCGCTCCCTCCCATTACCATGGCTGTCATCAGTCCCTACGTCCTACGCCCAAGTTAAATAAACGGAGAAAAAGAAGGGCCCTTAAGGAAAGCACCAACCGTTGATAGCAGAAAAGGCACACCTAAATGGAAAAGTAGTCACCTGTTCTGATGTGGTTGAGGTGCCCATTAACTTCCAGAGAACCTGGGCCAGGCTCTTCTGAAGGCAGCAGGGTAGTCGCAAGTATAACGGGAAAGTAAGTGTGTTCCCGACCCCAGGACCCAGCACACACTTCCCTCTGCTTCACCACCTCCAGGGCTGAAGGCTCTGATCTTTATTATCAGGCCCTGAAAAAGTGCTGTCCCTCAGCTCACATGGCTGGGGGAGGGGGAAGCTGGGCAGGGATTAGAGGCGCCCCAATGCCTCCTGCCCCTATCCCACTCCCATCAAGCCAGTTTGTGCAAGTCCTGGCTCTTCAAAATAGAACAAGTTTCTACAGAAAAGAGCCTGTGTCATCTTTCTTTATATTCTCACTGCCTTTCCTTCCTCTGCCTTCCACCTCCCCCCTGAAAAAAATAATAATAGCTTTCATAGCCCTGGGCAAGAATGGGCACTTGTTAAATATTTGCTGAATTGAATTAAATTAAAGTTGTCAAAAATATAATTCTCTTCCAGGCCACAATCTTCATCATCGTTTTCATCATCACAGGCCAATATTTCATGTTGTGTCTACACTGCCCTAGGTTCTGGAAAAGATCCATAGATATATACGTTCTGGCAGATCTAGAAAGAGCTTCTGGTTAATACTTCAGGGAAGGGAGGAAGGGTAGGAATTTACTGAGCACTTCTGGAAATTTTTGTGCAACTGGCTTTTCTCCCTTCCTATCCCACACACACCCATGTACACTCACTTGAAATATTCTCAATTCAGATAAGGTGTCTCAGCCATAAATCTATCACGCTGGGGCAAGAGGTTTTATTTAGCAATTACACAGAGCTGCGATTGCCCAGCAATTATCAACTCAAGGAAGAAAGGAGTCCAACCTGCCTATCTCCCTTATCCCCAGGCTCTGGCTGAGATACCTGTCAGAACCAGAGCCAACAGCAGCAAGCTGCCTTTCGGGTTTCACATCTCTGAGACCTCGCTACATGGGGCTGGCCCTGGGGCCAGGCAAGGTGCTTCCACACAGAACTGGGACTGGGCACCCCCCTCAGGTGGAGCGGGGTGTGGCGTGGCTCTCAGAAGACCTCCCCACACACACAAAGCAGAGTATTCTCCTTCAGCCCCAGATCCTGGGGAGAAGGATCCGCCCTGTCCTGTAAACCAGGAATCTGGTCCTTCCAGGCATCCTGGGTCAGGAGCATTTGCCCCTGGAGCTTCCTCAGAGAAGGGGGCGGTCTTCCAAGTAGTCCAGATAACAGAAAAGAGCCATCATCACAAGAACTAACCCGTGCATATCACCATAAAGTTTACAAAATACCTGCTATCCATGATGTCCGTAGCTATTATTTCACAACAATTGGACGAGGTCAGCAGAGCAAGTGCTAGACCCCTATTTTTCAGATGAGTCACAATGAGATGAAGTGAATTGTCCAACGTCACACAGTTTGTGAATGACATATATTACGTCAGATAATCTGAAATTGCCGATGAAAATAGGAGACCACAAGTGTTTTCCCTCTAAATTCAGAGGGCAAGAGAAGGCCTTGACCTGGCAAATCTGTAAGGAGTCAGGGACAGTCTGTCCACGTCAGAACCACACACAGTCAGCAAAGCCATAAATCCCATTATGGACTTGGGGAATGGGCAAGGGTAGGAGCCCCGCCTTGGTCCTTCTTTATTCTCTACTCCTCTCTGTGCTCCAGGACCCACGGGGCGACAGGTCAGCCTCACCAACTCTCAAGTGACCACCGAACAAAGAGCTGAGTGAAGAAAGCAATGCCACTTGCCATCCCAGCTCAAGTTGTATTTGCCCACCTGGGAGACTCAGTGTTGCAACTCTCCTTCCGTCTGTAGAGATAATGTCTCTTCTCATGGCTTCAGGCACCACCTGTCTTGTCTAGGCTGAGGCCCTGCATGGCTACCTCTGCCCTTGTCCCCAGGTTCCAGGACACTTTTCTAAAGCCAGCAGGACATTTGCATGTGGCTGCCTTCCCTCATTGCAATCTACATGTCTAAAACCAGAGTGACTCTATTCCCTTTTGCATCCTATTTTTTTGTTCTCTCTTATGCTCTTGCTACAGCTCTGACTTTCCAAGCTCAGTACCTCAAATCATCTTCAAATCCTCTCTGTCCCCTTTGACCAACCAACAAAAGTCTCACCAATAATCTTATCAGTGTTAAATCTCAATGCATTCTACCAAAGGTTCAAGGTGACCTGCAGAAAGAGCACTGTGGTTCCCTTCACAGGGAAGAGCAGGGACACCCAGCATACTTGCCATGGAGAAAACCTCTCCTCTCCCTTGCCTGTGGCCCTGTCTCTAGACTTGAGCTCTGAGAGCTTGAATGGTGTATCTTTTCCTCACCACTCTGCACATAAGACAGCGCCTGGCACACAGTAGGGGCTCAGAAAATCTCCCTGCACCAGGCACTTGTAACTTTGAGTTCTTAACATTCGTCTGTCTTCTT
The DNA here is from genome assembly GCF_057876585.1 of Rhinolophus sinicus. Classification (NCBI taxonomy): domain Eukaryota; kingdom Metazoa; phylum Chordata; class Mammalia; order Chiroptera; family Rhinolophidae; genus Rhinolophus; species Rhinolophus sinicus. Next base: position 131,540,385 of record NC_142516.1, read on the forward strand.
GTGCTCTCCAACTTTGCAAAGGAAAGCAGAAAACAAACAGATGGTACAGGGTGTTTAGGGGCTACCTTCATTCTGTCTGGCGACTTTCCATTTTTAAATCTGTCTGCTGGTCCCATTTTTAAATATGTCTGACTCCATACATCTACCCAACCTTTCTCCCTGACAGGTCCTGACAAACACACTCTAAACGATGAACACATAGATCTTGATCCAGAGCTATGTAATTCTGGAAGCAGTACCCAGCCCTTGCTGCCCTATGGAGCAGGCAACTGGTATGATTTCAGGGCGTGAGAATCATGAGTCCCTGGCTCAAAAATGCGTTGCCTCTCTTCTCACCAGTGCTAGCAACTCTGTTGACGGGGGCAGCCCAGCTCTATATAACCGAGGATAAGGCTAGTAAACCAAATACGTCTGAGAGAATTAAATATTGACTAGAATTCACACTAGGGTGGAAGTGACTGCTCGCAGATTCTTTCCTGAGAGCTACTGTGTTTCCCCGAAAGTAAGACCTAACCAGAAAATAAGCCCTAGCGTGATTTTTCAGGAAGACATCCCCTGAACATAAGTCCTAATGCGTCTTTTGGAGCAAACCTTAATATAACACCCGGTCTTACTTTTGGGGAAACACAGTAAGTGAGCAGGTGAAGTCTCTCCTTACAGCAGAGGAGAAGGAAGACCTGGAGACCAGGTGGGCAAGGTGTTCCTCCCAATGGACTGGGAGTCAGGGACAAGAGTGCTAGTCCTCGCTCTGCCTAGAGTTCATCTGGTGACTTTAGGAGTGTTGTTCTACCTCTTTGAGCCTCAATTTACAAATCTGTAAAATGGGATAATTAAACTAGCCCATCTGTAAGGTCCTTCCAAGATCTGGCAAACAGTGTTCAGTTATTTCAGTTGTGCCTCCAACCTATTCATGTCTGCATTCTTAACTTGGCGTTGTACGTATAACAACTATTTGTCACGAATGTGCCTAACAATTCCCATGGTTCAGACCATAAGTCAAATAAGCCTCTCAAGTACATTTAGAAACAAAGATCATCACAACCTTGAGGAATATAGAGAAAAAGGAGATTGGATCTCAGCATATTTAAAACCCTTTGGAATAACAGGAATTGAGATTCAATAAGACACGAAACAAGACTGCAATGGCAAATATGAAATTACAATAATCCCTCAGATTTGTGGAATGATTCACTATTAACCATCCTCTTTCATATCCTGTATCTAATTTGGTCCTCTCTAAAACCATGTAAAGTACACGAGATAAGAATGATCACCCTGTTTTATAGATTGAGAAACCAAGTCTCCAGCTGAGGAATGGCAACCGGTTGGCAACCAGGACTCAAATTCAGATCAAGTGAGGCTTCTCCCTCCATCTCCCCACCGCCCCATCACTACTTCCCTTTTCTATTGTATTTTCCACCTCTGCTTCCAGATCCAAAAGCAACCTGGCAAAAGGCAGAGGGAGATAAACTCTGGAAAGAAACCCAAGTCCACAGCAAAGGGAATGGAAGCTAAAGTACCCCCGCTTAGCTCTGCCTCCTCTTTCCAACCTCGCTGCCACTGGTGCCAGGGAGCAGAAGCTATCCCACCACCTCCTGCTTTTCGCTGCTGCCTCCCTGCAGCAGCCTTGGCGGGGACAGCCCATAATCTCCACGACCCAGTTGGGTAGGTTAGTTAGTCATTAGGTTAGTTAACAAGCAGCGGGCTGGTTAGCCCTCCTCTAGTCCGCTTTCCCATGAGCTCCATCCAGTAAGGCCACGCTGATTCTGGGATCACTGCAAAGCAGCAGACTCCTGCTTGTGACTAATCAAGCAAGTAGGACAGAGGTAAGAACAAACCCACCCAGGAAAGGGGGTGGGGTACAGAGAGAGAAAGAAAAATAAAGAGAGAGAAAGAAAGAAAGCCGCTTTAATAATAGGGTAATTGCCCTGTTTAGGATTACAATCTGCCAGCATTTCACTAAACTTTATGACACATGATGACAAGTTAATAAGCCAGATACCTCACTGTGTGCGTTAAACAGATGCCCCAGCCTTCATGCACAGGGAGGTAACCCCAAAGCCAAAAAAAAAAAAAAAAACCAGCAAGGTGTTGGGGGATGGGGCCCAGGAAGGTAGGGAAACTGGTTATTTCTGTTGTCAAAATGGCCCCAGCAATAAATCACCATTAATAATACTGTCATCTATCAAAGAGGAGCTCTGGTTGCCAAGGCCTTTGAAGTGGCAGTACCTATAATTTCCCCACCTATAAAAGGTACCTTTGTGCGTATGTCATGCTGGAAGCTGACAGGAGCAAGACGCCAAAGAGTTCATAACTTCTCCACGCCCATCCCAACAGGGAACCTATGAAGCTCCCCACTCACTCCCACACCCGACATGGCCTGGGGGCCAGGTTCACTCTGCCACAGGTTTGAAAGGCAGACAGGGGCTTCCAGGCCTCCAGCTGTCAGCAGAACTGGAAGGTGGGGGAGGGGGGTGTGCAGGGAGCAGGCACGTGTCCAGGCAGATCTGGGAGCTTCCAGCCCAACCAACAAGCTACCCTCCTGGGTGACGGAGGAGCAGCACCTGCCAGCTTCCCCTCAGCACTAACCTCCAAAAGGAAGGCCTGGGTGGGCCTGAGGGTTAAGGCGGTGCCCCTCGGGGAATGGACCCTGTCATCCAACTCACCCCAGGCACACACCCCCCCCCCACCCCAGACATAACCAGATAAGACTCTCCATGAGAGGTATGGTCACGGAGTCTTCATTTTTAACAGGCTCTCCTAGATAAGATTTTCAAACACCAAAAAATTTAAGAAGCTCTGGTCTGTGGTCCCTTCCCCTCTGGCTGTCGTGGAATCTGAAAAGCCGTTGCTGCTTCTCCAGGTCTCAAGAGGAAGACGGAGCAGAACTTGTGTTAGTCAACTCTGGCTGCCATAATCAGTTACCACAGATGGAGTGGCCTGAACAACTGAAATGTATATTCTCACAGTTCTGGAGGCAGAAGTCCAGGATGGGGGTGTCAGCAAGGTTGTTTCTTCTGAGGCCTCTTTCCTTGGCTTGTAGATGGCTGTCTTCTCCCTGTGTCTTCACAGGGTCTTCCCTGTATGTGTATCTGTGTCCAAATTCCCTCTTCTTATAAGAACACCAGTCGTAACAGGTAGGGGCCCATGCTGATTATCTCATTTTAGCTTACTTACCACTTTAAAGACCCTATCTCTAAATACAGTCGTATTCTGAAGCACTGAGGGCTTAGGACTTCAACATAAGAATTTGGAGGGGGACACAATACAAACCATAACAAAGCCCTAATGCTCAGAGCAGGGGTGAACCCACACCCCCCCCCCCACACACACACACACACAGACGCACAGAGGCCCTAAAGCCACTCAATCCACTGGCAACAACTAAAACTGGGATAAATATTCTGAATTAATAGAACCCAGTCCCTCAAGGGCTTCACCTTGTGGGTGATTTGTCACTAGGTTTCAACAGAGCCAAATTTCTCACATCCTATCCCGGTTCCTCCCAGAATGAGGTCCTTTTCAATGTGACTTAGACCAAGATCGCAAGGTATCTCTAAAAGTAGCGTTTATTGAGCACATACTATGTCTCCAGCACTGCCCTAAGAACAGATACCATTTCATTGGTACAACTACCTATGAAGCAAGTACAAATGAGGAAGCTGCGAGGCAATTTGCAAAGGTCAACAGCTCACAAAAGCCCAGCGTGGACTGGAACCCAAGCCTTTGTGACTCCAAATCTCAGGTCTTCATCCCCTTTGCTTCTCTGCCTCTTCTTTACACATTGAATGCTGAACTGTCAACCTCAAAGCTGCCACTGCGCTCTTGAGAGCCTGCTGAGCTGCTAGAAGTTAAGGATTAGACTTTAACATTTTATAGAGGATTTAAAGCTACTTTTATCTGTGAGGCATTTGTCCAAAATCGTGGCCATATGCGTTTATGTGTTTTATACAAGCACATATGCAGTTTATTGACAGCAATTTGTGATCCGCTGAGGCTTGAATTCCTGGAATCCCCACCCTAGGCCCAGGAGCTCTCTGCCCGGGGCTCTCCTTTCTGCTATGAGTCCCTTCTCTTCTCTGGGTACATGAAAGGCTTTTCCTCCTGAGTAAATGAAAGGGATACGCTAAGTTATTTCTACACCCCTTCACTAGCACTTCTGATTCTTAGGGAAGCTCGGAAGAGGAAAGAGAATGGTGAGAGTTTGCCTAAATGTCCTTCCACCCCTTTCTGGAGAGTTAAAATCTCAGCCCAAAAGCTTCCATGTGTCCTGGGGCAAACAGAGAAGTGTAAGCCCACCTCCGTATCGACACAAGAAACTCCTCCAGCCCACCAGGACACAGAGTCTGCCCTGGGCCAGGCACCCTCGCCAGCACACCAGCCTCGCACCACCCAGTTGTTTCGGAGCTCCTGTAGTTTCACTTCACTTTCTCCACCAGCCTTGAATCTCCTGTGGGTGTCAGACCCTGAGGTATCTGCAAAAACCCACAGGCACTGGCTCCATGAAGGCTGAAGAAGGGCGAGGAGGGATTTTCTAAAGCGTAGCAGCCCTTTCTCCCCATTCTCAGCCCTTTCTCGATGTTTCGAAGCTTGATGGATGATTCCTAGGGCCTGGATACTCTCCTCTTGATTGGGAGTTGGGAGGGTGGTTCTGTGGTCTGGCCTCCCTAATGAGCCCGAGTTGTGGGATGTGAGCAAGTCCTTCAACCTGCTGAGGGGTTGGGTTCAAGGGTCCTTGAGGGTGTTTGTGGCTCTGAGTTTCAGTCTTCACCACCCTCTCTATCCACCTATGAAGGCACCATAAAGCATTTCACAACCACGCAGGTGAAGGCACTCGGTCTCTCTCTCTCTCTCTCTCTCTCTCTCTCTCTCTCTCTCTCTCTCTCTCTCACACACACACACACACACACATACACACACACACGGGTCACTGCTGCACCCCTCTCCCTTGCCTCCCCCTTCTTTCAAAGCCTCTGCTTTCTCTCCCTCACCACAAACAAGCAGCTCCCAGGAATGGAAGGCCAGCAGTGGCTCCTAAGAGGACAGCTTCTTGGCAGAGATGGGAGTGGGTGGAGTAGAGCAAATTTTTTCCTTTGTGGCCCAAAGGGCTGTCAACCTTCTTCAGCTGCCCTGGGGCCTGACAGCCACAGAGAGAGATTTACGACATGGACAGCTTTCATCCAGGCCTCTGATAAACATCTGGAGAGGAGAAGGTTTATGGATGGGAATGCAGCCTCCTGCAGAACAGGAGCCCAGGAGGGGGTTCCAGGGAAAGGTTGGGCCTTAGAGTCCGCTCATCAAGCAGAGTCTTCTGCCCTTTGGGAAGAGGCGTGTAGCAGGTGCAGGAACTGGGGCTTCTGAAGCCATAAGCAACACTGCTCAGGCAGATGTGAAGATCCCGTCAAAAGTTAAACCAGGAAGGGGTGGAGGCGCTGGCCCAGGCCTCTGACATTCTCTCATCCTTGCTCACCTGTTCTTCCAAACATGTTACCGGAGTTTCTGTAAACACAGATAAACCAGAAAGAGAGCAAGAACCAGATAAGATTTGAGCTGAGAAGGGCACGTTTTACCCCGCAGGCACTTGGCTTTTGTTGTCCGTTCTTGTTGTCAATACTGTTGTTCTTAGTGATGGTGGGGCTGGGAAATTGCTAGGTTATGTTTCACCCCTGCCTCCTTCAGAGAGGACGTAAGGCAAGGACAACTTCCCTGTGGTCACATAACCCTCAGAGCTCTTCCCCTTGCTCTCAACTTGGCCCCCGCCCCAGGAGGGCAGGGAACCATTGTGCCCTCGTGGTCCCAGCTTTGCCGATTGGAAAGATATCCCCAAAACACAATTGTATCCACGGCAAAGAAAGAGCCAGATGCTTTCAACTGGACACTTCCTCAGATTGGCTGCCTCAAGTTTAAAGTCTCATCCACCTTCATAAAACTGTTCCTGTCCAGAAGGTAGCCTCTGCCACGGAGAGCGGAAGAAGGGCCTTCACAAAGCAGCCTAAGGGCGGAGTCTCTGCCCTCTGCCATCCCTAGGGTAATACAGACATCAATAGATAAACCTCCAAAGAAACACCCTGAAAAACTTGCACCTCTTCATCGTGCCCAGCAAACCAGCCTCCAGCCCGTGCATACAGGAATAAATACATATTTGCTGAGCACCAAATTGGGTCTAATGACCCTGGCCTGTCTCACAGGGTCATCTTGAGAAATAGCTGATGTCAGACGATGAGCGTGAGCAGCTGTTCTCCATTTGCACTCAACAAGAGGAAAGGGCCTTAAATTACAGCGGGAGGGATTAAGGTTAAACATTAAGAACAGCTTCCTGGCTAGGAGGGTTGTGAAACACTGTAATGTGTTACCCAGGGACTGCTGTAGACATTCCTTTTTCAATGAGACTTTAAAGAAGAAGGAGGTTGGGGATCTGCCCAGGCAGTTTTATTAGGAACTTTATTAGGTCATCTGGTCCATCCTCCTGAAGGCAAGGACTTGGACTAAAACAGCCACCAAGCAAGGCCTTTCCGGACACAGGATGACCTCTACAGTTCCTTACAATCCAAAGCATTGCGATTTTGAAACAGCTGATTCCACAGCCTACACAGTGAAAGGAGAATCCAGAGCCATCAGCGAGGCCACCCTCCAGGGCCTACGTCCAAGTCTTTGCTAGCAGCAGTCATGTTAGCAATGAGAGGAAGAAATAGGGTGACTTCCAAACTGTCTGGAGACCAAGACAGATTTTTACCAGCCAGCACCAAGAGAAAGCCCCACACCCTCAAGGACAGAGAAATCATAAGATCATAACATTGTATGGCCAGAGGGACAATCTGCCCATTTTACAGATGGGGAGATTGAGGCCTAGATATGGGCAGTGCCTTCACACAGTTACTTTGTATGAGAGTTGAGCCTGGAAAACCCTGGGTTGGAGCCTGACTTGACCACTAATCACCTGTGTGACCTCAAGCAAGTCATTTAACTCCTCTGGCCTTCAGTAGCCTCATCTACAAAATGGAATATTAGAAATATTAAACCAAAGACACGAGGCAACATCATCAATTCTAGAGCACTCTAGAACACTCTAGAGCTAAGGTTCCTGTTCTTACTATCATTACTTTCAATTTGTGATTCTTTCTGTTAGTCCATCTGTATTAAACATAGACCTCTACCTTGGAAGTGATTCTTCTAAATTTTCAGATTAAGAGAAAAATAAAACATTTGATCTTTAAGGCCAAGGGAGGTGTATAATCAGCCTTAGTCATCCTCTTATCCAAATCCACTCATTTTACAGATGAGGAGATGAAGAGTGCCTGCAGACAGGAGAGAACATGCTAGAAGGGTTGTGGAGGGAATGCCGAGGGCAAGCTTTGTTGACCAGAGCCCGCTTGCTCCCTGGCTCTGGGTATGATTTTTAATGCATTAACCTGAAACCCCAGGTAGTTCTTCGGTGGCCTCCCCTTCCGAGGCCTCCAGTTACCTGCTCCAGGGGTTAGCACCCAGAAGGTCTTGCAAAGCCACTGACTAACTTGATGACCCCAGTGCAGGGGGTTTGCTGACATCAGGGTGGACAGGCAGTTTGTTCAGTGGCTCCGCCTTCCTGGCCTTTCCCTCCAGAGCCCTCCAGCCTCTTACCTTCTGCAGCCTCTCCTCCACACACTCATCTTCTGGCTGGGTCCCACCCTCAGTTTCTAAGATCAATCCCCATCCAGGACAAGAGTCATTGAAAGACACACAAGGACATTTGGTTAGCACCTTATATTTGCCAGTCTCTATGTAAGCAAATATGATCTGATTTGGTCTGCCCCCCACCCATCCTGCAAGATAGTTAGCATTACCCACTGTTTAAGATAAGGAAACCAAAGCTCGGAGAGGTTAACCAGGCTGCCCTGGTCACACAAGGAGCAAAAGGGGCAGGTCTGGGGATTAAACCCCCGTTTCTGAGTTCCAAAGCCAGTCCTGTCTTCCTGGGGCAGCTGCTCCCAGTCCAGACCCGGGGCTCCACATCAAGTCCTTTTTCCTGAATGCTCTGACACCACTTGCCACTTCTGATGCCACATCTTCACCTTGTCTGGGGCCTGAGCCCCCCTCAGTGAAATTCCGCATCCCCTGGATTGGCAGAGTGCCTTCCCTGTTCCCTAACTCCTGGAGTTCCGTGATGAATAACAGACATCCCTGTGGTCATTTGCCTACCCGGACTTTCAAGTTTCCAGATTCTGTATCACTGGGACCCTCCTGCCTTTCACGAGGGCCCGTCTCCTCAATTCTGTCCCCTGGGTGTTATCCTGTCGGTCACCATATGCTTTGGGTTATTTGCTATCCCTGCAGAAAGACCTCCTCAAAGGGCTTGCTCATCCAGGGCACTTTGCTCGTCTGCTGCTGGACGTGGCCAGATGCCCCCACCCCCACCCCAGCCACACTCAGTCCAAGATGCAGCAACCAGGCCTCCTAGAAACAAAAACTTCAGGTAGGACCACAGTAGAAGCACAGTTAGGAGAACAGACTGGAGTCAGACTGACTAGCTGGAAGCTCTTAGGCCAGTTCCCTGTCTGTCCAGCTGTAAAATGGAAACATGAGCCCCTAACTCCTAAGGTTAGTGTGAACATTAAACGAGTTAATACCTGTAAGCGATTAGAACAGAGCCCGACACATGGTTAGTAACATACATGTTATTAAACAAAAGTCCATGCCTATACCCTCGAGTTTTAAAATCACAGATTGGGCATCTAGTCCCAGGCTTGGGGAATCTCAAGTTTGGAAGGAACCACCTCACTCCATGTACAAGAATCCCTACAACCACAGCACTAGAGGGTGAGCAGCAGCTTCTGGAATACCTGTAAGGATGGGGAGTTCAGAATCCTACAACAGACTATCCCGGCATTAAATAATTTTAACTTGTTTTTCTGTTTTGTTTTTACCCTGAGCTAAAAGCAGCCTGCCTGGAGCTTCCACATACTGGCCTGAGACCCAAGCCTGCTCCCCTCCACATGACAGCCCAGCCTCACATTCCCTTCTCACCCCAGCTCTGGGCACCCTCAGCTGTGCACCATGATTTACAGGCGGTTTCGATGCTGGCAGGTAATGCAAACCAGCCTAGCACATTCTTGCCTGCTCCCCGCACCTTTCCTCTCCAAAGCCCCCAGGCCGGCATACCAGCACACACACCTCGTGTTGACAGCTCCGAGGGCAGCTCAGCCAGGCAAGGCGTGGTCCAGAGCCAAGTGGATGGTGCCCAGGGACAAAGGAGAGAGTGTGGGCTCTGAGAAAAGGCTCCAAGCACTTGTCCAAAGGCAGGGAAAGGTGAAGCTTTTCCAGAATCTGCCTTAACGCAGGCAGAATAGTCAGGTGGTAGGCATCTGAGAGGCACCAAGAAGACTCCTGCCCTTTTAAAAGTCTTGTGCTTTGGGGTTAAGCTTTCCTCTCCTCTTCTACTCCTTATTCAGTGTAAAAATTGATAAGAGCAATAAGACATAAAGCCTGTGATACTGTGGTGCAAATGCAATCAAAGTTTTTGCAGAGTAAGTGACAGGACACGGTACCTGGGGAGAGAAGGGTACACTCCCTCTACCCCTCAGCTTGCCTGGAATGGTTGAAAAGGTGAAGATAATATTTATTTTAGAGATTACCATGTGCTAGGCACTGTCCTTAACCATTGACCTAAATGAATACCTGCAATCTCTATAACAACATTATGAGGTAGATACCAGGCCCATTTACAAATAAGGAAAGCAAGACTCCGAGAAGTCAAACAGTGCACCTAAAGTCACACAGATAATAAGGGGCAGAGCCCGAAGTCTGGCTTCCTGCTAAGCCCTTTCCACTTTGCTCTGTGTGACCAAACCGCACTGCTTCATTGGTATTTTCCAGGCACTAAGAGCCTCTGCATTAGGCTGGACAAAGCGCTCTCTCTCTCTCTCTCTCTCTCTCTCTCTCTCTCTCTCTCGCTCTCGCTCTCTCGCTCTCTCGCTCTCTCGCTCTCTCGCTCTCTCGCTCTCTCGCTCTCTCCCCCCCCACACGGCACACACAGACACACTCATACACACACATACACACACATGTACATGCCCACATGCATGGCCCCAGGCTCACAGCGCCTAGCCAGGACCCAGGACCCCCAGCCAGCCTCAGCCCCTCTCAGAGAGCAGACCGCCTGGTTCAGTTCTTGGTTCAGCCTCTCGTGAGCTTGTGACTTCGTTGAGTTTCAGCTTCCCTATCTGTAAAATGAGGGTAACAGCATCTATCCCACAGGGTTTGGGAGATGATGGAACGAGATCCTCTTTGTAACACACTTACAACAGGGAGTGAATGTGTGTCACATACATAGGAGCATCGCAGAGAGCCCAGATAGGCCATAAGAGGCCAGGCTGGCATAATCCATGTCTCCAAGTCCCCATCCCAAACTAGGAGGGCAGTTACCAGTGTAGCCTCACAGCTTTTCCAGACCAAACATCCCAGCTGCAGCTTTCAGTGCTTCTCTCGTGCGTGGAGGCACCTCCTGAGCAGGCAGCAAACACAGACCCCAGAAGCCAATAGGCCATTGAGGGACATAGGGACTTCTTCCCAGGCTTTTTCAGAAAAGCTGAGCTGAAAGTTCTAAGTACTCAGTGTCCAGTAAACCACCCCTAAGAGGAGCAGGAATCAGCAGGACCCAGCCTCCGTGTCCTGAAGGGCCCTTGCAGCAGGAGCACCTATAGCCTTGGAGGTGAGCATGAGAAAAGCACACCCCCAGTGAAACCAGTAAGAGGAGCCATCTGTTCTGCCTTCTCCTGCCAGCCACTAAGAGGCAGGACACAGGAGGGGCAAAGGGAAGACATTTGCCATGCAAGGGAAAGTAAGCAAGTTTCTAGTTCTGGGAGCTTCTCCCCACCCCACCCCCAAAGAAAACAGCAAGCCTGGCATGGGCAGAGCCTGGGCTGCACCGTTCCCAGGGCCCATCTGAGCCACTGCTTCTTCACACATCACCATTCCTCCACTCAGAAACAGGAAACACAACTTTTCAATTGGGTTCTTCTCTCACTCAGATTAGGCTAGAGGGGAGGGAGAGAGAAAGAGAGAGACTCTGTGAGTGTTGGATTTCCCCTCTTTTTAGACATTTTGGGAGCTCCTGATTTATTACCAAACATCTGGATTTCTGATTTCCATCCCACTGTGCAAAGGGACTAACAGCAACTCACACGTGTAAGTCAGTGCAGTTCAGCAAATGTTCACTGGGCACCGGCCACGGACTAAGTCTCTAGGGAGATGTGAAGATGAATCAGACATAGCCCCTACCCTTGATTAGTTTACAGTCTACTTAAGGAGACAGAGAGTAAACAAATAACCCTAATATAGAGGAGATGTGATCATTGCTAGATGAAAGACTCAAACAAAAATGCCACGGAAACCCAGGAAAGGGACATATAGCAAGAAGACTAAAAAGACTGTGTTTACTTTCTAGAAAGTGACCTGGTGATATTCGTCAAGAACCTTTAAAATGTTCATAATCTTTGACCTAGAAATTCCACTTCTAAGGATTTATTTTGAGGACGTAATCAGAGGCCTGCATGAAGATTTATGTGCAAAGACATACTTATGTTATTTATAGTAGAAAAACATGAGGAACAAAGCACATGTATAATCAGCACATTACAGGTGAGAGGATGGAAAGGAGGAAGTATTTCAAGCAGAGAGAAGATAATACACTAGTCCTCTTATCCAGTTTTTGCTTTCCGCGGTTTCAGTTACCCAGTCAACTGTGGTCCAAAAATACTAAATGGAAAATTCCAGAAATAAACAATTCATAAATTGTAAATTGCTCGCTGCTCTGAGTAATGTGATGAAATCTCAGGCTGTCCTACTCTTTCCCACCTGAGCTGTGACTCATCCCTTTGTCCAGTGTCTCCATGCTGTGTATGCTACCTGCCCATCTGGGTAGTAGCTGTCTGGGTTATCAGATTAACCGTCACAGCTTTGCAGTGCTGGTGTTCAAATAACCCTTATTTTACTTAATAAAGGCCCCAAAGTGCAAAAGTTGTAATGCTGGCAATTCAGATATGCCAAAGAGAAGCTGTAGAAATTGCCTTTAAGTGAAAAGGTGAAAGTTCTCGACTTAATAAGGAAAGAAAAATAATCGTTTGCTGAGGTTGCTACGACAGATCTACAGTAAGAACAAATCCTCTATCTGTGAAATTGTGAAGAAGAAAAAAGAAACTCGTGCTAGTTTTGCTGTCACACCTCAGACTGCAAAAGTACCGCCACAGTGCGTATTAAGTGTTTAGTTAAGATGGAAAAGGCATAAAATTGATGTGTGGAAGACAGGAATAGAAAATGTGTTTCAATTGAGGTCAACGTGAGATAGGAAAGCTGAGACTCAGAGAAGTAAAGTAACTTGCCTAAGTTTGCACAGCTAATAAGAGGCAGAGCCAGGCAGTCTACACCAAAGAACTTAGTGGCTGTGCTAACACTGAAGGGAGAGGAGGGTGTGATGTGGGCACACCAGTTAGGAGCCATGGCAGTAACTCAGGTGGGACAGCATGGAAGCTTAGAGAGAAGTGGACTGGGAGACAATGAGAGACGCATCATTTGTAGGACTCGGTGAAGAAGAGGGTGGTAAGAGGTGGGGAGGGGTCGGGAGGGGGAGAGAAGAGTCAAGAGTAACTCCTAGGTCTCTGGTTTGCACTTCTCTGATTTGGGGAAAACCAGAAGAATGTTCAATACATAGACATATGTATTAACGACACAACAGACATATATGTCATATGTGCATATTAGGCAGAGAAAGAGAGAGAATGGAAAGAAATGCCACAAAATGATAGCAGCTACTCTCTTTCAATAAGTAAGCTGATGGGTTATTTTTATTTCTTCGTTACACATGTGTACATTTTCAAAATTTCTTACAATAGGTGTACATCATTCCATAATCAAAGTAAAATTAGTTATACCTCCATCAATATATGTACAGTGCTATCTTTGGGTGTGTCCTATATGTGCATAGACTATCAGGCCTTATCTGTAGGCACATTCATTGGTGTGACTTGTGTAATCATCAGGGTGTCAGTATCAGGTAGGAAATGACAATCAACCATCTACGCGCCTCCCAGGCTCGGGGCTTACCCCCTGCTCCTCAAAGGCCATCAACAGCTTGAGGCCAACCAAGCTCCACTCTGAGCATGAGGGCAAACACAGGAAGTAGAATTCTCAACAGGAAGTCCCAACCTCTCTGAGAGATCTTGGCTCCCTGCAGAGGAGTGTGTAACACAAGTCCAGCAGGACCTAAAACCAACCATACAGTGGCAGAATGAGTAATGAACCTTCTGGCATCCTCCCCTACCCTCTCCCCACAGTGGATGGCCGAGGGGTCTCCCACAGGGCTTCCTCTCCAGGTGGAGCCCCAGAGCTGGCAGGGCCACATTACTGGTGGCTTCCCTATCATCTGGGTGTAAGCCAGAGGGTGAGTGCCCGACAAGATGGCTGAGAAGAAAGGAGCAAGCCACTCTTCTAACCCTTCCCCCTTGAGAACAGGGTTGGGGTTCAGAGGACAAAGTCTACAATAGAGGCCCTAAAAGGCCAGGAGACTCCTGGCCAAACAATCAGAAGCCTGGGTGGTGTCAGCCTCGGGTGTGAGCTGGGAGGTGCCCACAGTGACCTGGAGGAAGCAAAGTGAGTCCTCTGCAAAGCTGGCCCGTCGGAAGGGGCTAAGGAGATAGGGATTTGGGGTGGCCCCAGGACGAAGGTGTCGGCCTGGCAAGGGCTTCTCCAGGACACCAGCAGCTTCCACTGCATTTAAAGATGCCCCTTCCCATTTCTGGAAAGAGCGGCAGCAGCAGTGGAGCCAGCACACCTCAGTTCAAATCCAAGCTGTTGCAGGTTAAACATGGTTATCATGGCAACAGACTCACGAACCCAATAACCCACTGGGAGGCCACAAGACAGTGAGTGGGAGCCACTGTGCCTGGGCCATGGATTCACACAGTGAAAGGTTGTCACTCCTGGGGTCTCTTGCTGGGTAATGGTGCTGCTAAGACCACAGGACGGACACACACACACACACACACACACACACACACACACACACACTCCATATGCGTAGGTGTTAATATTCACATGTATAGTTAAAGACAAAAACCTAATCATAACCACTTAAATACACATATATGTACAGAACCTGTTCATTCCCAAACATTCACATTTAATTAATAACCATAACTTGGGACAATTTGCAACTCACAAAGTGCTTCTTACCTGAACCTTATCTCATTTGATTATCAAAAATTACATTGTCAGGTAGATAAGCTAATTGTTATTATCCAGTTTTTACAGATAATAAAATAGAACTCAGCCTGGCTGAGTCCCTCAAAGACATACAGTTAGTAAATGACAGCATTAGACTTAAATCCAGTTCCAACTGAACACTTTTCCACTCTGCCCCACGTGTTCCCATGATATACAAACACTCGTTATCTCCTAATTAGCAATGTTTCTTAGCTGCTCAAAAGAATAGCTTGGGACCAACCCATAAGGTGAGAGCAGCTAAAGAAGAAGAAGTGACGGTCAGGCAGAGAAGGGGCCCCTCATCATCGAGCAGGCACACAGCCGCTCATTGCACCCTTCCTAATTCCCAGCCTTTATTTGGAATGTCCTTTCCACCGAGGCCACCATTCCCAGACTCTCTCCATTTGAAATCAAAACCTTGCTCAACTACCAGTTCCTCTGAGGAGTTCCCCTCCCCCAATTCTCCCACCCCCATCACCCACATATCTTCTCCTTTCTCTGATGTATCATCATAGAGTCAGGTCCTTGAAGCTTAGCCTGCATCGTTCTCCAGTTGTTTTCTCTGTGTTTGAAGTGTGAGCACAAGGGCTCTGCAGTAAGCCAGACGTGGGTTTGAGTCCCATCTCCCCCTTCTTAGCTGTGTCGTCATGGATAAGTTGCTTAACATCGCTGAGCCTTGCTTTCCTTGCCATAAGAGAGGGATTTATGACGACATACATACTTCATAGCTATGAGAGCTAAATGTAAAAAAAAAAAAAAAAAATGCCTGACACAGAAGAAAAGCTAATAAAAGTTACCTGTGAGTATAGTCTGATTTTTCCAGCAAATGTCAAATGGAGTATTGGACGTACAATCATCCCTCAGTATCTATGGGGGATACCAAAATCTGCGGGTGCTCAAGTCCCTTATATAAAATGGCCTAAAACAATGCATACAGTCAGCCCTCCGCATTCACGGATTCCCAACCACAAATCAAAAATACTGTATTCCATGCTCAGTTGGTTGAATCTACAGATGCAAACCCCATGGAGACGGAGAGCCGACTCTACTCTTTTGGGAACCCCTAACTGGTCCGGCACAGTGCTGGCACAACCAAGTCGTTCGTCAGATGGGTAAAGATGAGTCCCAGCTCAGTCCCAGCTGGGTGTGAGACTCCAAGTGAACCGTTTCAACTCTCTGGGCCTCAGCTCTCTGATCTGGTGGAGCTCGACAGCCTCTCCTGACACAAAGCACAGAGTGATTCACAAATTGCACGTTCAACAGTAGCAGCAAAGGAGAGTGGCGGAGTGCCCCCAGAGTTATTCGGACCTGGGTTCGAACCCTGCCTCCACCTTAAGCGAGTCACACAACCTCTCTGGCATTTGTTTGCTCAGCAATAGTGTGAGGGCGACAACCCCGACGTCACAGTACTATTATAATAATTAAACAGCAGAATGTATGCAAAATTCCTCGCATGCGATGAACATGCAATAAGTGCAACTGGTGGTGGAAGTTGTTGTCATTGATTAGTATTGTTACTATTAATATTAATCCCAAAAGTAAAAGACAAAGAAGGTACAGAGAATTCAAGCCACAACTGCTATGACAGAAATGACTCAGGATAGCTGCTTATGACAGAATGGGTAGTAAAAAATTTGAGAAATAGTGAATTAAATGAACCCCAGAATATCTTTTATCTCTAATACTCAGCGCCAATGGATTGAGCTGCATGCATTTCCCAGACTTCCCCTCCCCCAAGGTACAGAAAGAAGCTGAACAAACAACATGTCCTCTGCCACCATGCCATCTGGGCTTTACAACTGGCCATCCAGTCAAGGCCCCCAGACAGGCAAGGTACACACTGGGGCAGCACCTAGGAGGCTTACACCCTACTGGGGCTAAAATCACAGCCTTCCTGCCCATGGGGACCTCCCTGCCTGCCCAAGGCCCGTCTCCAAAGAGCAGAACTACCGGGCAGGAGCCCAGCAGCCTTCTGAAGTTCCTTGGCTGAGGCAGGCAGTGGAAGTGTCCTGGACTTGTCCGAGTGCTGTCCCCCAGCCAGGAGGCCCAGGTCACCATTGTGACCCTCCAGGGGAAGGCCATAGTGGCCGAGAAGGGAGAGAAAAGAGTCTCAGAAAGCAGTTGGGCATTAAACCCTTTTTCCAGCTCTGAGCACTCCCAGAGCCCGCTCTGTCCCCACCCCACCCGGCCCTCCCCTGAGGCCACACTGCAGCCAACTTGAGCCTGGCCATTTGCCAACCCTCAAGTGTCGACTTTAAGTTGGGTAACTCAGCAACTCCAAGGTACTGACCTTCCTGCCAGGGCCACAACAAACACCTGTCACAGACATGAGTGCTAATGACAGGCCCAAGTGAGTGGCATTAAGGTTAACACCTGCATTAGTGACATGCCTTGCGAAGGTCAATGGTGCCCATTTAAGCAGCGTGAGGGGAGGGCAGGAGGGAGGGGGAGCTATCCACCCCTTCAGTGCAAGCACATGGCTCTATTACTTGTGCTAAAGCTCTCCCCAGTCATCCATGTAATTGAAGTAACTGGGGAGACGTTCTCTCCCTCACCCTGGAGCAAGAGGAAGAGGGGAGAGAGGAACACACATTTGTCTTAAGAAGGCCCTGCTGACTTTCTCCTGGGAGGGTGGCTGTCTCCGAGCTTGGGGGTAGGAGTTGTTAATGCCAATACAATAACTGCTGGTAACGGTCTCCTCCTTCCTGTTAATGTGAACTAAGCCTGGAATCGCTGTATGACGTCAAACCCACCATCCTCTTTGTTTGGCTCCCAGGAACAGTTTGTCCCTGCCCCTTCCCTCAGGCAAATCTTCTCCCCTTGGACTCTCCCCATTCAATTTCCTGGCCTTTCAGTCCTCCCTGCAGCATCCTCCCCTTGCCACCCACAAAGAGCCCACGTCTTCATCGGGGGACTTTGAGATAGCTCATCACTTCTGGAGAACAGGAGAGATGTGAATCAAAGGCTTCCCCAAGCAGAAGTCATCACCCAAAGTCAAGTCTAAGACCTCTAAGTGGGAAGAAGAGCCAGATGGCAGGTAAGTGTGTAAACGCCAGATCCCACAAAGGCTCTTCAGAAACAACAAGGCATAAGCACTTCCTGTCCAGTGACTTAACAGTCAAGAAAAACGCATGAAGAGTCTGTTTTGTGCCAGGCACCAAGCTAGGTATCAGAGGCAAAAGACACAGCCCCGCCTCCAAAGGAACTGAAATATAATTGGGTAGAGATAAGGTGTGTATTCAAGGATCCTTGCTGCAAAGGAAAAAGTGACAAATGCTGAATCAGAGGTACAGGTAAAGAGTCGTGGGAACAAAAGGAAGGAAAAGTCCAAAACCCATGAGAATGAGGAAGGGCTTCTTGGAGGAGGTGGCATTTGAATCTTGAAGGATGAGAAAATGTGGATGTGAGGCAATGGTGACAACACATTTCCCATGGAAAGAATAGCAAATGCAAGGACTCTGTAGAGGAGAGGTGTGACAGAGTGTTCCTGACAGCAGGCACCATGGCCCTGGATGAGCCAGGCATTGACCTAAAAGTCGGGAGGAATATATACAAAGATAGCGCTCCATTTCAAGAAAATGGAACAGGTATCCCAGGGAGAAAAAAAAAAAATTCCAACACTGATTTTTCTGGGGTCTGTGCATGTGTGGGTGGTGTTATTATTATAAAAAGACTTCAGGAATAAACCACAGGCCTCTCCACAGATGTCACAGCCAGATGGGAAGACTGGCAGTATTTTGACCTCACTTACACCCGGTGTCCCAGAATTCTCCCAAAGCCTGTCCCAAAGAGCCCAGACACCAAGTGCTTCCATCAGCAAAACAGGGAAGGAAGAAACGATTATACAGTAACACCCAAAACTCAAAGAGCACCCTTTGTCTCCCACTGGGGCAGTTTTTTTACTCACCCCACACATTATGTTTTCCATCTTCTTGCAGGCCTCCAACTCACCTCATGAGGCCACTTTCCAATTGGGACAAAGTGAGACCCCAGTCACACAGCTTAGCTCAAAGCAGAAACCAAGGGTGATGATGATAGCAACAGGTAGCATTTATTACATCCTAGCTAAGTGCTAGATACATGCTAAAGCTATTAGTTCATGTCATCCTCACCTTATTCCCATCTCTATTTTATAGATGAGAAAACTCAGAGAAATTGAGGGGATTTCCCAAAGTCACACAGCCAGTTAAGTGGTTGGGACAACTCTCAAATAAGTCCATTTTGACCCAAGACCCCGAGGATCGTCTAATAAGCATGCCCAGCTATAGATGGGCTTACAAGCCAGGATCAGAACTGTGACTCGATGGGAAGAAGAGGACCCCCCAGCGAAGGCTGCAGGAGTGGGTGGAGAGCCCAAGCCACTTCAGAGAGCACCTTCCTTCTTTGTAGGAGAGACAAAGTCCCAAGGTCAGGCAGGGAGGCAAGGCCCGGGGTTCAACCTTATATTGGTCTGAAGATGGATTCGGTGTGGGGAGGGCAATAAGAGAAGGGAAATCAAAACAATAAAACTTCCTCTGCCACCTAAAGCAGATAACCAGGGAAGAAACAAGGCCGGCAGCAGTGTATCCCTCGATCCATATTTCATAGGAAAGACGATAACAATTGGACATGTCACTCCCGAAAACCAAAAACTCAAAGCAATTTTAGATGAACTTTCAGAATGATGAAACAAATGGCCATGTTCATGTTATACACCAAATAAATCACACCAAAATGATAGTTGTAATTCCCAAAAGTACACAGAGAATTGATTTTACTATGACACTTATCATGATAAACGGGTACACCCCTGGATGGGCCCATCCTAAGTGGCTGCTGCTTAACCCCTGCCCTCCCAGGCCCAGCTCATTTCCTCAGAGGATTCCCCACAACCCCCCACCCCACCCCGACTGCTCTCTGAGCCTTGGTACGCAAAGCCTGCCTCCTGGAGCCAGACTAAAGCCTGGCCCTGCCCTGTGGGTCCCACTTAGCTGGGTCACCCACAGCTTCTAAATCATCGGCTGAGCCCAGGGGCACTGGAGGTGTGAAGTTGACCAAGCTCCTATCTGAAATGGAAAAGGGCCTCACTGGCTGTGTCCATGTCTGTGTCTGAGGGAAGGGAGGAAAGACCCAGTATTTCCACTTCCCAGTGTTGCCTCCTTCCTCTTCACAATTACCTGTGTGCTAAGGTGTCGTTACTTAGTCCCCTTTTCAGATGAATTCACTGAGGCTGAGAGGCCACCTTACCAAGACATTTAAATCAAGGTCTTAGTGACTCCAAACTGGATTCTCTTCCCAACATGTTCTGCTGGCAATCGTGCTGCTAAGATCCTTCCCCCAACCCCTTGGCCAGAACTTCATTCATTCATTCATTCACTCATTCACTCATTCACTCATTCATTCATTCAGGGGTCAGCAAGTATTTGAGCATCTATTAGGTACCAGTCACTGAGTGGGGGATACAATAGAGAATAAGACACTATATCTGCCTCACAGAACTCACCATCAAGTGTAGGACTTGATACGAATGAATGAAAAATTGAAATAGTGATTCAGTGCTTCAGGAAACATGCATGGTACTGTCCCACATTAAAGGGGGCATTGCCTGGGTCAGGAAGGGCAGAGGAGGCTCCCCTGAGGAAGTGACTCCTGAACTGAGAGCTCAAGGATAAGATGGTGTCACCAGGCAAAAGGACAACTGCACAGTGGGGACCAGGATCTAGAGGCAGCTGGTATGGCTGGAGTGGAAGAGGAAGGAAGGGAAGCCATGGTCAGAGGGGGCCAGAGAGACGGGAGCACTGCACCCACACGTCAAGGAGTTTTTTTCCATCATGAAGTTATGGAAAGCCATTGCAAGGATTAAGCAGAAGGAACATCATCAGATTTGTTTTCAAAAGTTCACTCCAGTGCTGACCGAGGGACCGCGCTGAGCTAGTGAGATTGCACAGGGAGGGGCTGAGCTTGTGTTCAGATTAGGGGACAAGGCGGCATACGGACTTGTATCCTTACAAGAATGTTTGAATTCTACCAACTGGAGGTCAGAATTCTATTGCTCACCATCAAAGGCTGCTGTAAGACTTAGAGAACAAAGAGTAGATAGAACATGTTCTATAAAATAAGCCATAAACATCAACTCAAGACAAAATCAAAGAGAGCTGCTGAAAATAAAAATAGATGACGTTTCAGAGTTAATGTCATAAACAAAATCTTTAGCTCTATAGTGCCGGCTGTTTTTACACTTCAACTTCAGAGCTAAGATAACTTTAGCTGTTTTGTTTTGTCAAGGGATTTTTCTGGCTTGTTTTGTTTTTTGGTTTTTGTCTTTTGTTTCCTTAATGCTGCTAATACAATCCCAATTCTGACTCTTACTTTGTGACCCTGGGAAAAAGCCTTGATTTCTTTGAACTTTAATCTTTCCTCTGGCTCTCAAATATCATGATCCTAAGACATACAGAGATTCTATAAGCAACATGCACGTTTATATTGGACACTGAATGCTTGTCAAATTCAAGCTTTGGGAATTTACGATCAGTGCTACTCCAAAGAATAGCAATAGGAAAGGCCTTCTGGCCCCCAGATCCCCCAAATACAGGCCCACTGGACTCAAGGAGTCTTTTCAAGACACACTTTTAAAGCCACAACCATGACAACTTGACCCACGTTTTTAAAGATGAGAATCCAGTCAGCCTAAAATTATAAAAGGATAAAAAAGCAATTACCTCCCAATAAGTTTCTTCTCTCTTGTATTCTCCAAGTTATAAGGCAAACACTTAAGAAATCAAACTAGAAAGGAGAGAAATTTTAGTAATGTTCTTCTCCGGCCCAAACAAATTTAGAGGAGGACAATTGACAATGACCACAGTATAACTTAGCAAAACCTAGGCACAAGCTCCTATGGTACCAGTTACCTTTAAACCAGCAACTTTCAAATTTGAGTAGTAAAGGATGAGAACGCATTTAAAGGAAGAAATACCTCACCAATTCCCATAGGGTTGATTTAAGTTATTTTACAGTGAAGTTAATACATACAAACATTAACCTAGGTATAAATCCTTATGCTTCTAGCTCTTATGCAAATATAAAATAAAAACAAATTTATAGAAGAAATGTAATTAAAACCACCAAACCAATAAAATTCAAATTAACAACATTAATTTTCTATGATGGATAATGATGCTTTGCAGAAGCTAAGGTTTACCAGCAAAAAGATATCATTGTTTTAGCTTTCACTTCATTGTCAGCTCAGTTCTTTGGACTTTAACATGATGGACCATTATTTAACTCAGAGGTCAGCAAACATTTTCTGTAAAAGGCCAGATTGTAAATAGTTTAGGCTTGGCAGACCATACAGGCTCTGTCACACACTACTCAATTCTATTGCTGTACCATGAAATCAGCCATAGACAATGGCAAATGGATGGGGCTGGCTGTGTTCCAATAAAACTTTATTTACGAAAACAGGTACCAGGCAGGATTTGGCCCCAGGGCCATAGTTTGCTGACTCCTGATTTCATCCATCATCTTTATTATGTCATTATTTGGCCTTTTGCCTTTTAACTACGAATTTCACTCTTAACTACTGATTTATTATTTTTGCGGACCAGTCCATTCAATAATTCACTCCAAAATTCAACCTTGGAAAAAAATTAACAGAAAATTTTTCTTGCCTATTTACTACTCAATCTCTGCTAAAGAATTGATTTAAAAAAAAAAAAAAAAGAAAGAAAGAAAGAAAGAAAGAAAGGATCTGAGCGATATATCTTCTCAAGTGGGTGTGGGTACCTATGGGTTCTGTGTGCCTAGAGTCCTGTGGACCATGCATTTGCTCGGTTCTCTCATTTCTTTTCTCTATTTTAACTACCAACTGGACATCAAGCAGTGGTATCTTTTTATCTTCAGTGGCCATAAACATAAACATGGTATTTAAGACTGTCAGCCTCTGCTATTTTCTCTTTATTTTATCATTCACTCATTACAACAATTATTGAGCACTTATAAATGTCAGGTACTTGAGATCGTAAGTGAAAAAACAGACCAAAAATTCTCCTTCACAGACCTTACGTTTAGATTGGGGAGTGGGCAGTAGAGACAGACAATAAAAATAGCATATTAATATAATACATAAATTGTGTGGTTCTAATGAAATCAAGTGAAGGTCTATCTTAAATAACTTAAGAAACCAGCATCTTCATCTCAGAAAATGATCTTCAATTGTGAAATAGCATCCCAAAAAGAAGTTATGTTTTCACCCTGTGCAAGAATCCAATGACGGCAGACAGAGATTGCTTACTTTGTTTTGCCACTCGAATAGGTGAGCCTCACAGGAGCCAGGCTTGCTCACCAACCCATGCGGAGTCCCGTGCTATCACACCTGGAGCTCCTCGAGTGCCAATGGGGTAGAAGCACAAATGTTCCAGAACTGAAATTGGGTGGCACTATTTGGCATGTGCAGACACCCTAGGATATGCTGGTCCTGTGGTTTAGGTGGTCTCATGTCCTTTGCAGCCCCTCCCAGGATGGCTCAGAGACGACTGAAGCCGGCCTTGGAAGGCCTTGGTTAGTTCCTGGCTCTGTCACTGGTGACCACGAATGAGTCAGCCACCCTGCTTTGAGTCTCAGTTTCCCCATACGGAATTCTGGATTGACAGGAATACCTTTCCTAGCTCCCTCAGAGGATTCTAAAGGAAACCAAAGGAGATAATTTATGAAAGAATTTTGAAAATTAAATGCCTGAGACCCAGTTTATCCCCAGAAAAAAATGCGGGGCCCCCAGAGATGGCAGATGTGTACTGATATGAAACATAGCCCCAGGCCCCTCCCTCCCACCCACTGGGTCCTGGTCATTCGTACTGGGTTCTCACCTTTGGTCAGCCCTGTATATAGGCAATCAATAAATGTAATTTATAATTGTATTATTACTTTATTATTATTATTATTATTATTATTATGCTGTCAATGTGTTGGAAGAACTACTGAAGTCCAAATTTCTAGACGGCTCACATAATTGAATCCTCTTTACAAGCAAGAGACCCTTATCTCTCTATTCACATTCATCTTCACTTCATGAACATAATTAGTTACCAAACCTAAAGATTTTTTCTCTTTGATTTTTTTCTGGCAAAACCTTTTATAGACTAACAATATATATTATTCTTATTATCTTTTGCTTTAATCAGTTTCAAAAAAAACTATCCCGCAAGCCCTATTTTGATTGCATTTTCCTTGGGGCTTTGAAAAAGAAAAAAGCAAAGCAAAACAAAACTCCGTGGCCCTACAGACTATATTTCTACAAGGTCTCCGAGGTGAATATGAATGAATATTCATATTTACTGAATATGAATGGAGGGAGGACTTCTTTCCTAGAAGCTCTTAAACCATACTCGACACACACACCCTCATCCTATTCAATCCCTACTGTTGAAATCAGCAAGTCAAGACACAGTGTCATACTTATTAAGCCCTTCTTATATGGATTGCACTGTCCTACATACATCAGCATCAATAGGACGGTTTACTGACCCTCTCACGCTACTATACATACTCACACAAACGCGAACATGTCTGCTTCTCTCTCTCTCTTCCTGTCTCTCTGTCCTTTATCCTCAGACCACAGACCAATTTGTTCTCATTCAAAGGCTGCTCAAATCATATCTCATAGCGCCTGGAGCAATAGCCTGAGGTTTGCAAAGCTTAATAATCATGTGGTTCCCAAGAGGACTGAAAGATCACCCTCCATCCTCCCCACCTCCCAGCCACCGGGCACCCCACTCCCAGGAGGCAAACCCAAGCCAGACGGCCCTGGGAAAACAACTCCCCGAAGATGACAACATTTTCCATTTGCAGTCTGATTTTTTTTTTCTTTAATATGTGTGTTGTGTGCTTTTCCCTTTGTCAAAAGAGCACAAGCCTTTCATTTTGCCTTTTATTTGTCTTGCTGCCGGTACAGTGAAAATGTATTGGCTTTTCAGTTAGTGATTACACATCATCACATACCCAATTTATAACACCATGCCCCAAAGAACAGATGTAATAAAGCAAGGGCAGGAAGTAGCAACCTTATAAAAACCAAGCTGCCGACTCAAAGGTCTTTACATGTGTGCAAGAAAAAAATAAAAAACAGTGCCAACACAAGGCCTGGGAACTTGTATTTACAGATGTTATGGACACAGCTCCAGCGGGCAGGTAGGTGGGACAGGGAATGAAGAAAGCAGGAAATCCAGTGTCCTGGCCCAAAGCTCTAGGTGTGCTCACAGGTGAGAGATGCCACATGTTGTACAGCATTAAAGGAGAGCATTAAAAGACATAAAGCAGGAGAAGCATCCAGCACAAGGTCGGGCACATAGTAAAGACTCCATACATGACGATTATCTGATTATTATCATCAGAGATAAAAAAATTTTTTAAAGGATGGTTTTGAGTCCTATCACCCGTTACCTGTGAATCTCACTTTACCCTTCTAAGTCAGTTTCCTTGCTTTGTTTGGGAGTTGGTTAGTTTTCTCATTGGCAAAATGGAGATCATAAAACCTGCCTCACTGAGCTGTTTGTGAAAGTTAAATAAAATGTCAGCTGTTCAGCACCTAGCATCTCTCACCTGTGTGCACAACTAGCTCATAGGAGGCACTCAAGTCAAGATAGTAATTGTCATTGTCTATAAAGTGGTGGTGTCCACCTAGGTGGTTTCTGAAGTCCCCACCACCTCTTGCCGCCTCTGTCCCTGTTGTCCCTACCCTGCCCCATGTCCCACTTAAACCCAAGCCAGGCCCTTCCTGGACAAAAACCTCAAAAATGCTCTCCCTGGCCAGAGTAGCTTGAGAAAACCTTCCTCTCTTAGACCTCAAAGCACTGTTTTAAAGTTTGTTGCCACTCACTTCTCCCAAATATTTCATAAACCAGATTCCAGTTCGGCTCTATAGTCACAGAGCTGGAGTCTGACCCTCTTTCACAACCTGGAGAAATTCTTTGAGGACTAAGAATGGGTGTTGGAGAAAAACTCCAGAACAGACTCATGTCACACTTTGGAAATCTGAGTAAACAGCTTATTCATTTGTATTTTCATATTAAACATGTTTTCTGATTATAAAAGCAATCATAGAAAATATAGAGAGGCAAATATATATGGAACTAATATATATGACTATTGTTAACAGTTTTCACATGTTTATTTTAACATAGTTGAGGTCAATCTGTATAAAACATTTTACATCTGCTTTCCAGTTAGTGTTACATGTTATTATACAACTAATTTTCCATAGCATTAAAAACCTCTTTAATGACATCATCTTTAATGACTCCATAAATACTCCCTCATTTGAAGACCACTAATTTATTTAACCATTCTCCTCCTCTTGGCCCTTTAGGTTGTAACTACTTTTTAATCCCAGCAACCTTTGAAGCACCATGAAGTACACAGCTCCAGCCCAGAGGTGAGGAACGTGCAGCCCGCAGGCCACAGGTGCCTCTGCCCCCTCCCCAGCTTCACATTAAGGCCATGCAGGATGGAGATCAAGCACCTGCCTCCTTGCTGTCTCTTTGCACACATGTCCAGAATTAACGTTTGAATGGCTAAAGAGCAGTGCTATTACTCGCGCAGACATAATTCTAGTCAATAAGATAGGAGATCTAAATTGTAGAAGAATCATTGTTTTACTGGAATTCTATAATGTTCATTGAAAAAAAATAAAACTCATAAATCTTCTTTTTTTTTCTTACCTTTGACTTAAACTATCTTAGTCTAAACTCTTGATGGCAAGGATCCGAAACCTACTCAAATGAGCTAGACTAAAAGATATCATTGCAAGGATACACAGAGGTCTCAAGGGAAACCAGAAAACATCTAATTGAGCCTCAAGAAAGGGCAGAAAATGGGATTTGCTCTCATTCTCTTTACTCACATATAATTTCTCTGCTCTTCTCTGGGCCCCCACTGCCTCCTGCTCTCTCTTCTTACTGGTTTCTCTGAGTATCAGTCCCTTATATATTCAGCAAGTACAGTGTCCCAAAATGAATCCCCTTGCCCCAACTCTGTGGTTTTTCAGCACATGTGCCCCACACCAGCCTGCAACTTTCTTCTGGTTCCTAGTTCAGATTCCCCAAAAGGGAGTCTTATTGGCTTAGGAGAACACTTTGTCCTAGTCCACATAAACTATTGATTGTTTTCTGGCCAGCCACAGTCAGTCCACTCCTGGCTATCATGTCAAGACCTGGTCCAATCACCTGTGACAGAAGAAACACGGTCATATGGGCCCTGCTCACTCAGGAAGGCCCTGGGAGGACAGAACAGTCCCTGAAATGGTGTTTGGGCCAACAAAGAGCCCCTGTGTCTAATTCCTAAATGAAGAGTTAGAAACTGAGTCAGAGAATTTATTTTCTCAGGGATTCTAGAAACACAGTCCTCAGGAAAGTGCCAACTAATCCTATCTCTTCCCACAATCTGGTGAACAAACCACATGATTCCTGGAAACCATAAGCCCTGTGTTCTCTTCATTGAACCCCTGATTCCAGTCAAGAGCCTTGAGCGTCCAGCCAGTTCTCCAAATCACCAAGGATCTGGTATACTTGCAAGCTCAGGGACACTCCACAAGCATCTTGGGATTGGAATGATGGTGTCCTGACTGGCATGCTGCTACCCTAAGTTTCCCCAGCTCCCTTGTGCAGTCAGCTGATCTGCAGGAGGTGGTGTGTATAACTAAAAGCTACTAGGCCTCACACCCCAAGAATTTCATAAGTACAACACACAAAAAAGGTACTAACAATAAGGAAAAAAATGTTGCTATATTCAACTATGTTAAAATTAGAAACTTCTGGTCATAATAATATGTCATTAAGAGAGTAAAAAGGCAAGCCACAAAGTAGGAGAAGATATGTGCAATAAAGCTATCCAACAATATGTTGCAATTAAAATATAGTAAGAACTCTTACAAATTAAAAAAAAAATTCTGTCCAGTCAAGATGGTGGAGTAGGTAAATGCTGTGCTTACCTTCTCCCACAACCACGTCAAAATTAAAACTAAACTACAAAACAACTATCATTGAGAATCGCCTGAAATCTTGCTGAACTGAAGCCCTACAAAAAAGCCACCTCAAGACTGGTAGGAGGCGCATAGATGCAGAACAGGCTGGCCCCACAGCCGTGTGTGACCATTAAAAATTGGAAGAAATATCTCAGCTGCAGAGGTCCCCCCAGAAGGAGTAAATGGTCCCAACACCACACCAGGTTCCCCATCCCAGGGTTCCAGTGCCGGGGAGAGATGTCCCATAAGTTCTGGTTGTGAAAACTAGCAAAGATTGTGTCTGAGTACACAATCTTTGCTAGTTTTCACAACCAGAAATTAAGGTGGCTACACTCTGACGCACTCCTCTTGGAGCACCCATGCACGGACTTACTTGCTGATGAACTCACTCACTCTGAGCTCCAGCGCTGGGGCAGCAGCTTGAAAGACACCAGGGACATAAGGGAGGAACTGAATTATCTAGCTTTAGGGTGAGGACGGAAGGGGCAGCTTTCTTTCAGATAGAGGAGCTGGCAGAGGCCATTGTTTCTTTATTGAGCCTCCCCCCCCCTTCCTGGCATACAGATAGAGGTGGCCACCATATCTGAGTCTCCATCAACCTGGCTTACACCATTCATTCACTACACCCTTGTGATTCTAAGACCCCGCCCCACCCAACTTTCAGACACACTCAAGCCGCTTCCCGTGGCTTTTTCATACAAACTGCCTGCCTTGGCTCATGCTACAGACTTTCCTAAAGTCTCTCAAAGGTTCACAAAACCCAAACAAGCAGCATGTGGCTTCAGCGTGTCCTGTACCTCTGGCTGAGTAGCCCTAAGCCTGGCACTTCTGACAGTCAGCCTTGGTTCATGGCTTGGACTCTCAAGGTAACTCCAAGCATAACGCAGGTGGCAGTCATCTATGGATTGCTTTGTGCCTCATGCCAGGTGGTTCCAGACAAGGAAAAGACTGCGGTAGAACTTGGCCTGCAGTGGGTCCCCTCCCAGGTGCCCCTGGGGCTGGCACGCCCAGTGGCCAGCTTCAAACCAAGCTGGAGCATTACTTGATCAGCTCCAAGAACAACACACCCAAGGGGCACACTGGGCAGGCCCCATAGCCCTGCTAAAGTGAATCCTGCTCCATAGGGTCAGCCCCTCCACAATAGCTCCTTCACTGTAGTCACAGCCAGTCCTGACAATGAATGAGACCGAGGGTCAATCCTTCCCACTGATATGAAAACAGCAACCAATGCTCAACTGTAACAGGAGGACACACAAAGTCACACAAGGGAAACACCTGGAGCATCAGGCTCTAGTGATCAGGGAGACTGCTCCCCTGGGCCCCATAGGACACCTACTACACAAAGCCACTCTACTAAAACTGGGGGACAGTTTTATCTAATATATCTAACAGCCCTATCTAATATATAGAACAAACACAGGGAAGCAGCCAAAATGGGGAGACAAAGAAACATGTCCCAGATAAAAGAACAGAACAAAGCTCCAGAAAAAAAACTAAACAAAATGGAGACAAGCAACCTACCAGATAGAGTTCAAAACACTAGTTACAAGGATACTCAGTGATCTTAGGGAGAACTTCAACAAAGAGATAGGAAACATAAAAATGGAAATAGAAAACAGAAAAAAGAACCAGTCAGAAATAAAGACTATAATAACTGAAATGAAGAATACATTATAGGTAGTCAAGAGTAGATTACATGAAGCAGAGGATCAAATCAGTGATTTAGAAGATAGGATAGCAGAAAACATCCTAACAGAACAGCAAAAAGAAAAAATAATACAAAAAATGAGGACTTCTGCAACAATATCAAGCATACCAATATTCGCATCATAGGGGTACCAGCAGGAGGAGAGAGAGAGAGCAAGAAATTGAAAACCTATTTGAAGAAATAATGATAGAAAACTTCCCTAACCTGGTGAAGGAAATGTATATATAAGCCCAGGAAGTGCAGAGAGTCCCAAACAAGGTGAACCCAAAGTAGCCCACACCAAGATACATCATAATTAAAATGCCAAAAGTTAAAGACAAGAATCTTAAAAGCAGCAAGAGAAAAGCAGTTGGTTACATACAAGGGAGCTCCTATAAGACTGTCAGCTGATTTGTCAACAGAAACTTTCAGGCCAGAAGGGATTGGCAGGAAATATTCAAAGTGATGAAAAGTAAGATTACTCTATCCAGCAAAGCTATTGAAGAACAGATAAAGAGCTCCCCAGACAAGAAAAAGTTAAAAGAATTCATCACCACCAACCCAGTATTATAAGAAATCTTAAAGGGACTTCTTTAAGATGGAAAAAAATAAAAATAAAAAATATGAATAATAAAATGGCAATAACTACATATCTATCAACAATTACTTTAAATGTAAACAGATTAAATGCTCCAATCAAAAGACATAGGAGGGCTGAACTGATAAGAAAACAAGACCCTTACATATGCTGCCTACAAGAGACTCACTTCAAATCAAAAGACACACACAGACTGAAAATAAAGGAATGGAAAAAGTTATTTCATAAAAATGGAAATTAAAAAGAAAAATCTGGGCTAGTAATACTTATACCAGACAAAATAGACTTTAAAACAAAGGCTATAACAAGAGACAAAGAAGGACCTAGTAATCCCACTTTCGGATATTTATCCGAAGAAACCCAAAACGCTACTTCAAGGGGACATGTGCATCCAGGTGTTCATTGCAGCACTGTTTACAGTAGCCAAGATTATGAAGGCAACCTGGGTGTCCATGTATGGAAGAATGGATAAAGAAGAGGTGGTGCATATATACAATGGAATATTACTCAGCCTTTGGAAAGAATGAAATCTTGCCATCTGCGACAACATGAATGGACCTGGAGGGTATTGTGCTGAGTGTAGCAAGTCAGACAGCAAAAGACCAATGTCATATGACTTCACTCATAAGTGGAATCTGAAGAACAAAATAAACAAACAAATGAAACAGAAACAAATTCATAGATACAGAGAACATGTTATGGTTGCCAGATGGGAGGGGTTGTGGGAGTGGGCGAAAAAGGGGAAGGGATTAAGAAGTACAAATTGGCTGTTACACAGTAATCATGGGGGTGTAGGGTATAGCACAAGAAAAAAAGTGAATAATATTGTAATAACTTTGTATGGTGTCAGATGGGTACTAGATCTTTCAGGGTGTTAGATGGAGGGGAGGGTTGGGGCAGTGTGTAAAAGGTGAAGGGATTAAAAAACACAAATTGGAAATTACGAAATAGTCAATGAGATGTAAAGTAAAGCATAGGAAATATAATCAATAATATGGTAATAACTATATATAGTGCCAGGTTGGTATTAGATTAGTTAGGGGAATCAGTTCTTAAATTATACAAATGTCTAACCACTATGCTGTACACCTGATATACAGCATAGAAAATATAGTTAAGAATATTGTGATCGTGTGGTACGGTGTCAGATGGTTGCCGGATTTATTATGGTGATCACTTCTTTGGGTATATAAATGTTGAATAACTATGGTATACACCTAAAATTAAAATAATATTGTATGTTAGCTATATTTTAATAAAAAACTCTTTTTAAAAAAAAAAGATGCAGTAGAAAAATGACCAAAAGTCTTGAACAAGCACTTCATAAAAGATGATATTTAAATGGCTTGTAAATATATAAAAATATGTTTAACCTCAGTAGCCACTGGGGAAATGCAAATGAAAAAACAAAACAAGATATTGCTTTATCTCATCAGAATGGCAAAGTGAAAAAGACCGCCAGTACCAAGTTCTGGGGAAAATGGAGAGAAAGAGAAACTCTCACACACTGCTGGGTGGGAGTAGAAATTGATATGCCCAGCAATTTCTATTAAAGCTGAGCCATGTACGTACTGTAAGACTCAGCAATTCCACTCTTAGGTATATGTCAAACAGACATGCAGGCAACATAACATCATGTGAAAGTGCCAAAAACTAGAAACCACCCATATCTTCATCAACACAGAATGGATGCGTTGGGGCATAATCATACCTTGGGATGACACACAGCAATACACATAAGTAAACTACCTACAACCACTTGGGTGAAGCAAAAGCAAAGCAAGCAAAGCAAGCCGGGCACAAAAAAAGTACATATTGTATGATTTCAATTATATAAATAGTTCAAAGACAGGCAAAACCAATCTATGGTTTTAGTAGTGGGATTGTACTCAGTTTGGGGGAGGAGGCTGGGGAGTGGCAGGGAGAGGACAAAGAGGAGATTCTATGGTTCTGCTAATGTTCTAGTTCTTCTTCTGGGTGTTGGTTATGAGCGTGGGTTCACTTTGAGATAGTTCATCAAGCTGTACACTATGATTTGGGCAGGTTTCTGAATGAATATTACACATTAATTTTTAAATATTCATTTTCTACAAAAGTAATTACTATACAATGTACTACATGTAAATATTCCCAAACATTATATATATATATATATATATATATATATATATATATATATATATATATATATATATAAAGCATAGGTTGACTTGGCCCACCATTATTTGTGTGACTTTAGGGAAATCACTTAACCTCTCTGGTCCATAGGAGATACATATAATGATGGGCCAAGTCCACCTATGTTTTAAGACTCCAAGGCCAGAACACTTTCTACTATACTCAGATGTTTCTATCTGTATATCAAAGCCTCAGCCATAACCTCCACGCCTGGCAAAACTGATCCAATATGCCTCCACTTCACAGAAAGAAGAAACAATTGATATTCAACACTTTTTTTTTTAAGCCATGAACTAACCTTAACGTAATGACAGCTCTACAGTGGGCATTAGCCAAACTCAACACTCAATTCTTTTGCCTTGCATATATAAGTCATTCCCGCAGAAACACCTCATCAAGAAGGCAAACCAAGGTAGCCCCCCTTCCACCACCCTTCTTAGACAGCTGCTATGCTGCTGACCTCATGTCTGATATTGCAGCTTTGGCAAGGATGCTGTCTTGCTCTTCCCAGGCTCATTGTTGCTTTAAGCATGTATTTGGTTCAAGTTAAAACAAAAATAAAGAAAAAATAAGAGAGAAAAATATGTAAAATTGAACTAAATTAAGAAAGGACAGAGAATCAACTCATCGGGTTGCATCTGGATTTTACTCACTTCTTGAAATTGTGGGTGTCTTGTGGGAAGGAAAAGTAGAGAGCTGTGTCCCAGGAAGAGTTTAACATCACAGAATTCATCGCAGTTCAAAGAGACTTTAAAGTTCAACTTCTAAGAGCAGAGAATAATAAAGACAACACTGGGAAAGCATTTTACAGGTGCCAAAGCGTTTTCACATTCCTCAGCTGATTCTCCCAGCAATCATTTCAGGTAAGATAGCGTTATTATCCCCCTTTAGGAGACAAGAAAATCAAAACTCAGGCCATTTACAGAGTTAGTATGCGGTGCTCTCCTGTTGGTGGTATCGTGATGGTTGAGTCCAAATTCCAAGCTCTTCCTACCCCACCACACCACACTGTAAACCACACCCAGCTCTAAGGGGACACCTGAAACTTGTCATCACTATTTCTCAAGAAGCCTTGGAGATCAATAGGGGTCTAAGAAATACAACTAACTGATATTTTAGCCCAAGAGTCTGGCTGGTTCCATGCTGGTTCACTATAGATGAAATGCAGCCCTCATAGTGCCAATATCTGCAGTTATCACAGGACGCACTCTGCTCCCGAGCTGACTTCTGCAAAGCCACAGAGCATATCAATTGGAAGGCATGTCCCAGAGGATAAGCAGTGAGCACACACAACCACCAGGTCCAGGATAAAGGCCTGCTCAGGAAAGGGATGGGAAGTTCCCATGAATCACCGATTTCTCCCCAGAGCACATCAGAACACTTCCACATGCTTGCCATGGAAGAACCCACAAAAAGGAGCGTCAGATTAGAAAATTCTCTGCCCAGATTTCTCCCAGCAGCAGAAGCAACACCACTAGGAGCCTATTAAGAGACCCCTCACCTCCTGTTACCATCATCCTCCTGGGACAGAAGCCTGACGTGGGACGAGGGAGGCCCAGAAAGTATTTATAATAGACAGTGTTATAGATCAATTTAAAAATCAATTGCTTTTTAACAGTGAGCTTTCTTGTTCATAGTCTGGCCCTAAACAACAACAATGGTGAAAGGGACTGCTGTTTACATAAATGAAGAAGGAGAACTCAGAACACACACCCTTGTGTTAGCAATCGAGCTGCTATAAAGAACTTCCTGTTTTCAAAATTACCTTTCTTTGCACACATGTTCTGACTGCCCACACATGCTCTCTTCGTTGGGCAAACTGGAGACAAGCAAATGGTTTAAATATTGCCGTGCTGCCATCACTACTTTAAAAACTATGCCCACAGAGCCACTTTGGTGGGCATGGCCGGCTGGCTGGAGATGTTGCAGGCCCAGAGCCAAACCCCAAGTAGCCACTCATTGCCTTTTCCTCCCCAAGTTTCCTGAAGTTCTGCTGATTATGCCCCAGAGGCCCCAGCTCTTCCTGAATGTAGCATGAGCTCACACAGCAGCTCTGGGCACGCCACGGGCTTGGCAGAAGGGGCCTATCTGAGCCAGTGGGCCTGCTCCCATGGCCAGGAGGACTGATTTTCAAAGGAGCCAACCCACAGAGCTTTGGTTCCAACCCTTTGAAAGCCCTTCCCTATAGCAACATGACTAGGGGCTGGTGATCCCCCTGCCTGCTGCTGCCTCTGCAATCAAAAGGAAGAAAAATCTCGGCCTGGAAAAGTGGTTGCCATGGGCTAAAGTCCAGCACAGAACGGCAGATACCCAGACATCTGTCAAGATTGAGTATTGACATTTATTGACTGTCTGCAGACAGAGGCTGCATCAGGAGCCCCAGGGTTACGGAGCATCAGCCTCAAAGGAAGGCTCAGAAATACCACGTTACCTGTGCAGAACACTCAGCAAACCTGAGCCCTGTGCCAGAGGGTTGGCCTAAATAGCACAATCATACCAGACACAACACAATTTTAACAGCTGAGATAAACATGTACCATAGTCAAACGAGGTTCCCAGTGGTTCTCAACGAGGGCAATACTGCCTCCCCCATGGGCCATTTGAAAATTCAGGGTGTGGGTTTTGTGTTGTCATGGTACCTGGGAGATGCTATTGGCCTTTAGAGTGTAAGCACTAGGGATGCTAAGCCTCCAACAATGCAGGAGATAATCCTACACTGAGAATTGTCCTGCCCTGGATGCCAATAGTGTCCTTGAGAAAACTCGTTGCCTACCATCCTTAATTCTCAGCCTGATTCTGTTCCCTTGCATTAATATCACAGTCTCCTGCAATGCCTTACAGTGTGGGGGCCCATTAGCTTAAACGGGTAGGCTGTTTCTCTGGGAATGGTGCTAGTTGGCATGAGAAGCTGTGTGGTACAGTGTCAAAAGCATGGGCTCCCCTGAGCCTTCCAAGGTTAACCGCACCTGTGGGACCATTGTCAGCTCCCCATCTGTATATGTAGATAATAATTTGCTCCTCCCTCATAGAATTGTTATAAGGATTCAATGAGATGATGCATTTACAGGGCTGTGCTCAATAAGTATAGCATTTTTATTACTGTTTGAGAATTATTAGTCCAAAATCTGGATTTAAATTTATTAGTAGCAGACACATGGGGTAAAGTGGAATGAAGATTGAGATGCAGAAAATCGAGCTTCAAACCCCATATTTTTTGCCCATGAAGACTTAGGCCAATCAACTGACCTCTCAGAGCCCCATATTTTCACACTTGAAAACATTAATAATAACAATAAATCCTTCACAGGATAATTATGAAGATTAACTGAAATTAGGCAGTAAGAGTGATTTGACTGCTGTAAATGGTGGTACAAATATAAAGTATCCATCGCACATTTTATCTACATAGGATGGTATCATTTCCTCTGTGATTCAAAGTAATCAATGCAATAACATATAGAAAGAGGTTCAACCTCACTAATAATAAAAGATGCATATTAAAATATCAAGAGACTATTTTTCACATAACACGTTGGCAAAGATTCAAAAGGCAGATGATGTTCAGTGTTGGTGAGGGAAACAGGCTTCTTATATATAAACACTGTGGGTGGGAATATTAATTGATACAATATTTCTAGAAGACAATATGGCAACACACACCAAAAATTATGTACATATATATGCATACATATATAAAGGAAATAATTAGCACTTGCAAAAAACTGTACAAATATGTTTATTACAGCATTCCTTACAATGGATAAAAATTGGAAATAGTTATTTATATGTTCTTTAACTAGTGATTGGTTAAATAAATAATGCCACATCCATATAGTGGATTACAGGCAGTCATTATAAAACATAAAATAGAGCTATATATAGTAGTCTTGTGAAAAGATGTTTGTATTAAATTGGAAAGTACTATGGTACAACCCCATTGTTTCAAGAAAAAAAATATACAAATATTTTTTAGCTACATTTCAAAAATCTGAAAGAAAATACACTAGACGCAGTGGTTATCTACAGAGAAAAGTGGTTACGGTGGTTACCTAGGGGTTGGAGGGAGAAAGATTTTCAATTTATAGCCAGAGGTGCATTCTACCATAAAGCCAAATGGTCGTGTTAAAATTCAGCTGAAGAGGAGGCCAAAGCCTACAAACAATTTATACTAAAACTTTATCATCGCAATTTTGCATTAAAACTATATTGAGGGGGCGGCCGGTTAGCTCAGTTGGTTAGAGCACAGTGCTCTTAACAACAAGGTTGCAGGTTCGATCCCCACATGGGCCACTGTGAGCTGCACCCTCCACAACTAGATTGAAACTACTTGACTTGGAGTTGATGAGTCCTGGAAAACCGCACTTAAAATAATTTTTTAAAAAACGATATTGCAATTTGGAGAGCTGACATAGAGTAGAAACAGTTTTACTGGACCATCAGCTTTAAGGTATGTTCCATGGCCCCTCCACTGCCCATTTGTGTCACTGAAGAAATGGTCGGTCACTTTCAACCAAGGTGAGAAGCAACATATTTTGAAGGGAGTCTCATTTTTCTCTAACAGTGTCTTTTTTCTCTGTTCTTTTTCTATTCTCTATTATGTCTGAATCTAGATCATTTATCATAGATGTTGTATGTAATTTTGCAGTGTTTCCTCCTTTTGAAATGTTCAGGTGATAAAGTTGACATCGTGTCTTTTATTCATCCTCACAAGATGTAAAGGATTCTCAGATGAGGCTTTCGCTTGAAAGATTCATGGCCTAAATAGAATTAAACATTTAAAATTTTAAAACAGTTCTGAAAGGTTGTTTTGCTTAATGTCACGAATGTTATTACAGCAAATAATTCTATAAAATGAGACTTAATGACATAATCTAATTGTCTTAGTCAACGCAGGCTGTTATAACAAATTACCATCGATTTAAACAACAAACATTTATTTCTCACAGTTATAAGACCAAGGTGCCAGCAGATTTGCCGCCTGGGAAGGGCCCTCTTATTGGTTTGCAGACAGCGTCTTCTTGCTGTGTCTTCATACGGCAGAAGGAGAGAGCTAGATCTCTGGTCTCTCACAAGGGCACAGATTCCATCATGGGGCACCACCCGCATGACCTCATTTACCCTCACTACCCCCCAAAGGCCTGACCTCTAAATACTATCACACTGAGGGCTAGGGTTTCAACATATGAATTTGGGGTGGTGGGGTGGGGGTGCTGGGAATACAAACACTCAGTCCATGCACTAATCTAC
This sequence comes from Rhinolophus sinicus, assembly GCF_057876585.1. NCBI lineage: Eukaryota > Metazoa > Chordata > Mammalia > Chiroptera > Rhinolophidae > Rhinolophus > Rhinolophus sinicus. Next base: position 131,577,318 of record NC_142516.1, read on the forward strand.
TTTTTTGTCTTCTTGTTTTTTAGGTTTTCGTAATATTTTTGGTTCCCAACAAGGATTTAAAGATATAATGTTTTTCCCTACGTTGTCTAATTAGCATATGCTCTCCTACCATTCACGTTAAATGTCACCTATTCTCTACTTGTTTAACTATTTGAAAGTCCATAATCTTTGTACATCAAACTAACAACTTTCACACTCAAGCTTACTGCAGCACTTCACTCTTACAATAATAAATGCACATTTTTACTTCAACTGATTAATAAGATTTCAACATATAAAGCACAAAAGAGAGCGCTACGTCAAGTTACATCTAGAGGACTTGCCTCTATTTCAAAATGAAGGTTTAGCTACTAATAAATCTTAATGCCATGCCTAGTTCATATCACCGCTATTATTATGATTAGATATGAAGCCATCACACAATCATTGATCACACTTAGGTTCAGGGACGCCAGAAATGACATTGAGGTTGGCAACGACTATCTGGCCTTCCAAAAGGCCAAGCCCAAAGCTGATGTCAAATATCAGATTCGGGCCAATCACCAAGGCCGCAGTTGACCTTCAGTTCATCTCTAACTTATTCTTTTCACATTGTTTGATATTTCTACAAGAAGCATGTATTTCTTTTATGATTAATGGGTATTTCTATTAAAGTGATACACAAAAATATTAGCACCCCATCCCCGAAAAAAATAACATGGGCAGGAACATTGTATCAGACCTCTAAATCCTTCCCAACATTTTTGAATAGTGGTTATTGTGGATTACACAATCTTAGAGTTTGCAGTCCCCACGGGGATCAACGTGACCCACTGTGCCTCCCACTCAGAAGTTCCTGATGGAGTCCGCTGTTTCCCTAGCATCCGTCTCCCGTCATGCTGCACCATTGCTAGCCAGCAGAGGCAGCCGGCTCAAACATAGATGTGACTGCCTCCAGCCCCAGGGCAAAACTCTCTAGGACATCTTTTGCTGGCAAGATGAAGCCTAACTCCTTTACAGTGATATTTAGCGTCTTAGCATCTTCTAAAAGATGCTTCCCCACCCCCCAGCTTTTCATCCTAGCCTCAGGCCACCTTACCCTTGCCAACCATGTTCCTGGTACCCTGGACTCTGCTCCTCCTGTTCCCTTCAGCTCAGTACTCTTCCTGGTGGGTGAACTTGTACTTGTCCTTCAAGATGTAGCTAGCATCAACACTGCCTGCTCTGTGACGTCCTCTTTTACCATGTCCCAGCAGAACGCATCTGTCCTTGTTGCCAGTACAGATAGAGGCCCCTCCTCACTAATATGCAAATTCCTGAAAACAGGAACCACATCATTATCTTCTTGAATCCCCAGCCCCCTGTACAGATACAGCAAATACCTCCTTACATTGGCAAATAGAAGGATTTCTGCCAATGTTGAAACAAAGAAGGAATGAATGAATACATATAATTAGTCCCAACTTTTTGTGTGAATTTCACACCCACCGCTTAATATTATTGGAAATGTTTTGAAGAGGTTGCAAAGCCAGAGTTGGAAGTCCCCTGACCATCAGTTTTCAAACCTCGTTCTCCAGAGACTCAAGTTCACAAAAGAGACAGAGGGCCGCTGTGGGTGCCAGGAGAAGCAGAGCCCTCCCTGTGCACCCACTTCATTAGAGCAGATCCTCTTTGCTCCTTATATCCAGGTCCCCAACGATAGTGTGTTTGCAAGGGGGCAAACTTGTTGCTGCCAGAAAGAGGGTGAAAACTACTGTTTTCAACCAAGAGGCCACCATTAGTTGAGCAGGTCCAATCTGAGAAGGAGCCTGTAAAGCGAGAATGTCATGGAAATAAAACGTGTTGGTTTGAGAGTAGGATTGGAGCTTCCTCTGAAACCAACTGTGTGTCCTTGGGAAAGTTTGTGCCTCAGTCTCCCCACCTATAAAGCAAGGCTACCTAGGCCCGCCACCTGTTGTGTGACTGTGGGTGGGGAGAAGAAGGGGGAGCTGAGGTATAATAAATATGAAGTTTGCAAAGTGTACTGACGCTAAATATAGAGAGTGATAGGGTTTATATACGTATATCCTGTGTAAACTCCACCCAAAGCTCTAGAGACGTTCATTTCCAACACCCTTGGGACCCCCTCGAGCCCCTTCCCACTGAGGCTTCTAGTCTGAGCACTAGTCTGACTTCTTTGCCCATAGATCAGGTTTGCCTGTTTTTACACTCCATATAAGTTGAACCCTAAAGTATGTATTCTCTTGTGTCTATCTGTTTTCATTCAACGTAATACCTGAAGTTTCATCCATGCTACTCAGTGTTTTCTTTAGTTGTTGAAACAGCCAAATGAAATATCAGAGAAAAAAAGAATTTGGAAAACACAAAAATATGCAAGGTGTAGTGCTATCAGCTGAGTTTCAGGCAGTCTGTAGACTGTAAGCTCCTTGAGAGTAAAACTGATGTCTTACTCATTTTTTGTATTTCCATCCCTTAAAATTCTGCCTAGCTCAAAATAGGGGCTCAAACAATTGAGGTTGGATTAAAAATTATTATGATTGCATAGACCATCTGGCTCTTTATCTCCTGTCTTATTTTCACCCCCAGCCTAATTGCCACCCCCTCCCCACCCCAACACATGCCAGCCCTGCTGGACTCTGTCCTTTGTCTTTCCTCTGGACTATGCACAGTGTCTCTCCTTGTTTTCAGCTCTGTTGCTTCCTTCTCCAGACACTAGAATGACTCACCGAGTGGAGAGGGAGTGGGGCTGAGTGGCTCATAGACCTAGACAGAAAACTGTCAGGAAAGGATCCCTGGCCAGCCCAGGAAAAGAGCTAGAAGCAACATGCCCAGACTTGGTGGTCAGACAGGAGACAGAGGCCAGCCCAGTGGGGACCCGGCCTGGGCTCCACACCCAGGAGAACGAGCCCCCTGGTCTCCGTCGGAGGCCCACGACCTTCCTTCTCGACGTGCACCGTGGCCAAGTTTAGAGCTCACCCCAGCTGTCGGGGCACACTGTCACTCCAGCTGTTCCTGAGCAATGGATGCCTGGTGCCAAGATATGGATTTGGTTTTAATAACAGTTAGTGCAAACACTGTAAATTTACTGCTGCGAGAGAGAGTTTTTGAAAACGTCCACTCTGGCTATAATTTTTCAGCCGCGCCAGCTGTTTGTGCTCAGCTCATACCTGACATGGTGCTTTGAAATAGCAATCACTGTATTTATAAGAAGGCAAGGACTCATAAATATGTCACAAGTGGAATATACAACGCCATATTTCACCATTTTCTATTTTAAAATTGTGAGTTATGGCTGCAGAAATGCACGCCCATTAAAGGTGATATGATGTATTTTCTGCCCTGTTCAGGAGTCCATCCATCATCGAGACAATAAAGAAAACCGCACTTACTTTTTTCCTGTCGTCTGTAATTTATGATCCCCAAAAAGCTGTAACCTTTTGGCAGGCTTTGCAGAAACCACTGCACTGTTAGCAACTAAATAACCTTTTATAAGGTTTTTAATGTGTTGCTACAGTCTCAATGCACTTGCTGTATTGATCCAGAAGGTCTTGGGGGAAAAAAAAGGCAGGGGGAGGAATGGAAGAAGATGATCTATAGCAAGATCGATAACGGCATATAGATTGTTGAAAGATGCTCCTAATGATTTTTGCCAGCCATCATCTTTCAGCACGCCACGCCCTATCTCTTAGGCTTCAGTCTTGGCTGGAATTGATTGACCTTGCTTTCCTGCTGCCTCCTCCCTCCCTTCCTCCTGTCGAGCAGCCAGACGGGGAGAAGCAGAATGTATTGGCCACCACAGGCTATTTGCAGAAAAGCTCTGAGAATCAGAGCTGGAAAGGGCCATCAAGACGATCTCAGTGCACAGAGAGGAAACTGAGGCCCAGCGAGTGCCTGTGTCGTGCCCACAGTCAAGCGGCAATTTGGAAGCAGAGCTCAGACTGGGACTCCTGATGTTCAGTCCATCCTTCCCCAACTCTGCCGCTCCAGGTCTCACGTTTGCCCCGGGAGGAAGAGGGTATGTGTGGAGCAGGTGGATACATTTCTGATGAGCTTTGCAGAACCGCTTGGCCGTGGGCTGTAGTGGGAAGATGACGAGCTTGGGAATTAGACAGGACCGGTCTAAATCCGAACCATGCCTCTCACTCCTGTGGGCAGTAACTAACTTCTCTGGGTCTCTGCTACTCCACCTGTAAGATGATAGTCGCAATCTACCTGTAAGGTGGTGGAGAAGATTAGAACTGCTGTCTGGGCAATGCCTAGCTAAGAGCCGGGCGTGAGGTAGGTAAACAGCGGCTATCCTGCCCCATTCAGCCTCCTTCCATCGCCAGCATTTTCTGGGTTCTCCTTCCTTACCTTGTCTCCCCGCTTATCCTCCAGGACAATGGTAATGAAAACGTTCAGGGAAGAGCCAGCTATGGAAGAAAGTAGGATACTCTTTCTAACCACAAAATCTTTGGTGCAGCGGTGTCCCTTTGATTGTCCCAGATGAGAGCTGCTGAGGTGAATATGATTCTGCTGCTCAACCTGAGCATAAGCTGAGCCAAGCTCCCGGAACAGAGACCAGGCCTGTGCAGCTCCCTTTGGAGATGCCCACAGGGGGCCATGGGTAATGGGTCTTTTAACACTATATTCCTGGTATGGGAAATTTTGCAGTTTAAAAAATATATTCTTGTGAAGCAACCAGACTGTGGTACAGTGGATATGTCTCAGGGGACTCTCCTTTCAGACAGCCCTGCATTCTCAAAATCAGTGATTTTAGCCCAGGAACACGCTGCTTTGGAAGAGCAACAAACTATGCAGGACAAATATGGCCACAGCCTGTGTTTGTGAATAAAGTTTCATTAGACCACAGCCACGCCTATTCAATTAGGTATTGTCAGTGGTTGCCTCTGAGCTACCACTGCACATATAGCTCAGAGAGACCGTGAGGCACGCCAAGTCTAAAATCCTCACCAACTAAGCACCTCTCTGAAACCCCTTCTCTAGAATCTCCCCGGCAATGCCACATGCCAGAGGAGGCTTCCCAGTAGAAGGCAATCAATAATTATTCAACATATGGCGATTTGTAGTTTACAAAGTCCTTTCACCACAAAGATCTTGAGTCAATCACCCAGCAATCCTGTGAGGTGGAGATTCTGGTTATTCCTGTGCTACAGAGGAGAAAACTGAGACCCAGAGAAGCAAAGTAATTTGCCCAAGGTCCAGCAGATAGTCAGCAGCAGAGCTGGGGACTGAGCCCAGCCCGGTTCCCTAAGAGGCCCAGCCTCCCCATTCTCCCGCCCTGGGCCCCTTTCGTGCCCCTCCAGCGCTACAGCGCACCAGCTGGTCACCTGGGAAAGTACCTTAGTGTCCTCATACCCAAAATGAGGAGTTACTACACACTCACTCTGAAAGATACCAAGGAACTTTCCGATACCACAGACACCCTATGAAACATTTCTGGGGCAAAAACCCTGTTTCCCTCACCCAATCTGGCACCCTTTCCACCACGGACAAATCACAGGAGAAGCTAGTGAGGCAGTGAAGGTGGGAAGGAGGGCGAAGAAGAGCCCCACTTTGTGGACTGGCCTTCCTAAAGCCCGCTGAGGGTTCCTGGACCCCACACGCAGGTCAGAGCGTGCAGACAAGACAGTCACACATGCAGGACTCCTCCCAGCTCCTGGCCTTGCAGTGCCCAGAGAAAGAGCAGTCTGCAAGGCCCCGAAAGACCAGCCCCTGTAAGTGGGGGTGGGGCTGCCCCTCATACACGGGAGGGCAGCTGAGGGACAGGGCATCACAGGGGTAAGAGCAGTCATCCCTCTGTCACGTCCTGCCATCTGTGTCGAAGTCCCCATCTCTCTTGCTCTCTCTTTCCCTGCGCTCTCCCAGAGCACCCCCCAAATCATTATTAACATTATAAATAAAAACGAGAAGCAAGTTATTAAATGTAAAATATGCAGAGTTCCTCCCAGAACTCACAGGGCAGTTCATAAACGTGACGGCTTAATTTTGCTGCTGATCCAGGCAGCTGATGAAGCATCTCCCGCTCACGGGCTAATTGAAGTTGTTAACGAAGTGAAGGAGAGCGATGCTCATGGGCGCCTCTCTCCTGTCGGTGGGGACCAGGAGGGCTGCCCTGGACGAGACCGAGACCACAGTCTCCACATGGCGCTGCAGCCCCCCTCCCAGCGACCTAAGAATCCCCAAAAGGGGAGTTCCTCCTCCACACTCACCTCTGCCCCTCCACGGAGCCCCCAGAGTCTCCATCTGGAGCCCACTTTAAGAGCCTCCTTCTCCCTTAAAGAAAAGCATTTTCAAACAGGGATGGAGGTAGGGTCTAGATCGGGTTGATTCTGGCTCTCAGAGGCCCTGCGCTCAAAACCCAGGCTGAGTGGAAACAACCCAAATGTCCACCAACAGGTGAATGGATAAACAAATTGTGGCATAACCATACCATGGCACAATACAGGAATCAAATACGGACACAGGCAACCACATGGACCATCCTTGAAAACATTATGCTAAGTGAGAGAAACAAGGCACAAAGGTCACATGTCCCATGTACGTGAAATATCCAGAATAGGTAACTCCACAGAGACAGAAAGATTAGTGGTTGCCGCGGGCCGGGGAAGGAAAGAATGAGGAATGACTGCCCAATGTGTCCAGGTGTTATTTAGGGTGATGAAAATGTTTTCACGCTAGATAGAAGTGGTAGTTGCACAGAATTGTGAATTATTAAATGATACAGAATTATTCACTTGAAAAAGATAAATCTTATTTTATAAGAGTTTTACTTTAATAAAAACAAAAAAAATGAAAAGAAAAAAAGAAAACCCAGGCCGAGTTTAACTTGACCTCCCACTTCCATGAAATGGGCTCGTGTTTGCGGGCTTCTGATTTTTCAGTCTGGAAACTGTGTCAAAACCTAACTCCACGATCCTGGCTCCCTGTATGAAAAGGGGTGACTGGTAAACCTCTGGTTTCACCTCTTCAGCCCATCCGAGCGTCAGAAACAACTACCAGCCTTTTGCCCCAATTTGGGGTCATGGGGAAGGAGGAAGGGAGCCTGTGGGAGACAGAACTTAGTACAGCAGAAAGAACTAACAGTTTGAAGTCGAAAGAATTTTATTGCAGTCCTGGTTCTACCATGGTCTTGCTGTGAGATCTTGGATACGTCCCTGAAATTCTCTTGTCCTCAATTCCCTCATCTTTTACATAGCGATGGTAACACCGGCACACCTCGTTGTGTTGCACTTGGTTTTACTGAGCTTCACAGATGTGTGTTTTACAAATTGAAGACAAGACCCTCCACCAGCAAAAAGATTATGACTCACCTGATTGTGCTACTCGCTTTATTGCCGTGGTCTGGGACCAAACCCGGAATCTCTCTGAGGTCTGCCTGTATCAGTCTTGCCTTCTTTATGGATTTGTTGTAAATCATCAGAAGAGATACTTTGCATTATCGTTATTGGACACTCTTTAAAAACCAGTGTATTAACCAGCAACTATTTATTAAGCAACTACTACATTCCTAGCAGTGTGTTAAGTAATATGCGGAAAGCAGGGGCAGGGAATTGGGAACAGATGGGAAGACAGAGAATAGGGGTAAGGGACAATCCCTGCCCTCCATATTGGAAACCCTAACCAGCACAAATGAAACCATTGGAAAGCAAACAGCATCAATCAGTGCTGATGTATGTATGGCTGGAGGCAACACTGAGGGTTCTGACCGTTGAAGGCCCAGGCAGGGATGTGGGTTCTAGGCATGCTGCCAGCTCTGTGAGCCATCATGGAGTCACCTAAATACTTTGGCTTTGGCTTCCTTGTTTTTAAGTTGAGAGAGTCAGATTTAAAGTCCTCAAAGATCTTTTCTGGCTTTAAAAATCTAATACTAAGCAAAATTAAGACAGACCAGGAAATATATTTTTAATAGATATGTCAGAAGATGGATGCTCTTAATATGTAAAGGGGCTTTTTAAAATCAATAGGAAAAAGATGAAAGCTCCAAAAGGGAGAAATTAGGTCAGCAATACAGGATTTTGTGCAAAGAATTTCCCACTACTTAGCATAAAGAAAAATTGGAAACCACCTAAATCCAAAGCAATAAGAATAGTTTTCACTTTAATCATGGTACAATCATATTACATAGTCATTAGTAATCATATTTTTCATAATATTTAATAATAAAGTTGTTCATAATAAAAAAGGAAAGAAGAATGAAAACTTTCAGAATTCCAGTTTTACATTTTGGTTTTCTAAAAAAAGGCTGTTTAGTTTTCTAAAAAGGCTGTTATAGATAAATAATAAATAGGCTAAAAGGATATACACCAAAAAGTTAACAGTAGTTACCTCTGGGTGTGGGTTAATAATTTTATTTCTCTTTTATACTTTTATATTTTTCTGAATTTCTGTAATGAACACATTTTCTAATTTAGAAAAAAATACATTTAATCTACCCTACAACAGAATAGCAAATTTAGGGTTTTATACTCAGCTCCATTAAAATTTCATTCTTAGCATCAAAGTGATAAAATTTTTACTAAAATAAATTTTCAAAGGTTATTAATAACAGACTTTATTATTCTGTCACTGTTTCTTTATAATAGCATCTATCTCACTTAATTGTTCATTAATCTACCTATGTTCTCAACTATTCATAAAATTTCTTGAGGACAGGAATCTAATCAAATTTATTTATAGCACCAAATACCATAATAGGTGCTCAATAAATGTTTATTGAATAAAGAGTAAGAATTGAGAGATCATTGGTCTAGAAGAAATTGGGAAAGAGGCAACAGAGAGTGTCATGCAAGGTCTCAGTTCCCGCTCCCTGCACAAGAACGCAGGACATGGTGAGGCTAAACAGGAACAGCCATGGAGCCATAGACAGGGGAGTCATACCACTATATTCTCGCTGGCGGCTGGGTTGGAGACACAGGAAGCAGGAGCCACACTATCCGCAATCCGCCGTCTGCTTCTCTGCCAACCAACCAACCCCCTTGCCAGCGTAGCCACGGCAGTTATATTAGTGGCTAATGGCTAACCGGTAACAGCTGATGGCCACCCAGCCACAGCAGATGGCCATCTGATTACAGCTGATGGCCATCTAATAACCGAGCCAGCACCTTTCCAAGTGAGGCCGAGAGCCTGGAAATTGCTCTCTGGGACTCTGTCCCTGCAGAGAGTGAGGTGGGTAAGCCTTGAAGGGTGGATAGCAGTGTTATATTTATAAATTTGTTCATCTATTCAGTGAAACTGCTAGGCCCCCAAACTGTGTTGGACACTGAGGATACTGAGTTTCAGACACAGCCTCGCAGCTTAGGGACAGACAGACACACACACACACACCCTCGAAAAATAAATAAATAAAAAGATGGGAATAAAATAATACGGCTAGAATAAGGTACACAGAGGAAGAAGCTATTCATCCTGCTGGTGCCCGAGGGCAGAAGAAAAAGGAGAAAAATTGAGAGGAGAGGAAGAGGGAGAGGGAGGGCGGAGATCACAGATCAAAACCAAGGCTGGGATGCTGGGGAGAGAGGCAGGCCTGGGAGACAGCACACTGCAGACTACCAGAGAATTCTGCGCCCTTCCTGCCACCCACATCCACACAAAGCTCAGGTGGGGAGCCACAGCACTGAAAACATGCACACCTTCTCAGGAGGGCTCATCATGCACCTGGACATGGGTTGGTGTTCCAGCACCTGAGCCCAGTGGGCTCTCCCTATGACCAACGTCTTGGGCCTCTGATGCCTCACACTGCAGGAGTCCCGTTAGCCCACACGCTGGGCTGGCGATGCGCATTCAACTTTATGTGGGAGATTATTTTAGCCTTGAGAAGAGGCATCCAGATAACCATATCATCTGCATCACAATGCCATTACTTCATGGTTATGAAGGATGAGTCTCTTTTCGTGCGTGGCTCCCAGGTTTTAAATGGGAATTACCCTACCTGGTGAGCTGATGGAACTTCTCCCAAGGAACAAATGCCCTGAAAGCACACAGTCTCCTGCACACAAGGAGGGGTTTTTTTCCATCCAGGAAATGCCAGCATCTACCTCAATGTCGTTGTTATGGCCTCTGATCTGGAATGCATTATTTGAACACAGGCAAATGTAAATTAATGTAGTCTTTAAGTTGCGCTTCTCAGCAAGGTAACGAAATGTTGACATCAGCCTGAAAGTCAAATTAGGTTCTGTGTTATGTGGTGTGACCTGAGGTGTTGACACCCTGGCCGTCTGCCTTCTGAGCTTCAGGAAAGCACGTGATTGGGAACAGAGCTCATGACTTCAACTGGTTCCCAGAACGCCCCTGGACAGTGAAGAATCCTTGGTGAGCAAGTCCGTGATGTTGCTTCAGTCTCTTCCAGCAAATGTGTGTGATAAATTCTGTTATGCTTGACAACATTACCAAATATATACTATGCGTCTGACACTGTGATAGGTACTGGGGTGGGAGGGGGAGGACGCAGCAGGTGACCTCCAGAGGTACAGCAGGTATAGAACCAACTTACATAATCTTCCCAGAACCATTGTCATCTCTAGCTACCACCCCACAGGTCTCCTCCCTTTCCTGTCCAAGTTGGTTTTGCCACATGTCCTCCCCTCCTCCCCTCCCAATCACCCCTCAGTCTGCTGCAGGCTCCCTCTGCCCCAACCCCCCCATGGAAAGTATACCCACGAAGGACACCAGAAACCTCGTCATTGTCAAACCCAGTGATGGGACTCATTCCTCTGCTTACCTGACCTCCTTTGAATGTTCACACTGTTGATGCATCACTCTTTTTGAAATTCTTTCCTCTCTTGTCTTGTGTGTCACTACTCCCTGATGGTTTCCCCCAACCTTTCTGACATACAATTCTCCTTAAAATGCTTGAAAGCTTCCCATCGCCTGCAGCTATAGCTCTGAGCTCCTTGGCATTAAAGACCTCTTGTGACCCAGCTCTTGTCAGCCTCTCCAGACTTATCTCCCTACCACTTGCCCCTTCTCCCTATACCTAATGCTACAGCAACCACAGCCACGTAGCTATCCCTCCAAACACCATGCTGCCTCCTGCTGCATACTGCATGCACGCTTTTCCCCTACAATAGCTTTCTCCACCCCACCTGGCGATCCATCTGGTAAACCTGGACCGTTCTTCAGAATCTAGTCAATTGCCACTTCCTTGGTGAGATCTTCCCTGACCAGCCCCTGCCCTTACTTATCTCAAAAAGAGTCACCTAACCCTCCTCTGAACCACTCCCTGCACTCATTTCCACTATCAAGCTGGCCATGTTGTATTATCATTGTTTCTGTGTCTGTCGTACCCACCAGGTTCTAAACTTCTTGAGGGCAGAGATTATGTCTCACCCCTCTCTGTATTTCAAGCTCCTTGCACAGTGCCTGGCATTGAATTGAATTTTGAAAAATATTTATTGAACAACCTTAAGGAGCTTTTCATGTAAGGGGGGTTGTTTTAGACAGAATAATACCTCCCATAAGGGTGTCCCCATCTTAATCTCTGGAACCTGTGGATACGTTACATTGCATGGCAAAAAGGAATTAACATTGCAGATAGGATTAAAGTTAAGGACTTTGACAGGGGACAATTATCCTGGGTTATCGACGTAGACCTAATCTATCATGTGAATCCTCAAAAGTGGATAACCTTCTTGGGTCACTGTCGGAGAGAGATGGCACAACAGAAGCAAGGTCAAAAAAATGCACTGTTGGTGGCTTTGAAGATGGAGAAAGAAAGCCATGAACCAAGAAATGTGGGCATCTGCTAGATGCTGGAAAGGGCAAGGGAATGGATTCCCCCCAGAGCCTCTGGAAGGAATACAGACCTGCTGACACCTTGATGTTTGCCCATGAGATTCGTGTTAGGCTTCTGACCGCCAGAGCTGGAAATTAAGAAATTATGTCTTTTTTAGCCACTAAGTTTGTGGTCAGTTTTTACAGCAACAATAGAAAAGTTAATAAGAAAAATAGAGTTCATGAACAAATATAGTAAACTAAAAAGAGAATGGGACCAGCACCACCTAAGAGACATAAATAGATGGCAGTGGGGTTCAGTGAAGGGAAAGGGAAACCTCTGCTGAGGGATTGGGCTACACTTTCTGAAAAGATAACATTAGAGCTGACTCTTGAAGGATGTAGATTTTAAATACAAGGAAATGGGGGATTCAAGTGCTGTCGCTGTAGAGAGAAGCAAGGAGAAAAGCACAGAGGCCAGAGGTTCTGAGAACAGATGAAGGCGGACCAGCAGTGTGGGGGGTGCAAAGGGAGGCGTGGGGAACCAGAAGAAAGCATATCTTATGTCCGGGCTCCTCAGGCCCTGCCCAGCTGAGGGTGCACCCTCAGGAAGTCTGGCACACCCCAACCCCGACCCTCATCCCACAAACCAGGACTCCAATTTTCCCCTTGATTCAAATAGGCAGGAATTCACTGGGAACTCCCTCCCCAACACTGCAAGCCCCTGGACAAGGGCTGGCATTTATAGCCTGGCTGGTCAGACAAGACTTACCCACAGGAAATAATTAGAGAACAAAACAAGACAATACACAGTGTAAGAGCTAACTGGAATATCACTGAGTGCCAAATGTATATTTTAAGTAATAAATGCAATGGGAGGCCCATGTAAAGAAAGACATCATTGTTGGCTGTTTTTTTCAGGGAAAGTTTTATGGAGGAGGTGGGACCTGAGCAGAGCTCTGAAGGAGAAGAAAGCTTTAGAAACGGGAGGAAGGCAACCAGGCAGGGGAGCTGCACACCGACCAAGGCAGAGAGGAGAAAGTGACCCAGGACCAGAGACCCTTTGAATGTGGGGGTGGATGGAGTGTGGTTTCTTCAGACAGAACGTCCCTCCAACAACTCCCCCTTGTTGAAAAGGCAGCTTCCTCCACTCTTCCCACTTCTCCCTAGAAGGAATGGGGTGGGGTCTCTTGCTAAAAGGCACTGAGCTCTTCCTGCTGTCAGTTTCTAGATGTGATAAGGAAACCTGAAATTGGAGTGATATTCACCCTCCATGGTGCCTGCATGAAATTGGGATTGTGGGAGAGCATTGTGGGATTGTGGGTGAACAGGGAATTGATTGAACTCTGTCTTCTGCACTGCTGGCAGCCACCTCTGAGGAGCACTTGGAGCAACTTCCCCTGTTTTAGCATCAGAAACAGTCAGGAAAGAGGTCTGATCTCTGGGCACTCGGGTGGCCCTTCCAGTCTCTGCTTGGATGCTGAAATAGGAAACAAACCAGAGAACCGCACCGGAGCAGGTCTAAGCAGGGCTCAGGCTTCCTAGGACCCAGTGTCCCAGCCTACTTGGATAGGACCAAGGGGGACCCTAAGGCCCAGGAAAAACGCAGGATTGCCCAAGAAGTGAATTAGTGGGGAAGCAAGATGCTGAGCTCAGGTCCTGTAATATTCAAGCCGGAATGAGGAGTGTGGATTACACATTTCTTTGACGTGCTGGTCACAGGTCTGTCCACAGGACGGAATGCCAAATGTCATGTTGGTCAAGTTATACAAAAGGGCACCAAGTTCTTCTTTATTTTGATTTTCCATCTTGAAAATTTTGTTCCGTTTTATTTTGTACTGCCAAAAGATAAATAGAACCATGACTTACTTCTCACAATTTACATAGTGATTTCATGTGTGTTTGAGAGTTGGGGCCTGTGTCCTGCTGCTCTAATTTCTTTCCCATAGGGAAAGATGGAAGGGGGCTCTGTTCATGCTCCCTGTAGCTGTGGCCCTCCAACATTATGCTATGCCATGCTCACTCTCCCACCCACCTCCCGGCCCACTAAAGGGGGTAAATCATAGACGTTAGGCACAATTTTCACATCAGTCCCTGTCCATTCCTTTGGGATGAGCAACGTTAACAACTGAAAGCAGCGGTGCTCAAGGGCTGCCTGGCGTAGAAAAATGGACCCTCACACCTTGGCCATACTAATCCATTCTCTTCCAAACCTCCTTGAGAAGGCAAAACCCTGAGCTCTGAGAAGAGGCCCGATGACTTGAGACCAGGCTTTTCGAAAGTGTCATGGGAAGTGGGGGTGGGTGGGAGAGACATGTAGGAGCCCAGCGCATAATGTTATGTTTTAAACCACATGCCTTTTTTCCAGACTGGGTTATTAAATTAATTCAGAACTTATGCTCACACTTAAAAGATTTCTGTCATATTTTATGAACACGATGATCTCAGAGTAATTTGCACTGGAAATGTGTCATATTAAATCAGGGGCACTAATAAACTTTATTACTTAAACTCCACATGGATCAGACATGGCAGATAAACCATTGTACTTTTGCATTCATACTCATGCCATTGAAATATGGTTCCTCCTATGGGAAAACATAAATAAGCTTGATAACAGTCCCTCTGCCCCACCATAAATGTACCCAACCGGGCTAGAGGACGGGTTCACCTGCCCGTCCAGCTCCCACACACAGAAGCTTGTTATGGTATTGGAACAAGTTGGCCCAGGTAGAGATATTTCTTTGGGATTTTAAAACACTTTGACTTCCATGACTTTATGACCTTCCATTTGCACTGGCACGGCCTTTATGCTGGTCTGTGTATAACTGCTAAGAATTGTTTTACAGGGACAAATGTGGTATAAAAATACTGGATGGTGAGTTATGACCCCTGAGTTCTTCCGGTTCTGCTACCAGCCTGCTCTGTGCTCTGAGCACAAATCAGACAGGACAGTGTAATAGAAAGAGAGTAAGCATTGTGATCAGAGGTTTATTTCCATTTAACAGATGTTTTTTTGAAAGCTTAACATGATCCAGGCCCTACGCAAGGCACTACAGATACAAGGATGAATAAGAAGCCAATTAGAATCCCAACAGGATTATATGGGAAACTAAATGAAATTATTATAAAAATATGTACAGACCTTGTACAATTCTATAGAAATAGTTTGTGATTTTTTTTAATTACTATAAAAATGTCTGAGAATAGCCAAGAAATTTCATAATAGTGAGGAGGGACTTGCCTCCCCAGATACTAAATACAAAGCCAACATATTCAAAACGGTGTGGTACTGGCAAGCTTGTACACAAACTTTCAGCCAGCAAACATGTGGATGTGGGAGCTGGGGTGAACAGGGAATTGATTGAACTCTGTCTTCAGAGCACATGGACTTCCCAGGAGTCCTCACCAATGCAGGCAGCCAAGCATCTAGTTTCCCTACTAGTTAAGGAAGCTGGAAGTCTTTTCTCTGAAAAAAAAATAATAACCCAAGAGGTTCTGAATTCAGAGAGGTGATTCATCAAAGGACAGGAGCTAGGCTAAGAGTAAAAGTAGGGGAATTCGGTGAAAGTCTGTTCTTTACATGGTGAAGCATAAGACCCTCCTCCTTTTCCTGCTCTGTTTCAGGAATGCAAGCAGCCTCGTACACCCCCACACCCATCAACAGAGTTCTGAAGGAGGAGACTGGATGACACTTCTCTGGCAGGGAGAAAAAGACATATACTGACACTAGAGGGATGCAATGAAAAGGATCCCTGGTGACCTGATCTGCACCCGTCCCCAATGAAGCTCTTCCCCTTGCACACAAACAGCCTCTGCTTAAGTATGGACAGAGAGCCAAGGAGCATCAGACCCTTGAGGAAATCCTTCTTATAGAAGAGACAATCAATAACAAACATGAGGGGAAAAAATTTGAAAGGAAAATAAACAAAGCAATAATATTCTTGAGAGATGATTTTTTTAACCATAAAGCAAAAGTAAAATGCTATTTAAGAGTCTTGGGACGGCCAGATGGGCAAGTTGGTTGGAGCACGAGCTCTGAACAACAAGGTTTGCTGGTTCGATTCCCACATGGGCCAGTGAGCTGCGCCCTCCACAAGATTGAAGACAACGAGCTACCGCTGAGCTTCCACAGGTGCAGCCAGATGGCTCAGTGGGTTGGAGCACAAGCTCTTAACAACAAGGTTGCTAGTTCAATTCCCGCATGGGATGATGGGCTGCGCCCCCTGCAACTAAAGATTGAAAATGGCCACTAGACTTGGAGCTGAGCTGCGCCCTCCACAACTAGATTGAAGGACGACTTGGAGCTGATGGGCCCTGGAAAATACACACTGTTCTCCAATATTCCCCAATAAAATTAAGAAAAAAAGAGTCTCAAGTTGAAAATAAGAAAGAGCTGTTAGAAATTAACGTTGATAACCAAAATAATTTTATTCAAAAATTTAAAATTTAAGGAAATCTCCATAAATTAGAACTAACAGACAGTAAATTAGAAAATAGTAATAGAAAAGACATAGAAATCTGGTGTGAACCCAAAGGGCCAAAATCCAAATAATAAGAATTTCATAAAGATAGAAGAGAAAAAAATCATGGAAAGGAAATTATTGATGGAAGAATTAAGTAAAATTTCCCAGAACTAAAGGACATGAGGATACTCCAAGTGACTAGCATAGTGAGTGAAAAAAAAAATCCACATCAAGGAATATCATTGTGAAATTTCAAAACATCAAACCTAAAAAGAAAATCCATAAAAATTCCACGTATCAAAGTGAAAGGTGGAGGTAACCGGTACATACAAAGAAATGGGAATCAGAATAGGTCAGATTTCTCAAAAGAAGTCCTAGATGCCAAATGATGGTGGTTCAATGTCTTAAAAGTTATGAGGGGAGCACCAAAATCAGTTGCATTTCCACACACTAACAATGAACAATCTGAAAAAGAAATTAAGGATTATGCTCATTTATAATAACATAAAAAAGAAGAAAATACTTAGAAATAAACTTTAAAAAGGAGACAAAAAAACTTGTTCATTGAAAAGTGCAAAACTTTGTTAAAAGAAATTAAAGAAGACACAAAAATGGAAAGATATCCCATGTTCATAAATTAGAAGACAATATTGGTAAGATGTCAATACTACTCAAAATGATCTACAAATTCAGTTCAATCTCTATCAAAATCGCAGCAGTATTTTTTCAGAAATAGAAAAATCCATCCTAAAATTCATATGGAACCTCAGGGGACCCTGAGTAGCCAAAACAATCTTGAAAAAGAACGAAATTGGACGTCTCACATGTCCTGGTATCAGCTCATACTACAAAGCTATGGTAATCAAAATAGTGAGTCACTGACATAAAGACAGACATATAAACCAATAGAATAGAATAGAGAACCCAGAAATAAAGCCTAGTATATATGGTTAAATGATTTTTAACAACAATGCCAATAGCATTCAAAAGTCTTCAACAAATAGTGTTGGGAAAACTAGATATACACATACAAAAGAATGAAGTTGGATCCTTGCCTTATACCATGTACAAAAGTTAACTCAAAATGTATCAAAAACCTAAACAAAAGAGCAGAAACTATAAACCTCTTAGAAGAAAACATAGGGGAAAACCTTCTTGATGTTAGATTTGGCACTGATTTCTTGGATATTACACCAAAAGCACAGCCAACAAAAGAAAAAATAGATAAGTTGGACTTCATCAAAATAAAAACTTTTGTGCATCAAAGGACATTATCAATGGAGTGAAAGGGCAACACACAGAATGGGAGAAAATATTTGCAAATCATATACCTAAGAACTATAACTCAACAACCACAAAACCAAAGAACCCTATGTTTAAGTGAGCAAAGGGCATGAATAGACATTTCTCCAGAGAAGATATAAAAATGGCCAGTAAGCACATGAAAAAATGCTAAACATCATTAACCATTAGAACTGCAAATCAAAACCACAATGAAATACTACTTCACATCCGTTAGGATGAGTATTATAAAATACAATAAAGTAACCCAGAAAATAACAAGTGTTGGCAAGGATGTAGAGAAACTGCGACCCTTGTGTATTACTGGTAGGAATGTGAAATGGTACGGCTGCTGTAGAAAACAGTATGGCTATTCAGCAAAATAGTAAACATGGAATCACCATGTGGTCCAGTAATTCCACATCTAGGCATATACACAAAAGAAGTGAAAGCAGGGACTTAAACAGATATTTGTGCACCCATGTTCATAGCAGCATTATTCACTGTAACCAAAAGGTGGAAACAACTCAATTGTCCATCTAAAAATGAATGGATAAACAGAATATATATGGTATAGCCATATAATGGAATATTATTCAGCAATGAAAAGGAACAAACTACTGTTACCTGCAACAATTTGAATGAGTCTCAAAAAAAAAAGTATGCTAAAATGAAGAAATCAAGCACAAAAGAGTAAATATTATGATATACAAATGGCCAACAAGCACATGAAAAAATGTGCTTTTATATGATATTTATAAAATATCATTTATATGATATTTCTGAAGAGGACAAATCTATAGAAACAAAGGATCAGTGGTCACCTGGGACAAGGTGCAGGAATGGGAATTGACTTTAAATGGGCACTAGGAGACTCTGGGCGTGATGGAAATGTTCTAATACTGAATTGTCATGATGATTGCACAACTGTATAAATTATCTAAATTAATCCAACTGTACACTTAAAATGGGTGGATTTTATGGTATGTAAATTATACCTCAATAAATCTGTTTTTTAAAAAGTGTCAGTTATTCTTCCCAACACTTACTGTATTATCCAGAGCTTTGTTCTGAACTCCTGATAGTGAGTAGGGAGGGGATGCATGGGTGAGGCCGACAAATGAAAAACATCAAACTGTCCAGTGGAGTATTTTATGACACTCAGAAGAAAGAATTGCAGGCTTTGGGTGCTGCTCTATCACAAGCCAAGAAAACACAGAGACAAAGTAGAGCCAGGCTTCTTCTTCCTGCAAGGAGAAAATCACCAGCAGCAATGCCCTGCAAAACGCCCAGGTCTGTTTTTCAACCTCCCGTGGGGACGTGGGGACGTGGGAGCACCTCGCAAAGTGAAGTCAGCCCTGCAGAGAGGGCCGGTGTTTCTCCTCACACGTCCACTCCCAATTTGCAACCCAAAGAACAAAGAAGGGAGGAGTCATTATCATGGAGTGGTTAGAGGAAAGGAGGGTAGCTGAAGGGGTGTGTGTGCGTGTATGTGTGTGTGTGTGTGTGTGTGTGCAGTCAAACCCACATACAGAAACAGACCCATTTGTATATGTGTGACGTGAAATACAAAGTTTCATCACAATTATATTACTTATTTTTAATTATAGGGAAATGATAAGAAGGCAGTACGCTCAAATATTATTCTTGGTTAGTTGTTAATTTTTAACTAGGAAATGAATGTTACTTAAAAGAAAAAAATACTCTTTTTCCATGGGTTGGCCTACATGCAAACTGGCAGACAAATGTGTCCAGAGAAATTCTCTTTATCTGTAAAGAGAAATGCTTAATTCAAGCTTTTGTATAATAAAGTTAATTCTAATATAAATAAGATTTTAAAGGATAAAAACAATCTAGGATGTTAATTTCAAAATGTGCATTATTATTGAAAGAACTAATATATTAGAAAACAGGGAAATAAATTTAAAACACTTTAATTGGGTTAAAAGAAAAACTTTTACTAGGGTCATTAGTTTGGGAATCAATGTTCTTTAACACAACCCGAGCCGTTGGCAGTTAGTATACAAGGAGGTGAGGAAGACCCAGAAGGCAAAAGTCAACTCTGTGCAGATACAAAAACCTAAATAACACAGATCCCCAAAGATAATTCTTTTGCTTGTATTTCCAGAGTGGCCAGTTCCATAGTCAGATTAGTCAAATAGTCATAGAATTCCTGCTTTCCCACTATGCTCTACATACACAACAAATGATGTGATTAATTTGTATGGAAAAGTTCACGGAAAGCAAATGTAGGACCTGCATTTGACACTGTCACTTACAGTATGTCAACCTATGTGTGGGCCAGTTTATACAAGTTTAAAATCTGGAGGACAATTCCTACCTTTTAGGATTGTCTTGATAACTAAATGATGTAACGTCTAGTAAAGCATTTGTCATAAAGAGGTCACCCAGTAAACGGTGGATTTTTCTCCCTTTCATTCCACATCTCACCTACTGTTCACCATCCTGCACACACACACACACACACACACACACACACACACACACACACACACACACAGAGTTAACAAGTCTTACTCTGAGAAGCTTTGCTGACATTACCCATGAAAAAATTAAAAGGAACAATTGTCAAGAAGCAAAAGCCCAACTACACACAAGATTAAGACTGTAAAGGGCAGTTCTCCCGGGGAAGAAGAGCTGGATCCTGGAAGCAGCCAAGGGACACCTTATTCCCCTGTCCTCCTCCTGTTCTGACAGGAATAGGATTAGAGGACGCCAGAGCACCCAAATCTGGCTAGGAATCTGCTGAGTGAAAGGCAAAGCCTGGTGGACTCGGCCAATTGTGAGGTCAAGGTTTCATATTCAAACCCCATAAGGAGATTTATCCTGGCAACAATCCTCCTCCGGGCCCTGACTCTCTCCCGGATGTCTCCCATTGGATGTAGTACTTATGTCTGGGGGTTGGGAGGAGTAAAGGTTAAATGCAATCTGTTCCCATCACGGGGCGGGGAGGGGGGGAAACATTGGTCTTATTAACAGTGAGGATAAAGGTCCTTTTCAAATATCACTACCTGAGAGGGGCTGCAAAGAAGCAGGGTTCTGGGGTATAGAGGAGAACTACATTATTTAGATGACATATTCAGCTACAATAACACAATTCAAAATAATAGTAGTTTAAATGTGATAGTTTATTTCTCTTGCACGTAAGAACCAAAGTATAAATAATGTAGGGCAATAAGGCAGCTCCACAATATCAGGAACCCTGGTTTCTTCCAGCATATGACTCTGACAGCCTCAACATGTGGTTTTCCATTTTGTAATATAAGATGGCGATTGTAGCCCCACCGTTCTGTCTATATTCCAGCCAGAAGAAAGGGAAAGAGCAAAGGGAAGACACCATCCTTCCCTTTTGTTTAAAGGTACAACTACGAGGTTGTACACATTACTTGAGTTCACATCCAAATGGCCAAAACCTAATAACAAGAAACTTAGATACCTAGCTGCAAGGGAAGCTGGGAGGTGTATTAATAGTTTTATTTTGGGTGGTCATGTGCCTAGCACAATTGCGGGGCTAGGGGGGGTATATTGATTTTATAGTGCTGCCATTACAAAGTACCACAAACTGGGTGGCTTGAAACAACAGAGATTTATTCTTTCACAGTTCAAGAAGCCAGAAGTCCAAAATCAAGGTGTTGGTAGAGTTGGTTCTTTCTGGAGGTTCTGAGAGAGAAACCATCACATGCCTCTTTCTTAGCTTCTGATGGCTATTGGCAATCCTTGCTGTTTGAGCTTGTGGCTACATCATTCCAATCTCTGACACCATTCTTACATGGTCTCTGTGTCCCTGGATCCAAATCTTCTTTTCTTTTCTCTTATAAAGATACCAGTCATCTTAACTTGAAGTCATACTGCAAATACTCTTTCCAAATGGGATCACATTCATAGGTACCCGGGTTTAAGACTTGAACATATTTTTTTGGAGGACACAATTCAACCCACCACAGGGTAATGGTCACTGCTAACGGAAGAAGAGAATGGATATTGGTGAACAACAGCACCCCTGCCACAGGACACAAGGACATTGCATCAAGGAGCAACCACTGTTACACCAGATTTCACATCCTTCTTCTAGTCTGTCTAGGAGTGAAACCAACCAACATTCCCCCTCTGCAGACTCTTCCTTCATCTTCTAGGCATGTCACATGTCTTGTGTCCCCCAGACTCATTGGTCCTACCCCCACAGATCCACACCTGGGAATGACCTCCATGCTCCTCCCCTCAGCCAAGCCTTAATGGTTTCAGGGGTTGGCTGCTCCTACAGGCCTTTCCCTCTGCCAGAGCTCATAGTGGCTGACAGCTGCCACCTGGGGAGCAGGGCCACATTATACTTTTGTGGAATCCAGACACTTTACCGTCACAGGCCCTTTTCTCTATGAAATAAAAATTAATTACTAAATGTTTTAATTAAATGTTTATATTAAAAATTGTATGCTGCATTTGGTATAAAGATGAATGTATTCATATTATATATAAAACATTCTATTCAACTGAAAAGATTTTTTTCTCATCGTTTTAAAGAAATTAAAGCATTTTCATAGTCTTCAAAAGTGTCCCAGACACTAAGCACTGTCCTCCTTGCTGAATGGTAAGTTGACTCTGCTGCAGGGGATGCTGAAAGGGACAGCAGAAGGGCGCCAAGCCACAGGATCTGACCACAGACTTCTGATCAGAGAATGGGATGTGCTATCCACTATGTCTCCCCAACCCCTCACAGATTGTACGCTCTTTGTTTGCTCTCCCTACAACTTGGGAACTTGCAACGAGGCACCAAACAACAGTGTTGGGTCAGAAAGGGCAGCCTCCTCACAGAGCTAGGAAACAAACTTCCTCATTCCAATGATGTTCCCACCACTGCTGTCAAACACAACATGAACTGGAGGACGAGAGGCCACCCCATGCAACATGATGGATACAAAGCCTTTCCTCAAAGGCGAGAGAAACTGCCCACTTCAACGTCATGAAGTGTTCAGTCCTTCACCACAGATCTGACGAATCCCCACATATATTTCATCCAACACTAGTCTTCTTTATTTCATAACCCATGTAGATTTGAAATCTATTCTTTCCTGATGCATTTAGTTTCAACTCATAAACTGATCTGTTAGACACGTTTGCTAGGGTGACCAATTCATCCTAATTTGACCAGAACCTTCATGGTTTGGGCACCGAAACTCATGCACATTGCAAAAGCCCTGTCTCAGGCTAACCAGGACAGCTAGTCAAACTATAATGATATCTAAGTTTCATCACCCTCTGCTGAGATTTCTGTGTTTAGACCAACAAGCTGAAAAACACTGAAAAAAACTTTTTGTTTTTCAGTAGTTGCAGTTCTGAAAAGCTTACGCAGGGTCCAATGCTACAGCTCAGCAAGATGTTCCCGGGCCTTTACATGTGGCCACAACGGGTCCCCCTGGCTTTCATGGCAACTTCAGTGTGGAAAAGAATGGCTGTGAGTCAGCTCCCTCTTCTCTGGGCTCCCTGGAATGGACGCTTCCACAAATATTTCAGATGAATTGTCAAAGGAGAAAGGGGGTTCAGGCAGTGGTCCTCAAACCACAGTACACTTAGGAATAACCTGAAGAACTTGTTTAAAGATACGCCTTTCTGAGGCCTATCCCCCAGCAAGTCTCGCTTGGGAGAATCCAAAAAGCAGTGTTTTTAACAGAAACCCCAGGTGATCCTAATGCATGTAGTTGGTAGACCACATTTTTCAAAACCTCTTGCGTAGGGGGAAAGCTGTAAAGCTGTTTACTTACCTCTCTTAGTAAGTAAAGCAGAACCGCGCAGTAATGAACACTGAGTGTTAGGACGGCTGCTATCTAAAAAGCACTTTCTTATAAATCTTGAGATTGTTGGAGGACCTACAGCAAATCATATCTGAGTTCACTGAGATAACGATGCTCTACATACACACATGTGCTGTGTATATATAGTTCTATATAGCTGCAATGTATACATAGATAACAGCATAAGTAAGATAAAAGCCATTAAAATGACAGTATGTAATAGGCACTCAATAAGTGTTTATTTATATGGTGGCGTGTTGAACACACATATATTAACAAATCAGTAGTCCTGTTTTAACCATGTCAAATCTGGTTGTCCATAAAACAGCCAAGTAAAGATGATAAACAGGCAGTTGGAGATAGGAGCCTCCAGCTCTGGGATTTGGTCAGAAGTCAGGTTAGAGCTAGAGATACAGATTTAGGGAATTATCGGCGTAAAGCCTCCAGGACTTCAATAAAATACAAGCTCCAGGGGCTGGAGTTTTAATGTCAAGTCAAGGTCAGAGGCCCCATGGCCTCACAAGCATGAGCAGGCCCCCTACATGAAACCAAGAACTGGTAGAGCTTAGAACTATCCCTACACAGAAATTAGAATGTCTGTTCATCAGCTCAGGATAGAGCTCAAGGGCCACGTATGGAAGTCCTTTGCCTCTTGAGGTAAAAACCCTAATTCATTATTTCTCAGTACAGAAACACTTAAGCCCCAGGCAGAGGCAAACACGGGACGGTCCCGCGGGCAGGCCCCCACAACCCAAAACACAACAGGAAAGAAAATGCCCACAGACAACATCCCCAAGGAAAGATGTACTCAGACTAACATCACAAAATATTTGAGGAAGGCCAAAACCATGACAGATAATCTACAAACCCCACACCACCCCCATCCCAAAAAAAGGGAAGAAATCACATCTGTAGAGCTAGAGATAATAGAACAATCTGAAAAGACTTTGAAATTCATTCAGTTGGATATAGAAAATCATTTAAGAGTTTTAAGTAAGAAAAAGCCAAATATGTTTTAGAATGATTAGAGTGGCAATGACATACAGAATTAAATGGAGAAGGGTGAGATTGAAGGCCAAAAGAGTAGCTAAGAGGCTTCACACTCTCTATATACAGGCAGTGTTCTCTCTTTCTTCTGAGCTCCCCCAAAATCTAACTGGCACATCTCTTATGACCTTGTGACCTCACCACTTTATTCTGTGTCTTATAGCTGCTTTCATATATATAAAGCATGTAAAGGAAATTGCTGAGCTCAAGGCTCCTTATAGCAGTATATATAGATATACATACCTTCTATATCCCCTACAGCACCTAACATAGTGTGCTAGACACATGGGAGGTGCCCCATAAATGTGCCATAGATAAACAATCCAACAAATGAACAAGAGCCATATAAGAAACTGACCAGAACCTTGCCCTGTGGACCTCTGACTTGAACTGCAGCACAAAACCAAGCTGATGCCACATCATTAGCTCATCTCCCTAGGATATAATAGGCTCCCTAAACTGGTTCTCTTCTTAGTCTACGTGTACATTATCTGTCAACGTATTTAAAGTCATCTGAATTCAGTGACAACTTTAAGCCCTGTAGCGCTGATGAAAATCTTTTGCTCTGTGTGGATTTCCCTAGTGTAGACTGCTATCTAACCTGTCTTCCTCTTCAACTTGTCAGCCCACAGCTATTTGACTATACGTTACAGTAGGTCTTGCCCTAAATCTGATTAGCCCACTCCTAAGTAGTTAGAACTCCTCCCCTTCCTTCTGAGGAAAAACACCTAATGTAATAACCAATCCCTGAGTAACAGCAATAACATGAGAACTTGCACAGAGGTACAAACTTGACGCTCTGAATAGCAGCATTCCAAAGATCTCAGGACCTCTTGAGAGGCCCAGAGCCATACTCACCTCCAACGTGTTCCTACATAATGGTGGTGGTAATAATGATAATGACAGTGAGACAACAACACAAAGCTATCTTTTATTGAACATCGAACACCACTGGGCATTATGCTAGGTACCTGTAATATAAGTTGGCACATAATCCTCACAAAAATACAGTAAGGAATGTCCTAGCATGCCCATTTTACAGGTGAGAAAAATTGAAAATGAAAGGTTAAATAAGTCATCCTTGGTAAAAATCTAGTAGGTGTCAATGCCAGGATTCAAACCCAGGTCAGTGTGAATGCTCTTTGTGTTCTTTCCACTTCCATTACACATGCCCATATTCCAACAAAATAGCCAGTGGCACCCAGCCACTTGAATAATTGTCTCAAGGACTTCAGATGATGTACATGGGTTTTGGAGCTGGAATTGTTTCCCAGGAAACTGGAAGTATGCACCAGCTCCCTGAGCTTTTACTCCAATCTCATTCACAACTCCTTTAAGAGAGTGACAAAATAAATCTGGTCTTGTATGTTGCCTTCATTTCACTTCACAGAGAATGAGCTGATCCAGTCCAGCTCCTGATGTCTGTGGCTCCAATGAGAAGTAACTACCCACCCATGTGGCCAAAGCAACTGCAAATAAATAGCTCTGAAATTTTCATGGGCCTCTGTAGGGATAGAGTAAGACCGTAATGGAGAAGTAGTATTCATAGCATATTCTAGGTCTTACATCATTGAAATTGTCCATTGCCAGTGTGGTCCAAACACATTGCACTGGCTTCCTCTCCAGGCTCAAAATAACTGTAGAATGAATTATTTTAAATGCTTTCAAGAAGCTTAAAATCAGTGCTTTTGTTAATGATTCTATAAACCTCATGACCATCAACAAGACAATGGGAGAAATAAACTGTGGTCCATTCATAACGTGAAATATTATAAATTAATAAAATTAGATGAATTACAGCTACTTGTAACAACATGCATGAATCTCAGAAACATAATTACCAGGGATGCCAATAAATAGGATCAAATGATTCAAAATCAAGAGGAAAAAATGTAATAGAAAAAACAGTAATGCAGATATTAGAGTTACCAAATAGGACTTTACAATAACTATTATTAATAAGTTCAAGAAAATAATAGAGAATTTTACCAAAGAACTGGAATCTGTTAAGGAATTAGTCAAATGGAAATCTTAGAACTTAAAAGAGTAAAATTACTGAAATTAAGAACTAGACAGATGGGTTCAAAACACATTAGATGTAACCAAAGAATGGATAATAAAGCATAGAGGAAAAGAATGAAAAATTATGGGAGAAAGAGCATAAGGGACCTAGGGACAGGGTAAAAGTATCCAACACATTTGTAATTGGAGTCCCAGATGGAGAGGAGAGAGATAATGGGATAGAAGCAATTTTTAAAGAAATATACTGCCTGAGAATTTTCCAAAAGTTATGAAAGACATCAAGGAACAGAATAAAGATTTCTACAAACCTCAAGCGAGATAAATATTTTAAAAGACCACATCTAGATAATCACAGAAAAACTGCTGAAAACCAAAGACAAAGGGGAAAATCTTAAAAGCAGCCAGAGGGAAAAAACCCACATTTTTTCAAAAGAGCAATAGTAAAACTGACAGCTAAGCAATAAAACAAATGGAAACCAGAAGACAGTTAAAGGAAACTTTTTAAGTGCTGAAAGAAAGTAATTGCCAACCTAAAATTCTATACTCAGTGAAAATATCCTTCAAAAGTGAAGGCATAATAAAGACATTTTCAGACAAACAAAAACTGAGAGAATTTATCACTAGCATATCTGCATTAAAAGAAACACTAAAACAATTTTTTTTCCAGCAGAAGATAAATAATTCCAGATGGAAACACAGTAATGCAAAAGAAATAAACAGTACCAAAAAAGTAAATTTTGTGGATAAATCTAAATTAGTATTTACTATATAAAACAATAATATTAATGTTTGTGGGCTTCAAAATATGTAGAGAATTAAATATATGTTAATAATAGCACAAAAGACAAGAAGAGGGTAAGTGGACTTCAAGTGTTATAAGGTTCTTATATTGTGCAGGACGTGATAGAAGTACTCGTTTAAGGCCAATTATGATCAAACAATTATAGATGTTGCAATCTCTAGAGTAATCACTAATGAATAATAAAAGAATGTACAAATAACTAGCTAATAGAGTAGGGAAATAAAACAATTTTTAAATGCATCATTACTCTAAAGGAGAAAAAAAAGGAGAACAAAAGTAACCAAAAACACACATGGAACAAATAAAAAGTAAAAAGTAAGACGATAGGTTTGAACCATAATATCAGTACTTTAACTATAAAAGGAGCAAAGTCTCCAATTGAAAGACAAAATTGTAAGACTGAATAAAAATAAATAAAACCCAACTACATGCTACTTACAGGCAAGACATCTTAAACTAAGGATACAGGAAGAAAAGTTGTGTGGCAGTTTAAAACCATAGCCACAAATCCTTTGGCACTCCTTTCATTAAGAGGTGAGGTTTTATCTCCTCTCCCCAAGCTGGACAATGTTGTGACTCATTCAACTGACAGAATATGGCAGAAGTAACACTGTGATTTTCAAGTCTAGGTCGTAAAAGGCCAGGTGACATATGCCTTGTTCAGTGAAACACCCTTGGAGCTCTGAGCCACTGTGTAAGAAACCGAGGCTGCATGGTGTAAGAAAGCTCAAGATACATGGAAAGGCCGTGAGCAAGCGCTCCAGCCAACAGTCCTAGCTGAGCCCAGTCTCCCGTTATCCTGGTCCATGTACCAGACATGTGAGTGAAAAAGTCTCCAGATGATTCTAGCCCCCAACCATTCAAGTCTTTTCAGCCAAGGTTCCAGACATCGGAACGTAGAGATAAGCCATCCCTGCTATGTTCTGTCCAAATTCCTGACCCACAAAACTTATGAATGTGATCAAATGGCTGTTGTTTTATGCCACTAAGTTTTAGGGTGGTTTGTTGTACAGCAACAAATAACTGGAAAAGGTTAAACCTAAAAGGATGGATGGAAAAAGATACACCAAGCAAACATTAATCAAAAGAAAGGTAATGTATCTAGACAAGTTTCAGACCAAGTAAACTTTAAAGCAAGCAGTTTTACTGAATGAATGATATTTTCTAATGATAAAGGGACCAGTTTAACAGAAAAATATAGCAATTCTAATTTGTACACAGCATAATAACATAGCTTCAAAATATATAAATTGGTATTGTTAGTGAAAAGAAATATATATATATTTTAGCCATCCTGGCTATTTGTCTCTATTTCAGTTGCATCCAACGATTTTTGATATGCTGTTTTCATTGCCATTCAGTTCAAAATATTTCCATATGTATTGCAAATATCTTCACCCATTAGGTGATTTGCTTTGTTTTTTATTAATGGGCTTTTTGTTGTTGTTGTTGGCTAGACACTTGATATTTTAATGTAATTTTCTTTTTACTCTGACCCATGGATTATTTAGAAAAGTGTATTTCTTAATATAAACATCTGGGAATATCCTATTTATCTTTCTGTCTTGGATCCCTTGCTCAGTTTCACTGTCATCAGAGAATATACTCTGAATGATACCAGTTTTTAAAAATATACTCAGAGAGGTATGTTAAAAATCTCCAACTATGCTTATGGATCTATATTTTTCTCCCTTAGTTCTGTCAGTTTTTACTTTATATTGCCCGAATTGTTAGCCAGGATGGGAGCAACTAGAAGTTTCAGATGTTGCTGGTAGATATATAAATCAGCACAACCACTTTGGACAATTGTTTGGAAGTAACTACATAACATGTGCAGACCCTGTGACACAACAATTACACTCCTGTTAGACCCAACCGATATGAGTGCATATGTGCACCAACAGACATGTACAGGAAAGTTCATGGCAGCTTTAGAATAGCCAAAAAATGCACACAACATAAACATCCATTAACAATGTGTGACTTATTCATACAGTGGAATACCACTCAACCATGAAAAAGAACTGCCGATGCATATAAAAACACGGATGAATCTCACAAATATAATGCTGACTGAAAGAAGATAGACACAAGAATACATACTTAATAATTTCCAAACTAATCTGTGGTAATATGAGTCAGAACAGTAGTTACCCTGCAGTGGGATTTGGGAGAACTGACCGGGAAGGAATGTGAAGGAGGCTTCTGGAGTACGAATAATATGCCACATCTTGATCTAGGTGTGCTTACAGAGGTGGATACTTTGTAAAAATTAATCAAGCTGTACACTTAAAATTTGTACATTTTACTGCTATGACTGTTATACTTTAATTCACAAAAAGTTTTTAAAAGCAAAGGGATCGTAAACACAAAATTCAGGGTGGTAGTCATTCCTGGAGGGGAGGCCCAAGGATGGGAAAGAAATGCACAGACATGTGATGCATATATACTCTCTTTTGCATGTATCGAATATTACATTAAATGTTAATAAACATTACTATAGTAAAAGAATTATTCAAATATTTAAAAGCCATGTGCTGAACTTTTCATTTTCAAAGTAAAATTAATATAAATGACTTTCAGTGATATCTAAATACAGGGAGACAATTGCATTCATTTGATGTGTCCCCCTAGCATCGTGCTGATTGTACCTTCAAGGGAACACTTTGTATGAGGTAGAGCAATAATAATGACAGGCATTATTGAGGACATACTGTCTGTTGGGCACTGTTGTGAATGCTTTACATGCACTTAATTGTCATATAACCCTATGAGGCTGATACCATTATCACCCCAATTTAACAGATGGGGAAACACACACAGGGAGCTCAAGTTATTTGCCCGTGCTCTCACAGCAGGCAAACCGGAGAGCCAGGATTTGAGGCTGGTTTTGAAATGCAGTCTGGTTTCAGAGCCTACTCACTTAACCTCTGCACCTCTCTGCCTCTTATGAGAGGTATGTCTCTGATTTCTGGGAGTTTTTAACCCTACCTGACTCCTGACAAGGCCTAAAATGGAGTTCCAGAGTTTTATAAAACCTGCCTCATAGAAAGAGGTGTTGTGATGTGTGTAATTACAGTAACACTGAATCACATCATCATTACCACCAGTAATAAGGAACAGTAAGCCCACACTGTACTATATTATAGAGTAGATTAAAAAGTTGCCATGATCGAACAGTCAATATGTTTCTTAATTCCAGACCTTCACTAAGAAAGAAAGAAAAGTTCTCTCTGAAATCTCTCCCTTCCTTTCCTGGCTTATGGAGCCTACCTCTTTAAACAATGCATTCGATTTAGTCAGGATCTGTGTCTTAGCTCTCCTAGGAGGAGAAGATTTGTTTCTGATTCTTCCTTGCCTCTTTGTGGTGCACACTACTTGGATATAGTAAGTGCTTAGCAAACATCTGTGAAATGAGTACATACATGACTATAAACATGAGGTCAAACACCCTACTTGCTTGCAAAAGCTTCCACATATCCTTTGACCTTGCCCATCAGAGTCACTGCTGTATCCCCAAGACTCAGAAAAAGGCCTGTAAGTTGCAAATACTAAATACCAAATTGTGGTTGGATGAGTGAAAATATGAAGGAGAAATAATTCTCCCACATTGTAAAGGATCTGTGTACCATTCATCTCTGCGAAAGGCCCTGTTGTGTGGAATGGGCCAACATGTCTGTGAGAGGAATAAGGAATATGCTGCTGCACTGCTGGGTCTTGAAGATGGAATGAATGAGTTTACAACGGAGTGATGGGCAGCTGGCTAGAGAAAAAGCCCTGCATACTGGCCCAAGCATGTGGTACTTATGGTGGTAGCCTGGCTTCAGTATTTGCAGTGAACAGTTCTTATTATGCCGTCTAGGAGAGGATGGGGACAAGTATATATGTCTCAAGTATCTGCGAGAATTTTCTTTCTTTTTTCCAATTTTATTGAGATGTAATTGACAGATAACCATGTACAATAGAAGCTGTACATGTGGATTTGATACATTTATATACTGCAAAATGATTATCGCCATCGTGTTAGTTAACACCTCTATCTTGTCACACAATTACTATTTGTGTGTGTGTGTGTGGTGAGAAAATTTAAGATCTACTCTCTTAACAACTTTCAAGTACGTAACAGAGTATTGCTAACTATCTTCACTCTGCTGTACATTAGCTCCCTCGAATATTCATCTTATAACTAGAAGTTTATACTCTAACCGAAATTTCCCAATTTTCCCCTTTCCCCCAACTCTGGTAACCATCATTGTGTAAGTTCAGCTTTTATAGATTCCAGAAATAAGTGATAACATACAATATTTATCTTTCTCTGACTGACTCATTCCACTCAGCATAATGCCCTCAAGGTCCATCCATGCTGTCACAAAAGGCAGGATTGCCTTCTTTTTCATGGATGAATAATATTTATAGACTAGATAGATAAGTGATAGATAGATAGATGCTAGATAGAACACATCTTCTAATAATAGTAAATATGATAGATAGAACACATCTTCTTCTAATAATAATAAATAGTATTATTATTTATATAATAATATTTATAATAAATATTATTATTATTTATATAATAGTAATATTTATAGATTACGTAGATAGAAGATAGATAGATAGATAGATAGATAGATAGATAGATAGATAGATAGATGATAGATAGAACACATCTTCTTATCTCATCTTTTGATGGACACTTTAGGTTGTTTCCTTATCTTGGCTGCTGTGAATAATGCTGCAATGAACATGAGAGTACAGATCTCTTCAAGACCCTGTTTTCATTTCCTTTGGATGTATTCCCAGAAGTGGTATTGCTGGATCATATGTTAGCTCTATTTTTAGTTGTTGAGTAAACTCCATGCTGTTTTCCATAGTGGCTGTATCAATTTACATTTCCACCAACAGTGTACAAGGGTTCCCTGTTCTCCACATCCTGATAACAAATGTTATCTCTTGTCTTTTTGATGATGGCCATTATAACAGGCATGAGGTGCTATCTCATTGTGGTTTTGATTTGCATTTCCCTGATGATTAGTGATGGTGAGCATCGTTTCATGTACCTGCTGGCCATTTGTATGTCCTCTTTGAGAAAATATCTATTCAGTTCCTCTGCCTATTGTTGAATCAGATTGTTTGATTTTTTTGCTATTGAGTTATATGAAATATATATATATATGTGTGTGTATATATATATCTCCTGTTTCCCCAAAAATAACACCTAGTCGGACAATCTGCTCTAACGCGTCTTTTGGAGCAAAAATTAATATAAGACCCGGTTTTATTTTACTATAAGCCTGAGTTTATAATATAATATAATATAATATAATATAATATAATATAATATAATATAATATAATATAATACTGGGCCTTATATTAATTTTTGCTCCAAAAGACACATTAGAGCTGATTGTCTGGCTAGGTCTTATTTTTGTTGGTGTCAAATCCAAAAAGTCATAACCAAGACCAATGTCAAGGAGGTTACCACCTTCTTGTTTTCTTCTAAGAGTTTTACTGTTTCAGGTCATACAGTCAAGTCTTTAATCCATTTTGAGTTGATTTCTGTGTGTGGTGTAAAGCAGACGTCCAGTTCTGTTCTTTAGAATTTTCTTTCTTTGTCTAGTAAGAAGTAACCACAAACTTCCAGGCTCGGAGTTGAGCTCTGTGTTGGGGTGAGGGGAAGAAGTGCCCTTCCTCATTCTCCCCTGCTCTACTTCCACCTCTTGTTTTCTTTCAGGAATTAGTCTTCTAGTGAGGAGGAAGGCATGTGATAGCCCTTTTTAGATATGTAACATCATGACTCAGAGTAAGCTATGCCTTGAGGCACCTCTGGAACCGATGTTTGAGTAAAGACTATTCTTTTCTTCCCTTAAAAAGCCTGCCTTGTTTTTCCAAGCTGAGTGCTCACCTCCTTCCACACCCCTCCCCTGCCCTTCACCCACTATCCAGCCCCTCCATCAAGCTCAAAATACAGTTGTCTTGTCTCCCCTGCTCCCTACCCTTCCTTTCTTTCTGGTCTGCAGTGGGTGAAAGTCAGAGCTTGATCTCAAGAGCAGAAAGAACCTACAAAGCAACCCACAGACCTAGCAGAAATGGCCTGGAACTAAGTGTTTCTTAGGGATTCACTCAGCAGAGTATCACTGACACTCCAGTCCAGTTTGTCTGTTCGTAGCCTTTTATTGAAGAAAATCAAGTTCTAATCATCATGTATTTTGATGTCCCATATGGGGCATCACATAGCAAAGCCCTGAGCTTCTATGTTTTCCCCACTACTTGGCTAAGTGACATTTGGGGACTGGCATGGAGATAGGAGGAGAGCTGAGGAAACAGCAGCCTCACTTTGATCACTCTCTGACTCTGAGACTCAGAACCCAGTGTCTGAGAAATTTCATCCAGACACCTGCTTTTCTTCTAGAAGCATCTATTCATTCTTAACATTCTAGAAGAGTTTTTATGGCACCTGTCTCAACCACTTTGGGGCTCCTCTTTCAGTTATTTCTAGTTTGGTCTATTTTCTCAGGCTCTCTCTCCACCTCTTTTCGCTATGTCTCCTTCAGTTTCTTTCTGTTTCTATGTCCTATCTCTCTGTCCAGCCACAGACCTCTTCACCTCACCCTGTCTCTATGCGTCACGCTCTGTCTCTCTCCAGGGGTGCCTCCTCCTGCATCCTCCGGAGGACTCTGGGAAATGCCTGAGTGCAGC
Source organism: Rhinolophus sinicus (assembly GCF_057876585.1). Taxonomy (NCBI): domain Eukaryota; kingdom Metazoa; phylum Chordata; class Mammalia; order Chiroptera; family Rhinolophidae; genus Rhinolophus; species Rhinolophus sinicus. Next base: position 131,611,132 of record NC_142516.1, read on the forward strand.
CCGCGCTTGTTGCGCCAGCGCTTTCATCCCGATCCAGGTGGCTACAATCCAGTACAGGATTTACGGTGCCCTGACCCTGAGCCGTCAAGAAGGAACAGCCAGATTAATGGGGTGGGCGGGCTGGGGTAATAATCGTTTGTTTGATGTGACAAGCCTGATAGGCGTTGATTTACTTACAGACTGATGGGCTTTTAATTGAGCACCTCCATCCCAGTCACTTCAAAGGCAGGGGAAGTTGACAAGGGACCCCTTTCACGGAGGGTTCCCTATGACTGACAGCCCCCCTCTGCTGACGCTCTCCTCGGCCCAGGATTGGGCCTGGCGGCCTTTACCAGGCCCTCTGGCAAAGGAACACATTTTCTGTGTAACTCAGAAATGGCCTTTTGTCTGCTGCCAAGGAAGGCAGGCCCTACTCCGAAGGCCCTGCGTCTACCAGAAGGGTGAGGAGTGGAGGAGAGTGGGGAATGCTGAGGCTCCTCTGGGAGAGAACCCCCGGCTGCCCTGCCAGGTGGGGATTCCAGCCTGCCGCATGCAAGTGGCCTTCCCCTTTGGTTGGTCGGGCTCTCTGCCACCTCACTTTCTCCTCCTCCTCACTTCCTCCCTCATTTTAAACCCTTCTTTTTGCCTCTTCCAATTCTCAGGACTCTTCCTTCTCTTCCTCTTTCTCCTCCCACTTCCTCCTTCCTTCTCCCTCTCAGGAAAGGCCAGAAAGGTACTGGCCCTGGAGTGGCCTGTTAACACCACTCTCCTCCTCCCGGACAGCCACCCTCCCCTCTCAGGCTGCAGGCTGTGAGGCCTGGAGATCAGGGCTCCCTTGGACTTGGAGGCCAGGCCTCCATCGACCTCTCCTCCTGCTGGCAACATGACAGGGTACAGACTCACAGAAGAAGATACACCTAAAGCTCTCTCCCAATGTCAGCTCACTTACAGCTGGCTGAGCTGGGGTTAAAGGAGTGGGGGCAATGAGCAATGAAGGCTGGGACCCCATCCCCACCCATGGGGCAGAGTCCCCATGCTTCCTCTCTGAGTCAGGAGTCAGTGAGACCCCCCTCCTTCCCAAGCCAGGAGGAGCTTCGAGTTCTAAGTCAAGCCATTTTAGTGACTGTCCAAGATAGTGCAAGCCCTATTCCCTGTTTGTCTCTTTTGTTCCCTGTAGTAACTTAACCAAGCTCATAGAGCCAGGAAGGATAGTAAAGAGCAAGTACCTGGCTAGAAGGACAACAATAATAACACATATTTGCATAGCATTATTTAGTTTGGAAAGCACTTTCACATATATTACTTCAATTGATCTTTTAACAACGTGTGAGGTAATAAGAGTGTCATTGTGCCCATTAGACAGATGATAAAATTGAGACTCCAAGGCTAATGTGCTCCTAAGAGGCAAAATCAGGTCTCTAACTTGCGTATTCTCCCTCCAAATCTGCTCCTCCCTTCACCACACCTGTCTGCATCCCAAAGACTATTGTCCGTTCCCTTTTGGAGCTGCATTTTCTTGCTCCAAAAGGTGGTTCATTCCTGTTTCCCTTCCTTGTTTTCCCCTTTTCAGGAAGTCCCCTGGCTCCCTACCTTCCTGGTTTGGGTGTCCAAGCACAGAGCCTCCAGCCCTAGCCCGGTGAGGATACACCTCTCCCTTTGTCTCTGCCCCAAAAGCCACTTCCAAACCTTGCTGTAGAGCATGATACTCCCTTAAGGTTTGCTGCCCCCAGCTCTCATCTAGTGCCCGTATGTGAAATGGCAATGGGTGAAGCACCCATGCTTTTGGTTCTCTGCTGTTGGAATGTGTCCACTAAGGTTGTTCATTGGCTACCATTTTAAAGTCCCCCCAACAGATTCCCCTCAGGGCCAAGAAAACAGGTGTCTCTCCCGATCTGCTAGTGGGGTAGTTTCTACAGAGAGCTAAGCCCTAAGGCAGAAGCTTTGGAGAAACGAATCATCTCTCTGTTCTCTGCCTCGTGCCTTGGGTATATCAACAGTGACGCACCTGAAGCCATGAGATATGGTTTGCTTACATGTTGGTCCTCTCACTGGAGTCCAATCCTTTAGCGCAAGTCCCTGTCTTTTTATCATATTCCTCTAATGCCAAACAGTGACATTTTTGTTGAAATGATTGTTGCTGAAATACTTGTTGAAAGGCAGTACAGTGGAGTGGTGGAGTCAAACAGCATAGGATCACAATCCCGCCTCCATTGCCTGCCAGCTGTAGCCCTGGGACAAGTCATTTAAATTTTCTGTGCCTCAGTTTCCTTCAGTGTAAAATGGGACAAAAAGAGCACCTGCCTCATACAAAGTTATTGTTAGAACTGAATGGTTTAATAACATATTTTATCTACTCTACAATGCACCATTATTTTAGACCCAACAAAGAAAGGGGGAAAAAATGCTGTGAAATAATCTGTGACACAATGCTTTTTTTTCTTTTTAATCAATGTCAGAGATGTTTAAAATGTGGGGGGACAATGCATCTTAGAGTTGATGAAATGCATCTCTGTCAAACACTTAGAAGAGTAGCTGCACACAGCACATGCTTCAAGCAAGAGCTACCGTCATTGTTGCTGAATTGCATCCTCACAAGAACCCTACGATGAGTGGGTTCGTCTTCATTTTACAGATGAGGAAACAGAGATACAGAGAGATGGAGTAGCTTGACCAAGCTCACAGAGCCAGGAAGCCCTCGGCGGGCGTTTAAACCTGCCTTTGAGGTGCAATAATCCATAGTCATTACAAGAGCTGGCAGCTGCCCACCAAGCTGCCAGGGAGTTAGGAGCTGGGTTTTGTTCTCAATTGCATTAACTTTCCTTAATCTAAGTTTTGTCCCTTTCTAGTATAATTACTCTGCTTCCTCCTCCCCCTCCTCCTTTGTAGTTGGCGCTGATCTTGTTACTTTTCTGTGAATGGCTTCAGGTTTTACAGGTGCTCACAGGCACCAGACAAAGAAAGGTACATCAGCAAACAAGGGGAAAGATGAAAATGGGTGTTCGGCTATTCATTCACATAGTACACCAGTTCATCTCTGAGGCTTCCACGAAAGCATTTGGAGGGGTATAAATAAATATAAAGGTAAGAAATAGCTTTTAAAGTTTACACGTGGCAAGAGAAAGTGATCACGCATGGGGATGTAAAGGCTCTGCATGGACGCCCCGAGGAAGTGCCCACAGGGCCCCGCCCCCACCCCCCCACCCCGCACCCCGCAACCTACCAGGTGTCCTGATAAAAATCGGCAAGTTCAGCTTGCCTCTCAAGCTGGGTTATCTGCCACACCAGACTTTTTTTCGTCATGACCCAGTGAGATACTACTGGGTGGAGGGGGTCGAGGGGAATTTGGGAGGGCATGGGTGGGGCAGTTAACTTTTCTAAGACCTGCAGCTCTGCTTGATACCCAGCCCCCCCCCCCAAAAAAAAGAAGCATCTACTTGAAAGAGTGTAAGTTTCTCACTATTGTAATGAGTCTGCAGCAAAGGAGGGCATGTATTGGCTTCAAAGGGAACCAATGTAAAGGTGTCACCGTTTTTACATTCGAAAAGCACCTCCAGGATGTATTTTATTTGGGGTTTTGCAGTTGTCTCCCCTAGTAGCAGCTCAGGACCCATGGCTATCAAGGTAATAGAAAGATGCCACTTGCCACTTCTGCATCAGCTCCCAAGTGAGGAACCCCAATATTATACTTCTTCTGCCAAGCCTCTTATGGTCATGTTAAAAGATAGTGAATACAACAGGGCATAGTATTGTACTTGGTTTTTTTCTTCCTGAATAGGCAGGACAACAACTGGCTAGAGGGTTCTACTTGTGCATTTGCTTGGGTTTTTCAGGATGGAATGGGGGTGGAGAGGGTTATTACGAAACTTCTCTCCACTGTCCCACATGCTCTGAGACCTGTTTGAGTGGAAAGTGGAGCTGAAAGCTGGGTGAGAAAGGGAGTCTAACAGGACGATAGCATTAGGGAGCTGTGCTGTGGGCAGCAGGGAGAGGACGCCACGACTTAGTATCCCTGAATAGAGCCGACCATTCTTCCTCCAGGACGGGATAAAATGTACTCCAGGCACCAGACAAAGAAAGGTATATCAGCAAACGAGGGGAAAGATGAAAAAGGGTGTTCGGCTATTCATTCACACAGTACACACGGTTCATCTCTGAGGCTTCCACGAAAGCAGCCACACACCGAATCCCTTCCGACACTGTCTGTATCTGAGCCTCCTATGAGATAATCCTCTTAATGGAATATTTAAGAAATCGGATATAAATCATCAACCTTTTATCTCACCTGAAGATTCACACTCCATAGGCTGTATGGTGTATATGTCTATAGATGGTTACATATAGATGGTCGCAGATGCCTTTTTGAGTGGATGTTGCCGTGCTTTTAGGCTGGATATGTTTTTCAATCCCTAAATCTATTTTTTTCTGGAGATATGGGTGCAAAAATGTAAATTTTAGAGATCAGAGCCCAGAAAATAGATGCATCTAGAGACATTTCAAAATTAAAACACACATCCCTGGGGAGTGGGAAGGGAACTTTTTTGTCATTTGCAACCAACAAAAATGCCTATTGTTATGATGTGCTCATAAATAACTTGATTTTGGCATATGCTTCCCTACCAAATAGAAGATGAATAAATTAAATTTGATTTACAACCTTCTTCATTTTTATTAGCACAGCTCTGAACAGTTTATGTAAGCGATGTGCCAGAGCAGTTATGCCAAATGTCTTAAGGCGTTGGTATTGATATTATATAAATTAAGGTGTTTTAATTTGCATTCTTTAATTAACTAAATACTGGCAGAAAAATAAAACACAAGGGCAGCCCTGACTTATTGCCTCTATTAAACTGCTGACGTCTCTGAAAAAAAGATGCTTTAAGTAATCCAATTCATGTGGACTAGGGGAAGAAAGGGGTTTTAACACTCTTATTTGGCAAAATACATTGTGGTCTAAGAAACCAATACCCTGCTTTGCTTGCAGGGTGGTTGAATGGGTAGGTGAGTTCTCAGAAGGTCTGAATTTGTGTCTCCAAAGAAGAAGCTGACCAAATGTTTTAACTATCCATCCTGCTCAGGTCTGAGCTGAAGGGTCAGAGGGCACCCCATCCATGCCACTGGGCCTGGGCGGGCTCCTGGGTGCAGGGCTCTTCAGACCTGGGTTGTATCACCACCAATCTGGGAAGAGACAAGCTGGCTGAATTAATCCAGTGGCTCTTATGTCAACATGATCCAGAAACCGAGGAGAGAAATAGTCAAAGATCCTTCAGTGAAATTAGCTGCTTCTAGTCTATGCTTCGCGTCATGGTAGGCCCCCAAACCATGGAAAAAAAATAAAAACACTCTAAAAAGATGTGCCAGGAGTACTTCAATTCTTTTCCATGCCCTTGGTCTGTCACCTCCAGAGACAGACTTCATTCTTAAAATGGAGACTGTAGCTTCTTTCTCATCCAAGTTCTTTCTTCCTTTTCCCTAACTTTCCCTTTTTTGATCTTGACTTTTGCTCTCTGTTTCTCCTCTCCTGGAGGCTCAGAGTCAACCCTGGTAAGGTCTCATCTTCTGTAATTTTCCCTCCAGACTTTTAGGGAGGAACAGCTATAAAGAGAAGATTACAGTTTCCAGTGGTTGCCCATAGATTTCTCCTCAAACACAGGTGAGAAAATTGGATTTCTCTTTCCTAAACCCACAGAAGCCTCAGCGAGCCATCTGTACAACAGCCTTTACTGTTCTCTTGCCATTCTGAGAATGTCCAACTTGCTTTCTCTGCCTTGGCTGGGAAGCATCATATCAAGGATGGAGACCTAGGGGCCTCACAGATACCTGTTTAGTTGGCCAGAGACATCACACAGGACACGTTGGGGTTGGAGAGCAGCAGAGTTCACCTTTATCCTGGCCTCACACTGCCTTTACCCTTTCATACAGCATTGTGTCTTTTGAGAGAGCCCAAAAGAAACCCTTCAAGGGCCAACTGCCCAGACCTCTGAGTATTGTCGTTATGTAATATCCCTAGCCCAGCTTTCTTCCTGAATGCTTTGCTCCAGGAATAAGGGATGAATTCCAATTTTAATGAGGAAAATACTATCCTCTTTGCCAGCATCCTATCCCCCTCCCCACCCACCAAAAAATCGCACTTTCTTGTCGTTTCCCATCTTGTAGCTCTGTCAGTTGTTTTAAAACAACTGTTTTAAAACATGTCTCCTGTCATAAATAAGATTGTCATTATGCATTTTGACTGCAGTGGTGGAAAATTCACCCACTGAGAGACAAGAGAGGGACCTGCGAGAGCCCCTTCAGGCCTGATGTGGAACTGGAATAAAAATTAAAAACCGATAGAGTCGACTCATGGTTTTTAACTACTGTAGCTTTTCTGGTTCAGATTGTTTGGGTTTGGTTTTTTGTTGTCTTATCATTTGTTCATTGATTTATTCATTTAAGGAAATTAATAAGAGAAACAAAGACACCCTGACAGCAAGTAGTTGTGTTGAACTTAGCAACGTTAGGGCCTGAGAGATGTGAAAGGGGCACCTCAGATTGCCTGAGGAAAGTTCTTCAAAATGTTAGAATTTTACTTTAGACATCCTGGAACATAACTTTATCCTGATTCCACAAGCCCATCAATATTCCATCCAGTCTCAACGGTTCTTCCCAGGTCACAGGGACAAGGTCACTAACAAAAAATGAGTTTTGACTCAGAGGCCCAAGGAGGCCCAGGCCTAGGAGTGAAAGTGAAGAGACAAAGGTGGGGCTAAAAGAAGCTGTAGGTACCAAAATGCCTGGGGAGTGGGATATTCTGCTGCTTTTTTTTTTCCTTGTCAAATGGTTGATAAAGCAGAAAACTCTTATCATCTCATATATACATGTCTTTTGGTACCTTTGAATTTTACAGGTAATACCTATTCAAAAATTAAAAATAAGAACAAAATAAAGACTACTTATCTGCCTTGGTGAACACTCTACGAACAATAATTATTGATCTCATGATTTGATGTCTTCCAGTGCTTCACAGGTCTCATGTGGAAATTCATGGTTAGGAGATGAACCTCTACTGACACTACCAAAATTACTGTATGTATTGTCTTTGATGTGAATCTTTGCCTTTCATGAGCATGACAAAAATAGGTCTACTGTGTTTCCCAGAAAATAAGATCTAACTAGACCATCAGCTCTAATGCGTCTTCCGGAATAAAATTAATATAAGACCAGTCTTATTTTACTATAAGACCGGGTATAATATTACATAATATAATATAATATAATATAATATAATATAATATAATATAATATAATATAATAGTAAATATAATAGTAAATATAATATTATAGTAAAATAAGACCAGGTCTTATATTAATTTTTGCTGCAAAAGATGCATTAGAGCTGATGGTCCAGGTAGGTCTTATTTTCGGGGAAACAGGGTAGGTAATACAGAGCCCTTGTTTGGGGTCACTTATTAGAAAGTTTTCTATATGAAAATATGTATTTGTCAATATGTTGGATTCTTTTACGCCAGATTTAAATATTCTTCTCCTTTCTTCTTGTACTAAATGAGGGAGAAAGTGGAAAGGGGAGGAGAGCATGAGAAGCATGCACGTTTTCTTAAATCCAAAGATGGAAACGGAACCCCTTCCTAATGAGCCTTCAAATTAATGTGACTAGAAGGTCCCTGAGGTATTTCCCATATTTTCTTGCCTGAGGCCCCCTGCTGAACTTTTAACTCATTCCATAGTTACCTGGCTATCCTACAAACTTTCTTAAAAGGGGCTTGTTTTGAATGTGTATAGCTTTTAACCCAGCAATTCGGCTCCCAGGAATTCATCCTATAGTTATACCAACACACATGGAGAATGATATGTATATTACATACATACATACATACATACATACATACTCATATGTATGTACATATATACATATATATAGTTATTCACCGCAGGAACAAAAGATTAGAAACCATCCAAATGTCCACCAGTAAAAGACTAGTCAAAATACCACGATTCGCATCATTGGGATACCAGGAGAAGAGAGAGAGCAAGGAATTGAAAACCTGTTTGAAGAAATAATGACAGAAAACTTCCCTAACCTGGTGAAGGAAATAGACATACAAGCCCAGGAAGTGCAGAGAGTACCAAACAAGATGAACCCAAACAGGCCCACACCAAGACACAATTAAAATGCCAAAGATTAAAGACAAAGAGAGAATCTTAAAAGCAGCAAGAGAAAAGCAGTTAGTTACCTACAAGGGAGCTCTCATAAGACTGTCAGCTGATTTCTCAACAGAAACTTTGCAGGCCAGAAGGGATTGGCATGAAATATTCCAAGTGATGAAAAGCAAGGACCTATAACCAAGATTACTCCACCCAGCAAAGCTATCCTTTAGAATCAAAGGACAGATAAAGAGCTTTTCAGACAAGAAAAAGCCAAAGGAGCTAATTAACATCAAACCAGTATTACAAGGAATGTTAGAGGGACTTCTTTAAGACAAAAATAAAATAAAATAAAAAATATGAATAATCAAATGGCAATATACCAACAGTTTCTTTAAATGTAAATGGATTAAAGGCTCCCACCAAAAGATAGGTGGTTGAATGGATAAGAAAACAAGACCCTTACATATGCTGTCTAGAAGAGACTCACTTCGGATAAAAAGACACACACAGACGGAAAGTAAAGGAATGGAAAAAGATATTTCATGAAAATGTAAATGAAAAAAAAATGGGGTGGCAATACTTATACCAGACAAAGTAGACTTTAAAACAAAAGCTATAATAAGAGACAAAGAAAGACCCAGTAATTTTACCTCTGGGCATATATCTGAAGAAAACTAAAACGATACTTCAAGGGGACGTGTGCATCCATATGTTCATTGCAGCATTATTTACAATGGCCAAGATGTGGAGGCAGGCTGGGTGTCCATTAACGGAAGAATGGATAAAGAGTAGGTGGTACATATACACAATGGAATCTTGCTCAACCATGGAAGAGGACGGGTACTTGCCATCTGTGACAACATGGATGGACCTGGAGGTTATTGTGCTGAGTGGAGTATCAAAGAAAGACAGATGCAATGTGATTTCGTTTATATATGGATTCTAAAGAACAAAATAAACAAACAAAATAGACACAAACTCATAGAGAGAAAGAACATTTTGATGGTTGCCACATAGAAGGGGGTTGGGAATGGGTGCAAAAGGGGAAGGGATTAAGAAATACAAATTGGGGGGGCAGATGAGGGTAAGGGGGATCAAATATATGGTGATGGAAGGAGAACTGACTCTGGGTGGTGAACACACAATGGGATTTATAGATGATGTAATACAGAATTGTACACCTGAAATCTATGTAATTTTACTAACAAATGTCACTGCAATAAATTAAAAAAAAAAAAAGAAATACAAATTGGTTGTTACAACTTGGTCGTGGGGATGTAGGATATAACATAAGGAATGTAGTCGATAATATTGTAGTAACTACGTATCGTATCAAGTGGTACTAGATTTATGGGGGTGATAGGTGGGAGGGGATTGGGGGGTAGGGTGAAAAAGGTGAAGGAATTAAGAAGTACAAATTGGTAGTTACAAAATAGTCATAGGGATGTAAAATAAAGCATAGGGAAATAGGGAATATAGTCAATTAGATGGTAATAACTATGTACAGTGCCAGGTGGGTACTAGACTAGTCAGAGGGATCACTTCTTAAATTATATAAATGTCTAACCATTATTCTGGACACCTGAAATTAACATAACATAATATTAAATGTCAACTGTAACCGAAAAGTTTTAAAAAAGAGAGGAAAGAAGGTTAACGGGAATAAGAGGTTCAAATTTCCAGGTATAAAACAAGTAAGTCATGGGATGTAATGTACCACATAGGGACTATAGTAATAATATTGTGATGGCATTGTACAGTGTCAGATGGTTGCTGGACTTATCATGGTGATCACATCTTTAGGTATATAAATGTTGAATAACTATGCTATACACCTGGAACTACTATAATCTTACATGTTAGCTGTATTTTAATAAAAAAATTTAAAAAGCAAGTGCGGAACAGTCTGTGTAGTATGTTGCCATTTGTGTGTTAAAGGGGGGGAAATATATATGTATTGGCTAATATGCATACAAAATACCTCCGGAAGGGTGGACAATAAACTCATAGCATTGGTGCATTGGGAGAAAAACTAGATGGTTAGAGAGGTTTTTTTCAGTGTACATTCTCACAGCTTTGTAATTTGGCACCATGGGAATGTATTTCATTATAAATAAATGCATTTTTTCAATAAAATAAGAAATAATTTTAAATCACTTTAAAACAGGGATTATTACGTAAATCTCCACTCTGAATGAATTACTCTACATTTCTGACCATAAGGTTGGTTGGGACCCCACCTCTCGGGTTTCCTTCTCTGAGCAGAGGCTGGCCAAGAGCCACTGAAATAAACCCTCCTCAAAATTGTTCTTACGTCTTGGAATTTGGTTTTATCAAATACTACCAGTGATAATGAAGCCACTGCCTGAGCAGCTCTTCCCTTTTCTCTAATTGTGTTTGTTGAAACAAGTTTGGAGCTGCACATGGCAGCTCATTGGGATCCCAGCCTAGAAGGGGGCAAGGTTTTGACAAGTTTAGAGGCTTAGCCATGAGAAGTGGGGGGTCATAGAAACAACATCACCATGATGGCTGAAGCCCACGGAAGGGTCAGAAGCAGGTGCGACACCAGCCCTGTGCAACTGAGATACTTACAGTCTGTCACCACTGAGTTCTGTTGGCCATGGCGTACCCCGTGGTTCCAGGTGGTAGAAACTCAGCACATGAAGGAAGGGTGTTGGGTAAGTATGGTCCCTGTTTCCCTTTCAGGGACCTTTTGCTCTACTCCAGGACTCTCCTCATATCCAAAAATGAGAAGGTGCATGAATACACCTAGAATAGTTATAACTGTCACCCAGAAGGTGCTCAGTAAATGTTAGTGGAATCTGAATTTACCTTTGAGTAAATGGACAAATGAACTTAACAGTGGGTAACTAAACTACAGTGTACTAAGGATTTAAGTTATGACCCTTGGCTCTTTTTGTTGTTGTTGTTTAATCTACAAAAGAAGCACACAGATGCCCAAAGGACAGGGCTGCCCTGCCTTGCAGGAGCTGGGAATGTGCATACTTGCGAGGTAGGAGGCCTGGATTGGCTGGCTTGCTCTGGTCCTTACCTACCTTGGGATCACCTCAGGCCTGCACCTTCCAAGTGGTCAATAAACAGTAACTGAATTAATTAACTCAATCCAGTTCAATTAATTGAATGAATGTTCCCCTCACTTCCTTCTCTGCCTCAATTTCCTCTCTACCATATTCTCATTCCTCAAACTGTAAAGAAAATCCTGATAGCGAAGACCAGCCCTCTGGAAAGCGATTAAAGTCACTTGTTTTAAGTTTCTCCTGCTGCTATTCGCCCTCTCCCTCAGTCCTGCACACAGAAAATTGGCTCAAGAAATGACTATTTGAATCCCAGTACTGCCACTTTCTAGCTGCGTAATTTGGGCAAGTTACTTAACCTCTCTGGGCCTTAGTGCCTCACCTATAAAATAGGCATGATAATAGTACCCATCTCATCACTTTGCTGTGAGAAGTAAATGAGTTTTCACTGTAAGAACAGTGTCTGGCACAGAGTAAGCACTCAATAAATGTTATTATTACACTAGGCAGAACACTCATTGTCTGCTAATCACAATTGAGGTGTTGGCTGATTGGTGCGGTATGATTCCTTCCAGCAGTATTTGCAACTTAAAAGTGGAATCTCTAAGAAACTTGAAGGCCCAAAGGAACAAAGTAGTCAAGGGTGAATGCCCAGGGCTAAGGTTGATGTATGGCGGTGGGGGTAGGCAGATGAAGGCAGGAGAACTTCAAAAGCACACCTACTCTCATCCCCCTCTCCCGCCAGCCCTGCCTATCTCCCAGGGGGCTGATAGGAGATAAATGAAATCACTTCTTCAAAGCACCCTACTCAAGGACCCGGATCAAACACCAGGGCTTGAAGATAAGCTTCAGTCTACATTTCCTTTTGTCCATTCCTTCCCACCAGGTCTCCAAAGGAAATTCTAGAGGGAGGAAAAGTAGTTAATTCCTCTTTTATCAAAAGGAGTTACCTCCCCATCCACAGGCAATGGGTGGTGATAGAGAACCAGGAGGGAGTGGGGAAGGCCTCCTCTTGGCTCTCTGCCAGGGTTCGCTGTGTGACTTTAGACTCCCACATAAGCTCTCAGAGCCCGGTGCTTCATCTGTCAAAGAGGATAAAAACACCTGCCCAAAATAACTTAGAAAATTGTTATGAGATGATGAACACAAACATGTATTTGGGGCAAGATACTTTAACATGCTTAAATAGCTAACATTTTTTAAATTACAGTCATTCTCCTTGAATCTTTTGGGGGAATATTGTGAGGTAAGATATAAATAAATAGCCCTGTAACGTAAAATTCTTATTCATTCTTCAACAAACATTCATTGGGCATTTATGGCATTCAGACTGCCAGGATTCACAGCCCTGCCCCACCTTTTAAGAGCTGGGGCTTCAGGCAAGTTACTTAACCTCTCTGTGCGCCCACTTCCTCCTCTGTGGAGGTAATGATAGGACCCCCCCCCCCCACGGGGCTTCCGTGAGGATTAAATGAGATAATGCAAGCAAAGTGCTTACAACAGAGTTTGGCTCTCCATGTTGGCTACTGTGATGATGATAGTTAAACACCCAACTAGGCAATAAGAAAACAAAGAGAATAAGGACAGTGCAGAAGCAGTCACAGTCCAATGGCAGACAGGACAAGTAAACAAACAATGACGCCATGTGACGGTTATAATAATAGAACATAATGGGATTGGTTAGAACAGAAGAGGGAGCTCCCGGAACGCGCTCCCTGCAAGGCTAGGTATGCTTGCTTTTACCAGGTCGGTTGTCCTCTTGCCCCTCGGGCCCTCTCCTGACCCGGGCTGTGTCTGAAGCCTTTGAGGGGTCAGAGGAAGTGCCACAGAGTAAGTACCCTGAGAGCAACGCACTATATCAGGTCTCCCAGCCAAGGCCCTAATTGCCAGCCACGGAAAAATATTAAGCGCCAGAGAGGAAAACCAAGTTCTCTATGAGGCCGACTTTTCAGAGTTCTTACAGCTTGTAAAAAAAATGTAAATAGTTACCCAGTGAGATATTATTTCATGTTGTTGCCATTAGGGTTTGAGTGTTATGCAGAGAGGCAATCATTCAGGCAATTCTGCCTCATAGAGCACTGAAAACTCCACATTAACCCCACACAACAAATCTACCACCTCTAGCTCTCAACCTGACTCAGGCATTTTTTCCTGGGTGGTGAAGTTTATGTAAATTGAAGTGGAGAAGAAAACCATAAATGTTCAGAACTTCCTAAAGGATTTTCTTGAAGGCTTGTGGGGGGAGGGGGAGCATTTTTTAAAAACAAAAAAGACACATTTGACTGGAGGCTGAGGGAGGGAGACTCTCATTTAGGTGGGCTTCTAGGACAGCTCAGGGTCTTCTGGTCAGTTCCCAGTGCTGAGACCCTCAGAACCCAGCTGCTGCCATGTCTGCTCTTCAGAGCAATTGCTCCACAGATGCACGTGGTCCATCTCAGCCTTCATGTACCTGGGACTTTCTTTGTGCCAGCCACTAAATATGTCACATGCATTGTCCGCTTTGGGCCTCCCACCTCTGAGGTGGCCACTCTTACATTTTACACGAGGAACCAAAGCGGAGGGAGGTGCCATTGCCCAGGGCCACCATAGCATCGCACTTCAGAGGCCTGACTCGAAGGGATCACTCCGCCGATCACCAGTCACACGACTTTGCTTAAGGGACTAACTTCTCCATGCCTCACTCGCTTCAGCTGTAAATGGGAATGAGCACAACAGAGCATGGTGCTGATCATGTGCCTGACACACAGAATTGCTGTTCTTCACCACAGAGTTGGGGCATTCTCCAGCAGTCCTCACCCTTGTCCTATTTTAATGGTGCTGCTCACTCACAAGGCAACCTGACAAAGGCCTGCAGAGAGGGAGTCCCCTTAACCATACACCTGCCACTTTTCTGCAAGGGAAGACATGTGCCATGTGCCCCTGTATGACAACAACATCTTTCTTGGTCTTTTCAACCACACGCCTAGTGCAACGCTCTGTCCACACCTGGCCCTTAATAAACGGGACCCAACTGAATATCGAGCCTTATTGTCTGCCAGGTGAGAAACTATTCCTTTGAAAACTGTCCTTGCTTTAGGCCACTAGGGCCCCATTTAGGACTCTGTGTACGTTAGTATTTCAACTACATAAGTGAATGTCAAATACTGATTATTGTCTAGTAGTCTTTTAATTAGGCCTCTGGTCTGGCTAAGTATGGTTTTCCATTTTCTCTCCTCAGGCGACTGGATGGATCTAGTCAAAGGAGCGCTGCTGCCCTCGCCAGCACCAGAAAAGAGGGTGTCCCTACTCCCTTGCTGGCACTTTCCAGGAAGATAGGTGGGCAAAAATAGGCCTAGTCTCCACCTCAGTGCTGTCTGGCACCCCCTGTTCCTATCAGTGATTACTGCTGTGGGCTAAGGGAGTAGGGTTTCTTTTTAAGGACAATATACCACGGGTGCCATTAAACGTATACACGTGGACACTGGTCAACGTTGCTCAAGCAGTAGTTCCCTGTAATCAGAAGTGTCTGGACACTGATGGTAACCACTCTGAGCACCTCTTGTAATTGCAGAAGTCAAATGTGACTTGTATTCATCTTTTGTTATCGGTATATATTGAGTATTACAATTTTAATTGTTTTTTCCTTTCTTAAAATGTGTATACATTTTGGGGGCACCCTCTGTAATATTACCTAGGCAAACTCCCCACCCTCCACCCCGAGCCTGGCCATCCTGTCCTCATCTCCTGCTTTCTCCTTTCCTTTCATTCACTACATTTTTCTTCTCTTTTCCCCTCCAGATGTAAATATCCTATCGTCCTCCATTCTTCTCCTCTCTCCTTTCTGTTGCCTCCTTTCCTCTCTTTTCCTTCCAAATTCCTAAATGCCTTTTCTCTCTCTCTCTCCTCTCCTTTGCTCCCAACTGATTTCCCATTAATCATTCCTAACACACATCTGCTTGGGTCCTAGAAGGATTTTTGGCTGGCTCACACAGCTGGGCTGGTTACAATAATCAAGGAGTCTTTCATCTTTTACTGTCTCCTAGGTGTCCCTTCTTCCCAGCTCTTCCTCCTTCAAGGTACCTACAAAGGCCCACCCTTTTCCATCTGTAAGGCTTTCTTCTGTTCTCTCTCTGTACAGCAGTTCCCCAAAGGCTAAATTGCCTTGATGGTTGAAGCAGCTCTGCATTGGACTTTTAAACAGTGTTGGCAGTGGCAGCGATGTCAGAATGCACAGAGGCTGGCATGAGAAGAGCTGGGGGCAGGAGGAGGCGATAGAGACCACCACAATAAAGTAAATGGGATCACCCTACCTTCTTGTACCCTTCTTGCAGCAATATGTAAGACATCTCCCAGTTAGTGCACCCCTTGTCATTCCTTTTAACCTGATTATACCAGAATTAAAATTGGGGTCGGGAAAGTCAGTGGAATTTCTAAGATGTCTATACTATGCATTCTGCCCAAAAAAACAGCACAGATCCAGGAAGTACATTTAGTTTAGTGTTTGATTGATAAGGCCTGGGAGTGGTGCCTGCTGTCTTTACCGAGCATGATAGTCGTGATTGCTATTTGTTATTTCTGTGATAGTCCTTTCTTTCTCTTTGAAGAACCCCTTTGAAATCACCCATCCCCATCTTGGGTTCTCGTAGTCTCCAGGCGCAGATCAACGCGGCAGAGTCAGGGACGGGTAGTCGTGAAGCAATATGCCCCGAGTGACAGGACTGACAATCAGAATGATGGATTGGGGCTGAGAAAGTGGTACTCGGAGCGAGGCAGTGACACCAGCGCGCCTCCACTGGCCACCGAGAGCACAGAGAAGTGGTCTCCCCAGAGGTCGGGCGCACAAAGGACCAGCTTCACCTTCTGAAGATCGGCGGACCGGGGAACTTTAATGTCAGGACTATGACTATGTAAAATCTCTGCCAAGTGTGAAGTTGGCAATGCGCAGTGTATCCAAAAGGCGCGGGGAAAAGAGGTAGAGAAGGGTATTGTTATTTCTAATAAAAAGTTTTTATTCCGAAATGTCCCTGGGAAAAGGTAGTACATTTTTCCCGTGAGAAGAAAAGGATGGGGGGAGGGCACCTCTCTAAAGTTTGTATCGACGTGCAGCACTTAGAGATCCCCACCTCCTCTGGGATACTGGCCTCTCCAGTGATCCCGGGTCCCCCAAAAATAGAAGCTAGGCGCTATACAGTGAGGGAATTTTACACCTCTAAACAAGACTTGATAATAAATCCCGAAACACACACCAAATCTATAAATCAGTGCGCAAGCACCGCGCGCCAGGCGCGTCCGGGTAGAGCGCACAGCCTAGGGTACCGCGCTTCATCGCGACCATCTCACCCCGAAAGAGTCCTCAAACAAGCAGGCTTCGGACAGGACAGGCTCAAAGTAGTTGGAATGGCTGACGCCGCGTCCCGAGAACCGTGGATGCCTCCGAGGCTCGGGCGCTTCCAAGTGAGCAAGCACGCCCAGGAGAATCCAGTTCGGGAAAGCGAGCTGGACCAGAGCAAAGCCAGAGCAGAGCCCGAGCAGGGCCGGAACAGGGCTGGGGCTCTGGAGGCTCGGCCCACCCCCAGGCAACCTCGGGGAGAGGACTGGACTCGGCAGTACCCGAGCCAGCGCAGTGCGCTCCTACCCTCCACCCTCACCCCACCCCAATCCTACACACCCTCACCCCACCCCAATCCTGCACACCCCAGACACACTCGGCGGGCGGGTAACTGCCCACGCCAGCCCCTCCCCGGGTGGTGTGAAGAGAGAGTGGAGAGAGAGCGAAAGGAAAGCCAGAGAGAATAGGGCGCAGAGTCCAGGGTCCCGGAGAAGTCTCGTCCTCCATAGGACCCCCGGGCAAGGGCAGCCCGCTTCAGGGGGAGGGGAGGAGTGGAGCGGGTGGTAAAGGCCAAGGCGGCGGCGACGCGCGCACAAGGCCCCTTTAAGGTTCTCCCCTCCCACCAGCGGCGCCGGCCTCCGCCCGCCGCTCTCCCCGCCCCGGGGTCCCGGCGAGAGCTGCGATTGGGCGGGCGCGGCGATCCCTTTGAAGTGTGGCTGCCGATCGCGGCTATTTGACGTGCGGCTCGCGGAAGGCGAAGGTTTTTGTGTTGCTCGCCTGGGCTAGCGGCGGCCGCGGTGGCGTCGGTGGAGGAGGGGTGGAGGCGCGGCGACTGCTGCACCGCGCTCCACGCTGCGGAGCGAGCCCACCCGCTCCGGGAGCTCGTCTCCTCGGTGCTCCCCCTCCCTCCCCACCCCCCCAGTGGCGCTGCCTCCTCCAAATGAGCGATTCGCCCGCTGGATCTAACCCAAGGACACCCGAAAGCAGCGGCAGCGGCAGCGGCGGCGGCGGGAAGAGGCCGGCGGTGCCGGCGGCGGTGTCCCTCTTGCCCCCGGCGGACCCTCTGCGCCAGGCGAATCGGCTCCCTATCAGGGTCCTGAAGATGCTGAGCGCTCACACCGGCCACCTCCTGCACCCGGAGTACCTGCAGCCGCTGTCCTCCACTCCCGTCAGCCCCATTGAGGTCAGTCTCTTGGTCGCTGCCCGCCTAGCGCCTTTCCCATTCTTCCCACCACCGCTGGGCCCACGGCCCTACCCCCTGCGCCCCCGGGCTCTGTGCGACGCTCTGCTCTGGCCACGCTGGCGGACTGGGTGATGAGAGACAGAGAACAGAAGGATCAAAGCCCACCCAGTTCCCCCAGGCTTCTCCATGGAAGGCTCCCATTCCACTCTCTCCCATGGTGTTTTCTCCCGGATTGGGTTTGCTCTTGGAGTCCCACTGGGTCCTTTACTTTACCTCGGCACCCTGTTTCCAGGCCAGAGATTATCTCTCCTGGGCTTTTCCCGCCTCCCCCACCACCACCGGGTTTGTTCTCTTTGAAGTCCGGATTGCCCGGGTTCTACTCCGCCTCTGTCCCATCCGGTTAGAGCGCACGACGCCCAGGCACTCCCGATCCCAGGTCTTTCTTCCTCCCACTTCCCTGGGTGCCCTCCCCGGGAGGGAGGGGCTACTAAGAGAGCGGCAGAGGCTGCCCTGGCTTTAGAATGCGCTTCTTCCAGCTCCGACCCCGCGGCGCTATCCCCAGAAACCCGTCCCAAGCGAAGTTACCCAAACTGAAGGGATAAGTTTTTCCCTGGGCATAGAGAAGGGGGGGATTTTAAGGAGGCGAGTCACGGCCCTTCCCCCAGCCCTCACTCCAGAGACATCACTTTCTCCCGCGGGTGGCCTTTGGTGGACTTACTTCCACTGCCCCATTCCCCAGGACTTGTGACGCACTCGGGCATCCAGTGAAGCGAGGGATCCCACCGACGGGCAGTACGAGCGCAGTTCCAAGCTCAGCTGCCCTACCCGGGCGCTCGCTCTCAGACCCTCTGCAATAGGCCTTCTGTTGCGCCACCACCGCCGGTGCTCTCGGCGCCCACCCAGCTCACCCGCTTGCTCCGTCAGTCTCATAGCATAGTCTCACCCCTTCTCCCTCCCTTTGCCACTGTCTCCCACAGCTGGACGCCAAGAAAAGTCCATTGGCGCTGCTGGCCCAGACTTGCTCGCAGATCGGCAAGCCGGACCCGCCACCCTCTTCCAAGCTCAACTCAGTAGCGGCGGCGGCCAACGGGCTGGGAGCCGAGAAGGACCCTGGCCGCTCCGCCTCGGGTGCCGCCTCCGCGTCTGCGGCGCTCAAGCAGCTGGGGGACTCCCCCGCTGAGGACAAGTCCAGCTTCAAGCCCTACTCTAAGGGCTCCGGTGGCGACTCTCGTAAAGACAGCGGCTCCTCCTCGGTGTCCTCCACCTCCTCCTCGTCCTCCTTGTCCCCGGGAGACAAGGCGGGTTTCAGGGTCCCCAGCGCCGCCTGCACGCCCTTTGCCCCTCATGGAGTGCCAGTCACCGCGTCGTCATCATCCTCTTCGCCGGGTGGCTCCCGGGGCGGCTCTCCGCACCACTCTGACTGCAAGAACGGCGGCGGGGGTGGCAACGGGGAGCTGGACAAGAAAGACCAGGAGCCCAAGACCAGCCCGGAGGCTGCGGCCGTGAGCCGCGGGAGCAGTGGGGAGCCTAGCGCGCACGGCGGTGGTGCCGAGGCCGGGACATCCGGGCGCAAGTCGGAGCCGCCCTCGGCGCTGGTGGGGGCCGGCCACGTGGCGCCGGTGTCACCCTACAAACCGGGTCACTCGGTATTCCCGCTGCCACCCTCCAGCATCGGCTACCACGGCTCCATCGTGGGAGCCTACGCCGGCTACCCCTCTCAGTTTGTGCCTGGCCTGGATCCTAGCAAGTCTGGCCTCGTGGGAGGCCAGCTGTCCGGGGGCCTGGGCCTGCCACCCGGCAAGCCCCCCAGCTCCAGCCCGCTCACCGGGGCCTCCCCACCCTCCTTTCTGCAGGGATTATGCCGCGACCCCTACTGCCTGGGAGGTTACCACAGCGCCTCGCACCTCGGTGGCTCCAGCTGCTCCACTTGTAGTGCACACGACCCAGCAGGGCCCAGCTTGAAGGCTGGCGGCTACCCACTGGTGTACCCCGGGCACCCCCTGCAGCCCGCCGCGCTCTCGTCCAGCGCCGCCCAGGCCGCGCTCCCCGGCCACCCGCTCTACACTTACGGCTTCATGCTGCAGAACGAACCCCTGCCGCACAGCTGCAACTGGGTGGCGGCCAGCGGGCCATGCGACAAGCGCTTCGCCACCTCGGAGGAGCTGCTCAGCCACTTACGGACTCATACGGCCCTGCCGGGCGCAGAGAAACTTCTGGCCGCCTACCCCGGGGCCTCCGGCCTGGGCAGCGCTGCCGCGGCCGCGGCCGCAGCCTCCTGCCATCTGCACCTACCCCCGCCCACCGCCCCGGGCAGCCCCGGGTCGCTGTCATTGCGGAGTCCACACACTTTGGGGCTAAGCCGGTACCACCCCTATGGCAAGAGCCACTTATCCACAGCTGGGGGCTTAGCCGTGCCGTCCCTCCCCACAGCCGGACCTTACTACTCGCCATATGCGCTGTACGGACAGAGACTAGCTTCAGCCTCCGCACTCGGATACCAGTAACTACAGCTTGGTCCCACCCACCTCCCCAACCTCCTCACCCCCTCCTCATCCTCCCTTTCCCCAGCTGCCTGGCCTCGCTGCAACCTTCACTACTGCTTGTCCCTGCCGGATTCCCCCACCCAGACCCTCCCCACCGGACTGTGTATTTATTTACTATAATGTTAGCTTACAAGCTGGGAATATAAGTGCATTAACGGCCCACACGAGTCAATGGTATGCAAAAAGTCTGTGTTCCCCCCAAATAATAATATTAATCACAAATAACTACATGTTCCCTGCCCCTCTTCCTTTCTTTAATTATTTTTTCTTTTTATTAGATATGTTTAAATTTTTTTTCTGTTTGCTTTTTTTTTTTTCCTTTTTGATTCGTTTGGTTTTAGGGGAAGAGGGAGAGTTGGGGTTCTGGGGTTCTTTGTTTTGTTCTCCCTTCCTGGGGAGCTTCTTGCATGCTTCTTTACCGTTAAAATTACATTGTCCCCTTCTCTTTTCCCCTCTTTCCCCTTCATTCCCTCTTGTTTCCTTCCATTTGAGGTTCTGTTTTTTTCCTTTGTACAAGTTAACAGAGATTTTTTTTTTTTTTTTTTGTATCTCATTTGTGGGGGGTGCAATGAGGGGCTTTGGTAGCAGGAGGTCTTGCTCTCTGTTGACCGGGAACTCTGCTCTGTGATACCTCCTCTGCGACCCTCTCTTCCTAGAGTCTTTGGTCTGTGCCCTGGCCCCCAAAATTAGAGCCTCGCTCCCCTACCTAATTGCTCTGAGCACCGAGAGCCCTGAGAGAGGGGCCCGAGTGGCCTCAGACAGAGCCTTTCTACTTCCGGTCCCTTCTGGGCCCCAAATAGCCGGTGATCTGCTGGTGGGGGGCCTGTAGGGCTCATCTTAATTCAATTATAAGTCCCAGAAAGCCCTGCTGGCGTGAAACTTTGCTCTTTATATTTTGCAAAGTGCTTTTATAGTCATTGTTTTTCTCTCCTTTATTGGGGCAGTGGTCCCTCTGGCGGTGGGGGGTGGCGTCAGTGATCCTTGCTAGATCCCTCCGAAGCAGACCTGTGGCAGTAACAGCGGGCAGTACAACATTGTAGCTCATTGGGGGAAGGCTGGGAAGTCAGGGAGCAGACAGATCACAGCAGTCCCGTCGCCGCCTCTCAGGCCTGACCCAAGAGACCCCAGAGTTGGCCGTGGCTTCCATGGGCTCCCTCAGTGACGGATTGAAGACTCGGGCCCTGGGTCTTCTCCCCACACCATCCCTCTTCCTGGTCTTATACAGCAGCGTGGGGGCTGCGGGGCCTGTTTGGGATAAATAGAGCTCTCCCTTGGTAAGACATATTTTGTTAATAAATGAAATACTTGGCTATATTCACACCGTGATGTGCTTCTCTCTTGCCTCACCCACCGCCCCACTTCCAGACACCTAAGCAGATGCCTTTCTTTTATTCTTGTTTAAAATACCTTATGGTTTCCTTCTCAGATTTCCATTCAAGGACGAGTTTAAACCCTTTCCTCAAGAAAGGGGGGAGAAAAAAAGCAAAACTTCTGCCAACGCATTACAAATAATGTAAAACCGCCTTTATTTCTTTTCCACTTGGTGATTTAGCTCCCAGACTCACTTCAAAGACCTTGACATTTCCTGGGGACAGGGTGGAGGGAGTGTGTGAATGTGGATTTTCCTCTGGACCTAGATTCGAGGTTCGAGGTGCTGAGAAGGGAACCAGGACCCATGGCTCAGACTTCTGTCCGCACAGTCCCAGAGTCCTAAGGGTGAGCAAAGACGATGGGCCTCTGACGCCACCTGGTGGTAGAAAGCCGAGTGACTGGCGCCAGCCCCGACCGCACCTTGCTCGTTTCCCACTCCAAATGCCAAGCATGTCCTCTTTCTTGACGATGCCTTTCATACACCTGAAACCAAAGGGTAAACGCACCTGCTGAAATGGGTGCTTCGCAAGGTTTGGAGGCTCCCCAATGCCAGCAGCTGTTTGGGTTTTGCTGAGAAGGTGCGGCTATTATTTAGGACCTTGAAGCCATTCTGGGTCCGTTTTCTTGAGCTCCCACGACTGACACTGGCTTCTGCATCCTCGGACAGGCGAAGGTGGGGTGCCGTTTACAGGGATAGTGGTAGACGGCCAGGGCACCTTCCCACTGCACGGGGAGTCCCTGAGGAAAGAGAGAAGGAGACGGGTGACTGCGGGCGGCAGCGAGGCCCGAGCCGCGTGCACCCTGGGGATAACTGGCTTCCCAGGGCAGCGATCCGGGGGCGCCCGCTGAGGCTGGCCCCGTACAGGTTCCCACTGCGGGACCCCGGGCGCCTGCTTGCTCGGGGCTCACTCGCCCAGGGCGCGTGGGCTCGGCCTCCTGCGCCCGGGATGCGCGGGGCCACCTGTTGGGTGTACTTCAAAAAGACCTTCTTCGCCCCCTCCTGGCTGCACTCCCGCGTCGGCGCCACGCAGCTTCAGGGTCTGTAGTTGTTGCTGTTGTGTTTGTTTGCTTTGCTTTTTCTAAGGAATGCGACTTATTGGGTAGTGAGTGCTCCGCAAGCCGTACTTCTGACACGTCCGTAGACCGGAGGTCACGTGTGGAAGGGGTGGGGAGGATGCCCTCTCTAACCGCGATGTTCAAGCCGTCCCCAAACACCACTAGAGAATCAGGGCGGGGCCTCATCCTCACCCGGAGTCATCCCATCCGCACTTGACAGACCTCAGCATAAGTTTTTGTGGAGTTTGGGGTTTGGGATTTTTAGGGAGGTTGCCCCTGTATCTTTGTTTCTGGGCAAAAGTCCTTCACTAGTCAAGACAACCTCAGGCTTCTGCAGAAAATGTCAGTGCTGGCCACCCTAAGACCTTATGCGTGTCCCTGGGGAAGGGGCCAGGGCTGCTGGCATCTTGGAAGAGAGGGGACTGAGTCAGGGAGTAGTTGCCCTGAGACCAGGCCAGGGTCTTCCTGAGAATTGGCCCAAAACTTTAAAAGACATGAAATGTAGTGACCTGCT
This sequence comes from Rhinolophus sinicus, assembly GCF_057876585.1. Taxonomy (NCBI): domain Eukaryota; kingdom Metazoa; phylum Chordata; class Mammalia; order Chiroptera; family Rhinolophidae; genus Rhinolophus; species Rhinolophus sinicus. The sequence goes on from NC_142516.1 coordinate 131,634,263, forward strand.
TTCATTTTTCTTTGTCTCCGTTATTTTGTTTGCAGTTGATTATTTCTTACCCTACCCCCTTTGTTTTTTTGTGTGTTTTTTAAATGCCTTCTAAAACTGCTGGAGATTGCTCCCTCTGCAGGGAGACTTAAGCTTTTCTCTTTCTTAAACTTTAGTGGTCTTCAGACCTGCCTACCTAAGGAACACTGGGCTCCTCTTGGGGGAACCAGAGAAAGGAAGCGACTCAGTATCTCCAACAGCAAACTCTCCATGTAGCAAAAGAAGTTTTTCTGTAGCTGCTTGGCTTACAGTGAGGTTTGAAAATGCAGGTTAGAAACTCTTCAGACAATTGAGTTTCCCCCAGAAAATGCATTAATGGCCTTTGCAGACCTGGGAGGTTGCCCCCAACTGCCTCTGTGACACCAAAGAGCAGGCATTAATAGTCTGGAGCGCCCTAGTTCTCACCCTAAAATGTCAGCTCTTCCCACCATAAATGGGTGACTTCCTAACAAATGTGGCCGTTCTAATTAACTGGTGGGGAATTTGTTACTTTCAGTAGCTAAATCCTAAACCAAGTTGTTGTTTTAATAGCGATAATACTCCCCACCCACTGCTTATTTGCATAATTCAATTCATCCAGCAATTATTCTTTGAGAATTACCTCCATGTCTACTTCTCCACCTCCTTCTCATCCTAGTCCTCCTCTCCTCCTTCCTAATCTTCCCCAGGCGCCAGAAATGGGGCCTGTGTTCCCAAGGCACCAGGAAGGGTGGAAGCCACAGAGCTGGAACTTGAGACACTGGACGTTCCTGGCTCTAGGTCATATTTTCACACCTCTTGCCTGGTTATTTCTGTGGCCTCGCGGGCAGCAGTTGGGAGGAAGGGAGGAGAGAGAGGAGGGAAAGACTCACAGTCAGATATAGGTTTAACACAAACAGAATTGCATGGTGCTAAGTTTTTAACTTCCCAGTCATCCCCCCTACCCACAAACACACCACCTAAAAACTCTGCAGCCCCAGTGGGAGGTGTGGGGCCCTTGACCATCTCTAGGCAGCAGTAACTGCCTTACCCTACCCAGCATCCTGTGATGTGTCTCAAGATATGGACTAACTCCTTCCTGATGTATGTCTGGGTTACCGTGGCATTCGTCTTACAATAATCCTTTGGCTCTGCACTTTATTAATCATTCTGTAGAGGAAGCTGCACTCCAGTTTTCTGTTTGATTTGATTTCATTCATCCTGTCTTTTTGTAAAATAGATGGTTGAGTGCATCCGATAATGTATGGTTTAATTTGGAGCACTATGGGTTTGAATTACCATTTTCATAATGTGCTGTGCATTAATGTGTTACATCATTTATAAAGAGGAATGTACTGGGTTTCAAACTTTCTCCTGAAAGCCAAAGTCACCTAAAGGAAACAAAGCCAAATCATACCGACCCATCTTCTTACCTCACTGCCAGAAAAACTCCTGCCTCCCCCACCTGGTGAAATCTGCCAACGCTCATAAAACCCAACATGAGGCTTTTGTGTTCGCATAATGCAGGTGGGTGTCAAGGTTTGGGGGGAACTTGCACATGGCTGCCCGGGAGCCATCAATGGCAGTACAAAGCGTCCCCTCATTATTGCATAACAACAGCTTTGCAGCCAGCTCCGTTTGCGGAGACCTCCAGTGGACGGGATCTCGGTCGCCCCTAATCCCAGCACTCCCTCCCCAATGGCTGTAATAACACCAGCTGTCTGTTACTCAAACTCTGACTGAGGAGGAAAAAGCACTGATTATCCAAATACAGTCATTAAAGGGGAAATGTGTTTTTAGGACTGTCAGAGTGATTAATGAGGGCTAGCCGTCTTTGCAAATGCACTTGTTTAGTCTAACTGGCAGCTTCTATTTTCCTATTGATTTATTGCAGCCGTTGCCGGGCCTTAGTGTGTGCGAAGTCAGGGCACTTCACAACTGCGCCCTGTTTAAACAGGAAAAGCATGCACCATTTTGTCCGGGAGGGAGGGAGCAGCCCAAAGTCTCTCCCTTCAGTTCAGTCTCCAGGGGCCAGACCAACAAAGAAGACATTAAAAACCTGCAGCCCGAGAGGGAAGGAAACTGCCTCCCCTCAGTTGTCCCCAGTCACTCAGTTCCAAGGTCAGTGGAGACGCACCATGGCGCCTGGACAAAGCCTGCCCTATTGTAACACTCAGCATGCCCACATTTTCTCCTCCAGTCCCCCCAAACCACCTGTCAGCCACCGAGTCCAAGTACAGGAAAGGCACCCAGCAGAGGGGAAGGCAAGGGAGGGCACTGATGGGGCAAGGCCAGGCAAAAACAGAGAACAGAAGCAACCCCATGGTCTAGGGTTGGGAACAAGGTCAGGGGCTTTGCAGGAAATTGATTGAGCCTAATGGTTGATTTCAACTTTTAAAAAGAGATGGGGGGACCACAAGATAACTACTTCTTTCCACTTGTAGAGTTTCTGTTTTGACAAATGATGTATCTAATGACCAAAATAGAGAAATGGCAGCTTGGAAATAGAGTCCCAGTTTGAGGATTACAAGTCCAGCTGGTCAGTCATCACAGCAAACAGAATGTACAGAATTCCTGTTACATGCCCTGCACAAAGCTGGATGCCATGAGACGGAGACAAAATTCCTGCCCATTTTTCTTGGGGGAGACAAGACATACCATGAGACAGGGAGCAAGATAGCATTATATATAACTGCATTTATGCTGATCTAATAAGGTGCTAAATCGTTCTGTGCAGACAGCGGAGAACAGGACAGGATATAATAAGGTGCTAATCGTGCAGCTCCGATGGTCCAGCAGTGGGAGTTAGAGGGGGTGCTTCCTGGGGCTTATGTTGGGGACCCTCTCATGGGAGCTCCAATCTGTTGGGAGGTTCCCCAATTCCTCCTACACTGGAAAGATGGATGAGGCCTCCATTCCATAGTAGTGAGAAGGCTGGAACTTGAGCCCCTGAGCCCGTAATTTCCATTTCTAAAGCAGATCAAGGAACAGGCTTCACTAATGCTGTAAACAACACATCTGAATTTTCTTCCACCTGCCTGTCCTCTCCAGAATCAGCTTGCACCTTCCACAGAACATTCCAGGCATGGAAATGGTTTGTACTTCTTCCTAAATGAAATGCCTTTCCAAGTTCTCCCAGGGTGGTGGCATATCACCAGTATTATTAACACTTCCTAAAACAGGAAAAGCTGTCAATGAATTTGGATCACAGATAAACTTTTAAGTTTTAAAGAAAACTTTCTCTTAAGAGAAAAGAAGTTGAACCTGCTGGCTGAGAAAAAATGAAGTGACCATCTTTTATAAACTTCAAAATGGAAACCAGTGGTACAAGTACTTTGGTGAACATTAGGGCTGTCCTACAAAATCCAGAAAATTCAGTCATTGTACATATAGTAGAAAGAACATTGAAATGGAAGTCAAGAAATCTGGACTTTTTCTGAAACTTAATTGCTGTGTGACCTTGATCAAGTCACTTAATCTCTGAGGCTCTTTTCCATTTCTGAAATGAAGTCATTGGGCCCTGTAATCTTTAAGTTCTTTCTAACTGGAATATTCTATGAGTTTATAAAATGTTTAAAGAGTGAAGCATTATGGTGGTCAGAGTTGGTTAGAATGCTCAGTCTCTGGCCCACAGTCAGATACAATTCTGAAGTTCCTATCAGCATAGCAAGTGTGGAAGATCCAAAAGAGGGAACCTCATGATTTTACCTAAATCATAGAGGGTGGGTGGTACATGCACAAGAAGAATATTTAATGTGGACTTTTTACCCAGAGAACTGGCTTCAACAAAATGAATTATTAAAATATTTTTTAATTTGATGAAATGCTAAGTAGAGGGTGATTCAGGTATTTCAGAGACTGTGGTGGCTTGACTCAGACATTATTATTTAAAATAACGTTGAGAATCCTGTGAAGTTAAACCAAGGTCTACAAAAAGAATCACATTTTTCATAGCCTACAGCCAATTGCTTTTGGAAAATGGGACAGGCGAGGAAAGAAATGAAAAGCAGATAAAAATCAAACCACAGTGGGGGTATGTTTGCTCTGAGTGGGCCGTGGGTATCTACACAGATCTTTGGAACATAAAATAAAATGATCCTCCTGGAGTTTAAATTAGAGCTAGATTTTAGAATGAGAGCAATAATTAGGAAAATGTGACTGCACGTTTCCCCATGTCCTGTCTGCTCTCCTGGGTGTGTACATGTGAGTGTGTGTGTGTGTGGGGGGGGGTGGGTGTGCCTGTGTGTGTTATATGGGTTTGTATGCAGTCCATAAAGGAAATAGTGTGACTGTGATCTTCCTTCTCACTTTTGACAACTTTGAATACGTGCACCACCAAACAAATACACAGAAATGGTAGGCCAGGCCCACCTTAGGGCACCTAAAGAAGCATCATTTTGTGTATGCCATGGCACAGTTAAATATAGAAATATATGCTGGGCATTTTATACTTACAACAAACTTCCAGTTCCCTTTAATGAGCAAACTGAAATTTGGAGAGGTTAAATAAACGGCCCAAGACCTTACAGTTAAAGAGCTGTGGAGCCAGGATTCTAACACAGTTCTGACTATAAAACCCTTTGCACTAAGCCAAGTAGCTTCAGACTTTGTATCTAGATGGGTCTGGATGCTACAGATGAACAGAATTAGGAGAAATGTCCCATCAAAATGTTTTGGCCAATGCACCTGCAGGGGTTGGGACCATGCTAGATACCATGCAATTCAAACACAGGCCTTGTCCTTCATTTCCAAGAGCTGAGATGCTGCTCAATGCAGTGGATTCGGCTCCCTCAGTAAACGTTACAGAGTGCCCACTGCAGCCTAGGTACTAGGGTCTTCTCCGGGGATTAAAAAGATGGGAGAGACACTGGCCTTGTTTCAACGAGCTTACACCCTAGTAGGAGATAGATGTGTAAGCTAATTAAGTGATGCTGTCGCAATAGTCAGTATAAGCTAGATTATGCTGTGGCAACGAATTAATGCCAAAATCTCAGGGGCTTAACAAAACAAAGGCTAATTTTTCACTTATACTACATCTGCACCGTGGATTCATAGGGATCTCTGTATCAGTCAGGATTTGACCAGAGAAGCAGAACCAGTAACAGAGTAAGGCGTTTATCTCCAACATTGGTTTATGCAATTGTGGTGGCTAGCTAAGCTAGTCAGAAGTCTATAGGGCAGGCAGGCAGGAAGGGAATGTCACAAGCAAGTAAACTCCAAGGGCCTGAGCCATTTGGAGTTCCTGTGCTCAGGGAAGGCCTAAGCATGCTTGTAAGGGGCCCACCTGATTAGGTCAGGCCCACCCCCAGATAATCTCCCTCTTGAGCCACTTAAATTCAACTGATGAAGGATCTCAATCACATCTGCAAATGTCCTCCATAGAAGCACCTAGATCAGTGTTTGATTAAGTAACTGAAGACTGTAGTATTTTTCAGTTGGTGACACATCAGAAAGCATCACAGTGTTGAACGTAACGAATCAGGCCCACTGACTGAAGAGGAACGTCCTCAGTGGTTACAGGAAGGGAAGAGCTGGAGGGTCTTACATGAATAATTACATGTTTCGGGCTAAAAATGGCATGTCACCTCTGCTCATAATCCTCTGGCCAGAACCATTCACGTGGCCCATCTTCATTGCAAAGGCAGGATGTTGACTCTCCCTCATGCCCCAAGGAGAGGAGGGCTGGAGGAGGGCCCACCACAGGTGCTGTCTGGATGCATGACTAGCTTCATCCTGCCCCCACCCCATGCTCATTGCACACAGGGGGGAAGTCTGTGGTGAAATGAAGGCACACAGTAACTGCCAAGGGCTACACCAGGAGCAAGGGAGAAACCAGGATAAGAGCCCCCGTCCCTCACACCTGCACACCTCCACCCTGCTTCCTCTGCCTTCCCAAACAGAAGCTCCTTCCAAACCCACTGAGACCTGTTTATCTGGATAAAGTTTACATTTGAAATGTAGGAACCAGGTGGCTCTGGGGAGGGAATGCTCCCGCCAGACAAGGCTGGCCTCTCCGCAGTTAGGACAGACCGCTCAGGGCTATAAGACCCTGGAGTTCAAAGAGATTTGTGACTTCAGCGTACCTTGCAGTCCTGACACATCCACCAGGTGGCCTGCAAAGAACCACCTCCCTGAGCACTGAGACAGCGTATCAACAACCCCTCCTTACGTAAGGGCAGGGACCTTGGATGGATTGGACTCTGGCAGTATTTTCATCTATGAAACTTACAAAAAGCTAAGGATTGATTCAAAGTGATAATGATCCATGGTCACTGCCAAACAAGTGCCATCCACAGCATGTGCTCTAAACTGAAATGAAAAGGACCCGGGCAACAGGGACCAGGCCTGGCCTTCCTGTTTCCTTCTCGCTAACATTCACTAAGGGCTGCTGTGTGCCAGGCACTGTGCTAATCGCTTTCCATTTCCCCCGGGTCACAAAGCCAGTGAGCAGTAGAGGCAAGATCCCCACCAAGTCGTGCTGATTCCCAAAACGCATACTCCTCCCACCAGAGCCACCATGTAGTGTCGTGCAGGGGTGCCCCACACGAGGGCATCTGGCCCAAGGAGCATGTGGGGGCCCCACGGCCACCCATTACACCTGGCCGGGGCTGCATCAGCCTGGAAGCCAGCCTTTCTCTCAGTCTCTCAAAGGCTCCAGATGGCTGGGGGCAGGACAGGTGGAGCCTTGCTAACCTCTGACCCTGTCTAAAGACCGCAGGTCAGGAAGGAATCTTAAACCCCCTGACCCCAGGCTCACCTCCTGATGGTCTTGAATGCCCGCACATGTGCTTGTGGAAATATTTCCTGAGACCCTGCTATGCATGCTCAACGCCATCAGAGGACAGAAGATGCATAAGACATGACCCTTCGCATCAAACTGCTTATAATCTAGCAGGAAAAACAGTACAAACAGATACTAATAGTGCAAAATAAAAGATAACATTAACCAATGTAGAGGACCCATAACAAGCGCTAGGTGTTCAGAACACCCTGGGAGCTGGAAGGATTCAGTGGTTCACTCAGCCCCCAGAGGAAGGCGAGGTCTCTGAGGCCAGTGGGACAGTCTGAGGGAAGCCCAAAGCCGACCGTGCAAGGTTTTTGGGGACATCCCTCCAGCTCACACCAACCAGCTCTGGCCTGCAGGGAGCTCAAAGGCACGTGAAGTATAACGTAAGGGAGCCAGTGCTTTGGGGCCGCCTGCACCGGCGCAGCACCCAGCGGCCTGACCAAAGGAGGACGACAGCCTCAGTGCAGATACGGCAGTTAAGCACAGTGAAGGGGCTGCACCGAGAAGGAAGGCTCTTTGCAAAATTCAGCCCAGGCCTTGGAATTGAAACCTGCATCACACTGGTGGCCCAGCTCTCCTGGTCACAGCCACCCACCCTGGGCTCTCCCGCTCCCAGGGCCCACCTTCCTGGCTCCAGTTACAGCTTTAGCGCCCGGAGCACAGCACAGGACTCCGAGCCTCCTAATGGTGACACTGCCACATGGGACCTTCACACCCATCCCCTTCTTGATGCTCACCTGCCCCCCTGACCCACTCCTTCTCAGGGGTGTTGGAGGAGGAAATGCTCCTAGACAGCTTCCTTCTTTGCACCCCTTGCTCCTCACCATCACCCTCCCCGGTGCCCCCCCCCCAATGCCATTCCTCCCCCAACACACACTCTCCCTCTCCCCCTCACCTCCCTTCCCTCCCCCACCCCTTCCCCTCCATTTGTTTCAATGAACAGCCCCTTTTATCTATTCTGTAGGTACAAATGAAGCTGTCAAATTTGATCAGGCGCTTGATATGACAGGCTGTGGGAGTCAGGACCCCTTGAACAGAGTGGGCCTTGTCTGTCACAGCCTGCCTGACACTTCCCATAATGCCCAGACTGATGAGATTCTGAGTAGGGCCCAGCACATTTTCAACTCTATTTTGGGTGAAAACCCTTCTTGAAAGATCTTGAAAGGAGCTGGCAGTTCAGCCGCCCGGATGATTAATGAGGGTTGGCTCCGCTGGATGGATTTCTCCTGGTGCCAACAGCCGTCCTCCCAACAGGCTAGAACGTGTTGCCATCGACTTCCCCCCAGCACTTCCCCCTCATAGCAACACCCCCATAAAAACCTTTCCCACTAACCCTCGGACGTTCCCCCACACGCAACCCTTCACCTCCGATCACAACTACCTCTCACCCTGCGTCACTCCCTTCCTCTCTCGTTTACTGATGCAAGAGCAGCCCTGCATGTGGAAAACGTTAAACGTCACAAGTAGGGGAGGCCTGGCTGGCGTGAGCAGGGCCTGCGGACAGCTTTGCAGCTTTGAGGGGTGCAGAGCGTACACTGAGAGGCGACGGAAGAGGACAGAAACCCAAACTCTTATCGGGTGCCACGTCATACACCCGAGTGGTAAGGGGCAAGCCTCTCTACTTTTTCTCCATGGATCTCAGGAGCTTGGGGACAGAAACCATGGGGTATCTAGAGCCCCAAAGAGATACAGCATCAAAGTCCTTATTTTTCTCTTATCTCAGCGTTTTTCAGAGGGGGCATGTTTGGACCAAGACATTTCTTTACTGGGCAGGACCCTTCTTGGTCTTGAGACACAACTTGTTTTTAGTGCCCCCCACCCCAATATGGAGACAACCAAATATATCCCCTACAATCCCAAACACCCTCTAGCCCTGTTTAAGAAACACTATTAGGGCAAAGAGGCCCCTCCCTCTCGTGCCTTGAGGGCCTTGTCTGCTTCCTTCAGCTCTCACTTACACCTCAAGCCCACTCAGCCCAGACAGCACCTTGAATGAGGAGCAAGGAGGAGGGTAGGGTGTTCCCCCACCCACCCCCAACACTAGCTTTTCTCCTCTGAGCTTGCCTCAAATCAACCCTGCTCTAAACTCTATATCCTCCTCTTCCTCTTTTGCTTTCCTCTTTTCCCCAGCAGATTATGGCTTATTCGTGCTTCAGGGAAGAGAATGGCGCCAAAAACTTCTTTGGGGTTTCCAATCTCAGAATCCTTCAGGAATGGGCCAGTAGAAGGCAGTTGGGGTCAGGAACGTGCTGTTTCTTTTTAGAACATCCACAGATTTCTTCTTCAAGCTAGGCTCGCAGGTCTGGGGACTCTATGAAAGGAGAACCTGGGTCCTGTAACCAGGGCCAGCACCCAGGCTCTCTCGTGGAGCAGGCCATGAGGAGTGTTCCCAAAACACCAAGCTCCTCACTCCTCATTTTCTTGTCTCCTATTCCGAGAGAGAGAGAGACAGAGAGACAGAGACAGAGACAGAGACAGAGACAGAGAGAGGCCGATCCCCAGGCCACTGGGTAAGGGCCCAATCAGCTCAGAGATCATCGGGGCCGAGATGGACCCAGCGCCATCAGTGCGTTCATTCCGTACCATCTACTGAGCATCTACTACGTGTACGGCACAGGGCTAGACTCTGGGCGTGCAATACTGAGCAAGAAGACACACTGTCCCTGCCTTCGTGGAACTTACAGACTAATGAGAGCAAAAACTGAACGAATCAGTACAGAATTATAAATTGTGACAGTAGCGATGAAGGCAAAGCAGTGTTACAGTGTATACACAAAGGGTATAACAAAAGAGCCTCATTTAGAACTGAGGTCAGGGAGAGCCTCTCTGGGAACATGACCTTGACACTGAGACCTGAGGCTGAGTGGTTAGCCGGGTGAAGAGGGACGGACGAGTGTCTCAGGCTAAGGAAATCCACGCCTGAACATCAGCTGCATGCTCTGTCATGAAGGCACTTTCCCTTGTAGCTGTGCTTCCAGGGAAGGACAAAAACTCTGTAACTCAGCCCGAGCCAGGGGAGATCCAGAAGTGGGAAGGGCTGGGAGGAGAAGGGAAGCCAGGGGTGCAGAGTAAGAACCCTGACCATCCAGTCATCCCACGCTCCAAGGCACCAACAACTGCTTCCTCAGCAAGGCAGGACCTTATCAACGGCAGCCAGAGGGAGATGGGAAAATGACGTGGTTGAACAGGACCTCTCCAGAGTGTTGCAAGGAGGCCCTGGGGCACAGCTTTGAGATTTTCTAGCTCCTGAAGCTGTAGCATAGAGCTACTGATGGAGAAAGAACTTAAGATAATGATCACTCAAATCAATATATAATTACAAGGTTCTTGCCAGGAGTGTGAAGCTTGAGGGATACTTGGCTCTCTCTCTTGCACAAAGATAATTTTTTAATGAAAAATGAAAGAGTGTGTTTCTTACTCTTGGAAACCCATAGGACTTCACTGGCTCCCTATTGTCTAATCAAGGCCAAACCTTTAACCTAGCATTCAAGTTGTCCCCAAAATGGCCACATAGACCTTTCCACCCTGCCCTACCAGAACCCTTCACAGGAGCCAAGCACAGCTCACTGTTTCCTAGACATCAAGCTCCTGCATCGAGTTGTTCCTTCTTCCTAAAAAGCCTATCCCCCTCCTCACAAGTTCACTGGTCTCACTTTCACCCACCCAGTTGTAGCTCCCTTGAGCCCCTTATTTTTGTCTTCTTTACAATCCTTCTCTATGTGAGGACCCCTCATTGCCCCCCACTGGACCATAATTTCCTGAAAGGCAAGAATGGTGTTTTATTCCTCTGTGTATCCTATGTACCTAGGACAGTGCCCAGGCACATAGCAGACCGTCAATAAACGCTTGCTGAGTTCCCTTTCATTGGAAAACAGCTAAAAGGCTTAAACATTTGTCAACATCTTTGAACTGAAGTCATTAGCTTGGTGAGAGACAAGACCTGGGGATGGTGGTGGGTTAAAACTCAAAGAAGGGACAAAGCCAGAGCAATCAGGAAAGACAGAATGTACACCTCCACCAATGGCTCTGTGACCTTCCCTTCTCTCATCAGTCTCTCCACGCACAGAACAGGAAGGGCAGTACAGAGGGCACAGGCAGTCACTCTGAGAACTCTGGCTAGAGTGGCAAATCCTAAAGGCAAGCACAGGAGATCCAACTTGGGATTGGGCAGTCAGGGACCTCCTTCCTCTACCTACCCACCATGGTGGCTGAAATTTCCCAACTCAACTCATTCCTTGGAGTTAAGGAAAAAAGTCCTGAAAAAAGAAATCACTAAAATGTCCTTATGAAAGGGGGAGAGGGAGAAGACAACCCTCTTCTACATCTGTGTTCACCAAACCTGTTTGGGAACAGCCAGCACCCAGGTAGACACCACGCAAGGTCTGCAGGGAATGAGACATGAGACCATTGAGGCGTGGGAAGGAGCCAGGTCAGGAAAGTTCTGAAACATGAACATTTTCCCAGGAAAGGCAGCTCTGGGGTCACACTCCCGGGAGAAGCTGGCATCCAGACAGCATACACACCAAGAATGCAGAGCAAGAGGACTTCCCTTCACAGAGCAACCTGCCACGATACAGAGTCTGTTTGATCCTTATCTCGCCCACTGAAAGCCATCACATGAAGCAGAGACCTTGACCTGTGTCATTGGTGTATCCACAGTGTGTAGTCTGTGCCTAGTATGCAACAGGCACTCAATAGATATTTCTTGAATAAACGAATGATGAATAAGGCTGTAGAGAAGAGCTGCGAATGGATCCCCTCTCCAGTCTGCACAAGGCACCAGAAGACCTGCAGAGATTCAGGCCCAAGTTGCTGGAAGCCATCCCTGAAATTAGTCAAGTCCCCCCACCTCACAGACAGAGGTCCACACCTGAGCAGCTCGGGAAGGACACACTTTACAAACTTACCCCACCAGTTTTTGGAACAGAACCGAGCTCCCTGCTGTCTTTCACGATTTCTTCAGGGAGAAAAAGAATTTTCCTGGCCATTGGGCCAAAATATAAAAACAAGGCTTCATAAAGCAGGCCTAAGAAGGAAAGAGTAGGCCAAAAACAATATGCTCCTCTCTCCCCTGTTTTTCTAGGACCTCAACTCCTTTTCCCAGTGAGGAGGAGGAGAGGGGAGCAAAGCCTAATGACCCTCTGCCCCCTTGCCAGGACAGAGGCCCTCGCAGGCAGGGAGTCAAAGAAAACTTTTCCGAGACTGATTACCGAGAGGGTAACTAGGAACACAGAGCACATGTGAACAGGCTCCTCGTTTCCAATTCAGGACTGTCAGATGGTGATTAATGACTAACAGCCACAGAGCAGCCTTGATTGCCAAGTGCCGTATTGTTAATGCTGACATTTAATGAGGCTGGACACAACTCCAGTACAATTCCACACCATCATCTGCAAATAGCGCTCGACGGACTTAATTGGTTAAGTATTTGTGTGTGTGTGTGTGTGTGTGTGTGTGTGAGAGAGAGAGAGAGAGAGAGAGAGAGAGAGAGAGAGAGAGAGAGAGAGAGAGAGGAGAAAGGGGTGAGATGTCTGTGTGTGAATTTGCCCCATGTGGGCATCTACATTTTCATATGCACTCACTCAGGTAGAGTGAGTCCGTATGTATGTACAGCCCTGTAACATCACCTCAGTCCCCAGCAGAAACATCTCTGACAGGGTGAAACCTCACATGGCACCCTCCCCACCCTGCCACTGCATCTGACCCCTGCTGTGGTCTCCCACCACCACCATCACGGCTGTCTCTCGGGGGCAGCCAGGAACTGGCATGTTTGTGAAGTTACAACACATGCAAGGAGTTGAAAGAAGAAGTTGTCTAGAAGTGGGCCTGGATCCAGGGCTCCTGAGAAGCCACTTTTTCACTGGATTCAGATCAATGGTCCCTTGGCCCGCCTGACTGGGTGGTTCCTCCTTTGCCAAGAGAAAACCGTTCCCCCCATTCCGGAACTCAACACTCTTGTAGGAGAGGAACGGAATCCATCTTATTGTTCTAGAAATAGAGTCCCAGGCAATAGGGACAGAGAGACTGGCTCAGCAAGGATTCTCTGGGCCAACTGAGCAAGGTGACAAAGAGCACAGGAAAGGAGATGTTGGCTCCAAAAGAGATCAATTCAAGGAGTCTGTCTGTATCCACAGAACCCTGGCAGGACTCAGCTGTTGTAGCTTCGCCTTAGCAGGACAGAGGGAGGGAGGTGAAACCCAGGTAGCCGGCAGTCTAGCTGGAGAAATGACAAGTGGACAGAGAAGAGCAGCCTGGACAGTGGATGCTAAGAGCCAAATCAGCAGCACAGGTGGTCAGTGCCACCAGTATTCAGAGGAGAGGCCAGTTCAGACGAAGGGGCTCGAGATACCCAGAAAAGGCAGGGAGTACGCAAAGCTGTCGGCAAAATGGGAAGCCTCAGGGAGAAAGAGCTGGGAAGGCCATTATCCAGGCGAGGGTTTGAGGAAGTTGAATTCCCATTAATTCCCCCTTTAAAACCTTGTTTCTCAAAGTGTGGCCCTAAAACCAACAGCATCCCCATGGCCTGGGAGCCTGTTCAAAATGCAGATTCTCAAGCCCCACCCCAGACCTCTGGCTCTAAAGCTTCATCCGAACAAGACCCTCAGGCCAGTTACACAAGTTCAAGTTTGAGAAGCACTGCTCTACATGTCCTGTCAGGAAGCCACACACAGAAGCAGGCCTGACTCAAGGACATAGGGTCTAGAAGTCCCCTGCCATTTGTCCAGGGCTCCCTCCATCTTCCCTGTCTCCCCACCCCCACCCCACCCGCCCCATGGCCCTGTGAACCAGGGCTGGGACACCCCGGAACTATCAGCAGGGCTGCTGTTGCTTTCTTCCTTTCAGAGCAGGACACAGCAGGGCAGCCTCAGTTTTAGGGCTGCTACCATGGGAAGGCCCCTGAGGACTGAAGGGCTTTGGCCGCAGACAGGAGCAGAGACGTTCTCTTGTGGGTTTCCCACGCCGGGGGTCGTTGTTCCAGCCCAGCGGTTGGAACCGATGTGGCCCAAGCTGGGGAATTCAGCTCCTTATTGAGGCCTCCTGTAATTACCACCAGCGCTGGCCGTCCTTCTGTGAGGCTTTGCGAACCTCCCTGATTGCCCTGCTCCAGCCACCCTAAGTGTGGGAGGATCTGCCTCAGGAAATAATAATTAAAAGCTAATGTTTCTTCTTGTGACTCTGGGCCTACGGTCACTCCTGCTGTGACCCAACCTTCCAAACCCTTTCTATGAACCACCACATCTTCCCTGCCTCAGCCTTTGCTCTTTGAAATGACTAACAGTTAGGGGCTCTTCTCACTAGCTGCCTCTTCTTTCTCCCCCCTGCCAAATTAAGCTCCCCCCACCTTCACTAAATGCTCCTGTGACCTCGGCCCTGTAACCCCGCTCTGTAGGAAAGAATGTGGACTGGGAGCCAAGAGACCGGGGTCCAGTTCTCACAGCTCTGCTTCCCAGGTGACCCAGGGCAAAGCACTTCACACATTCGTGCCTCAATTTCCTCCTCATAGACTGAGGGGATTGGATAAAATGGATGATCTCTAAGGTCTTTTTCAGCTGTAACAGTCTATGATTTTATTTCACAGAATATTATGAGGACCAAATGAAATGAGATAATGGATGTTATAGTACATTGAGAAGTTTAAAATGATACACAAACATAAGGTAATAAGGCATCTCCTTTCCTTAAATGGCCCACCAGTGTGCAGCTTTGTAAGTGTCCTATTGTTTTCATGGTTCACATTTTTTTCCTCAACAGGTTGGGGACAACATGAGGGCAAAGATGGTAGTTTCTATTTCTTTTCTCTCTCAGTGAGTACCGTGCTTCCCCAAAAATAAGACCTAGCCAGACAATCAGCTCTAATGCGACTTTTGTAGCAAAAATTAATATAAGACCCGATATTATATATTATATTATATATTATATTATATTATATTATATTATATTATATTATATTATATTATATTATATTATATTATATTATATTATATTATACTGGGTCTTAAAGTAAAATAAGACCGGGTCTCATATTAATTTTTGCTCCAAAAGATGCATTAGAGCTGATTGTCCGGCTATGTCGTATTTTCGGGGAAACACGGTAATACTCACAGAAGTCACTCAACAATGTTTGTTACTGGGTGACAGACTGATTACCCTCCTGACTGCTCATTCACTTAAATAGACTTGTAAAAAACTTAACGGGAAAGTGGTCACCTTGGCTTCTGAGGGGAAGAAAGAAAAGAACCTCTTTTAATTATGCAATTCTCACTTCTCTTGAGAAAAAAATAATAATTTGCCCCCTTAAAATGAGCTGGATTTGGAAATTCAAATGGAATTTTTAATACTGCCTGGCAAGTTAGCACATACCAGCATGCCCACGGCTGAATTCCATCCCCTGAGTACTTACTGAGTGCGCTGGGTGCTGAGTGCCCAACCTCTGCTCTGCAGTAGGGGACATACAGAAGAAATGTTGTAAAATAATAGAATTTTTTTAACAAACATAGTAAGATTTAGATATCAAAATAAATATCATCCCATTCAAAATAATATATACTTATTCTAATACCTTACCTTGATCTAAACTGTTTGGAACACTTGGAAAACCATCCTCAAACATCATCACATTCTTTACTGACAATGACACATCTTTGTGTGTTGATTAGGGGAGAGAAATGTCTCTTGAAGCCAAGCCTGGTAAATATGCTGGATAGTCAGGTTTATTTGGCCAGGACAAAAATCTAACGTGCATCTTATAACAACATGCTTAATGAGCACATAAGAATAACATGCAGCCTTCCCATGGGCATATTTTGAAGGTCTTTCTTCACTGACTGGCGTGAGTTGGGCTGTGTCTGTAAAATCAGTCTCATGAAAGATCTCCTTGCTTCTGCCCTGGCCTACACGCCACCCCAGCCCCCATCATTTATACTCAACACAGCAAGCCAAGAGATCTTTTTAAAAATGTTAGATCATGTCACTCATCTGCTTGAAACCCTGCAAGGTCTTCCATCTAACTGGGAGTCGAGGTCAAAGTCCACAGGGTGGCTTCTGAGACCCCACGTGATCCCGCTCCCCGTGTCCTCTCCCACCTCCTCTCCTACCACTGTCTCTTCCAGTCACTCAACTCCAGTCCTACAGCTTCCTTGTCATTCCTCAGATAGGCCAGACATGCTCCAACTGAGGGGCCTGGCTCTACTGACGCCTCTGTCTGGAAAACTTTCTCCCAGATATCCACTTGGGCAAATCCTTCAAGTCTTTGGTCAAATCTCACCTTCTCAATGAGACGTAATCTGACATTCTATTTAGTACCTCGATGAACAATGCCTTCTACTTAATATCGTCTATTTGATAACTACATACACACATAGACAGAAACACATGCACACCCACAAACACACCCTCACTCCTAATCCCCCTTACTCTGTTCTCCTTTTTTTTTTCCATGGCGCTTATCACCTTTCACTATACTATACAGTGGTACCTCGGTTTTCAAACCTAATCCATGAGTTCTGAAATGTTCGCAAACAGCCGACAGCTAGGCCTCAGGATCTTGCACTCAGCGGAAGCCGTGTGACATGTTCGACTTCTGAGTTGTGTTCGAAAATCGAAGCATTTACTTCTGGGTTTACAGTGTTCATAAACCAAAATGTAAGTCAACGAGATGTTCAAAAACCGAGGTACCACTGTATAGTTTGTATTGTTGATAGTGTTTATTGTTGTCTGTATCCCCTGCTAGAATCTAGGCTCAGAAGCTAGAATCTAGTGTCAGTATCTTTGTTTAGTTGAATCCCAAAAGCCTAGAACTGGCACACAGCTGGAACTCAATAAATACATGTTGCATTGAACTGGATTGGATTGGATTGAATGACAGGTCCCAACTTACATCAAGTATAGTCCCTGCCTTCCACGAGCTTACAAATGTGATGGTGACAACTAGAGACACACATGAAAGTGACTAGACAATATACAACAACACATGACTAAGTGACATCCAGTAATGCTATAGGAACTGCGGCAGGAATGAATACAGGCTGAAGGAGGAGAAAGGGCTCAGGCTGCGCTTTCCATCTACTTGAGCAAATCTTCTCCTTGTCCCCAGCATGGGCCCCAATCATTCCAGCCTCTACTCATTTGCTCACGCCATCCCTCCACCTGAAGTCCTCTACTCTTCCTGCCCCCTTACCCAAGCCCTGCCCACCCGGCAACGCTCAGCCCCAGCCCCCTTACTCCAGTAACTTTCCCTGAGAACTTGGCCCTCACTGACTTCTCCCTCCTCTGATCTCCTATAGCACCTATATTTTTGTATCTGACCATTTAGTCTTTAAATAGAAACTATGTGTGTATGTGTATTACTTCCCCCACTAAAAACCACACCCTTTGCCTCTCTTTGGAGTGCTGCCAAGAACGGTGCACAAGCTGTGCCCACCCGTTGGCTGGTCAATAGGCAGAGAGAAGAGAGGAGGGTATTCCAGGCATGGGAACCTCGAAAGCAAAGATGCCACGGTGTGAATGGCCAGGGGAGTTTCAAGATATTACAGCAGGAGTTTCAGCCCCGGCTGAGACTTGAACCATCTGAATGAAAGCCTTTAAAACTATCTCCATGTGGGGGCCCTACCCCAGACCAATTTTATCAGAATATCAGGGAATGTGGCCTCAGCATCACTATTTTTTAAAAGCTCCCCAAAGGATTCTAATGTGTATCTAGAGATGAGAACAATCATAGTATTAGGGAAGAAAGCAGAAGGAATAAAAGAAAAAAGGACATAAAGGAAATTGGAAAACAGACATTAAAAACTGTACTTGTGCCTGTCCTTTATTTTCCATTTTGTTCCTATTAGTTTGTCATGGAAATTTGTCTTTGTCCAAGTAGCCCGACAGATCAGCTGTGGACAGATGTTTCTGTCCTCTGCCATGGAAAGAGTAGGCAGCACCAAGGTCAATCTGTACCCAAGGGATTCAGCAAGTTTGGGAAAACTAGAGGACTATTTTAGACCCCTTGAAAATTTATGTTGCAATGTCTCCCCCTCCCAGGTTGTTAGCATTCAGTTTACTCTCTCTAATGCCCACCCATCATAAGAGCCAAGAAGTATGTAAAGTATATTCAGGCTACCACTTCATAAATCCCTGGCTAGTTCTTCAAAGTCTTCCTCCCTTCAAATCTTCTGAAATTATGCAGAAGTTACACCTCCTTGCTCCTAAAGGTACCCTGGCTCAAGAGCATTGACGAGCAGGCCAGGAACCTGAGGAGCTAGTGCGTCCTCCCCTGGTCTGGCCTGGGGAGGCTCTCTAACATACCTCACCTTTCCTCCTCTGTCCCTCCTTTCTCCAGATGCAAAACTCGGACAGGCAGAGCTAGCAACCAGCTCACTACTTCTTGTGCGCTGTCTCCCAGGGCTCCTGTGCAGACTGGGGCCTCTCCTCCCACCCACCCTGAACACCTCTCCACACACAAAACGCCACTGGTAGGGATGAGGCTGACAATACAAGTGCCTGGGAAAGGACATGGGGCTGACATTCAGAGGAGGACATAATGGATTGAGACGAAAACTTTTCCTGAGTGCAAGACCAAAGGGTAAGGGGTGGGAAGAGTAGGAAAAGGAACATAAAGGGAAATATGTTGGCACTTAGCGGGCTGAAGGAGGGAAAGAAGGGAGTGCCAGGGAATGAGGGGGAGGGTGTGGAAAGACGAGGCTGGATGGCTGATGACAAGCTTCCCCAACTCCACAAGCTTGCCAAGACCCAGCCCTAGATCCCAGGGGGTCACATGAGGGCCGACCTCTGAGGCCACCTCCTTTCACCTCCTCACTCCCCAGTCTGTGTGCAGGAATCGAGGTCTGCCAGGCGCTGGCCAACCTGTGGCCTCTCCAAGATGAAACCAGCCCCTTGGAAAGTCAATGGGGAAGAGACCAGCCCCCAGCAGTGATCCCCATATATACCAAGAGGTAACTTGAAACCCCAGAGCTGGGCTAGGGGAGGAGGGAAGGGTAGAGGGGGATGAGGTTTTTCCACTTCCATTCGCAACTGTCAGGCGGGTGATTAATGACCAACAGGTTTGGAATCGCCTTTATTGCCAGATCAGTATTGTTGCCCGTGACAGCTAATGAGGTTGGACAGGCTTCTCCACACTGAGCTTTATGGGGCCGGCTCCCTCCCCTGCAGAGCTCACAAGCCCTGCCAGCTTTTGTGCACAGGAATGTTCCAGCCCCACCCCCACCCTCCCCCCTTCGTTCCTCCAACATACCTCCCCCACAACGCACTGAACCACCATCTCACCCAGATTCTGCCCCATCCACAAAGGAAGCTGAGTGGCAGGGGTTTCTGATCCCCAGTCTGCTCCGAGAGACCCATCTGTTATACCCACACCCAGTTCCCCACCCCTGCTGGAGCTTGAACATTATGGCCCTGGGGTTTCAGACAAGGGGAAGACACTTCTGTGTGCTTGCCCCGGACAGTCTGACCAGCAACCTTAACAAGCCATTCCATAGTCAACTGTAAAAGTCAAGAAGCATTTTACACACTTACCACTTCAATCCAGCAAATGTGTTGAGGGCGTGAGGGTGGAGGAGTGAAAGAATTTAAAGAGTGAAAGAAAGGCGGTTTAATAACTGTTAATAATGATTTTTAACCAACTACCTTGAGTCTAGTACACATAAGCCAGGTTTCGGTGCAGAAATCAACTTGGTCCAAGGTCTCAGGGTAAGGAAATACTGGCTTTGTTTTCTGCTCTCTTACAAATAATCTTTACCTTTGTGCTAGCTCACATCTTGATACGGTTAAGCACGTGTTTGCCTGGGGTTTAATATTTGAAGGAGTTGGAGCAATGTAATAAGCAAACAGCTTAAAAGGCCCAGAAAGACCCCCTCAGCTTAAAAATCTATTACTTTTCAATGTGATATAAATGTATTTTGCTTCTGCTCAGAGCAATTTCCTAGTTTACTCTTATTAAACCAGGAGACGGCTTAGCAGAGTTCTTGATTTATGAAACACATACTAGATTCATTAAAACCTTAAAAGATTTAATACATTTTATCAGGACATTAAATCTGTGCAGGCTTTTTAAATCAAATACCTGCCATATTTCATCCCCCACACCCTGCACACTTCCTAAAGAACAGTAAAATGTGGACTGACAAACATTACGGGTGTCTCAGGCCTGATTTCTCAGTGGCGTTCAAGTCCTCCCCTCTAGGATTTACAGCCGGGCCTCTCCCGAGTCTGATCTTCTGAAGAACAAGTAATTTCCCTCTTTGGTATTCGGGTCAGTAGGATGAGCCGAAATCTACATTCCAAACATACACATAAATGCTTCTACCTTTCCCATCCCATAGCCAGTGGTTTTTAATTGCCATAGGTTCTCCAGGAATTCATCCAGCAATACTGCCCCTCGTCTTCCATCGTCCTCCAGAACTCCTCTACCTCCGTACACCCACACTCATAGTCTTGCCCTCCATTCTCTACAACCCTGACTCTCTCTGCCCATACAGAGCTACACTGATGTAACATCTGTCATACTTTGGGACGCCTGCAAATCTTGCTTTCTCATTCCCAATCCTTGCTTTTTAAGTCTTGCTATACAACAGTGATTCTCAGCTGAGGGCAGTTTTGTCACACACACACACACACACCTTCCCGGGGGCATTGGCAATGTCTAGAGACATATTTGGTTGTCAAAATTGAGGATATGTAGGAAGCCAGGGTGGGGATGGGGTTGCTACTGGCAGCTAGGGATAGAGGCCAGAGATGTTGCTAAACATCCTACAGTACACAGGGCAGCTTTCCCCCAGCCCGACACACACACACACACACACACACACACACACACACACACACACACAGAGTATTATCCAACCTAAAATATTAATAGTGGAAATACTAATAGTGAGAAACCCTGCTACAGAACCTTAACAGATTCAAGTGGTCTCCCCCACTCTTCCTCTACGCTTTCATCACTTAGGATTTGCCTTATAGCTAGTAGATATTCAATTTATTGAACTAAATTTCTGTCCTGACACATTGACATTTTCCAAACTCACAAATTCACAAATCAGCGGGCAGTACATCATTATAGCTCCTTGGGGGAAGACTGGGTAGTCAGGGAGAAATATCGGACTGACAATCAGATGATCTGCCCATGACCTTGAAGAAGTGACTTACTCCTCTAACCTGCATGTTCTTATTTGTAAAATGGGATTATAGTGAAACTATCCTCATGGACTATTATGAAGATGAAATGAGCTAATATAACTGAAAGCACATTTGACATCCTAAAGGGTCATGTGATGTTTATTATTTTATTTAACAAGCACTTACTGAGTACCAATTATGTCCTAGGAATTATGTTAGACCCTACAGGGTGGTGGTGGGAGACACAAAGATGAATAAAATGAAGGCCCCACCCTCTAGGAGCTACATTCTTCTAAGAAGTACTGACAAATAACCAGACTATTTCAGTATATTCAAGTGCCATACAAGAAGAATGCACAGAATGCTGTGAAAACACAGAGAAAAAGTATTTAAAGGGGTCTTAACGGATGAGTAAGAATTGCTCTAGTAACACACACAAAAAAACAACAGTATAATACCATAAAAGCTGGAGGTGTACTTAGGAGATCACATCTTAAAGATCTTGTATGACAAGATAAGAGATTTGAAGTTTTTTCTGTAGGGAACCTATTATTGGGTTTTTAACCAGAAAATCACATGGGCACAGTGTGGAAGATGCACTGATTTATAAACTACAAGTTGGAGTAAGAAGGTCACTAACATTAGATTCTAATGAGAATCCATGTGAAAAATGAAAAAGCCCTGAACTGGGACAACGTGCAGAGAGGAGGGTCCAGGGTCAAAGAATAACTTAGAACCACACAACTAAATGATAGGGCAGATTATCATAGAAGCCGAATGTCTGGCTTGGATGGTTGAGTGCATGGAGAGGACGTTAATGGGAGAAGTATGTTTGAGGGGGTACTGTGAGTTCACTTGAATCATGACTGGCTTGTCCCCATCCAACATCCAAAGAGAGGGAATTCTGGTCTGGCTATTGCTATGCATTTGGAAGAGTCGTCAACAACCACATAATTAGAATATTGAGAGTACAAGAGACCTTCCAGAAAGAGAAGGGAGAGAGAACAGCAGGTCATAGCGTTCTGCGGAACAGGTGAGGATGAGCTCAGGACGGAGACTACAAAGGGAACACTGAGACAAGTAGGAGGAAAACCAGGCGTGACAGGGCATTCACAGACGCCAGGGTAGGGCGGTTTAGCATTAAGGGGTCGGTCAACAGTACCAAGTGCAGCAAAGAAAGGGACTGAAGGACTGAAAATAAGGGGATGGAAATTGAGGAAGTAAAGACAAAACGGTAGGGAACTTTCAAGAAAGGAAGGAGACAAAGCAGGTGAGAACTAGAAGCTTACACACAGGATCAACAGAGTGGCTTTGAAAGGAGTGGGCTGGAGGGAGCCTTGTACGAGATTTAGAGTCAGGAGATAATTAAAGGCTCTAGGTCCCTGAGGAGAGAGGAAGAATGAGACTAAGAATATAGTTGGAAAAAGACTGGCCTAGAATGGAAAGTGGGTTCCCTATCCTCTGAGACTCACATACCAAATACATAGGGTATTTCTTTACGACAAAAAAGGAGTCTAGTAATGATATAGAGATGTATACATAATTATGTGCAGACAAAGTGCTATACAATTTTTTTTTCACTTCTTAATATTATTATGCATTCAAATATGTTAAAAGAATGGTCATCCCAGGCAAAACAGGCCAGGCCACACCTCCAACTGTCAAGCCTCTTGGCACAGTCTCCCAAGGTAGCAGGCTGCTTTCTCATCGTTCCCCAAATGTACTGTGGACCTTGACCAAGTCCTCTCTCTGGAAACTTCTTCCCCTTTGCTCTGTTTCTCCATGAGTGAAATAAATGGGTTGCATTAAAATCATAGGCAGCAATGTATATGTCCATCAACAGATGAACAGGTAAACAAATTGTTGTATAGTTGTACAATGGAATGTTACACAGCAATAAAAAGGAATGAACTGTTGATACACTCAACATGAATGAACCTCCAAATAACTAGCAGCTGGAAAAAAAAAAAGCCAGACAGCCTCCCCTACAAAAAAGGTATATACTGTATGACTCCATTTGCATAAAATTCTACAAAATGCAAACTAATCTATAGTGACAAGCACATCAGTTGTTGCTTGGAAATGAGGAGACGGACCATGAATGAGGGGATGAACCATGGAGAGGAGTAGGAGGGAGAGATTACAAAGGGGCATGA
Organism: Rhinolophus sinicus; assembly: GCF_057876585.1. Taxonomy (NCBI): domain Eukaryota; kingdom Metazoa; phylum Chordata; class Mammalia; order Chiroptera; family Rhinolophidae; genus Rhinolophus; species Rhinolophus sinicus. Next base: position 131,657,321 of record NC_142516.1, read on the forward strand.
GGAAATATGGGGGTATGATGCATGTATTCATTATCTTGATTGTGGTCCTAGTTTCAGGTGTATATATATATATATGTGTGTGTGTGTGTGTGTGTGTGTGTCAAAACTTATCAAATTGTACACTTTATATGCACTTTATTGTATGTCAATTATACCTCAAGGCTGCGAAAACATAATCACAAAACGACTAGCTGACTTCCAACTAACATCCAACTCCATTTTTTTTCATGATTCCTCTTTGATCCCTTTATGGAACTCTCTTGAAGAAACATCATTAGCCCCAAGCAAATATCCTTTTGTTGTTTGAAGGCACCAATTCTGATTTTTCCAACTGAAAGTAAGAGGGCAAAGTTCTAAGTAACCCTCTTAATAATGCAGGATATAACGTACTTCTTCACTCCTCTTCTCCCAACGTCATCAAAATCCTACTAGGATTAAGTGTCCTAAAGGATGACCTCTATTCATTGTGTAGGGCATAAAGTAAAGAAGAAAAATCAAATCTTGTGATATAAATGAACTGAAGCTGAACATTTAAAGAATTGCCTAGTTCCTTTGGTGCTAACCCAGTTATTAATAAAAAGGGCTCTAATTGTGAAAGAAGGGGTCTCTTCTCTCTTTGGAGTGGCACTCTCACCAACAATTAGCTTGTTGGAGGACTAAACAGCAGCAATCCAGAGACAGGGAGATGTGGATGGCTGTGGCAGGAATATTTTTTTAATCCTGCTTCAATCTATAACTGTAAAATGAACTGGCCCAATTTAAAGTTTCACAATTTCTGACCACTGGTCTACATTCCTAAAAGGTTACATGTAAAATAAATGCCATAAGTGTGTGTGTGTGTGTGTGTGTGTGTGTGTGTGTGTGTGTAAATTGAATCACTGTTTCCTAATTCCTTTACTATAATGAAAAAATGGACTTAGGGTCATATGAATTCTGCCTTTACAATTTACAAGCTTTGTGATCTTGGACAACCCTTAACTTCTCTAATCTTCAACTTCCTCCTCTAAAATGAAGTTGAACTCAAAGGGCTGACCAGAAGATTGTGTAAAATGAGAAAGGCATAGGGCCTGGTACATAGACAGCACTCAATAATACTTTATGAAATCTGTATTGTAGATATCTATTGAAGTATAATTTCAGAGTCTCTTATCTCTTCTTTTGATAAGCCTCCATTTGCCTACTACCCAATACCACGTAACTTTAAGTTTATCCTTCTCTCACCTTCTGTCACATTAATAATCTGAATCCACAAACAGGTAAGAGCACATTCAGGGAATCTGCTATTTAAACCAGCAACAGCTAATACATTGAACACTTAAAATGTGCCAAACATTATATGTGCTTTTCTTGATCAGTCATTTAAACCTCACAACAGTCCTATAGGGTTCATACTATTGTTATTAACCCCATTCTACATATGCAGAAACCAAGGCACATATAGATTAAGTCATTTTCCCAAGGTCACGCAGCTAATAAAGAATGGGGGGAGGCATGATTTAAACCCAGGCAGTCTGACTGTGGAATATCTATGCTTAGCCACGATAGTGTAAGTTTTGTAAGACTGGATTTTTAAACACTGTTGTTAAACAAACTTTGGATACTGAGTCAAAACAATCAGAGGTCTCTTAAGAAAGGGATTTTCAGACAGAAGAGACCCAAGATGGCAGAGTAGATAAACACCGTGCCTGCTTCCTTCCATGAACACATTAAAATTACAACTAGAGCTGGCCCGGTGGCGCAGGTGGTTGAAGCGCTGTGCTCCTAACACCAAGGTTGCCAGTTGGATTCCCACATGGGCCAGTGAGCTGTGCCCTCTACAGCTAAGATTTTGAACAACGGCTCTCCCTAGAGCTGGGCTGCCGTGAGCAGCCGGAGGTCGGCGTAAGCTGCCGCGGGGCTACCGTGTGCCTACATGAGTGGCCGACAGCCACTGTATGCTGCTGTGGGCTGCTGTGTGCCACCGCAGGCTGCTGAGTGATGCCACTGGCTACCATTTGCCTCCGTGAGCAGCCGGTGGCCAGTGTGAGTGGCCGGCAGCCAGCGTGAATGGCCAGCAACCAGCAAGAGCTGCCGTCAGCTGCTGTGAGCGGCCGACCAATGACCGGCAAACGACTGCCTCAGCCGGTGGGGAGCGCAAGGCTCATAATACCAGCATGGGCCAGGGAGTTGTGCCCTACACAACTAGACTGAGAAACAACGGCTTGAAGCGGAGTCAGGGGCAGAAGAAGGGTGAGAAAATTACACCTAAATTAGAGAACAATCAACCTGGAGAACCATTTGAAGTCAACCTAAACAGTTCTACAACTAAGGATATAAAGAAGCTGCATCGAGACTGGTAGGCAGAGCAGAGACTCGAAATGGCTGGCCCAAACCTCCCTGTGGTGAATGAAAATTGGCAGGGATATCTCAGCCGCGGAGGTTCCCCCCAGAGGAGCAAAGGACCTCAGCCCCATTCCAGGGTCCCCAGACTGAGTACTGGTACCGGGAAGAGGAGCCCCATAACATCTGGCTGTGAAAAAACAGTGGGGCTTCCCACCACCCAGGTGGGATGGAAGGCTGCAGGAAACCCAGATGTCCTCTTAAACGGCCCACACACAGACTCATTTACTCACAGGCACTCACCTTGGTCTCCTGCGGAGGGACGGTGACTCAGGGCATCAGAGGGGAGCAGACTGAGATGTGTGGCTGTGAGGCAAGGGCTGGAGGACTGTTGCCATTTTCCCCGTGTGGAGTTATTCTCCCTTGCAGCTGGCAGGCAGGCAGGCACCATCTTTCCTGTGTTGAGCCCACCCCCATATGGCCAAACCTGAATCTGATTGGTTGGTGAGCTCTGCTCACTCCACCCTGCTGACTCACAGGGGCCCCACCCCACCCAATGCCCCCAATCCGAGGCACTTTCTCTGCAAGCAGCCAGCCCCCTCTCATCCCTCTCCCACCCCCACATTGCACTCTTTCTTGGAAAACTATTACAGTCCACAGGCCCCAGGCGGACAGCAACTGGCCTCGCTGTGCTCTAAGACTTTTGCTGAGTAGCTCCAGGCTCAGCACTGGCACCAAACCAGAATTTACACTAACCTGGTGATTACAAATGTTCCCACCTAGTGACACCCTGAGACCCTGACTCACCCAACTCGCATACCACATGAGGCTTTATCAGTAGCTAAACCTTAAGGGAACTGGCAATTGGCAGCAGGCCTCAGGGTGTCCTGGCTTTTTGCGGCGCTACTCCAGGCCTGGTACTGGTGGCAGCCATCCTCGGTTTGAAGCATGGCCTCCCACAAGTAAATCCTGGTTTAGCACAGGCATCAAAAAACCAGGGATCACTTTGGAGCTCCTACTAGGTAGTCCCCAGCTAGTCACAGACAGTGGGTGACGTGGGCCTGCACCAGAGCCCCTCACAAGAGGCCCCAGAACCAACATACTTGGAGGTTGGCTTCAGACCACATCAGAGCACTGCACAATTAGCCCCACAAGCAACATACACAATTTACTGAAGTCCACCCCCTGCCTCTAGGCAGGAACACAACTAAACAATTAGACCTGGTACAAAGCCTCCTGAGAATAAAATCTCACAACTTCCTCTCACAGTTCATTCCCAAGTTTAATAGTCAGGAAATTATTAAATTATAACTAATTTAAACCCTTTACGCTTCAGGCTAAGCCTCATTTCTTGGGGTGATAAACCCCAGTGTTTCCATTTCTCTTACTCATTCACTCAACTATAAGACAAACATTTATTAAGCACGCCCAGCTGAGTTGTATCACTGAACAAGTTCTGATAGGATCAATCAGGAGATTGGCTAACTGGTGGTTTGAAGGGGTCTTGCAGTAACAGGGTGGGGAGAGTTCTCAGAAGCCACACTTGTGGGGAGAGGAGAGGCCATATATGTTGAAACTTCCCAACACAAACTCACCCAGAACAAACCCAGGGTGAATCCTAAGAGAATCCCAAGCAACCACGCCTGGGAAACCTACACTTTCCTTTGTCCTGTGCCCTAAATCTAACAAACACCACCAACTTGCCATCGCCCTGTGTAAAAGCTTTTCATTTACTGAAGGCTATAATTAAGTGGACTCTTTCTCTTCTACAAACAAAATAATTTCAGTGGCTGAATTTAAAGTGCTCCAATGATACTGCTGAACGGTGAAGGCTGTGGACACGAGGCCCTTAGACAAGGAGACACAAAGCCTGGGTCCTGGTCCTGGTCCTGGTTCCTCTGTGCCTTCCGTCTGTTTTTACTGAGCACCTAAGCACCCCAGATGCTGAAGGGAAGGCGCAGTCCCTGCCCTCAGGGAACTAAGTCTAGCCAGGGGACAACGAAGTGCACAAGCCCCTGTGATCTGTGACAGGAGTTGCAAAGGCAGTTAAGCTCCTAACGTTAAGGAAGCGCCAAGGAAGCTTTCATCCACTGTTACCCTCGCACCCCACTAAATTTAGATTTTGTCCACTGAAATTGGAATAATTCCGTCATAATCTACTTTATGATGCTATAGGGACCTCAAAGGCCAAAGCTCCTAGAAAAGCATAAAGGACAGTTCAAAGTAAGAACTGTTGATTAGCGACTAATGGTGCTAAAACGCACATTTAAAAGATGTGTTTTGATTCAATGGTGCTACAGAAAAAGCAGCGAGCAGAGGACTAGAGCAGTTGCAAATCGCTGGTACCTGCTCCGGAAAAAAACAAAACAACAGGCTGCATCCAATGTGGAGGGGAATCTGGAGCAATCTCTAAAGTCAAAACCCCGGAAAGTGGCACGGTCAGCAACCGCGGCCACTCGCGTCCTCCCGGAGGTCACTCCCCAGGCGCTCCGCACCACCCCCACCCCTGAAATCCTAGACCCGGGAACCCGACCGTCCGGACCTTGTCACGGGCGCTCCCTGGCGGCCATCCTCGGACACTGACCTTTCGGAGCGCGGGGGCGGGGCTGACGAATTAGGGAGAGAAGGGGGTGTGGCCCCCTCGCGTGAACTAATGGCGTCATCGAAAGCGACGGGCCCGGAAGGAAGTAGCGGGCTGAGGGGTGTGGCGGTTTCTGCGGTTGCACGGGGTTTCGGACGAGTACGGAGCGCCTGCAGGGACAGCCTGGTACGCGTCCCCCGCCCCTTAGTGCGCGCACTGGGCCTAGTTGCGGCTCCGGGCCACCGCTGATCAGCGATTCTCCCGGGTCCCCGCCCCAGCATCCTCTTCTCCTTCTGGAGCGGGAAAGCAACCCCTCTCTGTCCCTTCCCTTCGCCGCAAACCCCCAGGCGGGACCGATCGGAGGCTCTCGGAGCCCCAGCTCCTACCCAGGGCGCTTGGGACTCGCGACCTTCTCTCGGGACAGGGCAGGGAAGGGACCTGAGGTGGAGCGGGGATGACCTCGGGAGGGAAGGACATTTGCCCAAAGGACGCAGCTGCAAATCGGTAGCTGGAGGCCTCCACGGTAAAAGAAGCGCCTCCAAGATGTCTGCGCCCGACTTCTGTTAGACCCAGGAGGCAGAATCCACGCCCTGCCGCGTGTTGGCCTGGGCACGCCTGTAAACGTTGCTGTCAGTTACCCTAGTTTTTCCAGATCATTCAGTGTTCAGGAAATGAGCCTCTGGATGCCAACTGTTTCGCATCCTGGTGCCCGAACGCATTTGGACCCAGGAGTCCCGAGTCTTCCTTGCCTGGGGAACTTCCTTTTCCTCTAACCATGGGCTTGGGGCCCTGTCAGGTGCAAAGTACCAGCCAGGTATGTGGGAGGGAGTGTGGCTTCAGGCTCGTTCAAAGCCCTCTTCCGTTCAGGGCCAAAGCAATAACTGGAAGTTGAATGGAAGGCCAGAAAATCCCACCTTGAAACTGCTCGCATGCTGTCTCTGTCGCTCCAGCGTCTGAAAGGAGTAAATAATGGTTTCCTTTGAAGTGGCAGGCAATTAGGACTGGGAGGCTCTGACCAGAATTACATGCCACAACTGCCTGTCATTTGACTTCCCCTGTAATTTGGGCCAACATACTGCAGCTGCCTCTCTTCTCTTTTACTAGTATGAGTGGCTCCAGTGACAGCACATTGGGGTTCACAGGAAGAGAAGGCTGTGTTCTGAATGCTGCCCAGTTGGCACTGGTTCTCCCTTGGGCCACAGTTGTATCCAGAACCACTGCTGCTTCAATGAGGCAGGAAATAGAACTCCACAGTTAAGGAATGGGAATGCTGACTGGGAGCAAGGGTGAAGAGAGTTGTAGATCTAGCCTGGTGTTCATACTACTACAGGCTAATTGTGGACCACTTGCAGGGGACTCAGCTTGGTGAGGTACTCTCACTCTCGTAGTTTGTCTCCTACATGGCATAGCATACATGTTTCCCGTATCTTTTTCCCTAGGATAAAGGGTCACTGATGGCTCAGTTGGGAGCAGTTGTGGCTGTGGCTGCCAGTTTCTTTTGTGCATCTCTCTTCTCAGCTGTGCACAAGATAGAAGAGGGACATATTGGGGTATACTACAGGTAAGGCAGACACGGGCAGAAGCTTGCAACTTCCTGTGAAACGACTCTCCTAATCTCTGTCGAGCAGATTCTGCTGAATATTTATGTTTATATTTTGTTGAATATGGGCGTCTTTCAGATTGAGCTTTTGTGTTAGTGACCATGGGGAGGGGAATACAGATGTGTGTGTATACATATATATACAAACATATACATACACATACATAAATGTAAATATAAAATTTAGTAGTCTAAGTCGATGCTATGGATGGTAATTAATAAATGTACGCGTATATAGAGATTTAGAGATAAAACCTAAAGAAAAACAGTGCACATCATCTCTGAAACATTGTTTTTCCTCTAGGTATCATGGTGCCACAAGGTTACCTCTGATGAGTACCAGTTCTTGATGGCAACTTGAGACAATAGTCTGCTCTACAAATTTAGACCTACTCTTTAAAATTAACATTAGGAAAAATGAAAGAGCCTGAAGGTTGATTTATATCAATCAAGGCAAGCTCTAGAATAGCGGTTCTTACAATAAAGGAGCCCATTATGTCACTTTTATTGCTCTCTTTAAAAAAAAGAAAATGTATCTTTATAATGTAAAGCAAAGAAGCACTTACAAATCTTGGGTTACTTTCCTCTTAGTAGCCTCCATAACCAACTTTTTGCTTTAAGTTTTTATGACCTCTTCTTATATGTGCCCTGTGATACTTATTTCTGATTGCCTCTGGCAAGTTCTAAAAGTCTGATTGGGTTTCCCGCTCCCCTTTAATTATTTCTTGCTACCATCTGCTTATAAGTCCCCATAAAAGGCTTTTAATATTATTATCATTTACGTATAACTTGATTAGAAAAGTAACTCTACTGCCAAAAATATATATATATTAAAATGATTTGTAAAGTGTACTTAAACTTATTCTTTTGGGGCAGCGGGATGGCTCATTGGTTAGAGTATGAGCTCTGACTAACAGGGTTGCCAATTCAATTCCCACATGGGCCAGTGAGCTGCACCCTCCACAACTAGATTGAAGACAACGAGCTGCAACTGAGCTTCTGGAGGGGCAGCCGGATGCTCAGTTGGTTAAAGCTCGAGCTCTCAACAACAAGGTTGCCGGTTCAATTCCCGCATGGGATGGTGGGCTGTGACCCCTGCAACTAAAGATTGAAAAGGGCAACTGGACTTGGAACTGAGCTGCGCCCTCCACAACTAGATTGAAGGACAACGACTTGGAGCTGATGGGTCCTGGAGAAACACACTGTTCTCCAATATTTCCCAATAAAATTTTTTTAAAAATTATTCTTTTGGTTGTTGATGTCACTGGACTCCAACATTAGTACAGTTCATTAATAACAGTATTACCATATTTAACTGCCCAAATGGATTGCCACAAGCTCAGTGGATATGACAAAGTAAAACAGACTTCCTCTCAGTATAGACAGATTCTGCTGTTTTTATTCCACTTAGCCTGTGTGCCTATTTTTCTCATAGTAAAAGCATGAATAATGGTTTTGTGTTTTACCACTAGGCTTCCTAGAATATTAGGCTCTAGCTGGGAGGAAGAAAGGGATCTGTCAACTTGGCTCTGGCACTTGTCATTCTATATTAAACATTTATGGGGCTGAAGGGAAAGTTGGCCCAAGCAGTATTAATGTAATAGGTACCTCTTGCTAAACTGAACCTGCCTCTGTCTTCCTCCTCTGCAGAGGTGGTGCCCTGCTGACTTCCACCAGCGGCCCTGGTTTCCATCTCATGCTTCCTTTCATCACATCATATAAGTCTGTGCAGGTACACTTGGCTTGTGTGGCTCAATGATTACAGATTGTGGGTGTTAATTACTGTATGATTTGGAATTATTTAGCCATTGGATGAGTATAATGCCTTGTCAAGGAATCATTTAATAATATGTTATCTGTATATAAAAAGTGAGGCTTCATGGGTCATTTATTCTGGAGCTTTACTTGATTGTTGAAATAGCTGAATGAGGTCCTTGCCTTGGCCCATCAGCCCCAGCTGGGAATTATTTCTTCACTTCAAAGCCAAAGAAGAATCCATTCTGAATGTATAGAAGGAAAAGTAGGGTGTGTGTGTGTGTGTGTGTGTGTGTGTGTGTGTGTGTGTGTGTTAAATTACAGGCTGACAAAATAAATGGAAATAAAACATGATAATTTTGCTGGTTCTTATTTGAACTTCAGAGATGTCAACATAATTTTTTTGTGTGGAGAGGGGAGAAGTTAAACTTGGTGAAGGGAAACGAGTAGGATTAATTATGCCAGATCTAAAGCCTAGCTAAGGTAGACTAGCCATCTTTGAAGTATGTCCAATATCCTAGGATACCTCATCAGCATTTTCCTTGTAAGTTTCTTCTGTCATATACTCTGCTTTATGGTTTTCAAAGTACGTTCATGCACAGTATCTCATTTGAGTCTCAGTAATCCTGAGAATGGGCTGGGCAGGTTGTATAGGCTGAGATAGGTTAAGCAAAGAATCTGCTATTTCAGGGCCAGTAAATGGAAGAGGTCTTAGGACTCCTAGTCCAGGGTCTTTTTTTCACTAAACCATTATTACCCAGCTCGTTCATATAGTGGTTCACTTACAACGAAGCTGAGTGGGTACCTTTGCTTGGTTAGTCTCATACTCTGTAAGTCAGGAGGATTTGATGGGGTATTCATGTTTAACAAAAACAAAGCTCAACCCAAATAAGTATTCAAGGACAAGACCATTTGGGATTCTGCAAATAAGTTACTTTGTTTGTCACTGCCCATCTTACAGCATTTTTGTCGCTTCTATTTCCAGACAACACTGCAAACAGATGAGGTGAAGAATGTACCTTGTGGAACCAGGTAAGGTGCCTGGAATAAGGCTGTTAAGCCCAAATAATAGAAAGGGCTATCTGGCTGGCTGCAGTAAGAGACGGTGAAAAGAGAGGCAACGCTTCTTGGTTGTACCAATTTCCCGCCCCCTAGTCCCGTTTTCTAGTTTGACTTGGTGTGGAGTGCAGTAGAGAAAATGACAGAAGGTAGACAGGTCGGGAGGGCCTGGAATGCCAGATAAGAAGTTTGGACTTTTCCTGTTCGAGTGAGGATCCTCTAAAGGCTTTTCACAGATAAATAAATGACTTGATAGAGGAAGATAACTTTAGCATAACTAACTATGGAGAATGTCTTAATGGTGGGGGAGGGCTTAGGGGCAAGAAATCCAAAGATGACACCACTATAGTGGTCTGGCTGAAAAGGAAAGGTCTACACTGGGTTAGAGTAACACAGTAAACAACACTGCAAGGAAGCATTCGGACAGATCGCAAACTGGGATGTCCCACAGGAGAACTGGGCTGATCTCAGCACGAAGTTGTATTTGGAGGAGTATTGGGTTGAAAAGGAAACTGAGCCCTGATTGGAACCTGCTCCAAAACTAACAGCTATAAAAGACATGATGGAACACTGTTAGTCAGCTAGGGCTGCCATAACAGAGTACCACAGACTGGGGGGCTTAAACAACAGAAATTTATTTTCTCACAGTTATAGAAGCTCAAAGTCTAAGATCGAGGTGCCAGCAGGACTGGTTTCTGGTGAAGCCTCTCTTCCTGGCTTGCAAATGGCTACCTAGCTGTGTTCTCACATGGCCTTCCCTGTGTACATGCACAAGGAGAACGAGATCTCGGGGGTCTTTCCTTTCTTCCTGTCCCAGTCCAGTGGGATCAGGGCCCCACCCTCATGACCTCATTTAACATTAATTAGCTCCTTAAAGGCCCTGTCTCCAAATATAGTCACATTGGGGGTTAGAGTTTCAACGTACAGATTTTGGAGGGCACGCAACTCAGTACATAATAGGAATCATTGGGGAAATTTGAATGACGGGGCATTAGATAATGTTAAGGAATTATTGCTGATTTTCTTAGGTTTGGGAATGGTTTTTTGATTATGTAGGAGAAAGTCATTATTCTTTGGTGATGCTTGCTTAAGTGTTAAGGGGTAAAGTATCACGACTTTGAAATGTTCAGGAAAAAAAAAGTAGATCAATAAGGTAAAATGTTAACAATTGTTAAATTTCGGTGTTGGTATATGGATGTTAGTTCTATTCTTTCAATTTTTCTGAATGTTTGAAACTTTTTTATGATGAATATTTAGAGGAAAAGGGAAGTGCTGAACTAAAGTGGTGGTGAAGACAAAATGAGGAAGAGTCACCATAGATTCCAGTGGCCTTTTAAGTTCTGAGAACTCCTCGACTTTAGTCTTTTCCCCTCAATTGATTGCTTTAATCAAATGGCATTGTGGATTCAAAAAATGTGAACTATTTTCTTACTAGCATCTCAAAAGTTTCGCTTTTTTCTTGGCAGAATTACTTTTTGGAGGTGTGATTTCTCAGGGGATTGTATTCTTCCTATAAGCTCTGAAGATCTCCTACTAGGAGATCTGACATGCCTTCTGACCTCCCATGATTTTTCCTTTTCTGCTAAGTCCCAATCTTATGCCATCACCTAGGAAACTGCACTCTATTCCAGAGCTTATTCGTCACTTCTTTGTCCATTCTTCCTCTAATAGTGGTGGCGTGATGATCTACTTTGACAGAATTGAAGTGGTGAACTTCCTGGTCCCAAACGCAGGTACGTGTTTCCAATTTCCCCTCAGTGCCAGCTTGCTTTCCCCAGCATGCCACCCTAGTATCAGTCGCAGTCCCGCAGGAAGGGAGAACTGCTGTCTGAGAAAGGTCTGAGTCCTGCCTTTTCTTCTGAAATCTCTCCTTGCCTCCCAGTGTATGACATAGTGAAGAACTACACCGCTGACTATGACAAGGCCCTCATCTTCAACAAGATTCACCATGAACTGAACCAGTTCTGCAGTGTGCATACGCTTCAAGAGGTCTACATAGAGCTCTTCGGTAAGAAAGTCTCTCGTCATCGCAGCCTGCCTTAGCAGCCCTGCTTCCCCCGCTGCCCACTGCTGACCCCCAGAGTAGGATGGGTATTGATGGACAGCAGGTGTTAAAGGCCCCAGTGCTCAGGAACTGGTCACAAAGGGCATTCCTGCAAAATGCTTTTGACAGTCAAAGATCGTGGGAACGGTGGAGCTTTGGGCACAGGAATAGCAGTGACCACAAGACTCACTCTGGCCTGGATTAGAGGACTGGAACGGAAATGTATTTCCATGGTCCCTAAGACATCCTTCCGTAATGAAGACAAGCTCAGTTCTAGAAGAACCTTAGAGACCATCCCGCCCAGCGTCCTCAGTGTAAGACAAGGGTGCAAAGACAGAAAGTCATAGAACTAGTTGGTAGCAGCGGAAGCTGGAACCTCCCTCTCCTGGCTCTCACATTGTATGCTTTCACCACATCACACTGCATGAGGGGCACCCAGGAAAGGGTGATGAGAATGGTACAGTTCATATTTAATTCTAGAAGTGAGACAAGGACCATAGCTACTTATAGTTCCTAGAACCTTTGTGGTGTGTGTTTGTTTGTTGGTTTGTTTACCCTATACCTATAGAAAGGAATAGGAAAAAGCTTAAAACAAAAGGGAACCATGTGCTTAAGTAGACACTTTTTGTCCTGTTTTCCTGGTCAAAGTAAACATAGCCTGACTTCAGCAGCAAAGGAAGGAAGCATTTCAGTAAATGTTAAAGCTCTTTTGTGGTAAAATGTTCTATTTAAACTTACTGCTAGAAGTTTTCCAGTAGCTAGTGCTAAAAGTAAATGGATTTTTCAACCCACAGTACAACTGTTCCTGATACTAGGACTAGACAATGATTCCCCCCCTCTCCACCCCCCAGAATCTTCATAAAAAGGACTCTGAGAACATTTTTTAGAAGGAGAAATCATTGATGGTGCCAATGACCTTTATTAAGCAAACAGCCTTTGCACTGTGTTTCAGATTTAGGAAATCACCACAATCACTTTTAATTTTTCTGCAGTAGAAAATGAATCTAAATTCACTCTACAGGGTTTAGATACTTTTATTGGGTTTGGATTCAGTGTGCTTTTGGTAAATTTCTTTTTACCAAAAGAAAATTTTGGTAAATTTGCTATTGATTTTTTTTTTTTACCTCAAACAGATAGAATTTTATAATTCTAAACCAATCTAGCCATTGGTTTAGAACTTGTGCCATTATAAACATTTCAAAGCATTTGAAACAACAAAAGACAAAGTATCTCTAATTTCCATGAAGAAGAAATTAAAATGTGTAATTGCTTTGCATTAGAAAACGTCTTATTGTCTTAGAGATAAACTTGGTAGCTTAGTAAAGTATAGCTTCCTGTACAGAAGAACTGGGAAAATGTATTTGCTTTGAAATTTTTTTATTTTTAAAGTTTATTCTTGCCAGGAAGCATTGTTTTGCTTAAAAGATATTTGCATCTGTAAAGGAGATGCTCAAGTGCCTAATCCTAGTCTTTAAACGTCAGAGGTTTTTTCTCTAGTTCCCTCCTCTCAGGGAATTCTCTCACTGCACAGTTCCTATCACTGCTGGCATCTGATGCATCTCATCTCTGATGCATCCTCTTTGGCCATTTTATAAAATAGTATCTAATACTTGTTCAGAAGTTTATCTAAAGAACCTCTTTGTATATACTTAGTAATATTATTTAATCAGCATTTATCAGCATAACTATAACATACAAACAACTTATTACTAGTATTACTTTGGTAAGAAACCACCTTGCAAAATATTTCTTCCAAATTTTCCTAGAAAGTTACTAGCCCACGGCCTCAGGTTTCCACCTTCACTCAGATATAATTTGGTCTGATAAATAACTGTTATTACTAACTTACAGGCCATCTCACTGAAAGTTTGATGGGTATCCTATTTACATTAGAAAATATGAAATGTAATGTTTATGTCTAACTGTCAAATTGTTAGACCCATAGCAGGTGCAAGGTACTGACTTAATGGGCATTTTTCCCTCACTACTGAGAAGCTTGTGAGAGTATATCCAATACATAGAAACATTAAAATCCCTTGCGTACTGATATGACAGTTGAAGAAAGCACTGTTTTAAACCCTAATGATCAAAGCATAATAACTAAATAAGTTCATTACTGTGGCTGCTAACTAGCCTGAGCAAATCTCTGAGATGCCATGGGTGCCAGTTTGGGCATCTATAAAGGCAGGAGTTTGACGTGCTATTCCTCAGAGGCTCCTGTTTGGGCACAGGTGACCAAGAATGGTCACTTAAAAGCAGATGGCAGCTGACAGCAAGGGAGGTGATTGAGTTTAGATGTCCCAGCCTCTGAGTGTTTTTCTTGGTGTCCTTTTAGGGTCTTACTGAAGATCTCATAGGCAGGGGGCAGAGCAGAGAAGGCCTAGGCCAGAGAAGGCAGCCTGCTGCTGCTGTCCTGGGATCACAGCTAGAAGGAAGTCAGTTATAGCTCTTCCTACAGTCGTCCATGAAACGACTCACATGTGAATTCCAGACAAAGGAATCAGGACCAAAGCAAACAACACATCAAAAGGCTTGGGCTCGTTTCCAGAACTGTAAATTTTTATTTTCCCCTTGTGTTATTTGATGGAGTTCCTAATGGAAATAGTCTTCCTTGGGGCTTTCCTTGACATCCGAATCTGTTTTTCTTTCAGAAACTTCTAAAATTACTAGATTTAATGTGCTCGGCCATTTTCAAAATACCTAACATAGCCATTTCACCTTCCTCCTTTATGAAAACTGGTGCCTGCCTTCTCTTTTGCCCCTGTTTTCTGGGGAAAGGCTGCCGCCTGACTCAAGAAATGTGCTAGAACTGTTTGTTCTTTTTCTTTTTAAAGCTTATTCCCTTTTGGGCAAGGTTAGTATTTTCAACAACCTAGGTGATTCTACCTTGAGACCACAAGAAAAGGATATTCTCACATCTAGCCTATGTCAAGGGACTGCATAGCCCTGTTGCTCCGAAAGTCTTGCCGGGAATCTTTAGATTTCTGGGCTCTGATAAGCACTTTACCTTGGGAAGACCTTTTGCCTGTCAGATGCATTCTTGAGCTGGTGTTTTAGCTTGTACTTTGCCCCTATGCTCCCCGCCACCCTGCCCAGAAAATGTGATGTCTCCTTTTCCTGTCTTTCTTGATTCCAGATCAGATTGATGAAAATCTCAAACTGGCTTTGCAACAGGACCTGACCTCCATGGCCCCTGGGCTTGTCATCCAAGTAAGCATTGCCACCGTGGGAGCGTCCCCTGAGGGAGGTGCTACCCCTTTTCCAAGGGCTGTCCTTTCTGCGCAGGAAGATCTAGGACCAATAGGAGCTGCTTAGGTCCCTCACCACCTTCACCTTCCCATCAGGTGCTATTTTTATCCTTCTCCAGGCTGTGCGGGTGACTAAGCCAAATATACCTGAGACAATCCGCAGAAATTATGAGTTGATGTGAGTATACCCTCTGCCTAAAGTGTAACCACCACTCTCTCCCACCTCATCCCATCCCAGAGTTAACTGAAGCTGTGCCAGGCTTTTATTCCCCTTCTTGAGTATTTGTCACAGCCCATTGCACTGTAGGATGGAGCAGGCGTGTCAGGACAATCACCTGGGCTCTGTAACTATGATGGAGAGCCACTGAGAAGCCTTTTTGAGCAGTGATGCTTTTAAAAGGGCCAGGGGGCCTTGTTTGTGCTTCATGGCTCGTGCCAAAGAAGATAGGAGGGAAGTACGATTAAGTGAGCAGGCAAGTGCATTTTACTAAAGTAAATTATGCTTTATTTCCCACAAATGGTTATTCTGGAGAAAGAGAGCCATGTTACTGCCTGCAACAGATCCGCTTTTACCTGGGACGTTGAACAGCCTTCCAGGAAAGAGTAAGAAATCAGAGTTTGCCTCTCCTCAACAGAAGAGTTTGGCTTCTCCAGGGGACAGTGACGTGCCTCAGAAACTTTTCCATAGCGGCCTCACAATTGCATCCTTTTTTCTCCCTTCAGGGAAAGCGAGAAGACAAAGCTTCTCATTGCAGCCCAGAAACAGAAAGTGGTGGAGAAGGAAGCTGAGACAGAGCGGAAGAAGGCCCTCATTGGTCTGAATGTGGTTCTCTGATCCCCTTTTTGGGACAGAAGGGCTGGGGATGGTGGGAGGATGGTGGGAAGATTCCAGGAAGCCTCAGGCAGGGTTAGACCACATGGTTTTCCAAACCCTTACTACGCATAGGAGTGGCATTCATCCTCCTGGAAGCAAGGCTGAAATTGTCGGATCACGTCCAGGGGCAATGAGTTTTGAGTTTCCACATACCTCTTAAATGAAAGGAGCCCTTCCTGTTAATTCGTAGTTCATAATGATAATGCCTAACGCTTATTGAGCACTTACTGCGAGCCATGTACTTTTCTAAGCACTTACCATGTGAATTCTCTCACTCCTCACAACCAGCACGTGAGGGAGGCCCTATCTTTAACCTCACTTTGTGAGCTGAAGCACAGAGGTTAAATAACGTGCCCAAAGCCATATGGCAAGTAAGTGGCAGAGCTGTGGTTGAAAGCCAAGAACTCTGCTCCAGAACCTGGGTTCTTAACCCCTACACTAGACTATTAGCAACAAACCAGACTCCTTCCTAAAGCAAAGTGGCAGGAAGAAACTTTTAGAGAGTCCCTATTCCTTACAATATTCCTTTGGGAGAATACCCTTGTGATTTAGGAGAGGTTAAGGCTTGTTCCTTGCTTTCATCAGAAAAACGACTCCCTCCATTGCCCCCACATCTCCCCACTTGCTGTCCTGCATGGACGTCATGGTTTGTACTCACTGGTACACTCCATCTCTGCCCGTGAGTGCCTGTCAGGGTACCTCCTGGGGCCAGTGGCTCTCCATCTGAGCTTTCGCACACTCATGCATCAGGGACTCAGATGACAGGTGAAACTGAGTCAAACTCTGAAAATACCAGAGCTCTAAGCCTTTTCTCAACTTCAATAACATAGAGGCAGAAAAAGTGGCTCAGGTTGCAGAAATCACCTATGGACAGAAGGTGATGGAAAAGGAAACTGAGAAGAAGATTTCAGAAATTGAAGGTGAGCAGAAGTGAAATCAATGCCTGACTTTTCCTCAGACCCCACTTTGTGGCAAAGGGGTGGGAGACTCATTTCTTTGCTCTTTAATCTCTGTTCTAAGATGTCATGATTTCCTTGGAACATCACTTTTTCTCTGTGCTTTGACTTTGACGGAGACTTCGCCCAGGCTAGCATTATAAGTTGTCCACTTCAGAGGATATTCATTCGTTCAACAAATGTTAGTTGCGTGCCATTAGGCACTCTTACATTAGGCATAAGAAAAAGGGAAATCACAGAGTCCCTGCTGTTTTGGAGCTCATATGTTTTGGAGTCTGGCATTGGAAGTAAACTAAGAAGCTAGGCCAAAACAGCAGCTCTCTCCCTCGTGCCTTACCTACCCCCTCCTCAGAAGTCAGTGAGCACCATAGCTCTCAGGGTCCCTGTAGGTAGTAAGCCAGGTGTAAAGAAACCTTTACAGCACCAACAATGTTGGAGCTGGAGAGAAGTGTCCCTTTGCTGGCTTTTCTGAATATCGTTCCCCTTCAGTTCCCTGCCCCTCAGCCCTCACCTCGTTCCCACCACCCACCTTTTCCTTCACATGGTGTCTTATATCAAGCAAATTCTATGACAAAAAGGGACCCCAAAGCCCAGCTTCAAGTTACAAAATGTGTGTCCAATTACACTCATTATGGGGCATGTCAGGCTTTGCAGGGGCCCATGGAGAGGCCAGTTAGGGTTTTGCAGATCAGCAGCTCCTCATTAGGGAGCTCTTAGCAAAACAACACGTATTTACTTCTTATAAATACATGTCATCAGGTGCTAAGGCCAGTTAAGTCAGCCAGACTATAGGCTCCTTCCCCCACGGTCATACCGAGGGTGTGCGGTGAGAACCCACCCACAGACTGACCTTTCTTCCCAGACTTTTTGCTACAAATATTATTCACATGAAGCTGGCTTCATTCCCAAGGCAAGGAAGTAAATATCAAAAATTTTGCATTAACTTGACAGAAAGCTAGTCTCAGCAGATCGTGAAAGTATATTGCTTGCATAGTGGAAGTTTAAATAGGTCTTAATCCAAACAGGTGCTAGTTAGTCTGGACCATGGCTTGTAATTCTCTTAGAGTCATGCCAGCATAACCGCTATTAATTAGAACCTTCTTGAAATGATAGATGGAAATAAAAGGGAAATTAAGTTAGAGAGGGGCTGAACTATTTTATGTCTATGGTATTCAGTTTGAGGGTGGATCCGCCTCTGGCTGTGTGCAGAGCCTTCTCTGGCATCTCTCTCTTGCTGTGTAGCCCCAAGGGGATGAGGTGAGAAGCTCTGAGACTGGAGGTTGAGGTCGAGTCCCTTCCCACACATGGGCTACAAAAGGAATATGCATGCAGACACGGCACGTGTCTCTGGGTGGCAGTGCTTGTCTCGATAATACTGTCAAAGAAGATGTGGGGCACAAAAACACACTTGCTCTTAACTAGTCCTCACCACAGGGAGAGGCTGTTGAAGCACTTTTTCATCTTTGCAGATTGTCACAACTTGTGAAACAGGAAAAAAATGCCTTTTTTCCCATTTCACAGATGAGGAAACCAAAGCACAGAGAAAAAAGAGCAGTCTCCCTAAGGTCACATAGGCAGTGGGGGGAAGTTACAGGGCCCAGACCCAGTCTTCTGGTAGCCTCTGCACTTCAGTCACTGCACTCTTCCCCTCAGATGCTGCGTTTCTGGCCCGAGAGAAGGCAAAGGCGGATGCTGAGTGCTACACTGCTATGAAAATGGCGGAAGCAAATAAGGTGAGGGCCTTGTGCCACCTGGTGAAGAGAAGGCACATTTGGATTTAGGCTGATACTGTGTGAGAACTGTGGTGCTGGATGCCCACCGCCACCCAAAGGCCTCCTGTGCCCTATGGGTCAGGGGCTTCCCTTTCCTTAGCAGTGCCTTGATAGAAGAGTGGCTTTTGTGTTAAACATGAAGACTCCTAACACTCTTGCAGCTCTGGCCTTGGAGATTTGAGATTACTTTCTCTTAAGAGAAGTGGTTACCCTGTTACTAATGTAACAGTGAGACCAGGAAAAGTAGAGAGGGCATATGTTTTTGACAGAGACCCTCCTTATGAAAAGTGAAGGGGTGCCGTCCAGAGTTTTCCCAATCTGGCTCCACCGAAGTCGTCTTTCCTTTTTTTTTAACAGCTGAAGCTGACCCCTGAATATCTGCAGCTGATGAAGTACAAGGCCATTGCTTCCAACAGCAAGATTTACTTTGGCAAAGACATCCCTAACATGTTCGTGGACTCGGCAGGCAATCTGGGCAAGCAGTTTGACGGGCTAGCTGACAAGCTGAGTTTTGGCTTAGAAGATGTGCCCTTGGAGGCAGACACTGAGGAGAACTGAAAAAAAATTTTATACAACCTCAGATGACATTTAAAGAGATCTTTATTTTTTAATGATGAACCAAGATCCCCTCCCTCCTACACTTCCTTCTTTGACTGTCTTCCACGTACTATGGTGAACCAAGAAGAAATGGACTTAAATTTATTCCCATGGGAAGGGGAGGGCAGGGATTGATGATTTGGGGTTTTATTCAGGTAAGTAGGTTATATGACTTGTGTTAAGATTTGTAAACCATGTGTTTGACCTTTGACCTCCAGGCACTAATTTTAGACCTTTGGAGCTGGCTTAATTAGGGTTGCTATCATTAAGGAGTGGGAGAAATAGAGGATGTTGCCTGTAGGTGATTTGATTTTCCTTATTTGGGAAAATGCGGTCTAGTTTTCTTGCCCCTGCCTCTGAGGTGGGAGATGCCTGTGGGTGAGGCTTACAACTGAGCAAATACGTGCTTGTAAGTTTGCCAGGAGAGCCGTGGGGAAACAGCTGCAGAATGTTTGGCTTTCCCGGCGTTTTTGTCAGTGCATACATGAGTTATTTTAGAGGCCTGCTTCTTGAGCCCTCGTAAGGAAGAACTGGTGCTACGTTTTGCAAGCTTTTCTACCCTTCTTCCCCTGGGGCTTAAAGTGGTGGTTCTGACTGCATTGCCAGAGTCAGGGTTTGGTCACCACCACACAATTCTTGTTAAAATTGTTCACCTATTCTGTGATTTGGTTGTTTTTTGTTTTTTGTTTCCTCTCCATCTGTTCGTTGGTTCCAGTCAGCATCAAGAAGACAGGAACAAACAACTCAAGTGTCTTAAATAGCTGCTGAAGTGGGATCATTATGTCTGTTAGCCACTCCAGTACCTGTTTGTTCCTTGAGATCAAGTGTCTTTTCATTGTGGAGATTCTACATTGAAGAGCTCCTCTGGAAGAGAAAGGAAGGTCATCCAAAAGATTTCCTAATCTTCATGCCTATGGCTTGTGCTGGAAATTTGTCTGTCAGTCAGAGAAGGGAGCCCCTTCTCTAAGTAGCACGTGTCTTTAAATCCAGGACTCCAGGCAGTGACATAGGAGTCAGACTACGTGTTCAATCTTCAGAGACAGCTGTTTCTGAGTTTATGACCACGTCCCTGGTTTGGAACGGCTGCGTCAAATTCTGTCCAGGTTTTCTTTTTCATTACTAATTAGGAAAAGTTTGAGTCACTCTGGGAGATTTGGGATAGGGGAGACCAAACACGAAAGAAAGATCTTCTTATATCCTGGAATTGGAGGTGAGGGTGGGGGATCCAGCCTGTACAGCCCATGAGTTACCATAGTTGTGTATCAAATTGTTAAGTGGAAGGCAGCTATCTGGAGTTAACTTGCAAGCATGTTGGTATTCTCCATGACAAGCTCTGGCTTAGGGTTTGGCCTTGTTATTAGCTGCCCCCGCCCCCCAAATATATTCCTGCTGTACCTCCTCTTCCCTCAGTGAAACTAAATGCAACTTCCTGCCACAGATCCCTACCTCATTTGTGGTCCCATTCCCAGACTTCTTTCTGATTTAACAAATGGCCCCAGAACTCAGGCCAGCTTGCTTCTAAGTAGCAAGTTTGGGGTCATTCAGCCTGCCTAGGAAGAAACAATGTTAACTCCTCTTAATTCAAATGTTGCCCTTTTCTGTTCTAATTCTTGGGATTAGAATTCTCAAATCACTGGGTCACACTTTGTGCAGGCAGCCAAGTGTCCCTGGGAGTGATTGATGGATTTGAAGATGCTCAGAAGTCCTTGCAGAAGGCAGTCAGTCTCCCAAGACCAACAGAGCATAGGGTATCCATTATTAAGATATACTGACCCTCCTCTCATTTTAATGCCATTAATCACCTGTTAGGAGCAACATGTCACATCCAAGACCCTGACTTACATATTTGTCTGCTCCCTCTACTCAGACTGACACCTGGGCCTCAGAAAACACTACGGTACTTCTCTACAATAGAATAAGGAGCAAGGAATAGCACATTTGCTCAGGTTCTTACCCTGCAAGTCTCTGTAACACTAACATCCTGTGATAGCTTGTCCCTTGCACTAAATACTCTGAGCACAGAAGAGCCTCCGCAAAGTCCTGCTGCACCTGCCCCTCCTGATGTTAACGTCGCTTCCTCTTTAAACAAAAAAATACAAAGCTGTAGTCCCCATTTGTTTAAATCCAATGGCTGTCTGTACCTGCCTGAATAGCAAGATCATGGAAGTCAGCTGTTTCCTTAGCATGAGACAACTAACCAATCTGTGTGTGTGTGACTTTGTTTCTTATACTAGAAAATCTGATCTTAACATCTGAATTCTAAACATAAAATGTGACAGCCTGCAATTTTGTAGGCAGTAAAGTCATGGCTGCTATTTATAAGTGGAACTTCTATCAAAATAAGTAACTGTTTATAAAATTCAGTTTTTGTAGGATTTCCCAAGGAAAAGTCACCTTGGTTGAATGTTTCTCACCCATTAAACTTTGCAGAAGTGATTCATATTCAGAACTGTTTTTAATCACTTTTTTATACAAGGACAGAATGTTTGCAAGGAAGCCAAAGTTTGTTAATAATTTTTATATAACTAAAATAAAATAAATTTGGAGAGATCTATAATCATTAAGCTGAGGGGAGGGGTGGAAATCACTAAAAGAAATTTAGCAATACAGCAGGTCCTCAAATAACATCATTTCATTCAACATAGTTTCGTCATAAGGTTGATAAGACGCTGTAGGATCTTAACTCTTGTTTATATCAGTTAGCCTACGGTAAACTTGGTTTCATTATATCTTTTCATTTAAAGTTGCAGAACCTTTCAACAATGTTAAGTGAGGACTTACTGAATTATTGATCCAAAAAAGTAGGTGTTTTATAAATGATCTGTTGCAATTTCTATGGGTCTATCTTTCAACACTAGTAAGTTTATCATTTATAAAGTGTACAATAGTGAAATCGTGAAAATAAGATCGTCATATTTACCAACTTATCTATTTAAGTTTGAGGGTAAAATGTTCAGATGCTCCTCAATATAGTGATCGTCTTGATAAACTCACTGTAAGTTGAAAATATCATTAAGTTGAAAATGTATTTATTACACTTAAACTACTGATCATTATAGCTTTGCATAGCATACCTTAAACGTGCTCAGAATACTTACATTAACCTACAGTTGGGCAAAATCATTTAACACAGCCTATTTTATAATAAAATGTTGAATATCTCATGTAATTTATTATGCATATCGCTTTCCCACCATCATAAAATCAAAAAATCATAAGTGAGGGACCATCTGTATCTTCTTCACTAGTGGCTACTCTGTGTCTGTGAACTTAACCATGAGTTCTTTAGTTCTATTCAGTAGGGATCTAGCTACTTTCTGTTGTTTGCTTATAAAAGAGGTAATAGCCAATCACTTTATATTTGTATTTCTGTTCCTTTTTATTTCTACTTTTGTGTAAGTTGGTGATTGAATAATCAAACTAATTCTACTTTCAAAGAGCCCTGAGGGCCTAATGAACCTCTTTGTAACTGAGAAATGGTTCTTGTTATATTAATCACTCTGTAAATGAATAATATGCTGGATTAATTGCCTTGGGTTCAGAGCTGGAGGAACTGTTTTGGATAACACTAAAGGTGTGAATTTATGTCTTAGTTTTATTTTCAGTCTTGCTAAATAAAATGTCTTTGTATTTACTTTTTTATTAAAGTGAAATTTAACAACAGCTGATATTAGAATAGGTGCTATAAAGAAATAAAAAAAAATCCCTGCCTAGTGAGTTAAGTACAAAATTGCCCTCAAAATATATTCAGATGAATATATATCCTCATTATCAATCAATGTAGAAACAATAAGCAACTAATTGTGAACATGGCATAATTCTTGGTAGGTGCTGCAGAGATTTATCGTTTTAAAGAATCCCTACACCACTGCAGTTCTGCTCCAAAGGGCAGAGATATCATCAGTTGACCCAAAATTCATTGTGATATCAATTCAGGGAGAAAGTCTCAGTCTCTACTCGGAAAAGATGCTCAAGTTTTTTAATGCTCCCAAACTTTATTGGTCTGAGAGCCTACTTAGTTAGCATGTTCCTAGGTAGACAGGGAGTTCCCTGGTGGAATAAACAAAAAGAAAAACCAGCCTTATCCTGAAACTCCAGGTCTGGAATGTCTCCTTCACTCCAGGACAAAAATATGAGACTGCACCTTGAGGTTAATAAATTATCTCATAAATCCCTTTTGGTTGGACAAAGGAGCCGATCTGATAGATAGGAATGGGTTACTTCATCAATCCCTTCAGGATGGGCAAACAAGACAAACCTGATAGATGAATTCCATTAGAAGGCTTACAGTCACAGCCAGTGCACTTTTGGGGAGAACTATGTAAGAGCAGGCAAGGGAAGGTATAAAAGTACGAACTTTTGCCTCAGTCACTGGGCACCCCCATTTGTGACCCCCTCCCGGTAGGGAGCTCTGACCCTTTGCTTTCAATAAACTATCCTCTTTTTTAAAAAAAAACTCCTCTCCTCTCCTTGGTCCGTGTTTCCATTTTTCAGTCTCACCAGACACAATCCCGGCACTCACTCAAAAAATCCCCATACATCATTTGGGAACTCAACAGTGAAATATTGCTACATCACTACTACACAAATAATATGAACTTACAATTGAAAAGCTAAGTTAAGAATGTAAATATTGGAGTTAGATTCCAAGATTCAAATCCCTACTCTACCACTTCTAAGGTATAAGGTCTTGGATAAATTCTTTAACCTCTCTGAACCTCAGTTTCTTCATCTATAAAATAGGCCAAGCAGATTAAATGAAATAATGCACGTAAAGAAGTTAGCACTGTGCCTAGCATGTATAAGTGTTCAAAAATAACTTCAATCATCTGGAAAAACAGGCTAGAAAGTACACAACTATTAAGTGGGTACCACTAAGTTGAAAATCAGACATGTAATAACAGAATAAAAGTACAAATAGGATAACATAGAGGAAAAAGGGAATGAATTGCAGCGCAGCAAACATGGTGTAAGAATATATATCTCTACAGAAATGTAACTTGTAGAAAATAAGCTGATTTGGCCCTGTTGAGAGTCAGAATTTCCAAGTTCTGGGCTCTAATTAGAAAAAAACTTGAAAAGGCTAGAGAGAAAATGCTAAAACCAAAAGAATAAAAGTAGTTAAAAAATAAAGCTCATGGAATGACCCCAGAAAAGGCAGAAGGGAAATTTAACAACGTTACGTTTATGTAAGTTGCATAATGGTTGGCTAAGTATTTTTTAGCTCCTCAGAGACCAAAGAAGAGGAAATTAGCTTGCAGAATACAGTATTTTTAAAGATTTTACTTAAGATAAGACTGGCTAAAATTTGAACTGGGAAGAAGTAGTTATCTGCAAATCAAAAATAAATAAATCCAGGGATTAGCATGAATAACATTTTTTTCTCTGATGGTCTTCAGAAATCGGGGAGATTCTATGCTGTTTGGGATGGTTTAAATGTCATTCTTTCTATATAAAAGATCAAATGATCTCTAAAGGTCCTCCCCAGGTCTAGAGTTCTAGAATCCATATTGACATTTCAAAAGCCAAATATGACAGCATGTTTGCTGAGGGATTGCTGTCATGGCTACTCTGAATTCGTTTAAACTGGAACATGGGCATTATTTCTCTTCAGAGCCAAGTAACCAGGCAACAGTAATTTTCTATTATTTTGTCTTTTTTTATCCCCCCAAAGAATCACAGTAAGTTCAGAAGGAAACAATTTTAAAATCCATTAATGTTTTTCTCATAATTCAGGGCCTTATACTACAGGGATGAATGTTTTAAAAGCTTAATGGCACTTATGGTGAATAAGTAGACTAGGTTTTAGATTGTTTATCAAATTTGTTCCTCTGGGTATTTGGCTTTTTAATCTTTCTCTTTTCCTCTTTGTTTTTGCAAACTATTGGAGCATTTAAAGACAATTACTGGTGATAGATTTGCATTTTTCAAGGCTTAGGTAGTAGGAAAGGATGAAAGGTTAAATTAGATGGTTGATGTCCCAGGAAGAGGAAAAGAAGAAAGAAAATAAGGAGAAAAAAAGTGGAATCAAATTGATTCAAAAACACAGCTAAGAAAAATAAACTGGAAAATGTGAAACGATAATGGGACTGAGGTCACTAGGACCTTTTTGTCTTTACCTCCATTTTCATAAGGTCGTAGAATGTTAGAAATAAAAAGCATCTTAGAAATGAATTCACAGTAAAGCCTGTCTTACTCATCTTGGTCTCCCTCAAGATACCTTTATAGAGAAATGCCTCAATAAATGTTGAGTGGATAAGCGAGAGTGGGGGACTCACATTCATTGAATACTTACCTGCTTTGGGGAAGCACTCTTCTGGGTTACACATTATCTTGATTGATCCTTGCTGCAACTCTGAAGGAGATAGTGACTCTATAAATGAAAAACTTAAGTTCAGTAACTTATCCAAGATCACAATTTAATGATGAAACAATATTCAATTTGCGTCAATCCTGTGCCACCTCTGCCCTCATTGGCTTGAAATCTGAAATCAGTCTTCTGATGCCTTTTTGGGAGCCACACACACATACACACCATGATGGTGGCGTGGGGAAATTGACCTTGTAATTCAAAGAAACCTGACCTAGTAAATGAAGATACACCTACTTGTCATAGTCATATATCACCTGGATTACACATCCCTTAGATCTATGAGTTATTGATGATTTAAATATTTTCCAAATAACATGTCACTTTTAAGTGTTTCATGCTCACCCAGTCGTTCCTGTACACATCCTTCACTATGATCCCCATCATTGTAATCCCCTTGTTCCTCCCACCACTGATGGCTAGCTGGCATCTTTCAACTTTGTATCTCTATAACAAACATCTATTATATTCACACCATGAAGAGCTATTCTAGTCATTGTTTTATCACTTTGCCAGGAATAGAAATTATCAAGTCCAAAGACATTTGAATACAATTACTCCTAGTGTCTTTGACAACCCTAGTTTACAGATAACCAGTTATGTGTGCCAGGTAAATGGAGACTTCCCAAAAAGAAGTCCTTGATGGCAAGGTTCTGCTCAAAGTGATTTTCCTAAAGCAAAACGGGAAATTCCATCTCAGTTCCTGGGGTCTGGAAAGACGATGAGAGAAGAAAGAATATTGTCCTTGCTTTCCAGTTACCTCAAGACAACCTGGAGAACAAACTTTAGCCTTTTCTCCAACATAATAGCATCCCATTTCATTAAATTAATGTTTGAGAAGCAACAGTACAGCCAAAAGTGCTTTCCTTAACAAAACGCATCTCCTACTTGCCCACAGCAACTACAACTTCATCATCTGACAAATAATAGTATTTAACTGTGTTAGTCTCTGTGTTGTCTGGCTCCTCATTACATTTATGACCCTCTGTTGTGCAGGGTGACAGGCAGGGTCTCTAGTCCCGCTCCCCACATAAGAACGCAGGACATGGTGAGGCCAAAAAGGAACACCCACAGAGACATAGGTAGGGGAGTCATCTCACTACATTCTCGCTGGCGGTTGGGTTGGAGACACAGGAAGCAGGAGCCAGACTGTCTGCAACCTGCTGTCCACTTCTCTGCAATCTGCAACCTGCACTCTGCCATCCTAACTGCAATCCGCGCTTGCCAGCCACCATCTTCTTGCTAGCCCCCATTTTCCTGCTAGCGTAGCCACAGCAGTTATATTAGTGGCCAATGGCTCACTGGTTACAGCTGACAGCCAACTAGCCACAGCTGATGGCCATGCAATCACAGTTGATGGCCATTTACTACCTGAGCCAGCACCTTTCTATGTGAGGCCGAGAGCCTGGAAACTGCTCTCTGGGGCTCTGTCCCCACACCCTCCTTGTGCCCAGAGCTGGCTACATTGGAGACTCAAGACTAAACATGTGCTGCGCTCACACTAGACTAAAGCTGCCTGTGCTCTCTGATAAGGTAGCACTAGCCACAGGTGGCTACTGATCACCTGAAAAATGGATAGTCCAAACTGAGACATGCTGTAAGTCAAACTACACTGGATTTTGGAAACTAAGTACGATTAAAAAAAAGAATTAAAATAGATTATTTGAAGTTTTTCCATGTTACATGTTGACATCTTATTGTGGATATATTGAGTTAAATAAAATGTATCATTAAGTTTGTATTTTTTACGTGCCTATTCGAAATTTTAAAATTACACATGTGGGTCATATTTCTATCGGACTGCAGTGGTCTAAAAATGAAAGTACCAATACATTTGAATCAGGCCGGGTCGTTTATATCTTAGCGGCGCTTCACAAGAGATACTAAAAGCGATGTACCTCCCTCTAGCAGCTTCTAGTCCTGGCCCCTGCGCACAGAAATCTTGGCTCACAGCTCTTTGAACGCCAGGGAATGGCAAATTTGTGAGGCATTTTGAAAGGTACTAGGACCCCGGGAACAGGCTCCGTTTTTTGCATTAAGAGGATCCCGCGGGTGCGCGGGCGGGTGCGGGGGACGAGGGCGGGGGCGGGGACGAGGGCGGGGGCACCAGCGGCTCAGGCAGCAGGGTGCTGAAGGCTCCCCAGGCGTCACTGGAACAACGCCAACAGAGCCCGGCACCCTGCCGCTGGGCCCAGCGCCCGACCAGGTTGTCCATGGCTACCTCCCCAAGATGGCCGCCGCCAAGGGGTGGGGCGGTCTTCCACACCGCCCCCGCCCCGCCCCCGCGCTGCGAGGTTTCGATTGGGTGAGACGATTCGGTAGTGAGCGCTGATTGGACCATATGGAGACGTGAGCTGGGCGGGACCGGAAGGTGGTCTCAGCTCAGGGGTGTCCGGGTCTGGGGCTCGACGTTGGTCCCCAGGGGATGTGGCGAGCTGGCAGCATGTCGGCGGATCTGGGAATCGCGTTTGCTCTGCGGGCAGTGAATGAGCGCGTGCAGCAGGCGGTGGCGCGGCGGCCTCTGGTGAGGAAAGGGACCGCGCGGGGACAGTGGGCGGCCGCTTTGAGGAGGGGGACACCTGCGTGGGAATGGGTCGTCACGGTGACGCAGAGGACTCTCCTGGAGGGGCGGGACCCGTCCGCCGCCTTGGCGTTACCACAGGTTGCAGAGCCTCAAAAAGGTAGCCAAGGGTTTCCTCAGTGACCTCGCGATGAGTCTGTCAGGTTTTCTGGAGGTTGTCTTAGTTGGAGCAGAAGGCATCCGCTATCCCGGGAAAATGACGCGTCTCCAGGCATCGCGGCCTTTGCCCATCCCGCTTCGTGTAAGGGTCAACAGCATCAGCGAACTGGAAAAGGTCCAGGCCGGTGCCCAGCAGCTGCAAGAGAAGATTTCTACTAGAGCACCCAAAGAAGACCAGATCCGCCTGAGATCACGTGTGTGTCAGCGTCTAACAGCTAGAAGATGCTCAGTAAATGTCAGCTCCACCCGTAGGCGACTGAGAGGGTGGATTGACGGGACTTTGGAGGCACCAGAGCTGCACTTGGCTGGTTGAGCAGGAGTGCGCTGTCCCGCTTTAGGGTCACTGTTTTTCCCCTTATATATGTTTTGTATCCTCTTGTAATTTTATTAACATCTGCTCCTCCTCAGTGCAAGTTTAAGCTGAATGATGTGGAGTGAGACACACCTGAACAGAGAAGTCAAAGTTTTCTCTGATCAAGTATTTTTGGTGCCAGACCTCAGAATGCTGGCCTGGGGCTAGAAGACCTGTATTAGTATAGTCTTTCCTTGGCTACTAGTTAGATGTTACCTTGAACAAGTCACTTGACTCTGTCCCTGAGTTTCCTCATCTGTATGGGCAAGGGAATGAGCTCTGCTTG
Organism: Rhinolophus sinicus; assembly: GCF_057876585.1. Lineage (NCBI taxonomy): Eukaryota > Metazoa > Chordata > Mammalia > Chiroptera > Rhinolophidae > Rhinolophus > Rhinolophus sinicus. The sequence continues at coordinate 131,685,874 of NC_142516.1, forward strand.
CCTAAGCTCACTCCTTGCTCTAAGCTCACTCTTGGAGTTAATGTTCCATGATTCTCAGTGATTCTCCAAGAAAAACTAGAGATTTTCCTAGTAAACATCACAGTGAGAGGTTCTCCCAGCATAACTGTCAGGCGGATTTGCTGCCTGTTCCACCTTTCTGTCTGGAAACCGTCAAGTCATCAACATAATCCTAGGAGTTGTGACATGGTCTCAGAAAAGACTGCTAATGCAGCTCTCCGGAGAAAGAAGAACCTGTTTGCTAATTGATTTGACTCTTCAGGCCCTTTGAGAATACTGTGATTCTGTAAAAATGGCAAGGAGTAATGGGGTACATGAAAACTGAGCTAGATAAGGAGAGGTGGGTCACTTCTCTTATTGCCTCTGTGGATTTGGTTGCAGCAGAATGCAGAGAAGCCTTGCTGTTTATGTAACGGCCATAAGATGGGGGTCAGATAGGTCTAATCTGAATCCAGAGTTTTTATGTGTGTGTGTCCCTACCTCAGTCTGCCACTGGTTTTTTATTAAATTGAACAATAGATTACACAGTTATCCTAAGTGGGCCACTTTCAAAAGTGAATGGGGGCAATATTAATAATTACATCAGGACCAGAATGAGTTTCCAAAACTGTTAACCTTGGGGTTTCAGAATTTAGAAGTGGCCTTCCTTCTAGTCAGAGAGTGATGCCTTCCCTTAATGAAGTGATTATTAAACCTGCAGCCTTGGTATGCAAGAGAATCATCTGGAGAGTTTGTTATTAGGTCCATGCAAAATTGCGGTTTAAAAGGTTAAAAATAATTGCAAAAACCACAGTTACTTTTGCACCAACCTGATAAAAAGATTTCTCAGACTCCTGCCCCAGAGATTCAGATTCGTTAGGTCGGGAAGGGCACCCAGGTGATGCTGACACAGTTGGCCAAAGTCTGCATTTTAAGGAAATGTACTGCTTTTATAATACTTACCTGCCCGGTTCTCCTGAGAAATGTCTTTTGCTAGATATTAAAGTAGCTAACATATTAATTTAGATGCAATGCATTTGAAAGACATTGGATCAACATTATTTGATACTGATCTCCCTGCAGCATTGGAAAAATGGAGCTTACCAAATATCAAGTTAAGATCTCTGCTGATCTATTGTGCAGGATCTATCTTACAGAACTTACTGGGATAATCTTCCCAAATATTCACTCATCTGGCTCTTTCCCTCTTGGCAGGATCTCCCAGCCATCCAGCCCCGACTGGTAGCAGTCAGCAAAACCAAACCTGCGGACATGGTGATTGAGGCCTACAATCACGGCCAGCGCACTTTCGGAGAGAACTATGTAAGAGCTCTTTTCCAAACTGCCTTTGGAAGAGTCATGTTTGCCATGTTTCTGACTTGTCTTTTTTTACCCTTTAGGTTCAGGAACTGCTAGAAAAAGCATCAAATCCTAAAGTAAGTGGATATCTGAATTCTTGAGTTTGTATCTAAATCTTGGCCCTTTAATTGAAAGTTAGACCCATGTTGATGGTTGAGTTTTAGAGCAGTAGGTTGGGCTGGCAGTAGAAATGTCTACACTCACCCAATATGATCCCCCAGTATTTCTCAGTTAAATTTTCTTTCTTTATTAAGACTATAGTTTTTTACGGTTTTTTGAACATGGTGATTTTAGGAGCTTTCTGTAATCTTGGATCATTTTGAGATTTGAAAGCTTTTATTAATGGACAACTCATGGGTATTCTTAATGGGCTATACCTGAATGATGGAGGGAACAAGAAGAGAAACAGAATAGGAGACTTAGATGTTTCTCTGAATATCCTTAGGAGCCTGGCTGAAGATGGTGATAATGGTTTATTGCATATACATGAAAGGTCAGAAGGAAGTGTGCAAGGTATTTGAGCCAGCAAGACCTCCATAAGTCAAAATCTAAGTCAAACATGGTTACCTTTTTTCTCTTCAGATTCTGTCTTCATGTCCTGAGATCAAATGGCACTTCATTGGCCACCTACAGAAACAAAATGTCAACAAATTGATGGGTGAGATAAAACTCTAAATGTGATCGTACAGTTTTTCTTTTTTAGTTTGTTAAGGTATTGAATTACATTATTGATTTTCAAATGTTAAATGAGACCTGCATTCCTGGGGATAAACTTCACTTGGTCGTGAAGTATTATCCTTTTACTATGATGTTTGATTTATTAAATATGACAGAATTTTTGTATCTGTATTCACAAGAGACATTGGTCTGTAGTTTTCTTGAAATATCTTTTTTTGGATTTCATATCTGGGTAATGCTGGCCTCATAGAATGAATTGGGAAGTATTCCCTTCTTCAATCTTTTAGAATAGTTTGTGTGGAATTGGTATTATCTTTTACCTGTTTTGTAGAATTTACCAGTGACGCCTGGAGTTTTCTGGGAAGGTTAACTATAGCTTCAATTTCATTAATAGATGTGGGGCTATTCACATAATCTGTTTCTACTTGGGTGAGTTTTGGTACTTTATGTCTTTCAAGGAATTTATCCATTTTGTCTAAATTAATGAATTTATGGGCATAAGACTATAATTCTCCTTATTATCTTTGTAATATCTATAGAGTTCGTAGTGATGTCAACTCTCTCATTCCTGATATTGATAATTTGTGTTTTCTCTTTATTTTTTCCCTAATCTATCTGGCTAGAAGTTTATCAATTTTATTAATCTTCTCCAACAGCCAGCTTTTGATTTCCTTTATTTTTCTCTATTGTTTTATTATAATGTGTTATATAAGCAAAAATAATGATTTATTGTGGGTTTATAACATATGTCAGAGCAACCTACATGACCATAATAGCAAATAATGGAAAGGGAGAAACAGAAGCACATTATTATGAGGTTCTTAAACTTTATGTGAAGTATATAACACCACTTAAAGGTAGATTGTGATAAGTTAATAAGACAATAAAGAGGTATAGTAATAAGACAGCAATGGGGTCATAAAAAATATGTGAAATAGTGTCTCATTATAGTTTTGATTTGTATTTCCCTAGTGACTCATGAAGTTGAGCATCTTTTCATGTGCTTATCGGTCATTTGTATATTTCAAGAAATGTCTGTTCAAGACCTTTGCTCGTTTTTTAAACTGGGTTGTTTATCTTTTTATTGAGTAGTAAAAGTTCTTTATATATTCTAGGTACCAGACCCTTATCAGATACATGATTTGCAAATATGTTTTCTCATTCCATGGACTGTTTTTTCACTGTCTTGATGGTATTGTTTGTAGCATCCCCATCCCAGAAAGTTTAAGAACATGGAGATATCGTGCCAAAGAAGCACTTTGGCTTCCACTGGTTACCCTTTCTCTATTGTCATCTTGACCTGCTTCTCTCAGTTTGAACTGAGATGTAATCAGATCAAGCCCGCTATTAGGAATCTCTATAATTATCAGCTTTTTGGAACATATGGATACATTCACTGCGTGATGGTGGTATGTCACTGTTTCTCTCTCTTTATTCATCTTTGCTGATTAGACAGTGATGGTCTGGCATTCGACCTTATATCTAGTAAAACTTTCACATAAGTTCTTCTTAGCAGAATTGAGACTTAAATATGTCTTTTTCTGTTCCTTGGAAATTTTTTTCCATCTACCAAAAGATTTGTTGCATGTTGCTTGCTGCTATAGGGTGAGTGAAAAATTACCTTGCCACTTTCTCATTACAGTTGTCCCCAATCTCTCCATGTTGGAAACAGTGGATTCTGTGAAGTTGGCAGACAAAGTGAACAGTTCGTGGCAGAAAAAAGGTTCTTCTGAAAGGTTAAAAGTTATGGTCCAGATTAACACCAGTGGAGAAGAGAGTAAGTGACCAGACCTGTATTGTAGATTTTTCTTCCCTTAGGATGGTTGAAGCTCAGGAAGAATGTCAGCCCTAAGTATCTGATAGGTAAGGTTGTAGAAAGAAATCACAGGCCTTTAGGTAAACTGTGTTATATAGAATCTAGATGGTACAGTGACATCCACACTGGTCCACATAGTGTTTTCTGGTACATCATGCTATATTATTTCTTAATTTTTGAGGAGGCAGACAGGGAGCATCAAGGAGATTGTGACTTTGATCTCCTGAAAATTGCCAAAAGTCACCATCACTCCTGAAAAAGATTGCAAAGTTATATGTATACTAATTCTCAGGTCTTTAAAAAAAATTACTTAGGTGTTACATTGGGGGAATAAAATAGAAGAAAAATCACTGTGAGTGCCAGTTAGTGAACATCTTTAAAGGGCTTGGGTTAACAGTGTAACATGGTGAACAGAGCATGGGCTTTGCAATCAGACAGACATTGGGTTTGAGCTCTACCACTTTCTAGGTTTGTAACCTTGAGTAAGCTACCTACACCCTCAGTACCTCAGTTTCCTTGTCTGGCAATGATATCATAATAGTATCTATTCCAGAAGGTGTTGTGAGGATTGAATGTGCTAATGCGGATAAAGCTGTTGGCATAGAAACTTACACATCTTACTTGTTAGCTATTTGCTAAGAATAAGTGGCATGGGGCGGCCGGTTGGCTCAGTTGGCTAGAGCACAGTGCTCTTAACAAGGTTGCTGGTTCATTTCCCACATGGGCCACTCTGAGCTGCGCCCTCCTTAAAAAAAAATAAATAAATATGTGTTTACAGACCAATTATTTGCTTATACCCATCAAAGCAGCAGTATTCACCAAATCTTAGCATGAAGGAACACAGTATAGGCATCTGTTTTCCAGATAAGCCCTGGGTTCAAATCCCAGTCAGGCTACCTAGGTTCCAATCCCAGTTCCAGAATTCCTAGTTGTGTGACATTGGAAAAGGTACTGAGCTTCCTTGTGCCTCAGTTTCCTCATGTTTAGAATGGAGATAGTAAGAGTGCTCACATCATAGAGTTACTGTATTAAATGAAAAGCTCTTAGGATTTGTCACATGTTCCTAACATGTGTTCAGTAAATTTTAACTACTATTATATGTACATGTACCTAGATTATGCATTATCAATATAGATAAATCTGAAATTGACTCCAGATCAAATCTATTACATTGTTTCTTGATAATTAGCTACAATTTGCCATAATTAAAGATTGAAGTGAGTTTCTTAGCTTCTCCATCTCCATTTGATAAATGAGGGACCAACAATATCAATAATCCTTATAACTGCATAACAAATCATATACTAATTTACAGCAGAGTTCTCCTCTAGTTGTTAATTAGCAAGTTCACTTAAATTTTATAAATATATAGACAAAACAGTGTAATATACACTTTATTTTAATTTTTTTACAATTCTAATAAATTAATAAAACTATAGAAATGCCAGATTTGGAAAAATAATGCTCAGGTTAATCTGTCACTTTGGCAATGTGAATCTTGGTGTCCCAAGAAAAGCCATGTTTTTTCTTTTCCCTCTATGCTAGCTGTTCTCCAGATACTGAGATAGAATAAAGAGAGTTCAATTTATAGCTCCTCCCTTGAGAAACTCAGAACCTGACCAGAAGGGGAACAATACAGACAAAGACCTCAAATATAAAGTTACTCTTTTGGACCTGAGGACAAGTTCTTTCCAGAGGTCCTATTGTCTGAGGGTTACCTCCTCTATTACAAGGAGGGGATAAAAATGGAGCCTTTCTCTGGCTACTTAAAACATTTTGGTATCAGTGTCTTCTGTTTCTTTTTGTGAAGGTAAACATGGCCTTCTACCTTCAGAGACAGTAGCCATGGTGGAGCACATAAATGCCAAGTGCCCCAGCCTGGAATTCGTGGGGCTGATGACCATAGGAAGCTTTGGGCATGATCTTAGTCAAGGACCAAATCCAGACTTCCAGGTACTGGGGGCCAGGGAAGGGGGGGTTGCTCACATACTAAAGAAGCATTGTAGCGAAATGCTATTGCAGGGCTGGCTGTTGTAGTCGACTTCAGAGACATCCAGAGGCTGCTTGTCAGGTATTATAACCGTGTTCTGAACTCTTCTCATTAAGAAAGGAAAGAACAGGTTCCCGAACTCCCACAGACCTTTCTCAACTCACTTTGAACCGGACTAAAACACAGTGTTTAGAGAAAATGAGCTCGCTCTTCTTCTCCAATGACTGATAATTTTCTTGAAAGTAGGAGAATTTGCTGCTAAAACCCTTTCAGTAACTGCTGGCAATTTTGACAGGCCTTGAAACCATGAGGATTAAATAATCTTTGTCAGAGATGTTGAGATTCATTGACTTTCGGGCACCCTTAGAGAGGCAGGAATAAACTAGGTATCACACTTTTCTTTCTGTCAGATGTTATTGTCACTGCGGGAGGAGCTGTGTAAAAAGCTGAACATCCCTACTGACCAGGTTGAGCTGAGCATGGGCATGTCCGTGGACTTCCAGCACGCAGTAAGTGTCCTGCTGGTACCATTACCTGCCTCAGCGGCAGGTCCAAAAGGCCCCACTGCAAGAGTCAGTTCTTGCTGGAGAAACCTTTGCCTCATTGTAGCAGAGGGCGCCAAATCGCATGTTTCTCAACTATTCAAACGTCCCCCACCCTCTTCTTTTTGGAAAGGAAATGTATAGAAATGATAGCCTGACACACAATTGCTTAAACTCAATATAATTCCCTAAGTGGAATTGAAAGGTAAATAAGAAGCAATTATAATTTTTTAAAAGGCATTTCAATATGTAAATTCTTGGACATAGATATATGACAGTAAGCTGTGAAGTAGTCTGATGCTTACTCTTATGTGTAGATTCACCATGAATGCAGCAGCAGTAAAAAATATACTGACACAGGTGTGCTATATTGGCAACTCAAATACATGATTTTCTGGAGCAGTAGATAACTTGATAAAGTTCCAGAAATCAAAGTATAAATTTCCTTCTGTGTAGATAGTAGTTGTATTCCTGGAAAATTGTGTATATTAAAACAATGCAAAGAACTTTGTGTTTATAAATAAAATGGAATTAGATCCTCTGTGAGACAATGACAAGGAGGTTTTCTTCCTCTCCCTGACCAGGCGTGTGGGCTGTGAGACAACGCATGGTGCTGCTGTCCCACACACTGTAGGATGTCTAGTACCCTTGGTCCCCACCCAACGATGTGCCAAGGAGGTTCCCCAATCACTGTGAAAGCCAGAGAAATCCTGACTGACTTCTGAAACACCCCTTGCAGGTCATATTGCCCCCAAGGAGAACCACTGCCCTGTGGCCGTCCTCAGCTGCATTGTCATTATTCTGCATGGAAGCCTGTTGAGAATCAGAAGGAGAGGCACAGCTTCAGCATTTGCTGCACTTCATTATTTTAAACTTAGCCCTGGATACTATCTCTTTTTTCCCCACAGATTGAAGTGGGATCTACAAATGTCCGCATAGGAAGCACCATTTTTGGAGAGCGAGATTACTCAAAGAAACCTGCCCTGGACAAGTCCGCAGCAGACATGAAGGCCACTGTGGAAGTGACACAGGCACACTAAACCAAGAACAACCAGCAGTGGCTCACAGCCTGTGGCCCTGTCCGGGAAGACTAACTATGCACTCACCTGGATTTTCACTTTGATACTCCCTAGGTTATAGCACACCCTGTGACCTGGAGAGAGTGCACTGAGGATTTTCTGTGTTGATGGAAACCATCTTTATTTAGTGTCTGACATAGGGCAGACTCAAGTAGTGCCCTTTGAATTGCCTTTGAGAAATCCAGACAGTTCTGCAGAACAGATACCAAATCAATAGCCAGGAACTGAGTTCAGTGTTAAATCCTGCTCTGGAGCACCAACCAACCCATGAATGCCTTTCCCAGGTTAAAATTGGGTCACTGATGCTTATAATCACCAAAGTCAGAGGGATTCCCATTTGTCATCCACTTTAATAGAAAATTCCCTGTAGTTACAACTTCATACAAACCCCTACTGAGTAATCATCTTTGCTGCTCTGGAGCGAGGGGATCTCTGCCCCCAGTTTCCATCCCACTCAGTGAATATTTGCCTCTACTCTGGAATAGCAGTACAGGTAACTTCAGGAAATGGCTCAAGTTATTGCTCTAAACCCAAATTGTTGCTGATGAGCATTTGTGTCATTGGCCTCCCTGTGATGTTGACCCTGAAAATTACAGGGGTAACATAAATGGGACTTGAGGCTTTCTGTTACCCTCTCGCAGAGACAGAACTTGGAGCTTTTTCCCCGGGCCCTACTACAGTGATGAGAAGTTAGTGATATGATTTTTCCTCCACCATAATCCTCTCTGATGATTTCTTAATCAAAGACCAGTGAATCTCGTAGCTCTCCAGAAATGAAAGATTCCTGCAAAGCCAGTTCAGGCTTACAGTTTCAACAAGGCCTGGCTTGGAGTTCATGTTCTGAGGAGCATCCACTGTATAAGCCAGAATTTTGCAACTCTTCTTGATTGTTAATAAAGTAGCGAGATTTTAATAAACCAGAAAGCACAATTCTCAGTCATAACAGATGACTTTAGTCTGGGTTGTTGTTTATGTTCTAGATGGTTTTGTCTTAATTTTATGAAATAACTTTCAGAACATGATGCTGCTGCCGAATATAATTTTGTAAGACTTCAACCATCATGATTCCTATACTGTTTCAATGAGAGCTTGAGTGTGGTATTTCAAAGTCTATTAAATAAAAATATGAATTTGAATTATGCCATCTGTGCCAATTACAAAGCAATTAAAAGATTTTTTATGATCTGGTGTAGTGAGTGCATGTAACAAGAGGGGGCATTGGAACTGACAGGAAGCAGCTGTGCCCGTCACTGGCATTGTACCAGCTGGCTTTGGAGAAGGGCTTCCCTTGGGTCACAGATGCAGCCAAACCCACACCATGGATGAAAGAGGGATTCTGAACTACTAAGGGCGAGAAAATGAAATGTTGACATTTCAGGAATTACACAGAGGTTAGCTCTTGCTGCAATAAACTCTTATATTGCCTCTAGATGGCGACATTGGCTAACCTGAGAGGCAAGCACAGGCTCCATGGTAAACAGATTACCTTGGAAGGGACTCACCCTTAGTCTTGTACCTTCTTTATGGCAAGAAACAGAGGCCAGAGAGGACACGATTTTCCCAGGTGATACGGCTGACTCTTACAGAGCCACTAGGTTCTTACAAATACCTCATTTCTTTGCTAACTCTGCTGAGGATCCAATGGTAACTATGGAGCCCTTTGGGAAAGATGAAATCGTCTGAGCAATGAAGAACTCTGGCTTGTGCCTAAAGATGGAGAACAACAAAGGAGGCGAGCCATGGGAATCCGAATCGAACCCAGATAAGGAAAGTACTAACGTATGTCCAGTGTACACACAGCAGGCCCGGACTTTGGGCAGAGAGAAAATTGAGCAACGTTGTGACTTTGTCTTTTGTTACCTGCGACGGGCAGCAGGTGTGAACACTCCCAGATTTGCATCAAAGTGGTGACACTATCCACAGCAAGTTTCTTGAGGGACAACAGCATGCTGTCCTGGGTCAGACCTACCCACGCAGCCCAGCAGTCTCTGACAGTGGCCTGGGCCCTTGTGTGCCCGGTGCCAGCCTCGGGAGATTGCAGAGGCTGCTAATCCTCAGGCTTTGTTCTTGGGAAGTTCCTCAGAGATTCTGACTGTTGCATCTCTGAACAAAGCAACCCCTTAATACATTGTACTCCCCTTCCCCACTGTTTAAAACATTTCTGGCACATGAAGCGTCATCCCCTATGTTCTCTCATTTTACCCTCACAACAGTTGGTGTGGTAATCAGCCTATTGGGCTGTGTCCCTTTGTGGACAGGGCACTGAGGCACCAGAGAAGTTTCAGTGTGCTTCTTGTCTGAGGTCAGAGCAGGTTGGTACCAGGGCAAGAAATAAACTCAAGACTCGATTCCTCGTCCAGAGCTTGGTCACTACACTACACTGACACCTTCTGTTGTCTCAGGCTTTAACAATCGGTAAGTGGCATATTCTTTGACTTATAGGCTTAATTTAAGAAAACCTTATTACCAAAAAAGAAATGTATGTTTTTAATCTATCGTAATTGTTGAAAACTGACACATCTTAATGCAGAACAAACTTTGAAACCACAAGCAGTGAGGATGAGAAGGAAGAAGAGAATTAAGTCCAGCCTGTCATCCTACTTTCCTAATACCCACATTCCTCCCCCAGATTCAAACCATCCTCCAGGCTGCAAGGCTCCAAGTACACAGAACTGTGCCCTTCTGCCCCTCGAGCTAGGCTGGCAGTGAATTCTGTTCCCCAAGGCTGGGCGAGGAGGAATGAGGTCAAACAGGACATTCTTCAAATCTAAGACATCTTTGTCCTTCCAAATGAAGTGGCCCTATGCTTCCCACCAAAGCTTGGAAGGAGGAAGGACTCGCCCACCAATTCCTGAAGGGCTGCGATAAGGGTGGATGTCGTCATCGTGCAATTGGAAATGATTTGCTCTGGGAACTGTGACTGTCTTTACCATGAAATCAGTTGAATGCTATTACATCAGCCTCATGACTAAAGGTAAAAGAATCCAAACCGTCCATGGAGATGTTTTACTAACCTGTCCTCTCCGCTCAGGAAGCACATGGTAAAGAAAAGAGCTTTCTTTCCCAGCCAGTTTGCATCAACGGATATATTCTACAGCTGTATGTGGTTGAATAGCTATTTACAATATAGAGGCCCTTAAACTTAAGTTCCTCTCCAAGGTCCCAAGGGACCTCAGATCTAACATTGTTTTTCCTATAAAGTCCAGCACAAATGAGCTGAAATGGCCTGTGGTGGGGACTGAGAGGGAACTTTGGGCACCTTTCTTATATTGAAAATAAACTGTACAAGCTCAAGCTCCTGAGCTTCACTATCACAAAGGAGCAGAAGCCACCCTTTGAGTGCCGGAGTGCCTTCTGAATGGTTCCTTCCAAGGCTGACTGCGCTTTCCCCCACCCATGCCTCAGTGGAGGGAGCTGTGCTGCTCTCCAGCTTTAGAGCTAAGCTTGACCCAGCTGCCAATCTCCAAAATAAAATCAATGTGTGACCTTATTCACCAGCTGTACCGAAGAAACGAGCACAAACTAGGGCCAACTTTGAAGCCAAAAAGGGAAGATGAGATGTTGGGAGAGAGAGAGAAAGGGGGGAAAACTTGGCTGGACATAAAAGGTGTCTTGTCTGGCTGTTCCCCATTAGGCACAATTCTCTTGCAATCTGCAGCCTCAACATAATTCTCTTGACCAGAAACTCTCTGGAGAGATAGTGTCAGAAGGAAAAACAAACAGAATAGCATCTCTGACAGCAAAGTCACTTAAAAACCTATTTGGGGGGGATGAGGAGGAGACTTGTCAGCACGTAGGGGAGGGCACTCCTCCACAGCAGGCCACATGTGGAGACACGCTTACCCTGGGCAGGGACAAGGACAGAACAGGAAGGGGAGCCCCGGAGAGGGCTGGTGTGCAAGGCGAGGCCAGCCCCAGGAAGCAAAACCCCCGTCCTCTGCCCTCCCAGCCCCTCTGATGCCTCAAGACCTACCTTGTGTGGCTTTCTCAACCGTGCATTCAACACAAAAACCCCATGGTGCATTGAGAGGCTCCAGAAGGATTGCCTTAGAAAAAAGTGGTCCCAATCTGTCCAAACTCTACTTTCCCATTTCCGACCGCCACCAGCAGCCATAGAAGCCAGCTATCCCTGTCAGCTGGCAGCCAGCTCCCCAGGCAGCAAAGGCCCATTCTCCCCAAGCCCCTTTGACCTGCCTTTGAGCTAAGCCATCTAGTGTTGGAGAAGCCAGGCCCCACCCTCGCCTGCAGGAGCCCAGGAGGTGAGGATTCTGGAGTGGGGGATGTAGGGCGGGAGAGGGCGCAGTTCTGTGCTCAAGTTTCTGGGGCAGGCATCCTGTTATAGGAGAGAACTTTTTTTTAAGGGAGAAAAACTAATCAGAAGAAAGAAGCAAGAGCTTTGCCCTGCCTTTCAGACTTGTTTATTACTAGGATATCTGATTTCAGCAGAGGAAGCCGGCACTGAAGCAAGGTTTTTATTGGCCGTGAGCAAGAGGAATTCAGGGTTTGCCTTTGATTTGGCTTCCCCAGAACATGAGGCACTGAAGAGTGCTTGCTGCTTTGATGGAGCAGCTCAAGAGACTTTGGGGCCCCCTGAACTGCCTGTTTCTGCAGCACTGCCTAAAATTCCCTTTGGAGGATGAGGGTGGAGCAAGGGGCCTGGAGTGGAAGGTGGCCTCACAAACGTTTCGCAGAGGAGAGCAAAATAGGGGACAAAGTTAAAAAGTTCTGAAATTGGCAAGTGAGGCTGTGCTCGCTGCCCCCCTTCCCCCAGTGGGACCTGGAGGAGGGAAGGTCTGGTTTGGATGAAAGCATAGTGTCTCTAGCTGACAGAGCTGGGCAGGCTGCAGTCAGGCCAGGCCTGATGGTTTCAATGTGTGAGGAAGATAAAGCCAGAGACCTACAGAGGCAGCCTCTGCCAACTGCACTCCTCAGCTGGGGCCCGGCTGGCCTCTGAGGAGGGGGGATTACCAGCTGGGCCGCAGGCAGGCTCGAGGAACTGCTGCTGATCCCCGGGGCTCCCCACAGACACCTTTACGCACAGACAGTCGCTGTTTGGGGTCTGGAGTCTCAGCCAGCCTCATCTCACCCTCATCCTGGGTAGCCTTCCTGCCTCCTCCTGGCTTCTAAAGGGTGGCGTCTCCAACACTAGAGTAAGAGGGAGGATGTCCCTCCATTTGGGGTCCCCTGGGTGAGCACCACCATCTCCCTCTCTCCCCTTTTGCCTCTCTGTATCCTCGTTCCCTCAGCTCCCCCCCATCACCTTTCTGCTCCAAACCACTGGTAACAGCTGAGGTCTCTAAGTGTCCATGGCTTGCTTAGTACTTTACCCATCAACGGGCAGGCGCCTGCTGCTGAGGGCACTGGGATGGGGGGCCTGCCCTGATTATGGAAGGCGGCCCCTCTGGCCCGAAGGTGCTTCCACCTGGGTATGGCTCTCTTCCCATTCATGTGAAAGCCACCTTCTCCCTCTCTGTGCCTGGGTCTTCATAGACATCTCTGTGTGTGCCTTTGTGACTGGTAACAGGCCTAGTCTCCCAGACCAAGTATGCTCCCGGGCCACCGCGTTGGCTGTCCCTAGCATGGCTCTGCTCACCTTCGAGGCCCAGGCCCCTTTGGCAGCCACTGTGCCACTTGGAGCTCTGAACTGGGGCCCAGAGTCTGGGGCAGGGGGTGGGGAATGGAGTAACAGGCCTCTCACTGTGTCCACTTCAAGGAACCCAGGCATCAAAAGGACTTTATGCAGTAAGTTTGGAAACATACTCACAGGGAGAGGAGCTGCGGGAATAAAAGTGGATGCCCACACTGGGGGTGGGGAGCCGTGTGCATATGTGTTTGCACGCACACACGCGCTCTCTCTCTCTCTCTCTCTCTCTCTCTCTCTCTCTCTTTCTCTCTCTCTCTCTCTGTCTCTCTCTCTCTCTCTCTCTTTCTCTCTCTCTCTCTGTCTCTCTCTCTCTCTCTGTCTCTCTCTCTCTCTCTCTCTCTCTCTCTCTCTCTCTCTCTCTCTCTGTCACAATGCTTACTCCAAGACTCTGGCACCAGTCTGTCTGTGTTTGAATCCCAAATCTGTTCCTTACCAGTCAAACTGCCTTGGGCCAAAGACTTAATCCCCGTGGTGCCTCAGTTTCCTCATCTGTAAATAGGGGTGATATTAAGAGCAATTGCCCCCTGGTGTTGTTGTGAAGTTTAAATGTGATAAAGCATGTAAAGTGTGGTACACAGTACTTGGCGCACAGCAAAATCTCAGTACAAGTTAGCACCATGCGCTGGACCCAATCCGGTTGGGCTTTATAGTTTGCTTGAATTAAGTGGAGAACCAGGGAGAGTTCTGATGACAGAGCAGATAAGGACTGTCAGGAAAATGTCACCTTCCTTCATAAATGAAACATGATCCTCTCAGGCTGAGGAGGAAGGGGTCCCTCCAAGAGGCAACTAAAGCCCTGAGTGCCCACAACAAGCTCCTTCGTGGGTCGCTCACGGAGTACAGTTAACATAATGGGCTCGACACAGGGAGGTGGAAAGGCCCAGCATGGACACCCAAGCCTTCCCTTCCTATCCCTATAGCTTTCAAACAAAGACCTAGCTAGGGACTGGGACATAAAAACAGCAAAATCAGCCCAGAGTGAAACCAAAACTGGACAATCTGGCTCACACACCCTGGCCATCAAGACTCCAGTGACACACCCAAGTTGCCTGAATACGTCCCCAGGATGGGAAGCCCAGGGAGAGGGCTCCTCTTACATTTCTCCCAGCCTCCCCTGCACAACCACAGCCTTCCAGGGCCCCAAGGCAGCCTGGCAGGTCTTAGGTAATAGGGCCTGACCTCCTGCACAGAAGTCTGACCTTGACCTTCCAGAGACAGGGTGGGGGGGAGGAGGAAGAAGGATACACAAACAGGGCAGGAGAGGAAAGGAAAAAGAAAAGCACAGAGAGAGGAGAGAGACAAGCACCACACGAAAGGGCCAGGCCCAGAAGCCACCCACGGGCCCACTAGGCACTAAAAGGACAGCTGCTGCAGAGAATTGGGGTTCCACAGAAAGACAAACTTTTCCAGCACATCAGAAACCCAATCTGCCAGGAGGCTGATGAGCCTCAGGTGTGTGTTAACGAGGGCCTCTGTCTGAGGTGCTCCCATAACTGAAGGGGCTTCCCACATGCTCCAAGCCTGGCAAGTGATGCGGAGAGGGCGACAATGACCCAGAGAAACAGGTTTGGAAATCTGTAGAGAGCCACTGGGACGGGGAGCTCCTGACGGCTGGACGTGAAAACCCACTGCCAGACAGGGAAGTGCTCCCAGGTTCTAAGCCTCCATCAGTGCTGCTTGGGCAAAGAACAGAGAATTCAAAGCAGGACAGGGGAAAAGCCGCTTCAGGGGCACAGGATTGGGAGGCACACTCCTTCTTCAGTGCCATTCAAAGCTCTTCCATGCTACTTCATTTTTTAACCATATGCTTTGTTGCTTAGATAAAAAATATTTTTGTCAGTAGTGCTGAGGCTAGAAGCAGCCTTTGCTGTAGAGGAATGTTTGAAGTTTGCCTCAACCTTGGCTTGACCACGTGCCTCACCAAAGGAGAGCCGGGTCCTCATTCTCACCAGCCCCACGGCGCTCAGTCCTCCTCTGGGGTGTGATGGGAACAGAGTTATGAGCCTGGGCCCTGTGTCAGGGAGACCAGAGAGCCACACCTGCCCACACTCGCCCACTTCAGCACAAGCTGGAGTGGGAGGGGTGTCTCTCCCGACCAGTCCCTAATTCTTCCTTGACTGAACAGAGCAAGTGCTCTCCCATCTGGCTGCCACTTGCTGTTCCCTCTGCATGGAATGCTCTGTTCCCCCAAAATACTTGGGGCCTGATCTCTCATTCCTTCAGAATTCTGCTCAAAGATCAACTTGTCAGAGGTCTCCCCCATCATTCTTCATTCCCTTAACCTGCTTCATTGATCTTATACCACCTACTAGATTATATGTATTTGTTTGTTTATCTATTATCTGGATCCCTCTGTTATAATGTTAACTCCATGAAACCACAGACTTCCTTTTGGTTTATTGCTATATCTTCACTGCCCAAAACAGTATCTGATACATAGTAGATGCTTAATAAATGTTCTTTAAATGAATGACTAAGACCTCAGTAACTTTTGTTGAGCAAGTTAAATAAATGTCTCTTCTATTTGTTGGGCACTAACATAAGCTGGGAGTCATAGAAATAAAGAAAAGAGTCCCTCTTGTGGGATGTTACATTCTAGTGGAAGAGTCAAATATGTAAAGAGTGAACGATAACATACAAGGACAAAACCATGTGGATACCACTAAGAAAAATAGCAACAAGCCCCGGGGGCAGCAGGTTAGTTAACATTTACTGAGAACTTATACGGGCCAGGCTGGGGTGTTCTCTGACACCAATCAATTCTCCAATTCTCTGCTACCTACTGGGCGTCCTACAATTTAATTCAGTTCTGACACTGACGACTCAGAGTTAGTGCAGACTGCACAGGTGAAGGGCTTACTCCCGCGGGACGGCCTCTACTTCAGATGCCAGTTGCAAGTCCCAGGCTACCTGTATTTCTGACTGGCTACAAAGCAGAGATTTCCACAACCCTCTCTTCCGTTTTGATTTTTTCTTTCTTTCTTTTTTTTCCTAGAATGGCTCACAGAACTCAGGAAAAAACTTACATTTGCTGTTTATTATAAAGGATATAACTCAGTAACAGCCAACGGGAAGAAATGCATAAGGCAAGGTATGGGGAGAGGGGGCATGGAGCTTCCTTGCCCATTCCAGATGTGCCACCCTCCCAGCACCTTGATGTGGCCCTCAGCCCAGAAGCTCTCTGAATCTCATTGTTCAAGAGGTTTTATAAAGCGCAATCTCCAGCACCCTGCCCCCCTTTCCTGGAGGTCGGTAGGTGGGGCTGAAAGTGGTAACCCTCTAATCTTTCTGGTGACCAGCCCCATCCTGAGGTTATCTAAGAGTACCGCCCTAAATCGCGTCAGCAGCGTAAACTCAGGCATGCTCAAAGAGTTTCCTTAGGGATAACAAAAGATATTCCTATTACTCAGGAAATTCCAAGGGTTTTAGGAGCTCTTCGTCAAGAACAAGGGACAAAGACCAAATATATTTTTGTATCATACCACACAGGCATCATTTAAATTATGTCAACATAAGAAACGTCCAAACCTATAAAGAATTTTTCTGAGTTTATCGGAGCCAAACTGACGACAATTGTAGGGAAGCACAATCTCAATGGATTGAAAAAATGCTGTGGAGAATGGCAGTTTCGCAGTTTATTTTATACATGAGAATCAAAAGAGGAGACATAGGGTTACATGAAATCATTGGTGGTAGATTAAGGGCATGGGAGAGAGCAACGTGGGGAAATCTCTGAGATTGGATAAAAACTGAAATGGAGAGAGACATACTTCTTTTACTTTGGTGGGTACAGGATAGTTGACATTTACAGCACATAGAGATGGTATTTGAGGAACAAGATAAAAAATGAGGAGTTCTGTAGTCTCTGCCCTGGTGCAGCAGTTGTGCCCTGGGGATTCTGGAAAAGAAGATTACTCTGACATTTCAAACTTACGTTATCTTAGAAGCAAAAAGACAATAGACAGGCTCACTTAAGGTAAAGACTGACCTTTGTCAAGGAAGCTACAGGCCTAGGAAGTGACTACGGGCTGTGACTAGGTTTAAGTTGGGAATGTTTTTTATTTTTTTAATAAATTTTATTGAGGAATATTGGGGAACAGTGTGTTTCTCCAGGACCCGTCAGCTCCAAGTCATTGTCCTTCATTCTAGTTGTGGAGGGCGCAGCTCAGCTCCAAGTCCAGTCACTGTTTTCAATCTTTAGTTGCAGGGAGCGCAGCCCACCATCCCATGCGGGATTTGAACCGGATCCTTGTTGTTGAGAGCTCACGCTCTAACCAACTGAGCCATCCGGCCGCTCCTAAGTTGGGAATTTTTATGTTCAGACCATCCTATGTGGAGTTTGTAGGGTCTGCCATGCTGGCCTCCCTGCGCTTGTCAGGTTTAGATTGTGGCCCCTTTTTCATCCACAGTATCACACCACACAGACATCATTTCCGTATAACTGACACCATTATTACAATTGTTAAGCCATATTTAGTCCAGGAGCAGAAACCTTATCTTAAAAGCCATCTTGTCTTGATCCTGTCTTGTTTTATCTCCTAGGGTCCTGTGATCAGCTGGCCTGGGCGGGCCTGGGCAGGCCTGGGCTGTGCGGATGGCGACCTGGGCCAGGGTGTGGAACTGAAGGGCTTGGTCATGCCCTGAAACCCTTTGTCATTGAAGGGGGAACAGCCTCGTTTACCCCCTCCTATAAAACTCCATACCCCTCTTTGCTCAGAGGTTATGGCTTTTTCTAGCCTGACTTCCCGCAGCTCAAACATGCCAAATAAGTTCTAACAGACCCAATTTTGGTCTCCTGCGACTCATTCCTCCGGCCCTGCCTAACAACAATCCTCTGAAGGAAATACTATTTTATCCCCCATTTCACAGATGAGAAAACTGAGGCCTAGGAAAATTAACTGACTTATTCAAAGTCACAGGATCAGTCAAATGGAGAGACAGGATTTGAATACATCTTCAGAGTCCATGTTCTTAGCCACTGTGCTCATAGTGCAGGAGCTATTCCGTCATCTGGGAGAATGTGAGCAGATTTCAAAGGATGAGTCAGATTTAATAGAGATTATAACCCTTTCTTGTGGGAGTGTCTACATTATACACAGGTACCTCGTATGTGGTAGGACTAAGCACCAAAAGGAAGCCCTTGCAGCCCCAAATATTCCTCTGGGTAGCTTTCCACAATTCTTATTCGTTCCTTCTGGTTAAGGCACGAGCATCTCTGTCATGAATACTTAACGTGATTGATCCAACAGATCAGGCAGCTCAGCACAGTCCCTACAGAGAGGTACAGGACAGAGAAGAGGGAGACAGCTCAGAGGAGCCATCCAGGGTGGGAAGGGGGAGAATGGGACGTGTGTGGGGGTGTCACAGGTTTTGGGACTTCACTGTCTTTGTAAGCTAATGGAGCCCTGGAGAAATGTCACAATTGCATTATCTATCCAATTATGGGCTATGGTCTTTTCCACTGTTGTCCTGGATCAGTGTTAAGATCCTGCATCCAAAAGGCAACAAGGCACAGAGGGGGGTAGAAAACCTAAGAATCAAAAGGCGATCACCCAAGGTGGGGCCTCAGACAGCTGGGAGAGGAGAGCAGGGCCTGGAGCTGGGAAGTGTTAGCTGCCGGCTCAGATTCTCTCTATGTCTATAGTCTTCCCGTATATCCACCTCACACTTTCCTCTAGATTAGTAATGAAGCTCCTTTGAAAAGTTTCTGTCTTCCTGGACTCCATTAGAAAAATAAGAGAAGGGAGTCCTGATTCCACTACCAGCTCAGGTTTGGGAGTAGACGTCTTTCAAGGTTCAGCTCAGAGAGGGGCCAGGGAATCAACATGAGGAAACCTCCTGGGGAGTAAACCTCGTGGGGGAATTGTTGAGAGCCCTTCTTTTCCCCTAGAAATTATAAAGCACGGCAGTTAAAAATTTGGACTCTGGAATAGAGTGCCTGGTTCAAATCTTGGTTCTATTACTTACCCTCTGTGTACCCTTGGGCAAGTTACTGTTAAGGTACCTCTTTGCTACCCAGTTCCCTGTCTGTGAAAACAATCCTCCTCACCCTGTTGTGAGGACTAACTGAGCTAATTCTTATAACACACAGTCAGCAAGTGCATGGCACATGGTAAGTCTTCCGTGGTGTTAGTTACCCTCCTTCTGTGCAGGTCCTACGGCAGGAGCTCTGGTCTGCTCAGGCCTCAGGGGGAGAGGACCCTAACCATCACCCCATTCCCATTCTCAGCTGCTGGGGGGCCTGGTCTGTCATGGGGTAGAAGGCCCCAGCCATTCCTTGACAGGGGGGATGGATCAGCATTGGAGCTGGGGGCAAGTGAGACGATGACTGACAGCTAGCACCAGGCAACGGCAAACTTTTTTTTTTTCATACAACTATAAAGCTTTATCATCTAAGTACCCAAATGTTGAACCAATCCCTTTCCCACCAAATACAAGATCCTATAAATTCCTGTTACAGGGACTATTAGAAAGGAACAAGTAGTTGAAAATACATAAACATACACTCTATACTCATTTTCACCTTTCAAAAAGATTTTTGGATTGAGTGTGGTCAGAGTAGTAATTTAAAAATAATTTTCTTAAACATATATTGATAAAGGTCATGGGAACCCTTGTGACATTGTTCGAATGCCCAATGGCAAGACTGTTGATGAGACCAAACATGTCACATTAAATCAATAGAGTATCTTAGAAATAAAGCCAAATATGATTAAATCCAAGACAGATCACATGAAGTACCTCACGTACAATGTAAACCTAGTTTAATAAATAAAGGAAACACAGGTGACTGCACTCCGGAAGAACGTTCAGTTCTTCATGGCCCTTCGTAGTCGTCTGTGAGACTCCACTTCCACCTGGGCCAGTCTAACAGTGTGGCCGTGAAGCTGTAGCCATCTTGCCTTACTAATGCCACAGTGCCAGGCTGCACCCCAACACCAGGCGGCACATGACAGATGAGTTCATGCTCATGAGGGTTGTATTTGTCACCAGTGGGTGCCATCTTCTCCAGGCCAGCCTTGGCAAACACATTTTTCAGCTCTCTAAAAGTGACAACCCACAGAAGATATTCTCCAGAGTGAGCTTCTGGTCGCCAGCCTCTGTTTCTTCAGAAACGCACCCTGTCGTCTTCTCCAAAATGTCTGCTACCTCTACCAAGTCCTCACAGAAACTCTGAATTCCAAATATCTTGACGTCTTCTACATATCTCTGGGTTTGCTTTCTTTTCCTTTTTTTTCTTCTTTTTTTATTAGTTTCAGGTATACAAAAACAATGTGCTAGTTAGACATTTACACCCCTCACAAAGTAGTAACCCTCATCACCCCCGGGGTTCGCTTTCTTATGTTTTCACCAGCAACTGCAGCACTCTGGTATCTCACTGTTGAATCCTCCACTTCCTTCTCTAGTTGAACAGCTTTTAGCTTTAAGGCTCTTTCTGCAGGCGACAGCTCAAGCTCACAAGAAGGGTCCCAGCACAGCAGTCCTCCCCGGCAGTTCTCTGGGTGGCAGTGCTTGAAAGGATGTAGACATCCCGTGCCACTAGCCTAGCACTTGAGGTCAAGAGGCGCTGCACCGCCACCCAACTGTCCACAAGGAGCACGTGGCCATGTTCCACGGCAAACTTTTTTGAAAGAGTCATAGCGGATGTAAGCCCCCAGACCCTTAAGGGAATAATTATGGTCTAAAAGAGTCAAATGGGTTACACTTCGGCCCTAGATCGGACAAAAAGTTGTGGTAAGCCCCACTCCCTTGCTTCAGTCAGGACTGATTCAGCCTCGTCCCTATCATCCCGTACCTTATCCCTACCCCATTGAAGAGCTTATCACACATTATCAGTGTATACTTAATTGGACAAGCTCCCTAGCCAGATTTCCTGAGGTTGGGAACTAAGTTTGATTCATCCTTCTATCGCAAACAAACCTCAAAAGAAAAAGATTCTCATGTAGGTAGGCCACTTATTTACTTCACCCTGCACCTCTGAGGACAGATAACCAGGAAGCTTCCTATTGGAAAAGCTTTGAGTGGCTCGGAGAAAAGAACAGTTAATAAAAAAGAATCAGAGGGTAAGTTTACATCCCTGGCTCTTTATTGCTCAGTGATTTGGTTTCCTCATCCACGCTTGCAAAATGGGAAAGTAACCCCAGCCCCATTCACCTCCTTGGGTGGATATAGAAGCCAAATGTGATGACCAATGGGATAGGTCAGTGGTTTTGTAAATGTCTTCATGCAGCACCTCATTTCCACCTGTGGCAAATCATTGCCTCATTAAATATCATTTGGCCTCTATTCAACCTCAGAGAGTGGGTGTCACAGAGTGGGAATTCCTTTCCAGACTTTGAAAGTCTTCATTTAACAAAAAGAAATGACAGAAAAGCTGTGCCACCCAGGCTAGAGGCCTCCTCTTTCTCTTCTCTGAGAAGTTTTCCTCTCCTGGGAACAGGAGGGTTGGACAGCAGACCATGCCTCTGGGCCGAGGTTCTGTGACTGGGCTCCATTCTCACCCTTCCTGAGGAATGCAGCCTCAGCCTGCTTGCCGCCTGCGGAGGGCTCCTGCTGGGAAAGTCCACTGCCCTTCTCTCTTCCTCCATTTGCAATCACTATTTATTTATCTTTGGAAGTTGAAGGAACCAGAGCCTGCAACTGGGAGAGACTTGTGGAGCCAGAGAGGGAAAGTGAAGAAGCCAGTGTCTGGGCCCCGTGTCTGCCGCCAACGGGCAAGGGAGAGAAGCTGCTTCCCTGCAAAGGGGGGTGGGAGACTGCCTGAAATACCATTGTCCTGGAAAAGGTGTCACACACACCAGCAGAGCCAAGAACACAGAAAGAAGCTGGTGGTCACTGTAGCAACCACTTTGGTGGCACAGTGAAGGACGGGGAACAGGAGTCCCGTCCAGGGATCTCCCAACCTGGGCTGCCTATCCCTCAGCAGCAAGGCTCTATTAAGTGGCAGAAAAGTCAGCTTCTATGGGGAAACTGAGGAAGCAGACATGCTGGACTATACTTCTCTTTCCCTTGTCCCCAGCCCATTCCCAGCTTGCATTACAGTCTATCAAAGACCCACAGGCGATTTCCAGCCCCAGCCCCAATTGTCAAGGTCAGACCCTGCCCAAAGCCACCATTCCTCTGCCTCTGAAAGCCCAGTGCCCCCTCTCTCACTTATTCTCATGCCACAACTTACATTCATAAACTAGGGCAGGCAGTGCCCTATTCTGACCCCAGAGGTTAGAGACCTCAGAATGTTAGCGGCTGTATCCAAAGTCACACAGAGCAGTCGAGAACGGGGCGCTTCTGATTCACAGTGCAGTGCTCTTTCCACACACCCCATCATCTCCCCACCCACCCCCCACCCCAGATCTCTGCTTTTCCTCTTCTTAGGTTCCCTCATTCCCACTGCCCCCGTGTCCCCACCACACACACTGGGATGTGGAAAATGTGGTAGGCCAGATCTAGCCTGTCTGCCCTGGCCTTTGCCCCCACCTTGGCCAATTGACATGCACCCCCTGCTGGGCAAGGTCGCTGCAGTAGAGGAGGGTCTGGGCCTCCGTAGTCTCCGACTGTGTGTACTGCAGGGCTTAGAGCAGTGCTGTAAGAATGAGAGCAGGCTTCCATACTGGCCCATCAGTTCAGGGGTCAAGGGAAGCCGAGTCTCAGTAAACCCAGAGCGGCGAACAAAGTTCAATCCAAAACATGGAACACCAGACATCTCTAGTCAAGCCTGCAGGTCAATGAAAGTCCCAGAAGCATCGGGGTGCAGACTGGATGAGCATGAGTGAGGGAGGGTTTTGTAGAAAGTAATGGCGGTGGGCTTGACGGTCTGAGATGGGTTATGGAGAAGAAGAGTCCTGGCTCGGGTAAGAGGGGAGAGAGGAAGAAGGAGTCTCGGTTCAGGGCGGGTGCAGGGGACTCGCGGGGCCTCGAGCCCGCTGGCCAGCTCTCGTGAGAATGAAGGCAGAGGCCTGGCTGCGCTTCGGGAGGCGCTAGGGCCTCGCGGACGGACAAGCTGGCGAGGGGAGGGCGCCCCCTCGGGAGGGCGGGCGGAGACCGGCGGCGGTGAGAGCGGCGCCGTGCCTAGTTGCCTCCATCCATGGCACGGAGCGGCGGCAGCGGCGGCGGCAGCAGGAGCCCGGCGCGATCCGCTAGGTCCCAGCCCAGCGCTGAGCGAGCAGGCGACGCGGAGGAGCCCAGCTTCCACCAGCCCCGGAGTCCCGCTAAGAAACTCGGGCCGCGCCGCGGAGGGCCGCCTGCGCTGCGCTGACAGCCGCGCCCGCGTCTTCCCCGCTGGGGCGCTCGCCGGACATGCCCCCGGGGTGCGGCGGCGGGGACCCCGGGGCTTGCCTCCGCCCAGGGCCCCCCGCCCCGCCCTCGGGCGCCCCGGGCTCCTGCTGAGTACGCCTCCCACACGCCTGGGTCTCTCCGGCCCGCGAGCAGACGGGCCCTGACACTGTCGGTCCCCGCGGGGCGATGGGCTGATGGGCGCCGGGGGACGCAGGATGCGGGGGTTGCCCGCTCGCCTGCTGCTGTCGCTGCTGCCGTGGCTACTGCTCCTGGCGACCGAGACTTGGGGCGCGCCGGGATGCCCAGTCCCTATCCGCAGCTGCAAGTGCTCTGGGGAGCGGCCCAAGGGGCTAAGTGGCGGCGCCCCCAACCCGGCACGCAGGAGGGTTGTGTGCGGCGGCGGGGACCTCCCGGAGCTTCCCGAGCCCGGCCTCCTGCCTAACGGCACCGTTACCCTGTGAGTACCCTACTCCGAGGGCCCGACCCGAGCCGGGACGAATGGAGACAAGATGGGAGGGGCGGGAAGAGGGGGACTGGGACGACGCCACCACTTCAGAGACTCTGGGACAGGCCTGAGTCCAGGCGCCGAGAAGGGAGGCTTGGAGAACTCAGGGAGAGATTAGGGCTCCAGGGATATGGAGGGAGGAAGGGGCTTGGAGGGAGTGGGTACGCCCCAGAGAGAGGCACCGCGGGCGCCCACTCACCTGCACAGGTGAAGGTGAATGAGCGCTGGCGGGACGCCCACTCCCCTTGAGTTTCCAGACTGTGCTTGTGGTGAGGACTTTGGGGACCTGTAGTGGGTGGGATGGGGAAAGGCTCAGGAAAGATCGACGCCTGTGGCCCAGTACATACCCGCGGTTGTTAGCACCGCCGAGGCGTCTCTGGCGGAACTGGAGGAGTCTCCGGGGTTCGCCCGGCGGGCCCTCCTCCAGTGGGGGGCGCCCCATTCGCTCCCTGAGCCTGGCAGAGCGTTTGCAGCCGGTCTCCTTAGGGGTGGCGGAAGGGTAGGTTGGCAAAAGTCTGTCCTTGGGGCGCAGGCGCTTCTGATCTGAATGAAACCCCGGCCTCCCGATTCCTGTTGGACCCCTCTTCTGTCGCGCGCACCCGGGAAGTGAGCTTTGCTCTGGGTCCTGCATCCCTCTCTCTACGAGACACGAGCGTTGGCTGTTTCTCGATTGACTTTTTTGCGCAAAGATTGCTAAGAAAGAAACCTGACTAAGTGAGAAGGCGACTGCCTCCCAGCTAGGGCCTTATTAAGCTCTCGTTTTGCTGGTTATGAGCGCAGCTCATTGCGCAGCAACCCAACCCCAAGCCTCCTCGATGGAGGTCTGAAGTCCCCGCAACTGTAGGAGAGTTAGCGACCCCTCCCCACCGTAGCGATTTCCTGCGCTGACCACGTGCTCGGAGCTCCACGCACGCCGTGGAGTGGAGGGTCAGGCCCTCGCGGCGGCCCCTTCCTTTCCGGTCCTGGATCCAGCCTGCAAGCCGCTTCCCCTTCCTTGTCCTCCTGACCCCAGTGGCAGCCGTTTCCCCACCGCCCCTTGCCCGAGTCGGGGCTGGCTCACAGTCTGTACGATTGTGTCCAGAACAATACAGTAACGCCTCTGGTTGGGTGAGTTCAGAGGCTGCCCGCTTCCTGACAGGACACGACTGGTCAGCCTCTGACGTTGGCCGCCTGGCCTGCATTTTCCCCAGCCGCGCGCGCGTGTGCGTGTGCGTGTGTGTGCGTGTGTGTGTGTGTACTCACGTGTGCATGAGTGGGGTGGAGGCTGTATGTCTGCTCTCTCCAACCTCTCAGCAGCTGGGGGCAATGGTCATGGCCTGAGAAGGCAGCTGTGGCTGCTCATTCCAGGTCCCTCTGAGTGCTCACTGGTGTCGAAAGGTCCAGACAGGCCTGGCGTTCCTAGCCCACTCAGTTCTGGAGGAGAAAAATGCTTGCTCTGTGGAATAGCTGGGCCGGTGTCTGTGTGATTCCCCACTGGGCCATGATAATTCAGTTCTGAGAGGGTTGTGTGTGTGTTCTGGATCTTCTGACTGTGCTCACATACGCCTGGGATGCTGTCTCTGTATGTCTATTTGCTGAGATTAGGGAATCCTAACATACTGAAGGCAGAAAGAAGTAGGTAGACATTAAAAGGTGCTTTTGCAGTACATCTTAGAATGATTTGGCAACTAATCCTTTCCAGCCATGCCTAATTCCCATCAACGCCACTCCAAGGAGAGAGCAGGGCCAACTCTGGGTAAGAATATGTTATGACAGGGTGGCAGCAAACATGACTGCTAGCTCACCTTCCCATCCCAAACCATCCCTGGAGAAAGGGCCTCCCCTTTTGTCCCAGGCTGCTGACCTAGCTGGCTTAAGATACCTTCCAAAGGAACAGCCCCTGATCCTGGCTGGACATCCCCACAGGAGCAACAGACAGGACAGGCCAGAGAAGCCCTGAGAGCCCACTTGCCCAACAGCCTGGAATGTGACTGAAGCCCAATTGCAGGCATATTTCCTAGGCTCCCCACCTCCCCAGACTCCACATAATCCTGATCCTCATTACTACCCTCCACACACACCCCAAAAAAAACTGGCTTCTAAGGGAAAAAAAAAAACCCAAGTTATTTAGCAGAAGCCAGACAAGGATTCTCTAATTGGGTTTCAGGGCGTCCAGCATACCCAGTCCTACCCCAGCATGCTTCTTGAGGGAAGAAGGAAGAGAGGCCTGGAAGGGCTGCTGCCTCAGCCTGGCAGCAGTGCAAGAGACTAAGAGCTCGAAGACCTCCACACCCACCCAAACTCCTCTTTACTCTTTTTTCTTTTTCCACATAAATGTCTCCTTTCACCTTTTTGCCTGTCACCTGGTATACACAACAGGACTTTAGCCAGCAGCTTGCGGCTTTATCCTCCCTCCTCCTCCCCTGCTTTTCTGCAGAGTGGTCCACCACCAGATCCCCGTCCCCTTCACAAACCACCCTGGGACTCCCCCTTGGGAAACCCGGCAGGCACTGAGTGCCGGGACTGTTCAGGCAGAGAAAGGCTAGATAAGTGCCTGTCTACAAGGAGCCTCTGCTCAGAGAAGGCCTCCAAGCAGCTCAAATGCATGTCCGCGAGCAGTCCTATTTATCTCACCAAAAACCCTTCCACCTCCACCCTGTTATCTCAACTTCTCCCTTCTGTTTTTGCAGGCTGCGTGTCCCCCCCCACCCACCCTTTGCTTTTATTTTTTCTCCCTCTAATGGATTTTCATCTGCAGTTTTCCAGGAAAGCAGTACTCTTGGCTTCCTTCCTGATCCATCTGTCCCACCCCACCCCCTACCCCCCAGTCTCATGGCCCAGTCTAAACGACAGCTGTGGGCACTTATGCTCCTGTCCTTTGGGGAGGAAGGTTTCGTGGGGGTGGCTCATTACAGGGAGAACCTGGGTGTGGAAGGGAGATGAAGACCAATGTGAGCCCCCCACCCACCCCTGGGCAGCAGCTGATGGGCCTGCCCTTTCGTTCTCAGATCTGGCAGTTAGAGTGAGGGGGAGGGGGCATTATAAGGAATTCCAGGGAAGAACTATGATAGATAACTCCAGAAGAAAATCTCCTAGGAGGACTTCCCAGGACATCTGAGCAGCCCCTCAGAGGATACCAGCCAGTGCCATAGACTCCTAGACCGTGAACTCTGAAAAGGGCCTTAGAGATCAGAGAGGTCAGCAAGTCCAGCCCGTGCACACACATCTTACAGCTGAGCAAGGAGAGGTCTGGGATCTGGCTAATAGTCACCCAGCTAGCCATGCCAGCCTCAGGATTACCTGGTCAGGTTCTCTTAGTGTTCCTCTCAAGGGAGGGACTCACTGTTCACCTAGCTGGACTTGGGACCTAATGAACACAAAAGCTGCTTTAAAAAAACTGTTCCTTCCCAGCAGGACCCAGGCCCTTTTGACCTGGGAACATTCCTAGGCTGGGTGGGGAGGGGGACAGAAATGGGACAGGTCATTCCGGATTCTCCCAGAGCCAACAAACCCTCATCCAGTCAGCCTCCCTGTTCAGGGGGGGTTGCACACCAGATAGGCTGCCCACACAGGGGAGAAGGGGCATTTGCCACACAGATGCGCCTAGCAGTAGCTGGGTCCTTTTGCTGTGAGTTTGGTGGTCTGCAGAAATACCATGAGGGGAGGGGAGTGCCCTTCACAGCCTAGCCTCAGGGAAGTGGTTCTTCAGCACAGATCTCCCTCTGGACCCCCAGCTCTGGATTGGGCCCTCCCCTCACTCCAGTCACTCCAGTCACCAGGATCCAGTTAGTTAGGGGAGTTTGGGGCAAAGTGTGCCAACTGCCATGCACATAGCCTAAGGGGAGTGGAAAGATGCTGGCTTCCCCACCCCCTACTCTTCCAGCCTCTT
This sequence comes from Rhinolophus sinicus, assembly GCF_057876585.1. Taxonomy (NCBI): domain Eukaryota; kingdom Metazoa; phylum Chordata; class Mammalia; order Chiroptera; family Rhinolophidae; genus Rhinolophus; species Rhinolophus sinicus. The sequence continues at coordinate 131,713,624 of NC_142516.1, forward strand.
TCCCCCATATGGTTCTCATAAGGTCTGGGCTCAGAGACAGCAGCCAAAGGAAGTGGCTGTGTACAGAGAGCTTTTGTGAGGGGAGGAGGGGGGAGGGGGAGAGACAGAAGAGAAAGAAGGAAAGAGGGAAGAAGCAGAGGTGGGAGGAGGCAGCAGACTACAACACATTCCCTTACCCTCGATGGTGCAAAGTCTCAGCTGCAGCACCCAAGGTGGGGTCCCTGACTCCACCTGACTGAAGTGAGGAGCCCAAAAGAAGTCCAAGCCCCTCCCTGACTCTTCCCACCTACCTGCTGGAGGGGCTGGAGGTTGCTGGCCACTTCCTGGAGGTCTTGGGAAGCCCTGCCCTTGCACTTCATCTAGTGCAAGAAGTCAGGGTCCAGGGTCCCATCTCAGGGGAGTACTGGAAGAGAACAGAGCCCTCTGGGGTTCACTGGTTGAGTCCTCATTGCACCAAAGATACTGGAGAGGCCATAGCGCTGAGCTCCAAAGACAACACCTATAATTGAGCCCCCCCAGTGGGTCCAGGACCCAGAATGGGTTATTTGGCCTGAATTATTCATGAACCCAGCCACTCCTGATCCCCAAAGAAGTCTTTCTGCTGGCTAGCATGGATCATCCCTTTGTGTTGAGGTTTGGAGGTGCGGGCACTCCCTAGACCTGGGGGTGAGTCTGAGAATTTCCCCAAAGGCACAGGCAAACCAGTGTAATTTGAACCTAACCAGAAATTGACCCTTAAATTTGGGGTCATGTTTTTAAAGGGAGAGAGTGTTTCTAAGTTTATGCCACATGGGAGTCATTGGGATAAGAACCCTTTCCTGAGGGAGAAAAAGTTCCAGCCACCTCTGAGTTGATCCCTGGCCTTCCATTCAGTGGGCTCTCCTCACCAAAGTCCAGAGAGGGGAGGCAAGTTCCTCAATGCCACACAGCCTGAACCAGGACCTCTCAGTCCCCCATCACCCTGAGGGAGAGACTGCCCTGTGTCTCCCTAGGACCAGACAGAGAGCAGGGGAGGAGAAAGGAGGGAAATGGCCCTGGGCTGAGGAACCAGAAGGAAAATCCGGTAACTGCTAGGAAGAGGCTGCTCAGAGGGGCTGTTTATTTTCATTCCCCCAGTCCAGCCCCTCTGTTCTATTTAGAGCTCAGACACTGACAGGACAAGGCTGCCTCCTCCCCTTCCTCCCTCCTGGGGGTGAGGGGCATCCTTCCCAAACTCCAGAACATTCCTTTGTTTTTAGGACTGCGTGATGGGGGTGGGTGAGCAGAGAAACTGTGGAGTGTAGCTAACTTGAGCAGCCTCCCAGGACCCAGCTTTCCAGGCCCTGGGAGTGGGAAGAGGCAGGATGGGGGAGCAAAGGGTGTGCAAGATGGATGGGGCCAGGTGAGGGGCAGGGGAACCAATTTGTCACAGAGGAGCAGGGAATGGGGCGGAGAGAACTGCAGGCCTGAGGAGGGAGATCCAGCCTGAACTTGAGGGGCCAGACATCTCCCAGCTGGAAAGGGAAGGCCGGAGAGCCCCCGCCCCCAACTCCCAGGGCTCTTTGCCTGCTGGGAACTGTGTAGTGAGGCAGAAACCCTACACTTCAGGCTCCAAGAGTCTCCATATCCAGGGTGGGAAAAGCCATCAAATATGAGGAGTGTGTGACTTCAGTCCAGACCCTTCTTTTACTGAGAAGAAAACCCCAAGAGGGGGCTGATGTGCCCAAGGTCACAGAGCTCTAGCCAGAACCTAGGGCTCCTACTCTCAGTCAGCCTCTTGCCACACTGACCAGAGATGGGGGGCCAGGGCAGGGGAGATATGCTAATCCACTTCCTCCACATGGATTTGTGAGCCTGGAAAAGGGGCACCCATCCCCACTGATAGTCTAACAAGTATACTTAGGGGACCACTGTACAAAAGCACTGCACAGAGTATTTGAAATCAGACTCACCCAGGAAAAGTGGGACCTTGGTCTCTGAAGCAATCCTCCCAGTGTTTTCTCTCCCTCTCCTGTTCAGCTTCCAGACTATGGTACCCCTGTGGGAGAGGTGTCCCAGAGGGACTGTGCTTGGAGCCAGGTTAGCTCAGGAGGAAGCTCTGCCAAGACTCTGTGTGAGTGTGTGTGTGTGTGTGTGTGTGTGTGTTAAGGGGGCCGGGGGTAGGAAACTGCCCCTGACTTGGGAGAACCAGGGCTCAGCATGAACCCTCTGTCCACTCCCCACTTCTACCTTCCCTAGAGCTCTTCCCTTCAGACACCCCTCCATTCATTCAACTAGAGCCTGCTGTGTGTCCAGCCCTGTGCCCGGAGCTGAGAGCCCTGGCCCCTGCCAGCCTCAGGACCTTAGAGTCTCATCATGGAGATGGATACAGACTCACAAAGCAGGACAGGATCTGGGCCTCAGGGCTCCCAAGGAAAATTTCTAAGACAGAAAGATTAAAGGACTAACTTATACTTAGGTATAAAAGACTGATAACAGATTGATCCTTTCAAGTTTACTTGTATTTGAAGAGAAACTCACTTTCTTCACCCAAAAGCTTGACTCCCCGGTGGTGAGATTTTAGGTCATGATGGAGGAAGTACCGAAGATGGACAGGGAGTAACTTCCCATCTTCCTCAAATCAGGTGGACACACACTCACAAACATTCCATCCTGTCTGACACATCTCCCTCTACATTCCACGCATGGGAGATTATAGACACCATGTCTCACTGATGTCTGAAGTCCTAGTGTATCGCACAGGGCTGAGCACATGATAGGTGTTAGTGTAGGTTTGAAGAATGCATGAATAAATGCCTAGGTGGGAACGATCACAGCAGATTTGATTCCATGTGCTCAAGCTAGGGTGCTGGGGGCCCCCAAGTCCCCATTAAACACCTGTAGCACTTTTTCTCAGGCTACAGACTCCCTCAAGTTTACTCCCCCTCCCAGCCCCCAATTTCTTGGTTCTTCCTGCTCACCACCAAGATGGGATACCCTTGTAGAGAGGGTGGGTTAGAGAAAAGGATACAAGAAGGCCCCATTCATAGGAGTCCTAGTGAGACTGTTTTCTCTCTTGACTTTGACCTAAGGCCCTGCCTGGACAGCCCAGCTTCAAGGCCGAGGTCAGAGAGTGTCTCAGGACATGGTCCTGTTAAGTCTGGGGAAGGAAGGCCCTACCTGGGTCTCCTGCTAACCAGCAGGGGTTCCGGGCTCACTGGACAGACTTCCAGCCAAGGGACAGAATCACCGGGAAGCACAGGAGTATTCCAACATTTACATCCTGTGCAATCAAACCAAACGGACATGAAGGGCAGCCTGGTGGGGAAAGGAAGCCACAGGAGGGCAGCCTTTAGCCTGAGGGTGGACCAGAGGCAGTCTCACTTTTAAGAGGTTCTACTGTCATATCAGCCATACTAAAATGCACCCCCATCCTTCAGAAACATAACAATTATTGCTAACTGACATAGGATGATATTTGGGAATTATTTAGTTAAGTATTTATTAATTTTAGTTTTGTAGCATTTATATTTCAGAGGCAATTATGATTTTTAAGGATTCAGATATCTTTGTGGGCCCTGGAAATGCTTGAAGACGCTGGGCACTGCACCTGTGGGAGGGACTGGGCGTCCTGTGTCACTTGATGGTTCAGAGAGGATTATGGGCCTGAGGCCTTTTTGGTATCAGCAAGCAGCCCACCTTCCTCCCCTCACTGATGGGCTCCCTAAGATACTGCCAAGATGCCAGCAGCAGTGTTAGAGAAGAGGCCTTCCCAGCCCAGAGGTCCTGGGCAGTGGCCTACATTCTAGGCTCCAACTCCCGGGAGAACACAGATGCCCAGCATCCAGACCTGTGGTCCTTGCATCTGTGTGTTGAGGTGGGGTGGGGGACGTTAGTGACTCTTGCTGCATACGGGAGAACCTTTTAGTGCAGGCATGTGCCGGCCCCGTGGTCCACAGAGCAGTGCCCGCATGACCCCTGCAGGGTCATCTTTGATGTCGGGCTGGGATCTGGTGAGTTCCTGTGGCTTCCCAGAGGCCACAGGCCTCTCTGTAGACGCCAGCCACTCGCTCCCTTGGCCTCCAGCCTCATTAGTGGTAAGTCCGCTTGCTTCTGTTCCCTAAAATAGGACCCTAGTTGGGAGAGAGTTCTGGAATGGACTCTGTGTGCCCCCTCTCCTTGGCCAGATTTCAGAATCGGGGGCAGAGAACGGGACTCCGGGGACTGGCTGCCTTCCTATGAAAATCTGAAAGCAGCTGAAGGTGCTGGGCTGGGTGACCAGAGGTCTGTGAGGTGGGGCTAGCAAGCGTGGCTGGGAAGGAAATCCACCTGACGCCTCATGCTGTTGCAGGGTTAGAGGCTGGTGGAGGCTGAGGAGGTGTCTGTCTGATGGGGGACTGGGGGATTAAGATGGGGCCCAGACTGGCACTGTGTCTGTGACACTGGAAAGAGCTGGGGCCGAGGCTCACTCCTCCCCTGCCCAATTGTTGGGGCTGCCTTGCCTCTTCCTCCCATGAGACAGCCTAGTGTGGTGGAAGTGTCTTTCTTCCCACTGGGGGAAGGTGTGTGTGTGTATGTGTGTGCTCACCTACCCCACTAGCAGCCCTGTAACTGCCAGCTTCCTACCTGCCCATAACAACGCCAGACACAAATTACTGCCCTCACCTCCCTGACCAGACCCACAAGGGGCACCTCCAGAGAACGGTACCGACAAGTACAATTGAGGTCATTTTCTGGATAATCTGAGTCTAAAGTAAAATTTCCTCAGCCCTATTTAGGTTATTAAAGCCAGAAGATCCAGTTCTGGGTATCTGGGGATTTGAATCATATAGATATCTTCCTAAAGTCTGTCCAAGAACTGGAAATGTGGCAAGAAGGGGGCCCATCGGAGGATGAAATGCTGTTTGCCTGGTGCCCCTGCTTTTGTGAATGGCTTCGAGTGGGGTATTGGTGACATGTTCTCTGCAACAAGGAAAAAAAGTCTCATTTCAAGACTTCAGTGCTGGACATTGCACTGGACTAGCCAAGCCGAAAGTGTGGGCTGCAGCTGACCCTCACCCTATTCTGCCGTCTCCTCCCCAGCACAGCATAGCAGAGGCTGCCTCAGAGGGAGGGGGGCCTGGCCTACCGGGGGTCTGGGCTCAGGGTGGAGAGGGGTGGGATGAAAGAGATGAGCTGTTCTGGTCCAGAGGCAGGTCTTCACCTGCCTCAGGGGCCGGTCCTCAGTCCATGGCTGTCCTCCCACGCCACACACACACACACACACACACACACACACACACACACACACCACCCTGGAAGTCTCAGGCAACTCAGACTTCCTCCTGGGGAAGTGCTGCTGACAAGGAAACTAGATAAGGGTTAAAGCCACTAGTCCCATGTGGCTCCTGAGCACACGTAATGTGGCTCCTCTGAATGCACGTGTGCTAGAGGAGTAGCATGCACACCAGATTCTGAAGACGTGGTACAAAAAGAAAAGGAAAAGATCTCAGTAATAATTTGGTATATTGATTACATGTTGAAATGATAGCATTTTGGGTACATTGAGTTAAATAAAATGTTATTAAAATTAATTAATTTTAATTTTTTTAAATGTGGCGACGTGAACATACATACGCGGCTTGCATTGTACTTCTGTTGGCCAGCTCTGGGGGAAAGAATTTGGGGCATGTGCAAAGGATTCAAGGCCTAAAGGCTGAAGAGTCTGGAGAACGACCAACACCACCTCTAGCCCAGTCTCGACACGGCTCTCAAGTTAGGATCCCAGATTTTAATCTTAGGGTTTTGGGAGTCGGAGAATTTTTAAATATTTTGTTTTCAATTCAATGATCTTTAAAACAAAATCTTGTACAGATAATGTTTTATTAGAAGGCATTTTCATAGTGTGAGACTTTCATTTCTAAAGTCAATGTTTCTCAAACTGGAATCCTCAAGACATATTCCTAGGAAATAAGATACATTTTTCTCTCCCTTTAGCAGGTCCCTACTCAACACAAGTGTGAGAAATAATGTTCTCAGGCCTCTTCCTTCCTGGATAGGACTGTGATAATCTGGCAGCCCTGTTCCCCTCTCTTCACAAACACCCCCCCCATGCACCCCATCAGCATCCCCATCCTCTTTCCTCCCCACAAACCTGGGGGAGGCCCTTGGGGTGGGAGGAGGTGACATGGATACCCTTTGCCCACCCTTCTTCCTGACATTTCAGGACCCCTCCCCGACATTCCTAAGATACCGAGGGGTCCTGTAGCCTTCTCCGACATTAACTGCAACCTCTGAACCTCAAACTGGGGCTGTATGAGTGGAATGAACTGGAGATGAGGTGAGGCGGGCTTTGATTTAAAAAACACGTCCTCAAGAGCCTGTCACCAACAAGGGGGCCACCCCAGGCCCACCAAGGCCTGAATGAGAACATTAGAGGCACTAAGAACTGACAAGATTACTTATGATTTACTACCACCATGTGTAATGTGAAATAAAACTATCCTAATCCATAAAATAAAGGGAGTCGTGAAAGTTCTAACTGCTCATACAATGACTACTGCGATGTATGTTTTGAAATATCAAGAGAATGTTAGGTGTGTATGTAAAGCACTTTGGAAACCCAGAATTCCCCCCTGAACCCCTCCCCCCAGTCATCCCTCAGGTCCTGCTGGGAAATGCCAACTTTGGGGGGACAGTTAGGTGGAGACCAGAAGGGTAGGAAGGGTCTATCTGGAGAGGGGACAAGGGAGGAAGGAGATGAGGTCTCTACCCCTTCCCATTGACCCAGAAAGCCCCTTCCACTCCTGCCTCCATCCTGGCCATTGTCTGTTCTCCGTGCGTCTCTTGAACAAGGAGTAGATGAAACGTCATATGTCTGGGGTCCTCTCAGTACCTTCACCCACCCACTTCCAGTGAGCTGTGGGGCAGAACTCTGACAGCTCCTCGCATGCCTTGTCCCCGGTCCCTGCCCTCTCCCTTACTGTCCGGCCCAGAGGCTGCCCACTCGAGAATGCCCGAGGCCTGTCCCTCTGGCCTTTCCCCAGCCGACAGTAGGCGCAAAGAAGAGCAGCAACCCTTTGCTTCAACCCAGGGCAGGCAAAAGTTTGGGCTGAGAGTCTCATTAAAGCTTTTTAATAAGTAATTAACTCAAGGGATGAACCCTTCAGGGGGTCTGAAACTTCCTCCGCCGAATAGGGAGGCTGGCAGAGGAAGGCTGAGTGGCTGGGCAGAGCAGGCTCAGACAGTTGGCTTGGGGCCTCTTTCCTCCTTCCCTAAATACAAACAAATAAATAAACAGAGCTCCTAGTGGGCACAAAGGCTGAGGCCAGGGGTTCCCCCTGGCCCAGGGCTCTAGCAGTTTTCTGTTAAGGCTACAGACAGGCGTGGGGAGGCACTCAGGTCCTCTGAGTTGGGGACCTGTCAGGGCTGGTAGTGTCCCCTTCTGGTGATGTCCTCAGCTCACAGAGAAAGTGTTGGAGAACCCAAGGAGGGCTCCCCTCTGCCTGCAAACCTGCTGGGCTTTCGGTTCCACCTGCTGGAGCCCTGACCCAATCCAGGCCATTCTCAGGATATTGGGGTGAGGGCTTGAGCAAGACAGAGCTGTGGAGGGCAGGAAGGGGGCGTTGTGGGATGGACCCTGTCATGCAGGGCCTCAGCTCCCGCTCCCCACACTAGAACGCAGGATACGGTGAGGCCGAAAAGGAACACCCACAGAGCCATGGATAGGGGAGTCATACCACTATATTCTCGCTGGCGGCTGGGTTGGAGACACAGGAAGCAGGAGCCACACGATCCACAATCTGCCATCTGCTTCTCTGCCAACCAGCCAACCAATGTAGCCACAGCAGTTATATCAGTGGCTAATGGCTAACCGGTAACAGCTGATGGCCAACTAGTCACAGCTGATGACCATCTACTACCTGAGCCAGGACCTTTCCACATGAGGCCAAGAGCCTGGAAACTGCTCTCTGGGACTCTGTCCCCACAGGCCCTGTAGTTCCAAGGTGTAAAGTGGCACTGCAATTTCACTGCAATTTGCTCGGCTCACCTGCGTACAGAGCCCTAAGTCAAATCCAGGCCCTGGGGGGACCAAGGGCAAGTGAAATGTCTGATTTGGGGCTCAGTGGACTGACCAGTCTGCCTGAACCATTTGCTGGCTCCTCCCTATAATCTCCTGGGGCAGAGGGCGACACTGCCACCTTGCACAACTTCAGGGGGCACCATTTATACAGAATGCAACATGGCTGTGATGGTGAAACTGGACCCCCACTGCATCCCCACTTTCCAGCTCCTAACAGCATGCTCTCCTGTCTGTGTTCTCCCTGTTCCTTCAGGCTCTTGAGCAACAACAAGATCACTGGGCTCCGGAATGGATCCTTCTTGGGACTGTCCCTGCTGGAGAAGTTGTAAGTGCTGGGGCAAGGTGGGGTGCAGGTGGGGGATGGATGGAGGTGGGGGCAAGAGCTCAGTCCACGGAGGCTGAGGAACACTGGTTGCTAAGGGCCTCCACAACGCAGGACGTGGCTGCTGAGCAGGGCCCAGAGTCAGACCTACTGGGACTTGGCCACCAGGGAGAGGTCAGAGAGGGGCTGGTCTGAGAGAGACACCAGCTCCTTCACCAGTGACAGCAGAGAGAAGTAGGGAAACATCCCTGCTCTAGGGAGGGATGGGGTTGAGGGAAGCTCGTTCATGCTCTTTAATAAGCAATTAGCTATGAGGCCTGAGGCCCCCACCTGGGGGGCCCCAGCATAAAGAAAGGGCTGAGAGAGGATGTAGCGTGAGTGAAACCCATTCCTCCTTCCCTAAAAACAAATCAACGCCCCAAGGGGCCAGAGCCCTGGGCTGGGGTGCCAGTGGGGGGATAAGCTATCACAACCAAAATGTGCCCCCACCCTGTACCCTGGTTTAAAGCTGCAACAGCAGCAACATCCTTCAGGCTGCCCTGAAGGCCCAGGCAGGCTGGCATTGAACTCAGGAGGGCCCTACTAGCCCAAAAGAACCTTCTCACTAGAGTGGGGGACTTGTCTTGATCACGGGCAAGTCACTTAACCTGCCAAATGAGGGCATTGACCCAACCCCTCTCTCAATTCCCTTTTGAGGGGGCATGCTCCAGAATCCACAACTTTGGGTCCTGTCTCCTGCACAAAAGACCTGGGCCTCCTACAGCCCTCCTGGAGACTCATCCTTGCCATTTCCTTCAGCCTCCTCGCTCCTATTTCTGCCCCCACCCTGCTGGGCATTCCCAAGTCATCCAGCAGTGCCCTGCCCCTCTCTAGGACCATCTTGCTTAAAAGGCTTGGATCAGTGAGATGGAGGATACAGAAAAATAAGGCAGAAGCCTGCTCTCAAAGAGCCTAAGAGATTATAATCTAGTGGAGACCACAGACACTGCTAAATATTAGAATTAAGTAGGTTGGGGTTTCCATAAAGTCCAAGGGAGGGATCATTGAAGGCTGGGAGCGTGGGAGGGGGTCTTGGGATATTGACCTTGGTGTATGCGCACAGCTCCATGACCAGGTCCCTCTGACGTCTGCTCTGCCACTCACAGGGGGTGGTCTGGGCAAGGAGAAAGAGCTACCACCAAAATGCTATTTAAATGTCTCCTTGAGCACCAACAAATAGAGCAGGTTTTATCCTCCCAGGGCAGTTAGTACTCAGTGCTCTGATTCCTATGCTCAGCCCAGGCTTGGTCTTAGAGGGCTGGTGGCAGGAAGCCAGATCTTTGGGAGGAAGACAAACTGCAGCTGCCTCTCCACTTTTGCTTTGCCCCACCAGGGCCAGTCACCGCCCAGAGATGTTCTCCCTTCTCCTTAGCATGAGCAAGCACTGCTCTGAGCCTCTTGTGGCCTCACTGCCATCTTCCCAACTTCGCCTTCTCACGTTATCAGTCAGAGACCCACTGGGTCTGTCCCCTTCTTGTCCTTCAATCTCAAGAAGGTAGATTTTCTGATGAAGAGGAAAAGACAGCCCTTTCCTTCCCACCCATGCCAACATACTGAATTGGACTCCTCTCCCCAGCACTGGGACTCTGGTACCAAACAGCAGGTGCATGCAAATAGCAGTCAAGGGAGAATTCAATGTCCTGAGTTTGAGCCCCTGCTTTGTTAGGAATCAGTCTAGTCATTTATACTAGAGAAACTTATCGAGCCCCCTTTATTTATATTTTTATTATTATTATATCTTTATTTCTTTATATATTTTATTATTCATTTGTAAATTATAAATCTCCTTTATTTATGTGCCAAACTCTGTTCTAAGCCTTGGAAGCAAACACAACAGACCAAGTGTCTGCCCTCATGGAACGTACCCTCTACTGATGGGATCCACAAAATAGCAAATAAATGTATAATATGCTAGGAGACAGTAAGTGCTACAAAGAAAAACAAAGCAGGGTAAGGGGGGTAGAAAGCAAAGAGGGGAGTGCTGTTTTATGTAGTGAGATCAAAGAAGGCCTCCCCAACAAGGTGACTGAGCCTGAGACCTCAAGGGAGAGAGGAGCTGGGGAGAATCTGGAGGGTAGAGAGAGCAGCAGTTGGCAAGGCCCTTGGGTATGCCTGGTGAGTCTGAGGAACAGAAGGGAAGTGTGACTGGGAACTAGTCAGAGATGAGGGCAGAGTGATAGAGGGGAGGGTGCCAGGTTTGGAGTCTCAGTTTCCTCATCTATAAAAAGGGGAAGTGGGGATAGGGTGATTTGTAAGGTGCGTTGTGGATTTTTAATTCTTTGATCCTTGGATGTGTGTGTGTGTGTGTGTGTGTGTGTGTGTGTGTGTGTTACCCACAAGTGCTGCATGAGAAGAAAAAGATCAGAGTCCAGTGAGGTGGCGGGGCCTTCCAGAGGAGGGGAGGCCTCTGGGCAGAGGGGGGCACTGTGTTGAGCAGGTGCCCACCCTTCCCAGGAATGGAAAGTGCAGAAGCTGAAGGAGCCCAGGGTCTCCAGCCTGGCTGATCACCACTGTATCAGTCAAGGTTCTCCAGGGAAATAGAACCAATCGGAGGTGTGTGTGTGTGTGTGTGTGTGTGTGTGTCTTTATAGAGATATATAAAGGACATATTTTATATCTTTATAAAGGAATTCATTTTACGGAAATAGCTCACATGATGTGGGAACTGGCAAATCCAAAATCTGTAGGGCAGGTCCACAGGTTGAAAAGTCAGGCAGGAGTTGATGCTATAGTCTTCAGAGAATTTCTTCTCCAGGAAACCTCAGTTTGTGCTCTTAAGGCCTTCAACTGATTGGATGAGGCCTACCCATATTATCAAAGGTAATCTCCTTTATTGAAAGTCAGCTGATTGTAGATGTTAAGCACATCTACAAACTACCTACACAGCAATACCTAGATTCGTATGCGATTAAGTTACCGGATGCTATAGCCTGGCCTACTGAACACATGAAACTAATCATCACAACCAGTATCCCAGTATCCAGAGGTGGGAGAGATCCTGGGTCCTGTTCCTGGGGATGCTAATTCATCAGGTCGGAGGGGGCCTGGGAATTTTTTTACAAGATATTCAGGCGATTCTCATTCTCATCCAGGGTTGGGAACCAGTGGACCAGATGACCCCTAGACTGTGGGCCTATTCATCACAAATGAGACACTGCAGCCTGCGTACAGTTGGTACCAGGAAACACTGATCTCTCTGTCCTGTCAGGCCGAGAAATCCAGGCTTGGGCAGCTGAGCCCATGGCAACTTACCATCCCACAGGCCAGAGCAGCAAGTATCGTGGGAGGGTTGGGGCCGAGTCTAATAACTGAAGTGGTAGCTCTGGGCTGCTCTAGAAAATGCTGGCATTGCCTCCCTGTGCTGAGCGCCCCTCTGGCCTCTGAGAATGGATCCAGTGTAAATATGTGTGTGTGGGGGGGAGGTGGGGGGGAAGTAGGTCTGTATGGTCCCTGTTTTGCAATTCAGGGCCCTGAGGCTGGGGAGGGGACAGAAAGTGCGGGGAGTGAGAATGTGCCTGAGATGATCCTGTGGGGAGGACACATGCTCTAGAGTCTGGGGGTGAGGGTGGGCAAGGGGGGGACATACCTTTATCAGCCAGGCAGGATGGACAAGAAAACCTGAAACAGCGTCCCGCAGAGGCAGGTCATGGCCAGCCCGAGGAGTGTCCAGAAGGGCCCAGATGTGTGTGAAGCCCTGTCTCTGAGCTCTCCTCTCTGTAGCCCACCACCCTCAGCATGGACAAACCTGTATAGCCGAGGAAAGACTTCTGCGGTGGGTGGAGCGAGGCAATAAAAGGGCACAGAACTCAACTCGGGAGTAATAAGAGGCCTGGGATTGAATCCTGCCTCTGTCATTTCCCTTCTGGGTGCCTGCCCAAACCTCTGGTTTCTCACCTGAAAAATGGGGCAGTGCATGATTCCCTGACAGATTGCCATGGAGATAAATGAGTTCATCTAGGAAGAGAGCCCTGGACAGCATGAGCTTTTAGTAAATGGCCGTTCCCCTCTCCTCGGAAGAGTTCCAAGTTGCAAGATGTTATACACCCCTCATCGCTAGGATTTGTCCCGAGTTCCCCAGCCTTGGGCAGGCAGTCATGTAGATGAAATGGAGGTGCTGAAAGTTCTCCAGGCTGGCTCATTTCTCTGTGCTTCACATTTCTGTCAAGATCCCCCACCACCCGCATTCAGCAGAGGGCAGGCCAACAGAAGACTTCCCGGGGCTCGGCGGGTTCCTCCGTCATACTGAGAAGCTCTCACTGGGGAACAAGCTGGTCACAGGGCAGACAGCCCCGGGAAGAGGCCGAGGGAGCCAGCCTGGGCCTGCGTGCGAGCAAGCGAGTGAGCGAGTGGATGTGTGTGGACACCGCCCCCAGAGGCTATGCGAGCCTGGAGGAAAGGGGGGGCGGGGAGCCTGCTCAGCCCCAGGATGATTTGTCATTGCCTAATGAGATTAATGAGCCCGGGAGATGGTATGCAGGGGGTTGGGGCACTCATTAGAAGCAGATGCTCTTGGGAATGGTGGCAAGTGGGGACCTGGGGGTGGAGTGCCGTCCACCCGCCAGGTGGTTTCCATTAATCTGTGGGAGGGGCCAAGGGGGCTGTGTCCCTCCTCCCCTTCCCATCTCCCCCTTACATTGGAGAGGAATGCAGCGGAGAGGCTGTTCTAGGCTCTGGCACAGCTGAAGGTTGGGAAGGGAGGCTGATGGGTTCAGGGACAGCCGTCTTGCTTGCTGTTGTAGCCCCAATGCCTGGCACAGGGTATGTGCTCAATAAATACCTGTTGGATGATATCAGAGATGAGCGGGGGCCCAGGGCTTGGGGGTGGTAGGGAGGCTAGGACCATCTTGGATTTTTATCCCTGCCACCAGAACCTCTCCCTCTCCTCCGCCCAGACAACTTCTATACCCGAGGGGGTGTTCGTCCCCCTTCGGAGCCTCCTCCTCCCACCCCCACCACCCACTTTCTAATGAACCCTGGAAGTCCTGAAGAGCCCAGGGAAAGCTACTCTGTGGCCTCCGAACCTGTAATTTGGTTTTCAAACCCACAAGCAGGGAGGTCTGTTGGGGCCAGAAGGCGCCAACTTTGTGCTGCCCCACCCTGTCCAAATGTGGTATACACACACACACACACACACACACACAAACAGACGTAACACACGCACGCTGTTATACAAACTCACACTTTTAACAGCTGTAGTGAGATATAATTTACATACCATGAAGTTTACCCATTTAAAGCGGACAGTCCAATGGTGTTTAGGACACTTACACAGTTGTGCAATCATAATCATAATCTAATTTTAGAACATTTTCATCACCCTCAAGCCTTGAATCATTAGCAGTCCCTCCCCATCCCTCCACCCCCTGTTTCCCAGCCCTAAGCAACCACTAATCTACTTTCTGTCTCTATAGATTTGCCTATTCTGGACATTTCATATAAATGGGATTATGTGGTCTTTTGTAGCTGGGTTCTTTCACTTAGCATACTGTTTTCAAGGTTCATCCATATTATAACATGTATCAGCACTTCATTCCTTTTTATGGCCTGATATTCCTCGTATGAATAGACATATTTTGTTTATTCATTTATCAGTTGATGGACATTTGGGATTTTTCCACCTTTTGGCGTATTGTGAATGATGCTACTAAGAACTTTCTTGTACGGTGTTTGCTTGGATATATGTTCACTTCTCTCGGATATATATCTAGGAGTAGAATTGCTGGCTCACATGGTAATTCCAACTGCCAAACTCTTTTCCAAAGAGGCTATACTATTTATACCCCCACCAATAATCTATATAAGGGTTCCACTCTCTCCATATCCTAATCAACACTTGCTATTTTCTGTCTTTTTTATTACAGCAATCTTGGTGGATATGAATTGGTATCTCATTGTGGTTTTGATTTGCATTTCCCTAATGACTAATGGTGTTGAGCATCTTTTCATGTATTTCCTCTTTGAAGAAATATCTATTCAAATCCTTTGCCCATTTTTTTCAGTTGGGTTGTCTTTTTATTACTGATTTGTAATAGTTCTTTACATATGCTGGATAAAAGTTCCTTGTCAGATATATGATTTGTAAATATTTCCTCTCATTCAATGGGTTGTCTTTTACTTTTTTTTTTTTTTTAATTTTTTTATTGGGAAAGGAGAACAGGACTTTATTGGGGAACAGTGTGTACTTCCAGGACTTTTTCCAAGTCAAGTTGTCCTTTCAATCTAAGTTGTGGAGGGCTCAGTTCAGCCCCAGGTCCAGTTGCCATTGTTAGTTGCCGGGGGCGCAGCCCACCATCCCTTGCAGGAGTCCAGATATCAAACCGGCAACCTTGTGGTTGAGAGCCCGTGTTCCAACCAACTGAGCCATCTGGGACTGGCCCATGTGAGAATCGAACCAGCAGCCTTCGGCGTTAGGAACATGAGCTCCAACCGCCTGAGCCACTGGGCCGGCCCCTTTCACTTTCTTAAAAGCACAAAAGTTTTAAATTTTTATTAAGTCAAACTTATCAATCTACTCTTTTGTTGCTTGTGTTCACACACTCACTCTTACACACAGCTTCCTGAGCTTCTGTTTTCCCATAAATGGTATAGGGCATGATTTACTCCCAGAAATCTCCCCCCCCACCCCCCGCTGACTTCTGCTATGGGGGTCCTGCTCCTCCGTATTGACATACACACCGGGAGAGCAGTGCCAGTCAAGGGCCTGGTCTGGGTTGGGCAAGGGATAGGAGGGAGGGGAGGCTCCATCCATATGCTACATCTTTTCCAGATTCCAAAACCATGGCTCTGTGGAAGCAGGGAGGGCACAGGAGATTCCACATCACAGAAACATCTGTGCGTCCTCATGTCCTCACCTAAAAATGAAGGAATCAGACAATCCACAGCAGGGGTTCATAACTGGAGTTCCACAGGCCCCTGAAATCATATGCACAATGTTGGGTGTAGCGCATTATTCTGGGGCGGAAGTCCGTAGCCATCATCATGTGCTAAGCAAGAAAGGTGCAGAACCACAGACCTACAGGAGCCTCACAGGTCCAAAAAAATACCCAGGTTTCTCCTGCTGTGAGGGAGGGCACAGCCCCAGAGCTGCTTTCCCTACCTTAGGGACCAGGAGGCATCAGCTGCAGCATGTGTGGGCCCAACCCCATCAGGCTGGTAGAGCTCAGCCCTGCAAACAGCCCCTGGCCTGTGCACTTCAGGAGAGGACGCAGGACTGGCTGGTCCGGGCCAGCAAGCCAACTCCTAGAGGCACTGAGGGGGTATCTTGGTCACCCCAGAAGCCACCCCAGAAGAGCTTCCAAGCGAATACTTGGAAGCTCTTCTCTCAGAAGCACCCCCACCCCACCCCCAATGGCCTGGCTGCAGGAAATCCAGGGAAGGAAGGGGCTGGGGCCAAGAGGGCTGCCTTGCTCCCATCTGCAGAGCATCAGTGGGGCAGGAGGGGTGGGGGTTCTCAAGGGGGGCTGGGGAGGAAATGAGAATAAACATAAGTGAGCTAGAGGGAAGGGGCGGGGGGCTGCAGCCTCAGCCCCTTGGCAGCCCATGAAGGGAAGTGACACAATGAGGAATGTGTTTCCCTCTGCCCGCCCCCGCATGGGGGTGGGAGGCAGAGCCCTGAGAATGGCCAGACCCCAACAGAGGCCAGGGGGCACATGCTGGAACAGCATCGGAGTGGGGGCTGTGAGGGCGGGAGTCTGGGCAGCAAAGGGCGGGGGTGACGGCAGGAAGGGCAACCCTGGGCAGGCAGGCGGGGCACTTATCCAGTCCTCTGCAGTCTCAGTCTGCAGGAGTGTTCTAGGGTCTGAGGACCTGCACGTTCCCTGTGTGCGCCCAGCACCGGAGCACCTCCCAGCATGCCTGGGTATGGAACCATCCCTCCTCTAGGAAGCTGGTCCCTATGGTGGCTTTCCTTCTTTCCCAAGGGGACTCAGAGTTATGGGAGCCAGCTCGGTATGAGAAGAAGCTGAGGTATGAAGACCCCTGGCCTTGGGCTGGGCTGAGCAGGGTGTTTCATGGTGCTAGCTCTCCTGCGCTTGCTGTTTTTTCTCTCTCTCTCCTCTCTCTCTCTTTCTCTCTCTCTCTCTCTCTCCCTCCTCTCTCTCTCTCCTCTCTCCTCTCTCTCTCCCTCCTCTCTCTCTCTCTCTCTCTCTCTCTCTCTCTCTCTCCTCTCTCTCCTCTCTCTCTCTCTCTCTCTCTCTCTCTCTCTCTCCTCTCTCTCCTCTCTCTCTCTCTCTCTCTCTCTCCCTCCTCTCTCTCTCTCCTCTCTCTTCTCTCTCCTCTCTCTCCTCTCTCTCCTCTCTCTCTCTCTCTCTCTCTCTCTCTTCTCTCTCCTCTCTCTCCTCTCTCTCTCTCTCTCTCTCTCTCTCTCTCTCTCTCTCTCCTCTCCCTCCTCTCTCTCTCTCTCTCCTCTCTCTCTCTCTCTCCTCTCTCTCCTCTCTCTCTCTCTCTCTCTCTCTCTCTCTCTCCTCTCCCTCCTCTCTCTCTCTCTCTCCTCTCTCTCTCTCTCTCCTCTCTCTCCTCTCTCTCTCTCTCTCTCTCTCTCCTCTCTCTCCTCTCTCTCTCTCTCTCTCTCTCTCTCTCTCTCTCTCTCCTCTCTCTCCTCTCTCTCTCTCTCTCTCTCTCTCTCTCTCTCTCTCCTCTCCCTCCTCTCTCTCTCTCTCTCCTCTCTCTCCTCTCTCTCTCTCTCTCTCTCTCTCTCTCCTCTCCCTCCTCTCTCTCTCTCTCTCTCTCTCTCTCCTCTCTCCTCTCTCCTCTCCCTCCTCTCTCTCTCTCTCTCTCTCTCTCTCTCTCTCTCTCTCTCTTTCTCCTCTCCCTCCTCTCTCTCTCTCCTCTCTCTCTCTCTCTCTCTCCTCTCTCTCTCTCTCTCCTCTCTCTCCTCTCTCTCTCTCTCTCCTCTCTCTCTCTCTCCTCTCTCCTCTCTCCTCTCTCTGTTTATGTCCCCAACTGGGACTGTCAGAGCGAAAACAGGCCCCCTGGTGGGACAGCACCTCCCCATCCTGGACACCCATTTCCTCTCCCCACAGCAGGGAGCCAGCTCAGTTAACCCCCTCCTGCCCATAATCCAGAGATGTTCCTGAGGCTTTGGCAGGCAGAGCCAAGAGCCTACTGCCTCAGTCTGGGCTGGGGGTGGGGTGGGGGTGGGTGGCTGGGGGCTCCACCATCTCCTGTCCTGTCTGTGACCTGCTGGAGCTCAGCCCTGAGTTGGTACTTCCCTTGCCACCTTCTCTCGGCATTGTGCACTCCTGAGAACCCCTGGGAGGAAGTGGGGCAGAGGACTGTGACAAGCCTTCACCCTGAGGGGTAGGGCCAGGTGGTTTACAGCTCTGCCCTGAGGTGAGACGGGTTAGCGCCCATGTGGTTACCAACCTGCTGCATGACCTATTTCCTCCCTTGTCAAATGGAGAGCTCCACCTGTAGGATAGCTACAAAATACCTCCCAATCGCCAGGCTCAAAATACCTCCCAAAATACCTCCCCATTTCACCTTTGTAAAGCAATGTACAAAAGACTGAAACACCCATTTGGAAATGATTCTTACAACAGCCCTGTGAGATCCTCAGGGCAGCTCAGAGGTAGAGCGACAATGGGGCACCCAGGCCTCCCGACTCCTAGTGCGGTGCTCACTCCACGCGTTTCCCGTGCTCCACTTCCTCACACCAGGCCCTGAGGCCCTGAGGCCCTTCCATCCCATCTCGTGGCACCTACATCCTCCCTGACTTCTTTCTGATTTGTACCCCCCATGTCAGGCAGGGAGGCTGAAGAGTCCTGTCTGAGGGGTTGGGGTCCTTCATCCAACTTCCCAGCCAGTGCTGAGAAGAGCTGGGATTTAAGAGGAAATCAAGTCTCAATTCTTGTGTTGGCAGTGAGGCTACCCAGCCCAAGGGGAGTGGTATGGCCCCCAGAGCGGGAGAGGTGTGAGGGCCTCCCCACTTGCCTCCCACAGGGACCTGAGGAATAATGTCATCAGCACGGTGCAGCCCGGTGCCTTCCTGGGCCTGGGGGAGCTGAAGCGCTTGTGAGTGGCATGTCCTGCCCCCCAAACCTCCCAGCCCTCCCCTTACCCCTGGAGAGGGTCCCATGGATCCCACAAGCAACCACCCCTCCTCTTCACCCCCACTGCCCCTTCTTCTCACCCACCTGCAGCTGCCCCACCCTCAGCATATTGATTGGGGGCAGATATTTCAAGCCCAAATCCCACCTCCTTCTTCACCCCACTCCCCACACAAGCCCCAGCCACACTTGAGTGTCCCTCACAAAATGATCTATGTGCTACCATGTGGCCAACTTGCTGAAGCTGTGTGTGTCTCTCTAGAGATCTCTCCAACAACCGGATTGGCTGTCTTACCTCTGAGACCTTCCAAGGCCTCCCCAGGCTTCTCCGACTGTGAGTGCGGGGAGAGGGGAGAGGGAAGGCCCATCCCTGAAGGAGGGTTGAAGGAGGAAGGCAGCCCCCAACGCTTATAGGTCCCTGCATGCTCTTCACGCACCCCTCCCTCCGCTGAGGCTGAAGGCCCTAAGATCCTGTCTGACTGTTCCCTGCCCCCTGCAGAAACATATCTGGAAACATCTTCTCCAGTCTGCAACCTGGGGTCTTTGATGAGCTGCCAGCCCTTCAGCTTGTGTGAGTATCTTTCCCAAGCCTGAAGACACAGACACCCCTCTCCTCCCCCTCGCCCCCCCTTCATTCCTCTGCCCAGGAGGGAGACACATAGGCATCAGGACCACAGCAGCCAGCCTTATGAGTAGGCAGGACAGACAATGGCTGAAACTCCACCATATTTGCCTTCCCATGATTGCCAGGCTTGTGCACACATACCCAAGTTTGCCCTCTTTAGCCTCAGTCCCTTCCTGGGGCTCCATCCCCATTCCATGAGCCCACATTCGTCTGCTCTACTCTGTGGCCCCTCTACCCACTCTGCAGGGACTTCGGCACCGAGTTCCTGACTTGTGACTGCCGCCTACGCTGGCTGCTGTCCTGGGCTCGGAATCACTCTGTGCAGCTGTCCGAGCGCACACTCTGTGCCTACCCCAGTGCCCTACACGCCCAGGCCTTGGGCAGCCTCCAGGAGACCCAGCTGCGCTGCGGTGAGCAAATCCTCACCCTGCACACCTGCCAGGGACCCAGCCTGCCCCTCTGAGCCCAGACTCCCTCCTGAAGGGCCCCACTGGCTCAAGGCTCCCTCTGCCTAAGTGTTCCTGGGTGGTGGGCATGTTCTCAGGGACATCTTCTCCTCAGGGCCCACTGGGGGTCATCCTCCATCAGCTTTTCTAAACTTCCTTTGGGGTTGCTGTTTTATGCTTTCATCTGGTCTCACCTCTTGGGGTGACAAGTGTGTTCTGCAAAGGAGCACTTTTACTCGATTATCCACAACCCCCCTGCTCCTCTCCTGTGCTCCTGTCTCTGGAGATGTTTCCTGCCCCCTTTTCCTTGCCAGGCTCCAGACAGAGGGGGCCTGGCCCTGCCCCTCCCGGACTCTCCCACAGGCATGCAGGCACACAGGCTGTGCACTCAGGCCGCACTGCTGTGTCTCCTCCCACAGAGGGGGCCCTGGAGCTGCACACGCACCACCTCATCCCATCCCTACGCCAAGTGGTGTTCCAGGGTGACCGGCTGCCCTTCCAGTGCTCCGCCAGCTACCTGGGCAATGACACCCAAATCCGCTGGTACCATAACCGGGCCCCCGTGGAGGGCGACGAACAGGCAGGCATCCTCCTGGCCGAAAGTCTCATCCACGACTGCACCTTCATCACCAGGTAGAGGCCCTGCTGCCCCTTCTCCGCCAGAGCAGGGGCTGGGGGTCCGCACAGCACCATGGTCCACCGCCCAGAGGAAGGAGCTGTGCCCAGACCCGTGCCTGGGGCAGCTTGGGCATATACATGTGTTCACGGAAATCCAGGACTGAGTCACAAACGGTCTAGATAGGGATAGAAATTAAATGCCTGATAGAAAAAAATGATTATATCTGACATTTCTTGAGAGCTTTTACAATATATTGTGACTCTCACTTATATATATTATCAGACTTAATCTCTCCAATAGACTAGCAAGAGAGGTCTTATTATCTCCATGATAAAGATGGGGAAATTGAAGTTCAGAAAGACAATATCGGAAGGTCAGTCAGAATTAAAGGAGCCTCTATTTGCATCCCTCACTCAGTGAAAGAATAAGGAATCTAACGCTCATGTCCTACCCACCATGGAGCGGGGCAGGGAGCCTGTGGGTGGCTGGGCCAGGGGCGCTTGGGGAGGGTGGCGTGGCCCCGCGTGCCACGCTGTGAGCCAGCCCTCCGCTCGCCCGCCTGCAGTGAGCTGACCCTGTCTCACATCGGTGTGGGGGCCTCCGGCGAATGGGAGTGCGCCGTGTCCACGGTCCAGGGCAACGCCAGCAAGAAGGTGGAGATTGTGGTGCTGGAGACGTCTGCCTCCTACTGCCCTGCCGAGCGCGTCGCCAACAACCGTGGGGATTTCAGGTTCGCTGTGCTCTGCTGCCCCAGAGACCCAACCCCCGTCCCTGAGCCACCTCCTAGGCACCCCGAACTCCTGCCTCTGAGACCACAGGTGACCAGGGTCTCCCCATCCGCTCAGAGAAGGAGAAAACACTTCCTTTTGTCATTTAGCTCCAAGCCCCACTCTTGTATTTAGAGACCTTATGTTTTTGTATAAAGTCACCATCTGAGATGTGCTACACAGAACAAAAAGGGTTTTATTTGCTTCCTTATGTTAGTAGTTTACAAAGCTCTCCTACATGAATATCACATTTATATCCCAATGGCTCTCTTCGTTAGGAAGGACAGGTATGATTCTCCCCATTACACACCTGAGAATACTGAGGCCCAGAAAGGATAAGTACTCAGAGTCCAGCCCCCAAAGCACCGTGATAGCACTACCAGAACAAACACGGTTAGAAGGAAGGTGGAGCTTGGGAACCCCTTGAAGGTGGGCCCCAAATCTCTCATCTGGATCTTTCTGCCAGGTCTCCAGGGGTCTGGCATCAGTCCTCAGGGCAGGGGAGGGGCCCTGCCCTGAGGAGCCCGGGTCATCACAACTCCTGCCTCTGCCCCCAGGTGGCCTCGAACTCTGGCTGGCATCACAGCCTACCAGTCCTGCCTGCAGTACCCTTTCACCTCAGTGCCCCTGAGCGGGGGTGCCCCGGGCACCCGGGCCTCCCGCAGGTGTGACCGAGCTGGCCGCTGGGAGCCGGGGGACTACTCCCACTGTCTGTACACCAACGACATCACCAGGGTGCTTTACACCTTCGTGCTGGTGAGGCCAGGGCAGTAGATGGGCAGGGGCACCCCATCAGCTCTGGTTCGGGGGATGGGGAGGGGAGAAGCCTCATGGCTGCTCCTCTACTCCTGGGTGTGTGCAGTGAGGGGCTCTTGTTCTCCAGCTTTTCTTCTGCCAGGGGATTCAGCCCCCAAAGCCCTACTAAAGAAGCCTAGGCAAGCATCTTTATCCCCCAACATAGCAAGGGCAGGCTTATGCCGGGGTGTGGTGGGGGGTGAGGATGAACAGGACAGCTTGAGGTTGCCCCATTGTCCCTGAGCCAGTGGCATTAGGAGGCCTTGAGTTGTGATGAGCCTACGCCTTACATGTGCTTCCTGTCCTGATTAGACCCAGCCAATGGGCTAGGCCCCTCTCCCCAGGTACCTCAGCACAGAGGAGGGGTCCCCTAGGGGCAGTTCTGGGGGAGGAGGAGCAAGGCTGGACGAGCCCTTTCTACCCCCAACACCTCCAGATGCCCATCAACGCCTCCAATGCATTGACCCTCGCCCACCAGCTGCGCGTGTACACGGCCGAGGCTGCCAGCTTCTCGGATATGATGGACGTGGTCTATGTGGCCCAGATGATCCAGAAGTTTCTGGGTTATGTTGACCAGATCAAGGAGGTGAGGTTCACCTGGGCTTCTGGGGCCCCTGGAAACCCCACCCCACCCCATTTGCTCAAGCCTGTCACACGCCGGCCCCTGGGTCCCAACCCCACTCCTACCTCAGTGACTCTCCCCCCCAGCTGGTAGAGGTGATGGTGGACATGGCCAGCAACCTGATGCTGGTGGACGAGCACCTGCTCTGGCTGGCCCAGCGTGAGGACAAGGCCTGCAGCGGCATCGTGGGTGCCCTGGAGCGCATTGGGGGGGTTGCCTTGAGCCCCCACGCCCAGCACATCTCTGTGGTAATGTGGGTCTGCTGGGAGGGAGCTGCTCGGGGGACCTGGCACTGGGAGGGGCCTTAGCGTCACCCAGGAGGGAAGTGCTTCTGTCTCAGGCAGCAAGTCCTCCAAGTGTGCGCCCGCCATGAGCCCAGCTCGCAAGGACCAAACTCGTCTCGGTTACCAGTTGTGTGGAATCGAATCCTGAGTTGTCAGGGGCAGTGCAAAGAGAGGGAGGCCAGGGACACTGGAGAACTTACGAGGTCGGACAATTAAGTTCACAAACTCATCCTAGAAAAAGTGCTACATACATCATTGCTGAATATCACTATGGTCACTTTCGAAGTACTCCCCTTGGGAAGCTGTGCACTGACGCCTGTGCCTAGTCTACCCTTCAAAGCAATTTTGGAACTTTTTCTGGAATGGCCATCAGAGCTGTCGTTGTGTTACTCTTGATGTCCTGAATGTCATCAAAATGCCTTCCTTTCAATATTTCCTTTATCTTTGGGTAAAGAAAGAGGTCATTGGGGGCCAGAACAGGTGAGTAGGGACGGTGTTCCAATACAGTTACTTGTTTACTGGCTAAAAACTCCCTCACAGACAGAGCCCTGTGAGCTGGTGCATTGTCGTGATGCAAAAACCATGAATTGTTGGCGAAAAGTTCAGGTCGTCTAATTTTTTCACTCACCCTTTTCAGCACTTCCAAATAGTAAACTTCGTTGACTTTTTGTCCAGTTTGTACAAATTCATAATGAATAATCCCTCTGATATTAAAAAAAGGTTAGCAACATCGTTGCAACAAGTTTGTGAACTTAATTACCAGACCTCATATACATGATGTTATGGTGGGGACAGCATCGTGATGGAGTGTGGGTAATGGAGACTTTTGTTCCCTGAGAAGAGGGGAATACTTCCATAGGTGGGTCGTGAACCAATTAACAACCATGGCCCAGCACCTTCTACATGCAAAATATTGTGCTGGTGTCTTTGGGAGATAAAGGAGGTTGGACACAGACCATGCTCTGTGGCTTAGTTGGGACAGCAAAAGTATGTGTTAAGAAGGGAATAAGATACAAGTAGGGCTTGAATGAGTGGGAAGAAGGGCCTTAGGAGGAAGGAGAAGGCGCTATGGCCAGGGGGTGGGGAAATTCCATGGCATACCGAAGGCTGGCCAGGCCTTGAGAAGAGTGAGGAGTAAGGGGGAGAGGGCCTGAGCAGATCTGCAGAAAGAGGGTGTGCAGTCTCAGGCAGGAGAAGGCCAAGACTGGGCCTACATAGCTCAAAGGGTGGGGTGACAAGTTCGCTGTCCCTAGAACTCGAGGAACGTGGCATTGGAGGCCTACCTCATCAAGCCGCACAGCTATGTGGGCCTGACCTGCACCGCCTTCCAGAGGAGGGAGGCAGGCCCGCTGGGAGCCAGGCCCGCGGGCCTTGGCCAGAACTCCTCGCCTGACCTGGAGCCCCTAGCTGATCAGCAGCTCCGCTTCCGCTGTACCACTGGGAGGCCCAACATTTCTCTGTCGTCTTTCCACATCAAGGTGGGCACTGGGGCAGGGAGGATGCTAAGAGGGGAGGTGCTGAGATGTAGGTACCTGGGAGGGGTGGATGGTGTGAGAGGAGGCAGGACCCAGAAAAGGGGAGAAGGGAGGGCAGAGGAGAGGGTGGAAGAATTAGAGTTGTGTGTTAAAGTCCGTGTGTTTCTGAGGAACTCCTGTGTCCCCCCCAGAACAGCGTGGCCCTGGCCTCCATCCAGCTGCCGCCCAGTCTGTTCTCATCCCTTCCGGCTGCCCTGGCTTCTCCAGTCCCCC
Organism: Rhinolophus sinicus; assembly: GCF_057876585.1. Lineage (NCBI taxonomy): Eukaryota > Metazoa > Chordata > Mammalia > Chiroptera > Rhinolophidae > Rhinolophus > Rhinolophus sinicus. Next base: position 131,737,957 of record NC_142516.1, read on the forward strand.
CAGACTGCACCCTGCAACTACTCGTCTTCCGCAATGGCCGCCTCTTCCGCAGCCATGGGAACACCTCCCGCCCTGGAGCTTCAGGACCTGGCAAGAGGCGTGGCGTGGCCACCCCTGTCATCTTTGCAGGAACCAGTAAGGGAACGAATTCCCTATACTGCATGGAATCCTTCCCACGTATCTGCCCCGTGCCTCTTTATTCTGCCCTTCCCTCGCCCACAGCGCCCCCTAACGCCTTGGTGGAGGTGGCAGAGGATGGTGGCCCCTCACCATCTCCAAGGAGGATGGGGGGACAGAGATGCCAGTAAAAAAGGGACTGGTAGAAAAAAGGCTCAGGAAGACACTAGGTTTTCTATCCCAGATTCGTCCACTTTCAAAAGGGCTGTAAGCACAAACCCTTGATCTATGTGGGCCTCCCTCCATCCCACCTTCCGAAAGCGGGGCCAACTCTCCCTCATGGGGGTGCCCTACTGAATCCTCTCTCCACCTGGGTTTTCGCTCTTTCAGTATTACCTTCTACCTTCTTGTCCCTGACTCTAGGCTTAGAGTCTTCTCTTTGGGGGGGGGGGCCCATCACCACCACTCTTTTGGTATGTAGAGTGGGCCACCTCCCAGTGCTTTTATAATATTTTGATTCATCCTGGTATCTCCCCAATTAGACTGAGGACCTGGAGGGCAGGCCCGCATTTGGCATCTAACTGTCTCCACCGAGCCCAGCCCACCCCCCCACCCCCCAGGATGTTCCATGCCTGCTCAGCTGACCTGCTTCCCTCCACTGGGCCAGGCTCCCACGACCTGGTTGTGCCACGTGGGCTTCCCTTTCCCTTGTAGGTGGCTGTGGCGTGGGAAACCTGACGGAGCCAGTGGCCGTTTCACTGCGGCACTGGGCTGAGGGGGCTGAACCTGTGGCAGCTTGGTGGAGCCAGGAAGGGCCAGGGGGTGCTGGGGGCTGGAGCTCCGAAGGCTGCCAGCTCCGCTCCAGCCAGCCCAACGTCAGCTCCCTGCACTGCCAGTACTTGGGCAATGTGGCTGTGCTCATGGTGAGTGTCGGAGGACCAGGGAACAAGGAATATGTGCGAGGTATGGTCGGTCGGGGTTCTCGAATCACCTGGGCCGCCATGAAATGCAGAAAGGACAGCAGCCTTATCAGGCCTCATAACTGTCAGGACACATGGAGAAATGTCCCTCTGGTCTCCCCCACACCTTTCATCTTGAGGAGACAAGGAGATCCTGCCTCCACTCTCACATTGAAAGAGAGGGACCTGGAACTACCCCAACCTGGTCTTCACGTCCTGCCCTCTCTGAGACCAACATTGTTAAAGTGCAAAAAAATCTGGGAACATTTTTCTGGTCACCCCTGTCCAGTTCCCACTCCCTCACATTTTACACCCTACTTTCTCAGGTCCTGAGCAGACATGCAGCAGTATTATAGACAGAAACTGCCCCCTCCCTTCCTCATCTCTGATTTTCAGGCTGGGGACCTGAAAAGTCCCCAGAATGGCAAGCAGTAGATTATTAACACTACTTAGACCAGCTTCCTTAGGGTGGATGTCATGGTGTTTACATCTTTGCCAACCTGGATGGACTAAACTGAAGACCAAAGCTGACCTGGCTTGGGAAGAGGAAAACTGGCCTGAGGGACTGACTGGTTAGGACTCCATGGGGCGACCTCTCCTCCTGGCTTCCTAGTACTCACCTTCTCTTTCCCACTTTCCAGGAGCTGAGTGCCTTCCCCAGGGAGGTGGGGGGCTCAGGAGCAGGGCTGCATCCGGTCGTGTACCCCTGCACGGCCCTGCTGCTGCTCTGCCTCTTCTCCACCATCATCACCTACATCCTCAACCACAGGTGGGGGCTCCTGCAGGAGGGGATGTGTGGTGGGGAGGCCAGGGTCTCACAAGTGTTCTTTTCCCAGGTGGGTCCATGTGATTTTCCCAGGCTCTTGCCTAGCATTTTATTTGAAAGTTCTGGGGTTAGAAAATATATTTTGGGAGTTAAGGCCTTCCTGCCTTGGGGCCTCTGTCACATTCACACACATGCATGCCCACAGATGCCTGCCAACTCCTCTCTGGCCTCCCAATAGCCTTGAGATCCTATGGGCCTGACCTTGGGCTAGGTGGCCCATTAACTAAAGACTGTTTCTGGGGCAGCTCCATCCACGTGTCCCGGAAGGGCTGGCACATGCTGCTGAACCTGTGCTTCCACATGGCCATGACCTCCGCCGTGTTTGCAGGAGGCATCACTCTCACCAACTACCAGATGGTCTGCCAGGCGGTAAGCAGAAGGGGCTGGGTGGGGAGGGTGGGGCTCCAAGATTAGTGATGACAGCCTAGGCATGTAGGGAGGGACAGGAGAAGAAAAAGGGGGCGCACACTAATAGGCCCCAGCTCCATTGTTCTCCTTGTGTTGTCTTCCTTGTGAGGGGAGGGGGACATGAGAGTAGAAGGGGTAAGAAGCAAAGAAACTATGAGGTGGGACTTCAGAGTGGAGAGAGGGACCTGCGATGGAAGGGAGGTCAGGGAGGAAGCAGATGGCAATGACAGGGTCGTGGGGAATCACCGGAGTGGGAGAAAAGCCTGGGATAGAAGGAGGGGCTAACTGCAGGGAGAATCTGGTGGAGTCAGGGGTGGGAACATGGTAGGAGCGGGAGCACACTGCAGGGCAGAGGCTCTGGGGTGGCCCAGCAGCAGCCGCCGCCCCCCAGCCTCAGTGCCTTGCTCTCGCAGGTGGGCATCACTCTGCACTACTCTTCACTGTCCACACTGCTCTGGATGGGTGTGAAGGCCCGCGTTCTCCACAAGGAGCTCACTTGGAGGGTGCCCCCTCCACAGGAAGGGGACTCTGCCCCACCTGCTCCCCGTCCCATGCTCCGGTACATGCTTCCAACTATCAGCTTTGCAGTGGGGAAGGGCTCACAGGGGGGCCTAGGACATCAAAATCTGTTCTCCCAGGGTGGATGCAGGGTGGATCCAAGGTCCGGGAGACCACTCTCCAAAGACAGAAGGGGCAAGGCCCTATATGGCGCCAGGTTGCCGAGGCCTTGTAGTGGGTGCATCCTTAGGGCTTCTCAGGCATGACAAGACCAGGGAAGGAAGTGACTCCCACAATGCCAGGGTAGGGCACTGAGCAGGGATCCTGGGAACCTGAGTGGCACCCCCGACTGCTGCACTGCTTAGGGTGAGAGCTTTTCTGGCCTCTGTCCCTTAGAACAGTCTTGGCCAAGTCGCCTAGGGATCAACCAAACCTATCCTGTATGGGGCCTTACATCCCTGGCAACATATTCTGACAGAATTGAAAGAAGAGGATGGGACAGAGACCGAGTCAAGGGTTCTGAGCACCAGGTTCCTCCTCGTTCCCCATCTCTCTGACCCCCAAACCCTATTCCTCTCCAGGTTCTATCTGATCGCGGGAGGGATCCCACTTATTATCTGTGGCATCACAGCAGCTGTCAACATCCACAACTACCGGGACCACAGCCCCTAGTGAGCACGATTCCTGCCTGCCCCAAACCTACCCACCCCAGCACTAGATGCCTTCTACTCCACTGGCAGGGGCACCTCCTGGCCCATCCAGTGGCCCCACCCAAGCCCACGCATGTTGACTAAGCCAGTCTCTGTCAACTCACTGTGTCTTCTGTGTCCTCAAGCACCCCAGCCTATGGGCCCTGCCTCAGACCTGCTCCCCTTCCTCACCCACTGCCTGTGTCTCCCCTCAGCTGCTGGCTGGTGTGGCGTCCAAGCCTAGGAGCCTTCTACATCCCGGTGGCTTTGATTCTGCTGATCACCTGGATCTATTTCCTGTGTGCAGGGCTGCGCTTGCGGGGCTCTCTGGCACAGAGCTCAAAGGGGGGCACCAGTAGGGTCTCCCTGGACCCAGGGGAGGAACTGAGGGGTTCCACTAGGCTCCGGAGCAGCGGTCCCCTTCTGAGTGACTCGGGTTCCCTTCTGGCTACTGGGAGCGCCGGAGTGGTAACACCCGGGCCCCCGGAGGATGGTGATGGCCTCTACTCTCCGGGAGTCCAGCTGGGGGCGCTGGTGACCACACATTTCCTGTACCTGGCCATGTGGGCATGTGGGGCTCTGGCAGTGTCCCAGCGATGGCTGCCCAGGGTGGTGTGCAGCTGTCTCTATGGGGTGGCGGCCTCAGCCCTGGGCCTCTTCGTCTTCATCCACCACTGTGCCAGGCGCAGGGACGTTAGGGCCTCCTGGAGTGCCTGCTGCCCCCCTGCCTCGGCCTCACGCGCCTCACCCCGGGCTGTGCCCTCCGCCCCAGAGGACGGTTCCCCAGTGTTCGGAGAGGGGCCCCCCTCCCTCAAGTCCTCCCCGAGCGGCAGCAGCGGCCACGCGCCGCCCCCAGGCCCCTGCAAGCTCACCAACCTGCAGCTGGCCCAGAGTCAGGTGTGTGAGGCGGGGGTGGCGACCCGTGGGGAAGGGGAGCCAGAGCCTGCAGGCTCCCGGGGAAGCCTCGCCCCCCGCCACCCCAACAACCTGCCCCACGGGCGCCGAGTGCACAAGAGTCGGGCCAAGGGGCATCGTGCGGGGGAGGCGGGCGGCAAGAACCGGCTCAAAGCGCTGCGCGGGGGCTCTGCGGCCGGGGCAGCGGAGCTGCTGTCCAGCGAGAGCGGCAGCCTGCACAACAGCCCGTCCGATAGCTACCCCGGCAGCAGCCGCAACAGCCCGGGTGCCCGCCTCCAGCTGGAGGGTGAACACACGCTCACGCCATCCGAGGGCAGCGATACGAGCGCCGCGCCGTTCCCCGAGGCGGGCCGGCCAGGCCAGCGCCGCAGCGCCAGTCGAGACAACCTCAAGGGTGGCGGGGGTGGCGCGCTGGAGGAGAGCAAGCGCTGCTCGTACCCACTCAACACAGCCAGTCTGAACGGCGCCCCCAAAGGTGGCAAGTACGACGACATCACCATAACCGGTGCCGAAGCAGCCGGAGGTGGCTGCATGAAGACAGGCCTCTGGAAGAGCGAGACCACGGTCTAGGGTGCGGGCGGCCGACAATTTAGGACAGGCTGGCCACACAGGCTCGTTACCCCAGCTTCTGGGGGTGGGGGACCTCAAAGACGTCCTTTAGTACGTCAACAGATTTGAGGTTAAGGTGCCGAGGGCTGCACCTGGGCTCACCAGCTTTAGTTCTGGAGGCTGGGAAAAGGATAAGCAGAGGCCTGCCCCCACTAAGCGAGTCAGCTCTCTGGGGTAGCGACAGACAATCCCAGGGCCACAGGCATGATACATTTCCGTCCCAGCCCAGGCTAGTTATCTGCCATCCAGGGTAGTGGGGAAGGTCCTGTCAGTCTGTGGAGTGATGACTACAAGGGCACAGCCCAGGCAGGTTCCTCCTGAGGTGCTCCCTGCATCCTGTCCCACTGCCGCACTGGTGGTCCTCAGCCTGATCAGGAAAACACAGATGGGAGCTTGAGCACAATGCTCTCTCACCGCCCTCTGAAGTCAGCCATCTGTGCTGAGATCCTGGGGCCTCTCCCCCACTCAGTTTGTGGTGAACTAGGAGCCAGCCTAGCAGATGAGCCAGGTGATCAGGACCAACAAGAGGTGACAGGGTGCTGCTTTTCAGATTAACTATGCAAGAGGAGGGGGGCAGTGTGGAAGGTAGCTTTGAGGACCAACTAGTGCTGTGGAAGGTGCACAATTAGGAAGGGACACTATTCCCACAAGAATGGTACACAAACCCTTCAGCAGGGCTCCGAAGTCACACTTGAGGACTAAGCCAAGGTCCTACACTGAAGAAGCTGCCTCTGCCAGAAGCCTGGGGCTAATCTGAGAAAAGCAGAGAGCAGTGCTTAGATTTGGGGCTGAAGTTACTCATGCCTTAAATCGAGTCCTATAAACAATGTTCTGAAGAGGGGTTCCACCACAGGGATGTAGGTGGTGGTAGAAAAGTGCTTACTGTTCAGTTACAACACCCATGTCCCCCATCTCAGCCTTCTAACAACAAGGAACTGAGGAAGAGGACTTCCCTGCCTCCATGAGGCCACATGGAAGTACCGTTCCAATCACTTGATCTCTAGTTCCATATTAGGGAGAAACGTCCAAAACATCAAACCAGCTTCCTGCCTCACAGAAGCCCAAGCCAAGTCCTCCAAGGAGGTGGGCAGGGTCCCTGCAGCTCCCCTGGGGCCTGCGCCTCCACGACTTTTAAACACCAGCACTCATATTTTTCCCCAACCTAAAAAGCAACCACCAGCCTTTTAAGACAAGACTCAGTGAAAGTGGAGGGAACCTGGGGCCGTGAGAACAGCATCCTGAGAACAAAGCCTGGTCCAGGTCTCCTCCCAGCCTCCATGTCACCCCAGCCTCATCACCAAGGTGAAGACAAAAGAAAGAAAACCCACACGCCTTGGGATGGATCCTGTTATTTATGCTTTGCTGCACGGACAATATTAGACAGGAAAAAAAAAAAAAAGCTTTGTATTATTCCACATATGCTGGCCGCTGTTTACATACCCTGCCAATGCCTTAGCACTGGAGAGCTTTTTGCAATACGCTGGGGAAAGGGGAGGGAGGGGATGAAAAGTGCCAAAGAAAACATGTTTTTAAAAGCTCGGGTTTTATACAATAGAATGTTTTCTAGCAGATGCCTCTTGTTTTAATATATTAAAATTTTGCAAAGCCCTTTGAGCTGTAACTTTAGTCCACCCACAGTCCTTTTGTTATGAGGTAGAGGATCGCATGACACCACATGAACTCACAAATGCCTGGGAAAGGATACAGGGCAGAGTTGCACAGTTCCTGTCCTCTGAGGGCTGAGACCACTGGAAATGCCAACTGCTCCACACCAGCAAGGAGGCCCCATCAGCGCAGTAGCAGCACTGAATCCAATTCAAACCAGGAGCAGGAGAGAGCCTGACCCTCTCCCGGGAAAGCCATCCACAGAATGTGAACATATGCAACCTGCTCTTTGGCACCAAGCAGGGGGGACTCTGCCCAACCCAGGCGCCCCTGCACTCCTGATATCTGCTCCAGGACTTGGGCTCCAATGAACTGCGGGGTCCCACTTAGCTCCTTTAAACAGGAAAGACAACACCTAAAGACTTGTATACACTTATTTCTCTAGCTATGACAGGCCTATTATCAAGCTGCTGTCAGAATGAGGTGGAGGGCTCCGCACCCCCGATGTACATCAGGGAGGGTTAGGACCACTGGTGGCAGCCTGTCTAGCAGCTTGGGCTCTCTGAAAGTCCCTAACTTCCTGAGGGGTACGCAAATACTGCTCTATTTCACTATCAGAAATGTTCTCATCTCCAGTGACCGTGGAGACAGGGGGGGTAGGACAGACCCGCTTTGGGGGCTTCAACATGCAGGGTGGGAGGAGGAGGGCAGGACTAGCTGATCGCTTCCCCTCAGGCAAATCTAAGGAACTGCTCCCCACTTCTGTTCCCTGTCCTTGCTGCTGTCCCTGTTCCTGCAGCTCCTTCTGGGCCTCCACCTCTGCTGTTCCTTCTCGAAAGGCCTTGCGAAGCAGTGTGTGGCGGTGCTGGAGCAGATCGCCGATGTGCTTCACCACAGACCGTTTGTCAAGTTTCAGAACCTGCAACCAGGCCAGCTGCTCAGCCATCCTCAGTAGCACAGCCAGCAGCTCCTGTAAGCGGGAAGAAGCAGGGTAGGGCAGGTCCACATTTGCTAATTTACAAAATCGGGCCAGGGAACATGTCAGACGATCTGAAGGCTTCAACGACTGCCAAGCCAGGAAAGTAGCAGCAGTGATGACAGGCAAAGGATGCCGTCCAGTCACCAGCCATGTCTCATCTGCCAGCTCCACCAACTGCAGTGTTCGTGACAGCATCTTCTCTTTGTCTTCCACGTATTTGGCGGGCACAGATGCGGAGGCTTGGAACAGTCTGAAGCTGAAATAACCAAAATGAGGGTCTGGTCTCAATGCCTATGGGCGCAGCTCTTCCAAAGTGAGGAAGAGCAGTCTGCTCAAGCTGGGTAAGCTGTTCTAGCCTCTTGGGAACACTCAAGTTTGCTGGGCAGGAAGTTTCATACAGGTACTGAGGAGACAGGGTGAGTTTTCTGCTTGTGAGGTGAATGCAGAAGGGAGCTAACAATTGTTGAGCACCCCGACAGCCATTATTCTGAGAGCTTTAAAATGTTCTTTACTCTACACCCTGTTACGTGCATTTATAGTTGAAAAACGCCCACAGTCATCCAGCTATGAAGTAACCAAGTTTCAAACCCAAGACTATTTGACATTGATAGCCTTTGTTTTCTACAGTATTTGTCAGAAAAAAAAAACAACAACCCACAGCTACTTAAAAAAAAAAAAAAAAAAGAATTAGCCTCTAACTGCAGCTCTGTCATCTACTATATTTTTTCAGCTCCATTCGCATACGATCCCACTGAGGCAGGCCATTGTGTACAGCAACACAGGCCACACACCACATGTGTGGTGTAACTCAGAGCCCTGTGCCAAGGCTAATGCCCACTTTCCTACATCATTAGGTTGCTGTGAAGGCAAGGGGATTTGAAAATTATAGCATTCTAGAAAGGTAAAATGGGATTAACCTTACTAGTACTAGGCACACGAGAGGGAGAATAGATTTTTCTCCCACATCCTTTTAGATGGGCTTTGGTCAAAAACAGCCAGCCAAAGGTAAAAGGATTCGGGTGTAAGGACCCATCCCATGCCATTGTCTCCCACTAGACCTACCTGCCACAGTAAGTCTTCACCAGGTCTGTCAAGCACAGAGATGGCACATCCAGCCCTAGGAGCTTCACTATCTGCATGAATGTGCCAGAAAACACATCCAAATCTGCATACAACAGGGTGCAGATGGTTCCCATGGTTAGGGGCCAGTTATGCTGCCGGCAGGTGATTAAGACACAGCACCCCACCAGCACCTCCTTCTTTTGCAGTCTGGCAGCACGGATGCCAGAGTGCCGGTATGCCTGTTGATAGTAGGCAACTGCTGTGTCCTCAAATGTTGATGGCAACTGCAAAACTCGACAGAGGTCCCTCACTCGGCGGAGCCCTGGGAAAACCCGCAGCAAGAGTTAGACGGGTCAAAAGAGCTACTGTGTAGCTAATAGCAATTTCTGCTAAATTGCCTCCAATACACAAATAATGTACAGAATCTTTCTACAATGACAGGAGTGACATTTGGTGAAGTCATTCTAAAGGCGAAAAGAAATTTGTGGAAAGAAGTCACACATCAGCTGGTTTGATTCAGGGCCAAGCCAAAGTTTGACCTGGACTCCCTGAGTCTATCTCAAGCATATCCCCAAACAGACCCAAAGCTTATACTGAATCGATACCTCTCCTGGAAAACATCCCCATCCTTTATTTCTAGTTACCATTCTCTTCGACTCTACCTAACATGGTAATGCTGAAATCAGGAAAAGCAAGCACATAGACTGGACGATCAGAAGAATTTTCTTTAAAGCCACTGTGATATAAAAAGATGATTCTCACCTCGTTGTTCACTGCGACTAACTTGTTCATTTTCCCCCGTGCTTCGGGAATACGTTACTTCTGTAAGAAAATGGACAAGAAGTTTGTTTAGCCTTTAGCACCAGACCCCTGCCCTCCCAGCACACAAAGCTAGGGAAAATGCAGATCATTAGGCATGTGCTCCCTGTCTCACAGAAGGTGCTCATCTATGCACGTTAAAAGTCCACCTGGTTTTCTACACCCACAAGCAATATCAACTACACAGAGACTGCGGAACATTAGGACTGCTCTAAAGCAGCTCTAAGTGTTCAAAATTTTCAGAGATTTTAGTACAAATTTGTACCCTCTTGTAGAGCCAATCTAGGCAATTGTCCTGGCCGCAGATATTGAGGACTGCACTGGTCAGAGACTTGGAAAGCAAAGAAAGAAAGATGGTTTGACAGTTAGTGCTAAAAACTACTTCGGGATAATAATATGTGTAATATTTGCAAAGAATTGATCCACAGTCTTTCCACCATTACCAAATCAGGTAAGTTGGATGGAACTTTGTTTCTTTTGTTCAATGTCTATTATACCTACTATACATGCCAGATGTTTTATGAGATGCTAGAAAAACAGACGAATGGCAGTCCCTGACTTCCTGCAGCTCATTCTTTTAGGTCGTTTTCTCCTGTATTTAAGTGTGTACGTGACGACGACTGGACGGGAGATAAGAGGAATCTGATGTCAATACTTCTATCACCCCAGGCTGTACCCACATCCCTGGAAAGACTGGCACAGGTACCTCGGAGGTTGCCCTCGTCGCTGAAGGTGGTAGTAAGGACGCCTTCGGTGACCACGCAGCCGCAGTCGGAGCACACCAGCTGGCTCTGCGAATAGTGCGAATCTTCCACGAGCTCAGTAGAGCCGCACTCGGGGCACCGGCCTCCGCTCGGCATCTCACAAACTTCCCGGTGCTGCGGAAGCTTTCCGATACTGACCACTATCGGAGTCTTCTAAAGGGGAGCCTTCTAAAGGTTGCACCTTTCTCTTCCGGCCAGCGCGACAGCAGTACAGGTAGGTCCCTCCGCAAAGCGGCTACACGAAACTTCCGGTCCGTTCCTCTGAGGACTCCGGTAGAAATGTTAGCTAGGAGAGAAGGTTCCTAGCCCGGACTGCGTCTTCGGGTTTCCAGGTACCTGCAGTTAATTTGAGGAGGGCCAGACTAGGGGTTGAATTTGGGTGAAATTTCTACCTAAACAGACAGAAATTGTTGCCTTTCCCAAACAACTCTCCTTTCTAAAGCGCTAAGGGGATTGCAGATTCTCCATTTCTCTTTAGTAACTAATGTTGATTTTTGGCATAGAACAAAGTATGTGCCTAAAAGGGAGAGTAGTGTAATGAGAGAGCAGGAAATTGCGTTCAACTTTCCAGAGCAGCTTTCCCAAGCAAGTTTGTTTCCTCCCTTTGCAGTCTGTTTTTCTCAACTGTAGAATGAGGGAGTATAATTAAAATCCGGAGTGGCAAACTCAAATGCTTTCAGAGGTTAGACAAGAAATGTCTAAGGGAGTGAAAAAACATGAAGTGGCGAGGCCTTTGGCAAATTGGAGAGTACAAGCAGATTCAGATGTCCTTAAAAGTCTTGAACTTTAAGATGCTTCAAGATCCTGGCTCCAAAGTTTCTAGCTTGGTCTAGTACAGATGAAAGAATCTTGAGCAAAATTGATGCTATTACTGAAACCAAGCTTACAAATAGTGGACTGAAAGGGGCCACATACTAAACCTGACAAGCTCAGGGGAAGCCTGCATGGTGGGCCTTACAAACTCAGAGACCGAAAGTAACCAATAGAATGGTCTGAACATAAAAATTCCTAACTAAAAGTGAGTCGTGGCAGGTAGTCACATCCTGGGCCTATAGCTTCCTTGACAAAGGTCAACCTTTACCTTAAGTAAACCTGTCTATTGCCTTTTTTGCATGTAAGATAACATACCCTTGGGAAGTGAGAGTAATCCCCCTTTCATAGACCCCTCAATGTACAACTGAGGCACCAGAATACGAAACCACAGATTCCTCATTATTATCTTGCTCCCTGAATACCATCTCTGTGTTCTATAAATGTTAAGTATTAACTATCGTGTATTCACTAATGTAAAAGAAGTGTGTGTCTCTCCATTTTACTTTTTATCCAATCCCAGAGATTTCCCCATGTTGCTTTGTCCTGCCCCCTTAATCTACCACCAATGAATTTCATGTAACCCTCTCAACGTCTACCTCTTTGATTCTAATGTGTCAAATAAGCGGCAAAACTGCTATTCTTTGGAGCATTTTCTCAATCCATTGAGATTTTGTTTCTCATCAATTGCCATCAGTTTGGCTCAAATGAACTCATTAAAATTCTCTACAGGTTTGGACATTTCTTACATTGACAAAATTAAAAATTATGTATGACATGTTTGAGTATAAATTAAAAGTCACCAAAAGGAGAGTATATTTTCTTTTAAGTACTAATTACACTCTAAGAACAGAGATTTTAGTGCCTGAAAGTCTTAGAATCAATTGTGTCTGAAAAATAAGACAAGTGAGTTAAATGACAAGGACGGCCAGAGGTCTGTCCTTAATGACTCCAAGAAAGCAGATGGGAGTCATCATGGCAAGTGCTGAAAGTGTGTGGAGGAGAATTTCTGTTTCTCAAGCTGACAATAGAGGATTTCAGGCAGGCCTCTGGCATTAGCAGATTTTAGAAGCTATTGTGGGCTCAATTTCACCCTTGCATTGGGAGTTGGGATGGAGAGTGAGATCAGCCTTTCACACTGAGGACAGAAAATGATGGGACAGCTCCTATGCAGAATGAATTGAAAGTTGAGGGTGTCTTGTCAGCCCCTTAACAAATAGGGATACTCCCTTAAGGAATAATCAGTAAATTATAATGCATCCTAGAGTTGGGAAAATTTTCAAAAGAAAAGTGGTACTTATTAGTCTGGAGTTGAGGCTACACAATAACCATGTATCTAGTGAGTCCTCAAACAGAGCACTTGAGCCTCAAAAAGAAAGAGGTCTGATCAGACAGCGATAGGTTCTTTTGAAAGAGTTATAATCAGCAGTTAGGCACAAAGGGCTCCCTCTATGCCTCATGACACTGTGAGTTCCCTGGATCGCAGTGCAGAACAAATGACATATCCGACAAATATGAATATTTTACTATGAGTCGTGATATTTCCGACAATGAAATATCCGGCATTTTGTTTATAACCCACGCATCAGCCTTAGGCATTTCAAATCCCCTCTCTCCTAGATTTCCCCAATAGTGTGAGGTATGTGCTGAGGGTTTATTTCTAGTTCCAGAAGCTAAATATTGCGATACACTTGCATGCTCATGTGCACACATGAGCATGAGTTAGTGTTAGAACAGTATAGTCAACATCCTTACTGGGAGGGAAACATGTCCCTGAAAACAACATAATTGGCACTGGGAATAGTTCTTCATGCCATCATACAAGAACAGCATCAGACTCCTCTCATCCCTATTGTGCATTGATCCTAACTGCATTTTTTTAAAGGGAGATTTTATTACAGGCATCTACCCATGACAGAAGCCTTAAAACTCTGTTTTCCCCAACATGACTCATAGTAAAATAGAAGAGCAGTTTTATGATCTTCCAACCAACAACTGTAAGGGGTGGCAAGGTGAATCTCTTTTCCAGCCACAAGTGTGTAATACAATAAAAGAGTCTTGCCCTCAGACACTAACGGGCTAGGAGGTGGGCAGGACGCAGGCCAGAAGATGGCGCACTTTACTAAAACATGTGAATTTGGGGGTTGGCAGGGGGTGAGGGGGGGTGGGTTCTCCACTTTCTCAAAAAGAAATCGATTTATTAAGGAAATTTATTTGCCTTCCTCTGAGAAATCAGGACAGATCCATCATCCTCGGTGTCCTTCCCTCTGCTACAAACTTCTAAGAGTTACCATCATTCGGCGATAATGATCACGTTTACCAGATGCTCCTCAATGCCCCCTCCCCCCAACCCACCCCCCTTCTGTGAAACTGGAACCATGTTTCTTGTGTCCGTATCACCAGTGTTCACATGGTATCTGGCATGCAAGCTTTTAGAATGCTGAGCACCCAGAATGGGCTGCGTGCCCAGAAAGCTACTGGGGAGGGGAGGCTGTTGGAAAGATGACCCCAGCCAAGGTCCAAATGGGAAATACTGACCTTAAGGCCAGAGTTCTTTCAAGAGGAGACCAAAGAGGAAGGCACCGATGGGTGGGACCTGAAGGAATCTCTCTGCCAGTCCTCCCTCCATTAGATCTGTGTGTTCTAGTTGTTTGCCTGACTTTCCTTTTGATGCAAGTCTCTGTGGAAATGATCTGGCTTTCTCATCCCTGTGTTCTGGGAGCACCTCCTATACTGAGCGCTGGTACTCAGTAAAGAGCTGTTCAACTTCTGTGAATACCTGTTCTAGGTGGGCCTGTCAAAAGAAACACGTAGACTGAATTTCTCAGAGGCAGGAACATTCCAATCTTGAGCAAGTAACCAGGAGGAGTTGGGCTGCTCTCAGGTCCTTAATCCAGCCTCACTCCTGGGCTCCTCCCAGGTCAGTTGACGTCACTCTAAACCAGTTTCACTCTGAACCCTGAGGACACTCTCTCTTCTTCACAATAAGCCTGGCAGTTTGCTCTCCAGCCTTTCTGACAGGATTTCCTCCCACCACCTCAGCTCTGCAGTGGACATTCTTCTCGAACACTCACAGGTGAGATGGCCACAGTCCAGGGCATGGCCTGGATTTCCTAAATCCTGGCGCCAAGTAACTTCCCTCACTCACATTCATTTTCCCCTTTTGACTTGTTTATTCTGTGACCCCAACACACTTTCCCTTTCCTGGACTGAAGATTATTGTGTTTAATTTCTTGAACTCCTAAGAAAAAAAGCATCTGATAACTCTATGGAGGTGGTCACAGACCCTCGTTTGCTACATAGACTGAGAGCATGAATAAGTTACTTTACCTGGAACCTCCCTGCTCAGAGAGGCTGGGGCTTATCTGGCCATGTCTTGAGGGAGGATTGAGTTATATGACCTCCATTTTCCCTGTCTGCTCCAACCCTCTGGGATTCCAAGTGAATCAGAACACTGTCTCCTTGGCCCCCAGTGATCCTAGCCTAGAGGTTGGCAAATGTTTTCTGTAAAGGACCAGATAGCAAATACTTAGGCTTGGCGGACGATAAGGTCTCTGTTGCAACTACTCTAGTTTGTTGTTGTAACATGGATACAGCCACAGACAATGACATAAACGAATAAGCATGATTGTATTGCATAAAACTTTGTGGACACTGAAATTGGAATTTCATGTCATTTAGATTTTTTTAAATCATTAAAACTGTAAAAATCTCCAGTATTAATGTTGTGTTCTTGACTATGGTCAGTATTTTGTGCATTACATCTCTACTTATTTATCCTACATTTGGCTTAATGACCATACAAAAACTAGAGACAGGCCACGTTTGCTGCCCTGTTCAAGACCTCCAGGTCAGAAAGGCAAGGAGTTCAAATACTTTCTTAACTACTCATTTTGTGACCCTAAGCAAACTGAAGTTCTGATGCCTGAGACTCATCTGCATAATGGAAATCTTATCTACCTTGATGAGAATTAGAAGTAGTACAGGTCAGTGCTTAGTGAACAGTGGAGACTCAATAAATGGGCCTTCCTTTTGCAGTCAAAGTTCAGCCTGAAGTGAACATCTGATATGCAAAGACAGAAGCAGCTTTCTCTCTACTTTGTGAGAACCTATCAATGTCACCAAGGTGGCTATTTCCATGGCTCAGGATACAGGTTTCTGTGTAATAGTCAAACAGCGAAAGGCTAAGTAAGGACCTTCTCCCTCAGAAGATTTTGTGGCTTTGGGATACTCTGGTCCCACAGAGCTCAAGTAGCCAAGCCAGTTATTTTTTTTTTCCCCTTCTTCTGCCTTCCACCCCCAACTCCAGTTCAAGCCGTGGTTTCTCAGTCTAGTTGTGTAGGACGTAGCTCCCTGGCCCATGCTGGTATTATGAGCCTTGTGCCCCCCCCAACCCCCCTGCTGAGGCAGTTGGTCACCAGTGGACTCACAGCTGCTCTCCCAGGCTGCCGGCCGAAGTAAGCTAGTTTTGAATGTGAAGTGATAGCTCCTGCCTTCTTGGAAGGGGAAGACTGCAGAGCCCCAAACATGTCAGCTAATGAGAAGCCTCAGGCATGGGACCATTTGCTTAGAGGCTGGGTTCAAAGGCTGAGGGAGCCCGCGCTGCTGATGCTTCGGCCAAGGTCAAGGAGTGGTAACCACACGCTGTAAGAGATTCTTTTCCATGGGGTTGGGGAACAGGGTGGTCCCCAGCAAGTCCTGATTCTGGTCCAGAGGTGGCTGAGATGATAACCTGAGCCAGAAGTAACCTAGATCATTTTTGTAGTCGCCACAGCTCTTCTGTGGTGGGGGTGGTTAGCTAGGGCAGGTTCTCCCTCTGAATCAGTCTTGGTTGCAGAAGCCTATCTAAAGGCACGCAGAAATGTTCAAAACACTCTGTACTGTGTGTTCTCATCTTCATTTGAAAGTGTATCTATTTGTATGAAGGAAAAATGCTGGGACAATAAATCAAAATAATACTGGTGTTACCTCTCGGTAGTGAGGAACTTAGGATTTCTCTCTGTTTTTGTTTTACTACGAATAAACACGGATGACAGGAATTAGAGAAATCTACAGACTAAGTGAGTGGATAGGGGAATGGGTGTGCTTAGTAAACAGTGGGAACTCAATCAGTGGGCCTTCTTTTTGCAGTCAAGTTTCAGCCTGAAGTGAGCACTTGATATGCAAGGACAGAAGCAGCTTTCTCTCCACTCTGTCAGAACCTATGGTCCCTGCAAGCCAAGATGAGGGGTGTCACAGAAAAGGGATTAAAGATGTCCCATCCTCTGCAGGAGAAAGGGCATTGGGATCCCTGGGCACCAGGCAAGGCAGCAGCAGCAGAAATCCAGGTGAGAGACTCTCAGAGGGTGGGAAACACTGGTCACCCCCCAAGAGAGGTTGTCTAAGAAGACAGAAGAAATTTTATTGCACCCATACTAAAGTACAGACACAAATATTTGAAAGGTAGTACCATTTTATTTAGTGTTATAGGAAATTTTAGGTTACTTCCTTAAAAACAAAGAGAAATTCAAAATTCCCAAAGTAAAGCAGGAAATAATTCGATAATCCAAAAACACTGAGCGATCCTTCAGTTGGAGGAAGAGGTAATGTGAGTAGCTCACATGTTAGATACCGAGAAACTCGAGTTGAGGTTGGTATGGATACTAGGAGGTTAAATTCTCCACCTAAGGCAATTAATCTTTCAGTCTTGAGGGATAAGTAACTAGTAGTTCTAAAAAAGAAAAAAGCGTCAATTGGGAGAAGGAACCCAGTGAGGGAAGATCCTGCATAATTTAACATTAAATTGCCTCTGGCCTTCAATACAGCATGTGGCTGAGTGGCATGGACCTTCCTTCTGCTACGCCCTTTGGAGCTCCCACTGTTAGCAAGGCTGGAACCACACACATGTATCCCACTCATGCATGCATGCCCGCACACACCTCTCCACTCAGGTCATCAGCTGTTCTGCATGACGAAGGGCAGACTTTGTTGCTCCTCCATTCTGCCACCCTCATGAAATTCACAGGAATAAAAGGAGAGGGCAGGACACCTGTCAAAGTCCAAGGAATGAGATGATACGAAACAACCAGGCACATAATTGATGTTTCTTCAGGGAGCTGATCTCCAATTGAAGTTCACGGCAAGGTGTCTGGTATTTAATCTGGTGCCTCAAGTCCTGACTGTTTTCTGGAGGCTGCCAAGCAAGGCCAAGACGAGAGCTGCTCCTGCTTCTCCAGAGCTCAGCCTCTTCCCCGGGCCCAGCAGTTCGGTGAGCATTCACAGCAGCCAGAGGCAAGGCCCAGTTCTCCTTGTGTAGAGGGGCGTATGCCCTCAGACACACACCAGTTCTAGGAGTCCAGCACCCCCACTCACCGAGCCCTGCTACCGGCTCAGAGCAGGCTAAAGCTTTTCCTGGATAAATTCTCCCTCAAAGTAGAGTCCTCAAGGACAGTTGTTAACGAATGACCTTCAGGTTATCTACTTTGAGAAATACAGGAATGATATAAATTGAATTTTTTTTCTAGCAGTGGTAGAAGCCAGACACCCTTGAAGTAAATTGTCCTTCATTCTCCAGAGTTCCCAAGTGGCATTTCAGAGCACAGGAATTCACTCCTCCACCCACGTGTCCCTCTCAAACACTGACCAAGGTACGGCTATCCCCAAGGTCCTAGCAACAGATATCTCCGAACCAACCACTTCCCGTGAACAGTGCAGGCAGGTCTCCACATCCGCTCTTCAAAGGAGAAACCATTCAGAGCACATCTGCCCCCAGTGCACTTGGGTTATCACAGTCAAAATACATTTATATCAAGTAAAAAACATGTTGCAGAACAAATATATACATTTTCAGAGTTCAAGTGACTATGCAGTTCTCTTTGTAGGTATGTTAATAGATTTCATACCACTACAAAAACACAAGTCATCTGAGAAGTTTACAGTGGTCCCCAGTACTGTGGGAGAGTATTAAATAAAATAGCTTAGATAATTAAAGGCTAATTAGGTAAATCAAGTTACAGTATCATCCTTAAGATTAAAGTGCTCCGATACAACTAAGGTTGCAACAAACGTGATCCTGAAAAGGAATTCTGCCACCAACAATCTTGCCTCTTAACCTCAATATCACAAGAACATACATAGAAAGAGATTCCCAATTTAATAACTGCTAGGATTGCTATCCCTTCCCACCCCATTGGCCTGTGATATTCCTCCCCCAGGAAAAAGTCAAGATCTGATGAGATTCTGTCACAACCGGCAGAAAAAATGAGTAACATGGAAACATTTTAATTCCAGTATTCGGAGTGGCTGGTGAGATCAGCTGGTTAGAGCATGGTGCTAATAGCACCAACATTGCTGGTTCGATCCCCACATGGGCCACTGTGAGCTGTGCCCTCCTTAAAAAATAAAAATAAAATAAAAAGAATAATAGTAACAATAATTCCAGTATTAGGTTACCAACAATGAAATTACCTGAAGAATCTGAACTGGTGCCATTAGTTAAGAAGGGGGCAAGTGTCCTAGTTTTAAAAAATATGTGTATTAATCTAGTTTTAAAAATACAGCAATCCAAAAATAAGGATCATCTTCTTGCTCTTCATAATTTTATGAAAACGGGGGGAAATGCTAGGAAGTGCTGACAAGGAAACCAGGGAGCCAAGCCAAGACACGGGGAGAAAGGCCACCAGAATCGTACCAAAATCATTCCCCACCTGGTGGAACCATCAAAGCACTGACTGGGAAAAAAAAACAAAAAACAGGAAGAGTAATAAGATGATAAAAATGCCAAATGCCCTGTTCACCAAAAAAAAAAAAAAAAAAAAAAAAGGCACTGACTGGGCCATTCTAGCCAGCAGGAACCCTGCTATCATGAGAGAATGGACTTTGACTACCTCCCCGCCAACCCATTCCCCTGTTCTACTTCTTATATCTCCATACAAGAGTCCTGTGGATCTACACAGAGCACATTTTAAGGCTAGAGAGTAGTGGAAGCTGATGTTTAGAAAGGCAGCTTGTTCAAAACATAAAAGGCACACTCAGAGGCTTTTCTTAAACTCCTCTGCTCCAGTCAAAACAACAAGACCAAGTCTAAGCTCAGGACGTTGATGTGGTATCAAAATTTAGCATCTAACAACCAGAAAGCCATGCGTGAGTGATTCGAAAGCCAAAAGTGTGTGTAACACAGCACCAACTGCATGGTCCTTCTCATTTCAGCCCAAGATTAATGACTGGGAGATACGTATTTTAGAATCTCAATATCAAAGAAAGAAAACCCCAGTGTTAAAATACATTAACACCCTGGAGCCATCTGAATCTCTGGGCCAGGATTAGATCTTATGACCGTGTCTTTGGTCCGGGCATAAAATATTTATAACATAGTTAAAGGCACAGTGGCATTTAAAAACAAAACCCTGGGAACGTACAGTAAAAGATTCATTGTAATAATTAACCTGGTTTCAATTGGTAGAACTGACTCCTGCCAGATAACATGCAAGGGCGATGGTGACTTGGAGCCTGTACGCTGGTTCTCAGGCATACGAAGTCCTTGACCTCAGGAGGAGGTGGAAACAAACTCACAGAAACATTTCAGTGTCGTGAGCTGGCCATTCACATCTTTCCTGCTTTTCTGCCAACCTGAGCTGGAACTCGGAGGATGTTGGGTGTTTCTTCCATGACCCTGACGAGCAGATTGTCTATGTAGTCTTCCAGCTCACGGACCTGGAACTCCTTCTTGCTTATTGTCTCCTTCTGTTTGAGAACCAACTGGATCAGCTCATCGTGGGTTAGCTGTGCATAAGCAAACGCAGGGTCCGAGGGGTTGTATTTCTTTGGAAAGGTAAAGAAGGGAGGGGGGAGGAAAGGGATAAAGTCAGTAAAGTCTAAATATCTAAAAGAAGTAACAAAAGAGGAAAATGTTATTAGTGAGCTGAGTCTCCTGTTTTCAATTTAGGTGGAAAACAGGTGGGTAACTGATGAAGTTTTCTTTTTTAGTATTTAAAAAATTAGTTTCAGGTGTAAAAAACAACGTACTAGTTAGACATTTACACCCCTGTAAAAAACAAATGATAACCCCTGATGAAGTGATAATCCCGATGAGGTTTCTGTAGAGGGCCAGAGAGAAAACACTGTAGGCTTCGCAGGCCATGCGTGGCCTTTGTTGAATGCTTGCCTTTGTTGTTTTGTTTGTTTTGTTTTATGACCTTTCAAAAATGTAAAATCCATACTTGGTTCACAGGCTGTCGACCTCTGGACTAGAGTCTGGGTTTGGGGTTTTTAGAAACATAATACTCTGTGTATACTAGGAGCTAGCACAACCAAATATCAACGCACAGTTGAGAGCTGAGCCCCAAGCTAAGGTAGCTTATAAAGAAACGCCAGTGATAGAAGGTGCAGGAGGTGATGCTTTCCTCCCAATACAACTGGTAGCCATTTATCCTTCACAGTCTATGACTACCTCAGCTACACTCAGAAGGATTTGGTCATGCACTGGTCACTCAGAGACCCCATTTTAAGTCATTCATACTGAAAAACATATGCAGAGTCAAGCTAAGTGCCACCACACCACAGCAGTCACCCTCAGACATCGATGGCATACCCTCTGGGTAACATAGCAGCCTGTGCCAGGGCTGAGGAGTCCCACTCCTGATGAGGGCAGGAGCCCTGAGGAGTTACATCATCAGTATTTATAATCTGGGATGACCGAGTCCACCTGCAAACTGACCAGGCCCGAACCATAAGGAAACACAAGATAAGGATCATATAACAAATAACATGTCATACCAAATCTCCAGGAAGAGGAAAACTAAACTAACTTTTCCTGAAATTTGTGGCTCAGGAGATTTGTAAGTTTAAAGAAACAAGGTCCTGGGACAACCTCAAGATAATTTTGCCTGCAGACCTGTGAGGCAATCACATTTTCACTGTCCTGAGGGCCTAATGGTTTCACTTAGGAAGGCTAAGAGGCCATCGTCTGTAAGAAGCTAGGTCAAGAGCAGCGTCAACACTCTGACACGGCGTGATGGAAGGTCCTATCTAGTCCAGTGACACAAATGGCCTACATAAGCCAGAATTCTGAGAGAAATCCCATCCCTCTTGTCCTGGCTTGGAAGGAAAGAACAATGATTGCAAAACTAGCTCAGAAGCACACACTGACATTTTCACATACAGAGCAGGTTCTAATCTAACACAGGCTGCACAGAAACAGGTGAGATGTTGGACCACTTGTGAAAAACTGCTTCTCCTTTCACTCTTTTTTTTAAACTTGTTGAAGGCATACATGCCCAGGGTACCTCCTCTGGACCTCAATCATTCTATTGGTGATTTCCAAACCATCTTCAACCAAAACATTATATATCTGGTAAAGAAGTCTGAAGATTGGTAGTTCAACATGTGAAGGTAACTAACACTACTGAAATAACTTAAAACAGGTTAAGATGATAAATTTTATGTTTTTTTTAAGTTTTAAAGCAATTTTTTAAAAAGTTGAGTGTCTGTTTACAAAAAGCAGTTTGCAAACAATAGGCAAGAATAGTTCTCAAGGATGTTTAGATTACACCTCTGTCACATAAGGATGTTATTCATTCAAAAACATTGACTACATAAGATACTCTGTAAGAGAGTCTGGGAGACAGATGAAGAAGCTGACACCTGGAGGGGGACCAGCAGGTACTTCTCGAGAGTAGGAACCAGATCCCCACAGTGTCTGACACACATGTGGGTTCAATGACCGTAAGCTGAATTTCAGGAAGTTGGAGTTCAAAAGAGGTACGTGCTCTAGGAGCTGGACAAACAAGAGACCAGGGCGACACAGGTGATCAGACAAGCTTTAAAGATGGAGTGACATCTGAACTAAACCTTGGAAATGAATTACAATTAATTCCCTCTCCCAATAACAGGATTTTCTTTTTAATTACAAAAGTAGTATTTGCTCATCATGGAAAATCTCAAATACAGAAGAGGGGAAAAATTATTACCTATAACTCCATCATGTAGCATTTGGGTCTCCTTCTTTCTTAATTTTCCTGGGTTTCTTTATGGTACCTTTTACAACTTTAACATCATACAGAATGTAATTTTATAGCTTCTTTATATTATTATTTTGTAAGCATTTTCCCATCATTAAATTTTGGCAAAAATTGCTTTTTAAATGGATGCTTAAAATTTCATTATATTTTAACCATCTCTCTTTTGCTAGGTATTAAGGTTGTTTTCCATTTTCACAGTCATATAATAATATTTTAGTGGAAATTTATTAACACAAATCTTTGGTCATATCTCTAAATATTTCCTTAAGATAAATGCATAGAATTCAAAAGGCATGCACACTTAAGGTATCTCATACAAACTGTCAAACAACTATTCAGTTCAGATTCCATAATCCAAAGGGGAAAGTACGTAGGACTTTGAAATCATTACACAATTCCACGTATGTGATGATTTAAAAAGTTATAAAACAATTCAGCATTACAGAAAGTAGAGAGGAAGAAATGTAAAGAAAATACTCATTAATCCAAGAAATAATAGTGTCCATTGTCACATATCTCCTTTCAGGATTTTTTTCTCCATAGTTGTAATGAGAATGATGAATATTCAAACTGTGTCCAACTTTTCCATATAATATAACAGATGATTTTTGGATATAGTTGGCTGTATTATTTTAAAATGGAAGTAGTGAAGCCACCTGAGTAAATAATGTACTCCTCGTTATAAATCACCTATAAAGGATGGAGATCCTAACCCCCCCACACCCCAGCCCTCCCACCCCAAATAATCCATTATAGTAATGATTTGGCTAGCTTTTCATTACTTAAGTTATGCAATTTCTTTCTCTAACCTCTCTCTTACTTTGCAACATTCCAAAGAGTAGTTATTTTTATAAATATTGTTTATGCTTAGTACAAAGCATCTATTATATGGCCAGCCAACAGCAGTCTCCAGGAAACTTTCCATATTTACTCAGTTATTTACTAGGTATGGTCCAAGAGCAAGAGCTTTGTTGCAGGCAGGCAGTGGGGCTTACAAATCATGAGCAAATAAGCAGCAGTTGCCTTTGTTTTTATTAAATATAAATCCTTTTTTATTTTATTTTATTGGGGAATAATTGGGGTACAGTGTGTTTCTCCAGGGCCCATCAGCTCCAAGTCGTTGTCCTTCAATCTAGTTGTGGAGGGCGCAGCTCACTGGATTCAAACCAGCAACTATGTTGTTCAGAGTTCACGCTCTAACCAACTAAGTTATCCGGCCACCCCCTTGCCTTTGTTTTAAGGCAAGTTATTCTCTCAGTAAGGCCCGGAAGATAAGCCCCTGATTAAACAATCTTTGAAGAGTAAATGAAATGGAAGCCAAGGTCTTGCTCACTTTCTGAAAGCTAGGCTTCGTTTCTCTTTGGAGCCAAGCTGCATTCCACAGTAAAAGGAAGAAGGGATGGGAGGCAACTAAATGACTTTAGTTTTCATTATTGTCCCTTTTATGCTGTTCTTTTGTCTAATTTCCTGGTAAATATTGTTAACTCCAGGAAGACAAGTGCTGCCTCTTCTACACAACCACATAAGCCACCCAAGCTGAGCTAGTTAAGTTATGGTACATTTTTACGCTAGGGCTAAAAACATAGTAGATACACAGTTCTGGCTACAGCTGGTAATTGTGAGAATTATCCTGTCAGCATGTACTACAAGGGAAGAGAAGGCAAGACGGCTAGAAGATCTAACTTGTTTTCAGCAACAATTCGTTATTATTACTCAGCCTCTTTACCTGAAACTCAGCTCTCCAGCTTTCAGTGAAATGTGAACCCAGTTCCTGGTGGTGTAGGTGCACTGGGGCCAGGCAGTAACAACCATCTAGTACTTAAAAAATGCTTGCAGGAGTGCAGGATATGTGAACAAAAAGTTTTATTTTAAAAACACAAAAACTACATGATGTCCTGGAGTCCACAAGACGGTAAAATCTAAGAGTAAATGAAACTTTCAGATGCCCTGAACTAAAACAGAAATAATGTTTATTTTTACTGACTATGGTCCCCAGTAGTCATTTAGGAAATTTCTCTCCACATATTTGAAACACAACACATCCTTGCCCACTAATGGTCACCAATCACTTGGTAATTCATTCTGATAATGAGTCAAAGACCACACATCTGCAACAAGTATTCGAAATCCTTCTGATTTTAGAACCAAAAGGGGCAGGATGAAGACACTCTAAAGCAGAAATCACCTGGGAGGCTGATTTTGTTTTTGTTGGGAGTGTTGTTTTTTTTAAATGCTAGCCCAAGTTGATTTTTAAGAGGAGAGACCCTCTAATACAGCAATATTCTTCCTGGAAATTTAGCTTAAGAAAATAATCTAAAGGAGAGTTCTATGCGAGAAATTGTTGACTACAGTGTTATTCATCTTGAAAAACAGAAAACATAAAGTTGTATACCTGAAATTTATATAATGTTATTAATAATATTATCTCAATAAATTTAATTTAAAAAAATAAAACAGAAAACAACCTAAATATCCAATAATAGGGAAATGGTTAAGTGAATACTGGTATAACCATTTCAAAAAATAATTAATTAGCAACATGCAAAAATGCTTATGATATACTACTAAGTGAAAGAGAAAAAGAACTGAAGAGTGTTTCCATGCAGGTAAATGAGGTGGAAAAGCATCATTTTGCGATTACCGTATTCATCAATGGATAGTAAATCCTGTGACTCCAAGGTTGATAAAGACTGGCTATTTTCATAGTCTGAAATTTCTTATTAATTGTAAAGGGAAAAACAGCAACCTTACCCCGAGGAACCTGGGTGGACACTACCTAAACTAAATCCTGGGAGTTAACACTTCCCCTGCTGGCACTGACTGATACAACGTGCCTTTTTATGTGAAGCACTGAGAAGGACACGTTATTTGTATAATTAATTCCTGTCAAGAATGCATAACCGCAACCAAACTAGGAGGAAATATCAGACAAATCCAAACTGAGGAAAATTCTACAAAACAACTGGTCTATAATCTTAAAAAATATCTTGAAAGTCAAAAAAGGCTGAGGAACTATTCCAGAATAAAGGAGACTAGAGAGATAAGACAAATAAACATAATGAGGGAATCCTGGATCGGGTCCTACACTGGGGGGAGGGGGAATCCTAAAAGGGACATTAATGGGACAGTTGGTGAAAATGAGAAAAGAGTACCACATCAATGTTAAATTTCTTGATTTTGATAAATGTTCTTATTCTTAGGAATTCCACACCTAAGTATTTAGGCGTAAGAAAAGCATGATATAAACAACTTACTCTCAAATGGTTCAGAACAAAAAAAGGTGAATATACAAAGAGAGAACAAAGAGGGAGGGGGAGAGAAGGGAAGAGAGTGAAAAAAGTAAATCTGGTAAAATGTTAACGATTGGTGAATTGGGATGAAAGGTGTACAGGAGTTCTTTGTACTATTCTTGCAACTTTTGTTTTTAATTTGAAATTATTTCAGAATAAAGTTACAAAAAAGTATATTTATGCAATGATTACAACTACAAGAATTTTACATTCTTGCCAAAAGATAAGAAAGGGTACATGGGAAAATGAAAATATCTCATTTGAATGGGCCAGATGGTGGGTGACATTTTCTTCTCATTAAAGAGCAGTACCGATGTCAATCATGTTACTTGAGACACACAAAAATGCAACAACAACCAAATAACTGTTATAAAGGAAAAGTAATTATTCAGTGGAAAATTTAGGGGCTTTCAAAGACACGAGACGTATGGTTAAGTTACTCCTAGTTATTACCCGCTGCCCAAGGAGATGTATACAATGGTGACTCTAGAAATGAGTTATTTTGTAGATCCCTAACTAACATGCCTACTTCTTAGAGAAGACATACCTTCATCATGGCTTCATTGATCAAGTTCTCACTGATGATAGTGGCAGACCCCAAGCTGGGGTTAGCACCCTTGGTGGCTGTTGTGTTCATTGGCTTCACAGGATGAAGTCTAAAGAGAAGAGGAAAGGATCCTTAGATCTTTCTGTAACAGTAAAACTAAGACACTGCTCATCTCCAAGATTGCAGCCAGCTAGAGAGACAAGCAGGAGAGCGGTGACAGGCTCTAACACACACCAACATTCCTGTGGAAAAGAAAGCAGTCAGCACTGGCAGCCATATGCAAGCCAACAAAGCGCAGCCTTAGAGCCAAGTGTTCTGACATCCCACGAGCCTCCTGTCCTCGTTATCAATGTCAGGAAAATATTAAAGACAGTATCCTACTGTTGGAGGCAACTACAGCCTAGGACTCCACGGTGGGACTCCCTGCAGAGCCTTCTGTTCTTCAACGGTAAAGAAAGAGTTCAGAACAAACATGCCAGCTTCACACTGGGCAGGGCTTAAAGGAGACTGGAAACACTGCTAGGTTCTACCACTCAATCTCAGTTGGTTTCTCAAACCATTGAAATACTGGTCACAGTACATCTCTGCAATCTGAGAGCTCCGAATCTGACAGTGCAGAACAATTCCTAAACTAATTTTGAAGACTACTATATTCTTGCTGTAAACACAGGAGCATCTTGAGGTATTTCCACCACAGGAGACAGCCCTTTGAAAATAGGCCCTACCAGCAAAACAGGTAGGTTGTACCATCAGAACATCTGCGCCATTAGAAAGCCATAACCTCTGCAGGCAACAAGCAAAGGGGAATATTGCTCACATTTATGAAAACAATCTTCCCCAACTCTCACCTGTGCTTGGCTGACCCAGTTCCAGCTGAGACTGGATGTGTCTCCGAGGGTGAGACCCAGGCCTGAAGAAGCGGCTTCCTCTTGCCAGAATTTTCCACTTTACCAGGGAGGCCCTCTGCTGTTGCTTTTTTTTGAGATTCTGCTGTACTGGTGTGGTGAGTGTCAGAGTGTGGATAGCTGAGAAAAGAGTGTGTGGCAGGAAAGGTCTCAGAAAAGGAGGGGCTGGAGATAGGAGAATCCAGGGCCACGTCAGGAGGCTGACTTGGCCTCCCATCTCCCATCAGTTTTTCCTCCTCACCATCGCCAGGACCTGGCAGCTGTTTATCCAAGAGTGAGCTCTTGCCAAGATATGGTTTGTGAATTCCTAAAGCTGTAGTCTGCTCTGAAGAGGCCCTAAGAGACCCTTCGGGTGCTTCTGGCCTGAGGTCATGCAGGCTCTCTGCGGGCACTGCCAACCCACGTGTCTCGCCACTCAGCACCTTTTCCTTTTCAGGATGGGCAGGTAACATGCTCAAGGAAGAAGCTCCTACTTCCACAGTTACCACCTTTGCTCTCTCTCTGTCATCTTCAACCTCATCTACTCTTTCATCATCCGACGCGACTTCAGGAATGGAAGGAAGGGTCAGCTCAGCCATGATTGGAGATTTAACATCTGGGGGAGACTGAAGGTCACTCAGAGGATCAGACAATAGACCTTCATGGTCACTGGCTTTGCTCTGATTTTGAGCCATGAGTGTATCGTCTCCCTCAATCCTGAAGAGTGGAATGCCTTTCCCTGAGCTTGCTTCACTCGCTGGGCCTTCTGAGACACTCTCCTCATGAGAGGGGAGGGGAAGGTGATCCACCATGGCAGCTGGTACACCAGAACTCAGCGGCCTGGGTTCAGTCACAACTTCCCTCTCAGAGTCTTCTGTGTGGGAAGACTCAGCAGACTCTCTGTCACACACACTGCCAGTGGCAGCCCCTTCCTGCCTCCGCTCCTGAGGCTTACTTTTGTCCTTTTCAACCAGTCCAGTGGACTTCTCCACCTCCTCTTCCACAAAGAGCTGCTCAGAAAATGACACATGCTTCTTGATTTTCTTTCTGCCCTCACTGACATTCAAACCTATCTCTTCATGTCTCCGCATCACAGAGTCAAGTGGGGGGACCGATTCCCCCACGTGAAGAGGAGGTACCACTTGTTTAACTCCGGAAGTCATTCCGCCAACCCTAACTTTGTTCTCCTCAGAAGACCCAGACTGACTCTCCAAGTCTGTGTTTACCCCTATCAGAGGCTTCCCTGCTGGGTTTTCCAACCTGCTCCTTCTCACTGAAAGGGCAAATGTTGCATCTTGGGTCCCTTCGGGTGAAGGGACATAGTCTTCTTTTTTAGTGGGAAACTTCAGAAGTTCCTCTTCTTGTTGCCCCATATCAGGCTGCTTCAGGAGAGATGTTTCTGAGTTATCACCACTTGTATTCTTCTCTGTGTCTATCTCACTGGTCGTCCCCACTGGAGAATCTTCCATCGCTTTATACACTGGAATGGGGGTCTGTTTGGAAAGTGATCCCAAGGCACAAGAAACAGCGTTTGGAACTTGTGTTAAACTCTCCTTTGGCAATTCTACTTTAATGAGCAAAGATGGTTCGTCAGAACCAGCCTGGTCCTGGTCGATGGAAGGCCAGCTTTTAACAGGAGTGGAGGTGGAAATGGGAGCTGCTATGGGAGATGAGAAAGAGGAGAAGACAGAAGGAGAGTCTGAGGACTGTGTCTCTGACTCATGCCCCAACTGAGAAGGGACAGGTGTCTGACCAGAACTGGAAGGAAGAACAGACAAAAAGACAGGTGAGTCAGGGGAAGGAGAAGGTGGAAGCCTGGCTGTGGGTTGGACCTCTGGAGACACTTCCAGTCTGCAAAAAGGACAAAATAAAATCTGCAGGTCAGTTGCAGATGCTGCATGAGAGGCAACAAACATGCAAAAATAAAGCTGTTCAAAAGGAGAGCGCTTATTTTATATTTGAGGCAGTGCCTTAAGAAGTTAAAGGAGGAACACCAATATTTAACA
Source organism: Rhinolophus sinicus (assembly GCF_057876585.1). Taxonomy (NCBI): domain Eukaryota; kingdom Metazoa; phylum Chordata; class Mammalia; order Chiroptera; family Rhinolophidae; genus Rhinolophus; species Rhinolophus sinicus. The sequence goes on from NC_142516.1 coordinate 131,766,741, forward strand.
TACAAAAGGGACACTATTATCACCAAGCACATCTGCCACACAAAGGGCTTTGCAACAGAAACAGAAAGATCCAGGTAAAGCAACAGCCCACAGTTTCTTTTGGTGATACACAAAAAGCATCTAAAAAAGTTCAAAGCAGTAAAAGATGCACAAGGAAACACACACAGAGATTCTGAAGAGGAACAGTTTGTGTGAGTCTGTGCGTGTCTGTGTGAAACAAAGTAAGCAGAATCTCAAAAACAAGTCTCTCCCACCCCAGACCACAGAAATACTGTAAGTGAATGTGAATCATGCTGAAAAGCAGAAACCCCCAGGACTCACTCAGGCTCTTGCAACAAGGTGCAGAGTAAACACAGAGAGAACTGTCACAGGCGCTTGAGAGTGGACCAACGGTCTCTTATGACCCCAAACCAGTGCCAAAGAGCAAGGAGGAAAGATAACATCAGTCTCAAAGGGAAATGTGTGAAAAACTTCATAAATACAGCTCCTGCAGAGACCACACCCAAAACCTTGTATTCCCAACTTGCAACACTCAGTCTGCTACATACCATGGCACCCCCCTGGGGTCTGATTATCGCATGAGAAAGGCCAAGACTTACCGAGGTTTAACGGCTTTGGTCTGGGGAGCCCTTGCAGAGGGAACAGGAGGTGTTGGTTCAGGCTTGGGCTTTGGGTCAGCTTCTGGTTCTGTGATCTGCACTTCTTCAAAGAGGACCGAGGATTTACCTCGTCCAGAGACAACGGCTGTAGTATCCTTCTCAGATCTTTTCGCAAGGTCTTCCATAGACCCCTGCCCATCCTCGCTAAGCATGCCTTCCTTCTCCTTCCCTGGGATGACAGCAGAGCTTTCGCCTTCACTGCCCTTCGCCACATCCTTCTTTCCTGTCACCAGAGAAAGCAAAGAGGACTTCTTGTTTTCGTGCTTCTTGCTCTCTTTGGTTTCTTTCACAGCCTCCAATTTCACTGGAGCTGTGTTTTCCCTAATGTCCCCACTGACTGGTGGCCAGGAGGGCGGCAGAGACATGGATTTTGCAGAGTTCTTTGTGGAAGACTCAGAGAGCTGCCTGTCAGAAGACACTGCACCGCCTTCCCCAGGCTCCTTCCAAGACCGAGGAGTCAGGTTTTCTGTAGATGAGAATAAATGCTTCTTCCTGAAGCCCTGGGGGGACGGCGAAGAAGAAGGGGTGCTGTCCTTGGTCTCACTCTTGCCTTCTGGCTGCTCCATGTAAACATGGTTCCCGTTGATACAGACATTAGAGCGGGAAAGGGAGTCATTCTTAGACCGAAGGCCACCAAGAAAGGAGAGACCTTCCTTCTTGGGAAGGCTGAAGTTGATCTGGTTCTGCTGCTTAGGATCTGCACTTACTGTTCTCTTGTGAGACATGACTATGGGAAGAAAGACAAAGAAAGGGGAACAAGAAGTTAAATGAGTGGTTCACAACTGGAGGGAGTTGGTATTTTTCCTGTTTGAATACATTTTTGATTGTCACATCTGGGTGGGGGCGTGCTACTGGTATCTAGCAGGCAGAGACCAGGGATGCTCCTAAAGGTCACACAACGCATGGGACAGCCCCTCACAACAAAAAATTATCTGGCCCTAACTAGGAGTAGTGCTAAGGTTGAGAAACCCTTCATTTAACCAGCGAAAAGGGCAGCACTCTTGGTAGAGTAGCAGACTCTGGCCACCAGTGGAGATTTGGTCATTGAAGTTGAAGTTCAAAATACACTGCTAATTCAGAGTTCAAGGGACTGGATTCCTCAGCTTTCAGTAGGGAGGTAGCCCATGTGATTTATATCCATCATTAGGAGTTCAATAAATACCTGATGAATTAATAAAATATCAGAATTACAGCAAGGTTTCATGGTTTTACCCTTAATTAAAAACCCCTGGATGTACTCATTCTGTTAGCTCCAGAAGCTTGTAGGAACATACATCAGTTAGAAAGCCAGACATTTTGGAAAAGGAATTTACATATTCTTAGAAATCTGAGGGCTTAGAAATAGAGAAAGCTTCCTAACCAAAAAATCCATCATCATCACCACCATTACCACCACCATCACCACGGCCGCCAGCACCACCACCATCATCATTTTAGTAATTGAGAAGCTGAATTAAAGTATTTCTCTTAAGATTTGTTTTTTGTCTTTGTTTTTTCTCTCTCAAAGCAAAGTAACTTAAGGTGAGGGAGAGAGGCCAAGTAAGAAAGAGGAGGAGGAAACTCACTGTCGAAGGCAGAGGAGGATTCATCCTCGTTCTCATCATCCTCCCACCGTGACGGAAAGTCTCCAGGACGAAGCAGAACTTTGTCTGACTTTGAAGTCGGCAGGACAGACATGGATTGGGAAAGTGGTGTTTTCTGCAAATTAGACTTGGAAAACAAGGTCTTAAGCTTTGACTTCTTTTTCTTGTCTTTTGAAGAAGATTCATCATCACTGTCAGCTGAGGGTGTCGTGCTGGGGACAATGGCTGAAGCAGTATCTGATGCACTGTCCTTATGCTTCCCCTTGATCTTGTCCTTCAGCTTCCCAAATGGATTCCTAGATTTGTCTTTCACGGAAAGGTCAAACATGCTAGCAGTCATGTTGTTTCTCATAAATTGAATGTCAACCTCAATTTCTCCTCGCTCTTTATCCTTCTTTCCTGGTTTGGATTTCAAGGTGTACCACCTACAAGGAGAAAGGCTGAGTGGTTACCTTTGAACTGAAGAGCCTAAAACAATGTTCACAACCCCCACTAACTGGCCTCTCCGCTCTGCTATTACCAACTTCTTAGACAAACATATTCTTATGTTCTCTTCTTTGGGGAGTGGAGGGTCATGTGGGGGATAAGGGCAGAACTTGTAGTTGTGTTTTTGAGAAGACACCCACTAGGCAAAGAGGATCTGATTTTGTACTTAGTGTATCGTCACCTAAAATCTTGGTTCAATGAAGAGCTATTTCTAAAAATAAAATAAATAAAATACACATTCCATCAAATCATTTCCTATGACTGGTATTTTCCTTCAATAGAGTAAAAATGCAAAGATCATACACAAATAGTTAAGAAGGCAGAATGCAAATTTACAAGTAAATCTCAGAGAAAAGCAAGAATTTGTAGAATAGTATCTGCCAGGGAGTAATGGAAAAATATAAAACAGAGTAAAAACATACATACATATTTTTTAAAGAGTGCAATAAATCAGTCACAAAGTGACAAGTATTATATGATTCCACTTATATGAGGTCCTAGAGTAGTCAAATTCATAGAGACAGAAAGGAGAATGGTGGTTGCCAAGAGCTGGCGGAAGAAGCAATGAATGGGGTGTTAGTATTTAATGGGTACAGAGTTTCAGTTGGGGAAAATAAAAAAGTTTTGGAAATGGATGGTGGTGATGGTTGCACAACAATATGAATGTACTTAATGCCACAGAACTATACACTTAAAAATGGTTAAGGTAGTAAATTTTGTTATATATTACAATTGTTTACCACAATTAAAAAAAAAAAAGACAGAAACGGAAAGCAGGCATTCTTCCCTAGCTTAATCATCAGAAAGAGGAATATTTCAAACACTATTGAAAGTATTTCACTTGGTCATTTGCAAATTACTTCAAGATATGGCAAGTGATATTATAGCAGTCCAACTCCATTGAAAGACAAACTTCAGAAAAAGGAAATCTCTCCTTGGAATTTCCTAGCTGGTGAACTGAAAGAATGTGAGCCCGATTAATAGCATGACCACTACAGAACAAACAGCTCCAAAGACATGGTCATCTGACAGCCAGCCCCACAAAACTGACAAACCCACATTCTAATGTTCTTTTTAGTGACCTATTTAAGAGCTGAGGGCCATGGGCTTTAAAGGAAATGATGGTTTTGCCCACATACTCACAATTTCCTCTTTCACTTTCAGCCTGCCTTGCTCACAGGTCAGACCACTGCCCCCACTATTTTAGCTCATTCTACACTTAACGGAAAGGAGCGGAGGGAAGTAGAAACCTAACACTTAAATAGCACCTACAGCATAACTGGCACTATAGACACTTAGAAACATCCTCATTTAAGTCTCACAAGAATGACATTGCTTTATTTCAAAATGGGATGTTATACCCATTTTACAGATAAAGAAGTTGAGTCTCACAAGTGAGGTAATTGGTACAGGTCTTACAACTATTAAGAGGCATAGCTGGATTCTGAATCAGCTCTGCATTTCTCCAGAGTTCCCACTGTGTCTCTTACACCAAGATTTTTACTTTGGGCCCCCTCCTAACTCATCTTTGATGGGCCACCTTTTGTAACACACAGAGAGGAGGGTTTAGATTTAAATTCTTTCTGGGGAAAAGTTAAGCTTCTAATTTAAATGTCCTAAGATGAAAGAAAGGGGAAAACCCTACCATAGCTTGCCATCAGTCATAAATCATAGGATTTCATAAAGTCCAATGTACAAAGTCATCAAGAATAACTTAAACTGCATTATCAAAAAACAGCCAGGATCTGAGAAAATATGTGAGCTCTGATTTTGGACCTTGAGGAGAAAGCTTTTATGGTTTTAACCACAATCCACAGCAGGAGAGGGAGGGGAGATGGCAAGGTCCTTAAAGACAATCCTGCCCCAGCCAGCCTAGTGTCTTTCCCAGGACCTCGCTTGGAATACTTTGCATATTTGTCACTTAAATGTTGAGAGGATTATTTGTATTTTTCTCTTCTGAGAGTCATGTGCTAAATGGTAGCCTTGGTGACAAAGAGTGGTTAGCTTTTGTAAATATCAATTGTGTGCACCTGAAAAGGGGAAGTTGCTGAAAGCTGAATGCGGAGGCTCAGATGACAACACCAGCCGACTGCTTCACCACTCCACCCTGGGGAGGAGAGTCCGTCAGGGCCTTCTCCCAGTTCTTCCACACAGCCTCTCCTGTTAGCCCTCCCAGGGGATTCGAAGACAGTACACACCTTCAAAGAATGCCTCTCGACTGTTCCTGGGACCAGGCCCACCTTTCCAAAAATATGAGTGCCAAAGTCTGTTTATTTTGAGCGAAGCTACCATCACTCTAGAATCCTCCCTGAGGGCCTATTATTTCCTGATGCACAGGTTCAACCCCCAGGTGCTAAAATAGGATTTGTTTTGGAAACTTCCAACACCACTAGGAGGTGTGAACACACACTTCACCAACTAGTCATGTGGCTTATTTTGACAAGCAAACCTAAAACCAAACACCAGGTGGTCAAGAAGAGCCACAAGCCTCTTCTTCCATCCAAGTACTAACCAGGCCCGACCCTGCTTAGCTTCCGAGATCAGACGAGATCGGGCGCGTTCAGGGTGGTATGGCCGTAGACCACAAGCCTCTTCTTAAGGATGAGAAAGGCAGACTGGATCACAGGCAGGTAAGCATCCCATGCAAATGTTCAGAATTTTTAAAAATCTGTGCTGGGTATTAAAGCTACAAAGGAAGACAGGAATTGTTTCTTCTACTATCAATATTATCCTTATCAATATTCAAACAGTTTAAGCAAGGGATATTTGACACAAGCATAATATGATAACAAGAGTAAAAGCCACAATCCATAAATGTCTCACCCTAAGAAATCCCAAACCAGAACATGGTTGTGGGTTTTAACATTTAAGCGTCAATTCAGTTTTTCAGTGTTTCTGTCCATGTGCTTTTTAGTTCACTTAATTCCAATACCTCACGGAAGTAGTTCATAAATAATAAAGCCCCGGCATGGCCACACAGCATGTGATGTCAGTAGGGTGTGTTCTAGCATTACCTTTCACATAGGCCCAGGAAGCTTGCATTATCTCAGAAATCAGGGCTGGGTTCATTTTCCTAGTCCAAAGGGCAGAGAACAGAAAGAAAGCCATAATCCCAATGTAGTAAGTTTATTTTTAAGCCTATTTCTGGAATAACCCTGCAACCTATCAAAAAAAAAATATATATATACATATATATACATATATATACATATATATCAAATGATCCCTTCTATAAGCAAAGACTTATTTTACTTATAATTAAAATTCAGTTAAAAAATTACAAGAATTTCTGAATACATAAAAAGTGACAAGAAACTTATATAAAATATACTTTTAGGTAACAACAGGCATGGGGTAAAAATTTAAATCATACAAAATGGAACAGAATGAAAACTTCATCCTTCTTATGGCTCCATACTCCTCAGGTAAGTGATGGTCTTGGGCATATACAGCAAAAATGCGTAGTACCCAAAAAGGCTGCCCTCCTGTTTGGGGGGATTTGGGGTTTGGGATTTTTTGGTTAAACAGAAGACAGTAGCTGAAAACACAGAAAATTTCATTTAAGTCGTCTACACTTTCAAAAAGATGTGTTATAACACCAGTAGGGAATGTAAAAAAGAATGAACTCTGCAGGAAGGAAAAGAGGCTGCAGGACACAGGATCTGACCCCGCCCCGCCCCAGTGGCCGGGTTGGGGAGCTACTGCCTGGGTCTGCATTGTAAAATCTCCTGGGCTTTGAAACAGTCATTTTGAGGACAGCTAAAACCATCCAACCATGCCCAATTCTCAGGGCTGATTTGCTTCAGAACGTACAGTTTCTCAAACACATGAAAAGCTGGTCCCAGGGGGCGTTCTTTCCACTGGAATGTGGCAGGGTGAGGGCAGTGTGGCTCCTGCTCTTAGGAAATGAGAAGTGCAGACACTCAGGATTACAGTTGTAAAGGGCTGACTGGTATGTCTCAAAAATAATCTTTCTGCAGCTGATGCAAACATGTTTTCCTTTTAAAACATTCCTGAGGGCAGACACGTACAGAGAAGTGATGGCTTCAAGGATTTGGTTCAAATACTTTTACGTGCCAGGCACTGGAAACACAAAATGAAGCCAGATTTGCCCTAAAAAGCTTACCTTCCAGTGGGATAGAGAGTGGGCTTACAAACATCATCACAAAGTGTTTGCGACATTGGAACAACTGCTGCCTTTTCTTTCTAACTTTGAAGCATGAGAAAATAATTAGGCATGAAAAGAAACTCCTGCTCAAGTTAGGGTCACCACAAATGAGGACTCTCTCGCACAAACGTGGTTCTCAGCTAATTTAAATCCCAGCTGAGAACCACCTACTTAAGGGATCCAGAAAAAGGAATTAACATTGTGTCCTTGTATTGGATAGAGAAAGACCACAGCTCTACCAGTTACTTCAACATTTTAATGTGTTAGTGTTAAGTTCAAGGGAGCCTTGTCTATAGACTCGAGGGTCAGTGGTGGGCTGCCTGTTTCCTTTCCCTGCAAAATCTCAACCACGACTTACAGCATGACTCATCACCTAAGTCATCACGTAAACCAAGCATCGTGACACAGAGGATTAGGGCCCCAGGTGAGGAAAGAAGCAGGAAGAGTAGAACAGCACCTGATGTGGTGTCTGAGACTGAGGACGCACTGATCTTAGATGAAGAAATTTTTAAAAGCAGTTCGTTGGTTAATTGTCTTCCCCAGGGAATAAAAATAAGGCTGAAAGTCTTGTAGAGTTAACAGTTGAGAACATCTAAAAGGTTTCTGAAAAGAAGTGATCGCATGTGGGTAAAAATGTCCAGACTCTTCTCTTAGTAGCCTAGAAGCAATGCACAGCAAACAGGGACAGAAATGTTAATAACCTATAAAACATTTGTGGTGTGTACACTGCAGAAGCTAAGCAGTTTAACCAGTTTTGTTGTTGACCAAGGTGGTTAGCCATCATTACCTAACTCTGAATACAGAATTCCCAATCAGCCAACCTCACCTTCCTAGGTTGACCTTCCCCGCTGCCCACTGTCAACTGCTTGGAAGAACTTGTAGTAAATCATGAGTGGCAAATGGATCATTTTTGACCCAAATCCCTAAAACAGCCATTCTAATGGCACCAAAAGGCTGTCTGTAGCACCAAACTCAATCCTAAAAGCTTATAAATGACATGGTAAAGAAGAGAGAATATAAAAAATGGGTTGAAAATGCTTTCGTTCCTTTCCACATTATTTGCTGTACAGAAATTCTCTTAGGAAATAATCAATACAGGTTATAGAAAAATTTTTAAATATATATTTTTAAAATTGACTCACTCATGCTAATCTATTACTTTTTTTTTTTTTTTTAAGATTTTATTGGGGAAGGGGAACAGTGTGTATTTCCAGGATTTTATTGGGGAACTGTGTGTTTTTCCCAGGGTCCATCAGCTCCAAGTCAAGTCGCCGTCCTTCAATCTTAGTTGTGGAGGGAGCAGCTCAGCTCCAAGTCCAGTCGCCATTTTCAATCTTAGTTGCAGAGGGCGCAGCCCACCATCCCATGCGGGAATTGAACCCGGCAATCCTGTTGTTGAGAGCTTGTACTCTAACCAACTGAGCCATCGGCCACCCCTGACTATCACTTTTTTATGTATTTTCTTGAAGTCTTTTTCCTGTATATTTTAACAAGCACTAGCTGAGAGACTTTAGGCAAGTTACATAACCTCTCTGTGGCTCAGTCTCCTGCTCTGAAACAGGGTTAAAAGCATCTACTTCATAAGAATGTTATGAAGATTAAATGGCTTAATATATGTGAAGTGCTTAGAACAGTGCCTGGTGTTAATAAGCATTCGATAAGTGTTAGCTATAATTATTACTTAGTTGTAACCAGAGTACACAGGCAATTGTATTCATAGCATATTACACACCACTGTCTTATAGTCTCCATACTCATCAATTCTAATGACTGTATGATAGTCTGTCAAATACATATATACCAGCTTACCCATTCAGAGGGTTCTCAAAAGGGAATCTAAGATACCAACCAATCTGACTGATTGTATTCTTAGGTGTCCAAACTTATCCATCAAATACAAATAACAATGATTTGTGTTAGAAGGGAGTAGGAAAAGACTCAATGACAAAATTGGTTTGTACTACATACATAATTTCCAAAATTATAAAGTACATAAGAATTTTTAAAATATCATGATTGGTGTATATTTTCTGGTGTATATTGAGAGATTTAATGATCCTCAGCTAGAACTCTTCAGGGTTTCTACATAGGCAGGAGAGACAAGAAACAGAGGGCTTCCAAACTATTTCAGAGAGATGCCAAGATTACATAATTGACTGAAGTATAAGGATCAAGACATGTTTTCTAAGTTGAAAGCAATACTAAAACTCCTTCTAGGTAAAGACTAAAAAGGAAATAGTGAAGCAAGGGTCTTTATGACTTTGATTAAATTTAGTTTTAAATTCTAGCTGTAGAAATATTTCTCTCTTTCTATATACATATATATATATACATATTAATACATATGTGGATACACACACACACACACACACACACACACACACACCTCAGAAACATAGCCTTTCATCCACATAATCAGCAACCCCCGAGGCAGCAGAGGACAGTAGCCGGACCTGACTAATGGTCACAGGGTCTGGACCTCTCTCAGGCTAAAGATAACATCTTGACCTAAGTTAGGTATCAGCTCCTGAGAACTAAGGTGGAACAACCCCCTGGCTACTTTCCTATGAGACTGGACAGTGGGACTCTGGAAAATACCCCAGAACTGTTCTCAAGACCTGAAGAAATGATTCATTACCCTTACCTTAGTTCCGACCAATCAGCTCCCAACACGACCCGGAACCCCTAACTCAAGGTGTTTTGTGATTTCTCCCTATATAATCTGTAATCTGCATGCCATCGGGGAATTCGGGCTTTTGAGCATTAGCTCTTTTGGATGGTACCATTCATCAATAAAATAGCCAGTATTTCTCAACTGCAATTCTTGTTGCTTAGTGTTTGGCTCTGCCAGCACCGAGTGGATGAACTCTTTCTGTTCTATAACAATAGCAAGCATCAGTATTTCAAGATTCTCTAAGAATTAGAAAAATTAACCACGTCAGTCCACATCTGCAATCATTTACTGACCAATTTTTTAACTTGATCATATCTCAGAAAGCCACAAACGTTAATATTCTACCATCAGATCAGGTATCTCCTCTCCTACGCACATGTAAATGCTACTGCTGTATTTATTTTATTTGGTCTGCCAAAGGATAGTCTCATGGCAACCTCGGGGTCCTTTATCATTCATGCAGAGACTATAAGGATGGAAAAAGAAAATGCTATGGTTTGGTTCACCAACTCTTTTTTTTCCAATTATATTTGACATTCAATATTATTTTATATTAGTTTCATGTGAACAGCACAGTGGTTACATATTTATATAACTTACGAAGTGATCCCCCCAACTAGTCTAGTACCCACCTGGCAGTTATTACATTATTGACTATATTCCCTATGCTGTATTTTACATCCCCATGACTATTTTGTTAACTACCAATTTGTACTTCTTAATCCCTCACCATTTGGTTCACCATCTCTTGACCAGGACAAAAGAAGACAAACTTTAGCATGACAGACATCAAAGAATATGTAGCCCATTCTCCACCCCACAGACTCACACACTCTTCTCTATGAGGGTTTCTGGCAAGGAAGCGGAGTATCTATGATTTATCTTATAATCAAGTTAAGTCCCAAAAAGAAGAAGAAGGAAAAAAAAAACAACAACCCCACACCAAGAACATTTTAAAATCCTGTTTTAACAACAAATGATTCGTACAACTGAAAAGTTCCATTGGTACAAAGGGAAAATCCCACAGGACTGGTGCTGCAGGAGGCGACACCCTTGAAGAAATATCCCAAGACCCAGCCTGCTGCTGGGGCTCAGCACACAGGCCATCCATTCTTCATGATCACAAGAGGCCTTTTCAGACCAGGCTTTCTGGAAGCCTTAATTGTCCTACCTAGGCTGGCCATGTCGTTTTTAATAAAAGAGTACTTATTTAAAAAGTGAAGTGTGCAGCAGCCACACCTCTAGAAGCGTTTTTCTGGGATTTCTTATAAATGCCTTCCCTCTACTCCATTCAGGGACCAACATTCAGGAAAAGACACTTAATTACCACTGCCTTTTTTCTCTCCACAGGCACATTCCTAAATGTGTCCCTCAGGGACACCCTGGAAACTAAAGTCGGTGATTTTTCTCTAACAGATTATCTACAGACTTCTCCCTGCAGGAAAGGAATTTCTTGTCTCATTAGCGACTAAAAGTGGCTCCTTTGCCAAAGGCATCATTAGCTACCAAGCTGCAGAAGGCAACCTGCTTCTTCAGTGTACAAAAAGGGCACGAGAGAGCAAGCCTACCCCAAACTGGGAAACCGAAAAAGCAGAGCTTTGACTTCAGACTTTGGACACCCCTAGTCTTTAATCCACTGGGCTAAATGTAAGATTAAACAGTTCTCCGCGTCCACACAGGCGAACGACCGCCTGCCCTGTGCCTAAGGGACTGCAAGCACTCACTAACTCAGAGATGCTTATGAGGCCTGCGATGGGTCACACAGCAAAGACAAGACCAAAGTGGTCCCTGGCCAGGGGAGAAGCAGGCAAAAGACAGGCTTGGTCTCCTGCTGAGCCAGCTGGGCCATGAGATCTGACCCAGGACACGTTAAGGTGAGTAGAACCCACTCGCCAAGTTTTTTCCAAGACAAATGATCTTGGCAGCAGACTGGTTTTCTTCAGAAGCCACTACAAGGGTCTGGCTATTGATTTTGGAATTCAAAGGCCTAAAATTTAGAGACCTACACCAGACCAAAGGCCACCCACAGAATTGTTCTGAGGTGAAGATAAGGCCTAAAATGGCCTCCTAGCACTCTCTCTATCTGGGCTAGGGCTTCCTAATTGTTCTGGAGATAAGCCAAAACCAGCCACCCTCCAGAAAGTATAGGGCGAGAAATGTAGTTTTCTAGGATGGATGGCAATTAAATATTCCCCTATAGTGTTTTAATAGATACCTAAGATTATTTTTATAGGGTAGGACGAGTGAGATCAGCAAATATATGTTGGAACTGACTGCATTTTAATCTGCACATGCAATGCGTTTAATGTAATTATAACATTTTTTAGTTAATAACTACAATTAAAATGACATATCAGATACTATTTATAAAATCCTCCCACTTATGGTAGTTATAGAAATATAATTGAAGTCTTTGTATCCAAAAGGAAGTTTAAGCAAAAGGAAAAAAGCACAGGACTCTTGTACACTTATCTTTCTTAATGTGAAAAACATTTAAATGGTTGGCTTACTGGCCTCCAGAATTTTATTTTTCATTCGTGGGTTTATTTTTCCTAATTTTATGTACTATTTTTCCTTTTCTTAGTCCTATATTCCTTGAAGCAGCTGTGTTGGAGCACACCAGTGAGACTACGTCAGCTACGCTATTACAAAACAAAGACTCAGCCTGTATTAAAACTGTAAATACTTGAAGACACACATACACACCCTGGTCTCAATGGTGTTTCCTACTAATTCACTCTAACAGCAGACTCAACTCAAAGGTGTCACTGCCCAAAACTGTCTTTGTAATGGTGACCTCACTCTAGTATCATAGTGACTGTTGGGGAAAGAAAACAGCCACCACTTCCTGGTTCATTTTCAACAGCAAGCTCTCCTTATTTTATTTGTTCATTCGTATCACTTCCTCTCATTCACTCCCGCCCACATTCAATCTATCACAAATCAGGCCAATTGAGATTCCAAAATATGTCTGAAATCCACCCACCTCTGTCCATCTCCACGGCCACCACCATAGTCTAAGCCACCACTACTGGCCACCTGGATTACTACAATGACCTCCCATTTTGTCTGTTTCCAGGCTAGGCCTCTTCAGATTCATTCTCTGCCCAATAGCCACAGTGATTTTTAACAAAGTAGATCACATCACCCCTGCTCTTAATACTCAGTGGCTTCCCCCATTGCTCTTAAATAAAGCCCTGCCTTCTTCTTCAGCCTCTCAAGCTTCCTAGGTTCCTGCCTCAAGGCCTTTGTACAGATTGCCCCCTTACAAGGCCCCCTTCCTTCACTTTTCACTAGAAAAATTCCTCTCTATTCTTCAGGTCTCTGCTGCTATCTGCAGTCTCCTTTTTTTTTTTTTTTTTTTAAAGATTCCACTGGGGAAGGGGAACAGGACTTTATTGGGGAACAGAGTATACTTCTGGGACTTTTTTCAAGTCAAGTTGTTGTTCTTTCAATCTTAGTTGTGGAGGGCACAGCTCAGCTCCAGGGCCATTTGCCGTTGTTAGTTGCAGGGGAAACAGCCCACCATTGCTTGTGGGAGTCAAGGAATCGAACTGGCAACCTTGTGGCTGAGAGCCCACGCTCCAACCTTGTGGTTGGAGAGCCCACGCTCCAACCAACTGAGCCATCCAGCACTGGCCCAGGTGGGAATCGAACCAGCAACCTTGGGCATCAGGAGCACGGAGCTCCAACCACCTGAGCCACCGGGCCGGCCCCAGTCTCCTTCTTTAAAACATGTGCTTTCTGCTCTTTTCTCTTATGATACCCTGTTCTCTTCCTCCACAGTACTTATCACCATACGTGATTATTTATTTATGTGTTCTTTTGTTTAATGTTTAGTATCTTCCCTGACAAGGCTCTGAGCTTCCTGAAAGCAGAGATCATGTCTGTTTTGGTCACCAATATTTACAATGTATACCCAGTACCTGGCACACAGTAGGTATTAAAAACTATTTATGAAAACTATGGATGAACTTTAAAGACAAGGAAAAAAAAAACCTCAGAACTTTCCCCATGCTAATTGAATGTCTTACAAATGAAATCATAATCAAATAATAGCATTAAAAACACAAAGGAACATCTTTCACAGTATCAAAACAATGAGTTAAGGTAAGTAACTTCCCCCTTCTTGGTCATTTCATTCTATTGCCATAAGCAGGTTATGGTTTATTCCAGAACAGACAGAGAATTGTCTTGGGCATTGAGCTATCAGTTTCCTACAATGGAGTGGGAGGGGACGGTGGCAGGGTGAGAGGCGGGAGGGTTTCCAGTAAGGCCCAATATTATCTTTAAGGGGAATCCCACGAAAGGAAAAACTTAACCAGTGACAACATCGCTCAAATTTTCCAGTCTGTTACGAAAAACCTAAGTGTGCTTAGGAAACCTAAAGGTATGAGCACAACCTAAGGCATTTATTTCCCTGCATCCACCTGTCCCAGAAAAACAACTCTCTACCGCTTATTTTTTTTTAATAACCCACATTTTCTTTGTCAACTTATTACAGCATCTTATTACACTTACAGTTCTTCAAAATAGCTAACCTTTATTAATATCAAAGATTTTTTTCATATACAACCAAATTCCCTCTTAAATCTTAAAGAGATATAAGAAAGTGACTATCACACTCTCTTCGTATCGGAAAGACTATTAAAGTGTTAAGTTTTATGAATATTTAATTACACAATGGCCTTCCAGTCACCAGCCTGAATAAATATTTCTTTTAACCTGTCTTCAACAGGTAATTTCCCCAAATGTTGCTCTTAGTATCCTAAAAAGGTTTTCTTTATGTCAATGTAGGACCCCAAACTACATGAGATTATAGAGTTGAGCAGGGAATCCATGTTAGTCACCTGATTCTACCCCTCAGTTTCATATCTGTTTTATGACCATGAGACTTAACTGATTTCCATTTAACCAAGGCCCAAGTGAGACCCCAAGTCTTTAACAGGTAAGTATAAGTGCAAAACCAATTCATTTCTATTTCTTCCTAATTAAAGGGGCTGTGCACTCTTCCCTATTAAATGTATGCTATCTATATGTCAGCCTCTGTTTGATGTTTCAAAGATGTGTGTCATCACACTAAATTTGAGGTCTGCAAAATCTGAGTCATTATAAAAAGCTTATTCTCTTGACTCCAAATATATGGTGGATGGGAGCTTATCAAGAAAACAAATACAAATATTAGTACAGTTAGCTCTTTATGCCTTGAGTTTTAGCTTCTGGACCCATGACAAAAGTCATACTCTATAGCAGCAATCTTCTTTGCACATACACACAAACCTAAAGACCAAGATTTGAGCTTTTGTTTTGTTTCTGGTTTTTAATATCTAAAGTGGAGTCAAACCATTAATAACTGGTTCAAATAACTTTCCTAGCCCAACCAATTTCATTCTGTTAAAGTTCCGTCTCTCAGTATATATTGCATTCTCCAAATCTCAGCTGTCTTGAGCACCCAAGTGAGGTACCCAGGCATCAGACAGGCTTAGTTTAACTGGGTTCCCCCCAGCACCTTGGAAAGTCCCAAGAAGTGATAGATGGAAAGCATGCAGTTTCACCTACTGCTAGAGGAGCAAAGAAGCCTTCCATTGCAGTTTATAAAAAAAATCCGTCAACTAAGCACCATTTTCCTACAAGCTGATACTGTGACTAAGTGGTAATCAGCTCAAATAATAGAGACAAGAGTAACCATCTAGGTTTAGGATTACACTGGAGAGGATGAGAAAATGAAGATGAAGACTAAACCCTTCCTGAAATAGGGAGGTTTTCTTTCCTCACAAAGCAGTAACAGAACCTTTTGCATCTATACACGGGTTCCATTAATCCAGGAACCCAGAAAGAGCTTACAAACATCAATTAAGTCAGGCAACAAGCTCCATTTATAAATAGGGAAACTTGGGTGTTCAGAGACCAAGCAGCCAGAAGCCCATCAATGAGTCAGGACCAGAGTGGCCACCAGACCCAGGAATCTAGAGTCCCCATCTCTGGCAGGGAGATGTGGTCTTTCAAGAAAATAAAACGTTCCTATAAGAAACAGATGGCAGAGACAGATGATAATATCCACACATCTTGGTCTGGAACCAGACAAAGGACTGCCAACAGTGCCCAATTAAAGCTGGAAAGGAAGCCAACCCAAGGCCCCAAATAGCATTTAATCAAATGGAAAATTAGCATTGCTTCAGCCCCTCCTTAGCAAAGACACTGCTCACCTTATGGTTTGTAAGTTGATGCCATGAAGATACCCCATCAATCCTCACCTCAAGGCTCTCTATTTTTATCTGATTTGAGTTCAGAAATGCCCATTCACCTTTGGCCAGATAAGCGAATCAGGTATTACATTTGCAAGCATGCATGCTGAAACTGGACCTACCTTACAGAAAAGGGAGTCTGGTAACTTCATACCCTCTGGTTTTTCCTGTCTCCTTCACAAGGGAAAGTTAAAATACTGTTTATATCTAAAACACACAATGTGAATCAGTGTGCTTCATAAACTGTAGGGGTAGGTGGTCGTATGATTGGCTTGTATATTTAAGGTCCAGCAAAGCAACCAATTAAGCTACCTGAGGCTAGCTTTTGGTATTCTAGATGAGCATAATCGAATGTTCCATAATCAAATGCTCCATTCCAAACACCTGTGAAAGAGAACCACTAACACCCTGGAGTGAAATGGGTTTTGCCCAGCTTTCCTGCAGATATGGTAACACAGAACTTTTGACTGGGAGCTACAGGTGAGCACCTATCTGTAGGTAGTAGGACCAGAGAGAACTTGACAAACTCCAAAGAAAAACAATGCCTACTTCCCAGGTCCACTTGGCCAAGGGCAGACCCTGGCTCCAGCCATCTCTGGGAAATCCTTACTAATTTGCGGCCCAGGGCAAACAGGGTTAATATTTTTCAGTCTGAAAGTTAAGACCAAGCTGTTCCAGCATTGTAGAAGATGGGGGAGGGGGAGCAAATTCTCTTCACCAACCCCTTAGGTGGTGGTGAGGTGGAGGTGAGAGATGGCCATCGCAGGACAATCTGCATTCCCCACTCCCCAGCCCCCATGTCCACCCACCCCACACTGTATTGTCCTTGCTCCTTCCCTGGCTGAGCCTCTAGGGCTAGGGAGTGTCAGAGTTTCACTCCACCATTGAATCCTCACTGCTCATTGGCCCAGTCAGTCTGAGCTTAGTGTCCAGTTCAGTGAAATACCCAGGCGGCTTTCCACATAAGCTAATGAGTGTATCAAATATACATACTACCCACACTAATAATAACAGGAATTCGTCTGCCCAGATGTATTTTCAAATCACCAAAAATTCGTTTAAGTGCTTACTAAGTTCCAGGCGCTGAGCGACGTCCTGAAGAATCAAAAACTCCCCAGGTACCCCCACTGCTTTCAGAGCCCACATACTGGGAGAGCTGGGGTGGGACAGCCGAAAGAGAAGTTGAAGCTAGGTGAGCACGCTACTACTGGTCCAGGGGACCCCTCTTTAAAAGCCTCTCTCCTCCCGTCCCCTTGGGTCACAGCAGCGCCGTGACTACAGCGCTCACTCTAAAAGGGTCTCACCGCCCAGGCCACCCCGCACTGCCCGCGCCTCCGCTCCGGGTCCTCTCCCCTGTCCCGCACTCACTGGGTCTTCCTGCGGCCCTGGTCCCGGTGCAGCTCTCGCAGGTCCACCTCCGCGCGGCCCAGGAACTTGTCGAGGCCAAGCAGCGCGCGGTGCAGCACGGTGAGCTGCAGGGTGGCAGCGGTGGCGGGTGCGGCCCCGGCGGACAGCAGAGGCGGCAGCTCGAAGGTGGCTTCCTCCCGCCACACCGGCGCACCCAGGCTGCGCTCGGACACCGAGGTGGCGTACTTCTCCTTGCCCACCTGGATCACGGCGTACGCATCACTCGTGCCCCCGGGGCCCTTGGCCCGCAGACCCCGTGCCTGCAGCACCGTCACCTGCACGTGTGTCGGGGACCACACGGCCCCAGGGCCACGGCCCCCCGAGGCCGCCAGGGACATGGTCACCACGCCGTGATCTGCTCCAAAGCGTAAAGAAGATCGCAGCAACTCGCGGCCTTTACGGCCCGCCCCGCCACCCAGGCCACTTTAAGGTTTCCGGCCACGCCCCCGCCAGGGCCCGCCTACCCTGGTACGGCCCCGCCCCCCCGCGCCTCTAGCCCCACCTGCGCGGGCCCGACCTCTGCCGCGCAAGCCCTGCAAGGCCCTCGGGCTGACGCGGCGAGTGCAGAGGCGGGGCTTAGCGAATTCTGGCTTCAGAGGTTGTAGGTGAGGGATCCCCAACTGCCACAGGTCAAACCATCCAATCGGAACTGTCTCAAGCACTGACTTGGGACTCAGACCTCATTTCCAGTCTGGCATTGCCCGCTGGCACGTGTGTGACTGCACAGATTACTTAACATCTTTTGGTCTCAGTTTCTTCATCTGTGAAATGAGATAACAATCACCTCCTGGAATTGCTATAAAAAATACTATAGCCTGGCATGTGATGATTTCTTAATAAACGGTAGCCATGAGGGTGATAATAACATGACCCCAAATTCACTGCTCTTTCTACTTTGGCCGCAGGGGTAATTACTCTGGAGGAAGGTGGGGTGGGGATGGTGCCAGGTGGGTGGCAAAGGAGGAGGATCATTTGAGGACCTGAAAAGGGGAAGGTAAAGTGGGGGGCAGGGCATGAGGTGATGTGGAGGTGTCCTATTTTGCCCTGCTTTCACCAAATAAGGTGAAGCTAACAGGCTAAGTTAGGGAAGGGGAAGAAAGAACACTGAAAACGCGATTGCCAAACCAGACGTCAGGAGCAGAGGCTCCGCCCAGCGCCAGTTCCCCATTTCTCTTGGCTGGACCCTCTTGGATTCCCCCTGCTCTTTATCTCTGGGCTCCAGTTAGTTACTTCTTTGTTCAAAATGTCCATTACATTGGCTTATTCCCTTCATTCCTAATTCCCTACTTTAAAGGAAAGGTCACTTTGAAGATTTTTAGGTTTTACTGTTAACAAAAGGCCCAGAGCAGAGAAGTGACTGATTCAAGTTCCCACAACAGAGGCAGGACTAGAACCCAGGTGTCCTGACTCCCATCCAGGGTTTATGCTGCGTCCCTTGTTTCTTCCAGATCCTCAGAACCCCAATGTTGAGATTGCTACTAGTTTCCCCCTGGTCTCTAGGCTCTCCTCCCTCCAGTCCACATGGCACATTGCTGTGCTAACTAACCTGCTTGAAATCCTACAGTGCAGCCTCACCTGCATTAATTCCATTAACTTCAGACTGAGATTTCAAGGCATTCCTATTTTGGCCCCACCCTGACTCATTCTCCTCTGTCTCCCCAAAATACTGTAGCCCAGGTAACCACCTCCAGGCCTTTACCACTTGGCTGTCCTGTGGCTGCCCTACCAACCTCTGCCTACCCAAGTTCTTCCCACTGCAAGGCTTCACTCGGGTATCTCTAAGGTTTGGCTTCCAATAGCCCCCTTTCAGGGCAGGGACCAGGTGATGACTTATTTAACTTGTCTCTTCCACACCCCAAGCAGAAACCTGGGTACACAGTAGGTCCTTGGGAACTGCTCTGGAACTGAAGAGTTTGCAGATTATTCCAGCTAACCATGAATACACAGTGTTTTCTTTTACCATGTAGGAAGTTACCACACAGACTTTATGCCTCAGATTTGCAATTGAGGGCAGCTTACAGTATGGGAAAAGCCTGTTTAGTATGTTGTAAACATTTAATGGTGATCAGAAGGGGAAAGGAAAGAAGGCACCAGACATGTAAATGGCAGGAAAGCCTAACAGACAGAACTCTGTTGTTTTGGTGATATTTTCCCTTCATGATGATCTGTTAACCTCATTCAACCTCATGGCTCCATTCATTACCATAAAGATTGATTGAAAACTTACTTTGTGCTAGGTGCTACCTTTGAATGAGATCTAATTCCAAGACACACTATGACAAACACTGTAAAGGAAGTCCTGTATTAACCAACTGCTTTGGTTGTTTTGAGGACAAAGTGATTTCTCTAAGTAGATGGATTTTTATAAAGGAAGTAGTATTGCCCTGGGTCCTAAAGGATATACTAGATTTGATGGACAGAAAAGGGGACATGGTGGAAGAGCATTCCAGGAGGAGAGAACAGACCAGCCTAAGCAAAGGTGTGGGGTCCAGAGAATTAATGGCATGTTTAGGGGTTATGAATACCCCATTGGGGCTGGAATGTGGACTATTTTAGGAGGGCACTGGGGGGCAGGTGGTGGAGATAAAACAGCCAAGGTAGGTGGGCCCAGATCATGCAGATCACAACCACCAGGCTAAGGAGTTTATACCAGAATGTTAGACCAGGTGAGCCAGCCTTCAGGGGATTCTGAGCGGTGGCTCGATCGGGCTGTGCTTCAGGTTGTAAGGCAGGTGTGAGCACAAGTAGCCTAGCAGCCAATGGCAGGTCACAGCCAGATAGCTTCCTTCATTTTCCCCTGGGGACATCTGCTGCAACCCCATTCTGTCCCAGCCCTTGCCCATCCTTGGTGTCTATTCTATGTTGGCACTGCATTAAATAAGGCATATGCTTCCCTCTTGGTTGTCCTACCTGTCCTGCTCCATTACATTCCAGCTGGACAAAGTCAGGGATTTAGGGTCAAAACTGACCCTGGGAGGAAAGATTTTCAACTTTGGCCTCCCCTCCTGCTCAACATTCACTCTGTTAGTGCAGCGCTCAAAAATAAAGAGAGCCAGGAATGAAACCTAGCTGGACAGGCTCGCAGACTGAGTATGACACGAAGCATTCCTTGGACAGGATTGGAGGACAAGGGGCTGGTGTGGGGAGAGTTTACGGTGCTGGTGGGAGGAAAAATTATGAGCACCTTGTGATCTCATGTGTTTGGGTTTCTGTTAGATACAAATAGGCTCTATGGTAAAAGCAGAGGTGGTAGGTTGGGGGAGGGCAAGACTGCCTGGCCACCCCAGAGAAATTGAGATCAAGGTCCTTCTCTCCAGACACTGGACACAGGCAGGGGTTAACTCAGAGGAGTGGGGTTCACTAAAGGCAGGAATTGGACATTTGTCAGAGAAGAGAGACACCAGGAGCTCTAGCATGGGGCGTGTTTAAGAGCTGGCTTACTGCTCCCTACATGCTGGGGTGGACCTTTTCTCCCCTCCTTCAGCCAGAACATACTGTCTGTCCCTCAAGACTCTCTCACTGACCGCCCTGGAGCAAGAGTCTGTCTTATCCCCATTTTACAGACCCACAGTCCCCGGTCCTGTGGCGACAGACCCCACAGGTTCACAGAATTCCAAGAGTGTTTGTAGAAACCTCCCACAGCTAGGGTGCGGCCAGACAACTGCTCTTGTCTCTCACCCCGCCTCTAGCTCAGACTGAAAGAGGAAAAGAGTTTCAATCTGCCCTGAGCACGTGGACAAGGCGCCCGGCAGGTTAGACTGGACAAGTTAGCCACCTGTCCTCTCCCAAAGCAGCAGAGCAGAGAGTGCCGGACTCCCAGTCACCGGCCTGGCCTTGGGCCTCTCTGCAGGCAGCTCACACCTGTGCAGTTAGATCGTGAGTGCAGATTGTCTTTTAGGAGCAGCTGGGAAGAATTCCCCTTTGCACAGAGCTAGAGCCCAGTGCTAGGAGTAGGGAGGCAGGACATGCCAAGGGAGGGACTTTCACTACCCTGCTAACTGCCAATCACTCCTGTCCACAACACCTTAGTATCTCCCAACTGTGGGAACACTAACTCAAAAATCACCTCTGGGGACTTTGGGTGGGTTAATGAGTTATCCCAAGGGAGGAGCAGAAAGGGGAGAGGAATGGCAGCTTGTCTTTCTCCTTTGCCTCAGACTCTCAGGTGTGGTGACAAAAGTCCACACACATGACTCATTCACTGGGGTGCTTGATAAACAGCCTTTTGGCTTCTTCAGGGTTTTGGCTTCTCCAGGCCCACTCCACTGACCAAGGAGACTACCTTCCAGGTGTAGGCTCTAGGAGCAAAGGCTTCCTGCCTCATGGACAGACGATGGTCTCAACAGGCAAATGGTTTACCCTACAATCCTGTTGACAGTATTGCTTTGTTTACAAAACTTGCATCATCGGTAACACAAAGGTATTATCTTTCCATCTTGTCAAGTCCCTTCAAGAAGGCTCCTGAATCAATCCCACAACTAAAAGGCTATAGAGAGTGTGTACCCCTTACCTTCCCACTTTCTGCACAAAGCCTTCCCTCTGACTCTCCCTTCAGAATTGTTTCTTGTTTCCTAGCTTATTTCTTGCACTCTGATTCAGCCATTGTTTTATTCACTTGCAAACATCTCAAAGGCAGGAAATGTGGTCCCCACCATTTCTAGTTCTCCCAATTCCCTGCAAATAGAAGGTAGCTCAAGTTAAGTAGAAAGGATATACCGTAAATGACTTAAGTCATCAGCATTAATCCACTCATCCCTGCTACTGCTACTTTAGCACTACCCCGTATAATCATCTTTTTAAAATATAAGGTTTATTTTGTCTTATTATAAAAGAAATATGTGTTTATTATATATGCAAGCCATACTCCATCTTTCCAGAATCAGTTTCATGGCAGAGAGGGGGAAAGCAGAAGTTTTGACTGTCTAGTCCTCCATGAATTGTCCCATTGGAAGCTCCCCCTCAGGGTCTTATTCTCTTCCTGGCCTCTCTCATACATGCCATGAGCCTCCACTTTCTCAATTGCTGGGACTTCTGGACACAGATCCCACCATAGCAGAGCTGGCCAAGAGATGGGCGTGGCTAGACCCACCATTCCTTTATTTCTCTTCCCTTTTGAAGGCACAGTGCATGGCACAGGGCTAATAGATATGTTGATTTTTTTTAAAGTATAGTTGGCATACTGTCCTATATTAGCTTCCGGTGTACTACATAGGGATTCATCATTTGTATACCTTACGATGTGATCACCACAATAAGTCCAGTAACCATCTACCACCATACAAAGTTATTACTATATTGTTGACTGTTTTCCCTGTGCTATAGATTATATCCTCATGACTTATTTATTTTATAACTGGACGTTTATACCTCCTATTCCCCTTCACTCTTTGCATCCATACCCCCACTCCCCTCCCCTCTGGCAACCATCAATTTGTTCTCTGTATCTGTGAGTCTGTTTCTGTTTTGTTTGGTATGTTGACTTTTGACCCTAAGGAATTATAATGTAGGCCTGGAGACTTAAAGCTGAGCCCAACATATTTTGCAAAATCCAAAAGGGAGCACCAGAATGACACGCTTTAATTCTAGGGGGCAACACTAGGTTTACCTGTCGCTATAGCCCTCTTAGGAATCTCTGCCCATCTTTGGGAAATCCTGTTCCTTCTACACATTCTACAATGCATAACGCTTTTCCTAAGTCTGAATCATTCACCCTGGAGTAACATTTCCCAAACCATCACCCCAACCACCCACTGGAAGTTTCAACAAGGAAGGTCAGTGACACTAAATTCTTACAGAACAGTTTGGGAACAAATTACAAATTAGCCTATTCTATGCCACAACTGGGTCCTCCAATTCAAGTTTTCTTCAAAACCTGTTAAACTGAAAATATATGCACATTTCCCAAAAACAAACATTCCTGACAGATGGAACCACCTAAACCAATAATAAAAAAAGAAAAAATTGTCATAATTTTTAATGAACATATGCATTGAAATCTAATATATTCAAAAATAGAAGAAAAATGTTTGTCCAACATAGGACCGAATTTTTAATATCAAACTGTACTAGAGCATTGTAGTATAGCTATAACAAAGGAAAGACGATGAAATGAAAATGCAGTGTAAACATTATATGGGGAAAAGTGTACAAAAGTGTGCAGCTTGTGAATTTCCATCACCTAGATCAAGAAATACAATGGGATTAGCACCTGCAAAAATCTGCCTTGAGTCCCTCCCAGTCAGTAGGCCCCTCTTTTCCAAAGGTTGCCACTATCCCAACTTCTATCCCCATAGATTGGTCTTGGTGTTTTTGAGCGTTATATACATGAATCATACATTAAATATTTATTTGGGGTCTAGCTCCTTTCTCTCATTCTCTCAGTATTATCTTCATGAGCATCACCAATGGTGTTCGTGTAGCAGTAATTTGTACCTAGTTATTGTTTTATAGTAGTCCATGGTGTGAATACGAGGTCAGACAATTAAATTCATGAACTCATCCTAGAACAAGTGCTACATACCTCATTGCTGAAGATCACTATTGTCACCTTCAAAGTACCCCCCTTGGGAAGCTATGCACTGATGCCAGCGCCTAGTCCACCCTTCAAAGCAATTTTGGAACTCTTTTTCTGGAATGGCCATCAGAGCTGTCATCATATTACCCTTGATGTCCTGAATGTCATCCAAATGTCTTCCTTTCAATATTTCCTTTATCTTCAGGTATAGAGAGAAGTCACTGGGGGCCAGATCAGGTGAGTAGGGAGGGTGTTCCAATACAGGTATTTGTTTACTGGCTCAAAACTCCCTCACAGACAATGTTGTGTGAGCAGGTGCATTGTTGTGATGCAAGAGACATGAATTGTTGGCGAAAAGATCAGGTCGTCTAACTTTTTCACGCAGCCTTTTCAGCACTTCCAAATAGTAACCTTCCAAGCAGGTTACCTGCTTGTCCAGTTGGTACAAATTCATAATAAATAATCCCTCTGATATCAAAAAAGTTTAGCAACATCATTTCCACAAGTTCACGAACTTAATTTTCAGACCTTGTATACTACAATTTATTTTTCCTTCTACAGTTGATAGGTTGTTTCTAGTTTGGGACTTGTAGTGGGCTAAGTGATGGTCCCCCAAAAGATATGTGTACATCCTAGTCCCTGGAACCTGTGAATGTTACTTTGTTTAGAAAAAAATGAGATAGAAGAAGATGTGACAAATGGAAGGAGAGGTCAGAGTGATGCAATTGCTGACTTTGAAAATGGAGGAAAAGACCATGAGCCAAAGAATGCAGCCAGCTCTACAAGCTAGAAAAGACTAGGAAACAAATTCTCCCCTCGAAACTCCAGAAGGAATGCGACCTGATGACACCTTGATTTTGCCCAGTGAGACCCAGTTTTTATTTCTGACCTCCAAAACCACAAATCTGCCTGTTTTCAAGCTGAAGGAATCTGCTGTTAGAAGATACACTGACTTTGAATGGCTACAAAGTGAATTAGAAAGACAGAGCATGGCTGTAGTTCCCCTGCTCCCTGGTAAAGCATTTTTGTGTCAACTTCCTTTTAGAGGAGATGATGGAATATTTGATGACAATTTTATTGAAGAAAGGAAGCAAGGGCTGGAGTAGTTTATAAACAAGTTCACTGGTCAGCCTCTGGCACAGAATGAATGTTGTCTTCACATGTTTTTACAGGACGAAATAATAGATAAAAGCTATACCCCATCTAAAATAAGACATGCCTGAAATTTGGTGAAAAGGGGTAAAAGAAAAACTTTCCGTGACTATTATTGATTCATCTGTACCAGTAAAAATGTTCTAACTTTTAGCATGCTGCACAGAAACTGGTACAACATCCCTTCGGTATATTAACACTCATGTTCTATTTTGTTTTGGCAGTTGACAAGAAGTTAATTTGCTTTAGTGAAAATTCCTTATTCTAGACTTTCTGTATAATAGGTCTTCCTGGCTGTTTTAACGTGGTACACACTGTAGCCTCCCAAACCTGTTACCGGTATAAGTGTACTAACTAAAGTTGCTGACTTGGTCTTATCTATACAGTTTTTGTGTCATGTTTGCTTCCTGAATCTGATTAACGAGAATATTTCTCTTCTCCCCTTTTTACTATGTGATGTTTTGACCTAATTTATGTGTAGGAGCACTACACCAGTGGTTTCCAGCACCCGACGTGGAAGATACACACTTGTGTGCAGAAAATATCTCCCTTCAGACTTGTAAAACCCTTCACCTGGGAGATTATTGAGGAAAATCTTTATATTCTGTATAAAACAAAAATCAAATTTATATACTAAAATCATTTGTCTAAAAATTTAAGTTCTTTTCAAATAAAAATAAAAATGCATTTCTGATACACAAAAATAAACCAAAATAAAAGAAAAAAATGAATTTTTGCAGATGTAATTAAGGATCTTGAGATCATTCTAGATTATCCAAGTGGGTTCTGATCCAATGACAAGTGTCCCTAAAAGAAGGAGGCAGAGGGAGGTTACACAAACAGAAAGGGACAAGACCATGAGAAGAAGGAGGCGGAGATGGAGTGATGTATCAGCCACAAGCCAAGGAATGCTGGCAGTAACTCGAAGCCGGAAGAGACAAGGAACAGAATCTGCCCCAGGGCCCCTGGAGGGAGTGCAGCCCTGATGACAACTTGATTTCAGACTTCTGGCCTCCAGAATCAATAGTGAGAAAATAAATTAATGTTGTTTTAAGCACCTAAGTTTGTGATAATTTGTTATGACAGCCACCGTAAACTAATACAGGGCTACTAGGAATAAATTTGCTATGCATTCTTGTATATATTTTGGTACATATACATAAACACACACACACCTAAGAATGGAATTGCTGGATTATAGGGTGGATATATAGTTAGTACTAAGATATATTGCCAAACAATTTTCCAAAGTAGTTACACCAATTTATATTCCCATCAGCAATGTTTGACAGATCCAGTTTCTCTACATCTTTGTGAACCTTAGAATTATCAATCATTTCTATTTTGCCCTTGGGGGGGGATATGTGGAGGTTTTAATTTGTATTTTCCTGATGACTAATAGGGTATGTGCTTGTTTATTAGCCATTTGAATGTGGTCTTTTGTGATATGCTTATTCATTTCTTTTGTCCATTTTTCTTTTCATTTGTCTGTCTTCTTATTGATTGTAATATATATTTATATAATATATATGATACCGTTGTCCAAAAAATGTAATGCAAATATCTTCTCCCACTCTATAGCTTGCCTTTCTTTTCATTTCTTTTAGTGGTGTTTTGGGGTGAAAAGAACTTCTTACTTTTAATGAAATCTTAGTTATCAATCTTTTCTTTTGTAGTTAGTGCTCTCGTGTCATTTTTAAGAAATCTTTGCTGCTCCAAAGTCATGAATATATTCTTTTCTATATTCTTCTAGAAGCATTATTTGCTTTATCTTTCACATTTAGATTAGCAATCCATCTGGAATTAATTTTGTACAGTGTTAAACATAATTTTCCAATGAAAAGATAAAATCATGCCTCTCATTACAGATATGAAAACGAACATGTTGGAATTTTATTTAACTTATTAAGAAGGAAAACTGGCAAGGTGTTTCAACCTGTTCAAAGGTGAATCCAAAGAACAGACACATTTACAAATCAAGAGTATTGAAATGATATGCAAATTGAGGCAAAACTGGTTTTTCCATGATTGGGGGGATGGTGTCCCTCCACCAAACAGAATTTATTTTCATGATTTTTGCATTCAGTTATCAGTTGCTATCAGTTCTCTACAGGTTACAGAGTTATAAAATAGATGCCATAAAATCAAAATCAGATAACCCAGAGGGTGTGCTACAGAAAATGCAGTTTTCCACTGAAGCGTGAAATTTTTCCTACCATATAGTATCAGATAGGGATCAAGAGTCTTGTTTTTTTTTCCTTTTTGTAAGTATATCTCATAGATCCAGTGCAAATTATTGAAAAACTCAGTTTTCCTCCACAAGTTCTGTCACCATTATATGTGGGTTTGTTTATGAACACTATTCAGTTCCATTAATCTATTAGTCTATTCTGGAACAAATATCACACTGTCTTAATTCATAGTTTTGTAATATATCTTGATATCTAGTAATGTAAAACCTTCAGTTTTGTCCTTTCTCCATCTAGATTTCCTGGCTATTCTTGGCCCTTTATATTTTCAGACTTGTATACATTTTGGAATCAACTTGTCAATTTCTAAAAAAAAATACCTGCTTGGGGCGGCTGGATGGTTCAGTTGGTTAGAGTGCGACCTCTCAACAACATGATTGCTCGTTCAATTCCTGGGATGGTGGGCTGCGTCCCCTGCAACTAAGATTGAAGGACGATGACTTGGAGCTGATGGTTCCTGGAGAAACATACTGTTCCCCAATATTCCCCAATAAAATTAAAAAAAAAAACCAGCTCAAATTTTGATTGCTATTGGATTGAATTTATAGGACAATTTATGGAAATTTGACATCTTTACAACATTGAATCTTCCAAACAATGAACAAGGTATGTATTTATTTATTTTTTAAATTAGGGAATATTGGGAAACAGTGTGTTTTTCTAGGACACATCAGCTCCAAGTCAAGTCATTGTTTTCACTCTAGTTGTGGAGGGCGCAGCTCACTGGTCTGTGTGGGAACTGAACCAGCGACCTTGGTGTTATGAGCACTGTGCTCTAACCAACTGAGCCAACCGGCCGCCCCAAGGTATGTCCTTTTTAAATTTAATTACTCTCAATGTAGTTTTCTATGAAGAGGTTTTGTATGTCTTTTGTTAGATTTCTTTCTAGGCATTTGATGTTTTTATGTCATTGAAAGTAGTATCATTTCACATTTTCATTCTTAATAGTCATTCATAATTTGTAAAACATCTCTGATCCTTCCTAAGAGGAGCCAATCAATCACAAAACACAGAACAATGTTTGGTCCTTCTCCCAATTCTTTCTCTTCCTCTCTTCTTCTTGGACATACATACCACCCAGTGAGGTCCTTCAAGCCTGCCAGGAATAAGAAAGAGTTCTCCATCACCTCACACCTGTTAGAATGGCCAACATCAATAAATCAACAAGTGTTGGTGAGGATGTGAAGAAAGAGAACACTTGTGCACTGTTAGTGGGGTTGTAAATTAGTGCAGCCACTATGGAAAACAGTAGGGAAGTTTCTTAAAAAATTAAAAATAGAACTACCTTATGACCCAGCAATTCCACTTCTGAGTATTTACCTGAAGAATTCCAAAACACTAATTCAAACAGATATAAAATCCAAAATACCAATTCAAAAAGATGTAAGCACATGATGGAAAGTTCGTGAACTGAATTGTCCGACTCATATGCACCCCTATGTTCACTGCAGCACTATTTGCAACAGCCAAGATATGGAAGCAACCTAAGTGCCCATCAATAGACTGTCAGATAAAGATTATATATATATATATATATATATATATATATATATATATATATATATACACATATGTGTGTGTGTATATGTATACACACACACGCACACATATATATATATAATCAGATAAAGAAGATACGGACTGTTACTCAGTCATAAAAAAGAATGAAACCTTACCATTTGTGACAACATGGATGGACCTACAGGGTATTATGCTAAGTGAAATCAGTCAGACAGAGAAAGACAAATACCATATGATTTCACTTATATGTGGAATCTAAAAAACAAGAGGAACAAATAAAACAGAAACAAACTCATAGATACAGAGAACAAAATGATGGTTGCTGGACAGGAGGTATTTGGGGGACTGGGTGAAAAAGGTGAAGAGATTAAGA
The DNA here is from genome assembly GCF_057876585.1 of Rhinolophus sinicus. NCBI lineage: Eukaryota > Metazoa > Chordata > Mammalia > Chiroptera > Rhinolophidae > Rhinolophus > Rhinolophus sinicus. Next base: position 131,795,772 of record NC_142516.1, read on the forward strand.
AGTACAAATTGACAGTTACAAAATAGTCACAGGGATGTGACTATTTTGTAACTGTCAATAGGGAACAGTATAGGGAATATAGTCAATAATACTGTAATAACTATGGATGGTGCCAGGTGGGTATTAGACTTATCGGGGGGATCATTTCATAAGTTCTATAAATGTCTAACCGCTATCCTGTACACCTGAAATTAATATAATATTGAATGTCAACTGTAATGGAAAAAAATTTTAAAAATAAAATAAAAAACAAAAGAGAGCTCCCTTGAGAACACAGAGATAAGCATTTGAAAATGGACTCTATTAAATTCTTAACCTATAGCTCTCTTTCACCTCAGTTTCTCTAGCTCTTTTAATCTCAAGCCTCTTTTTTTTTAATTTTACTGAGATATAATGCACATAACATAAAATTCACCATTTTAAACTGCAATTCAGTGGTTTTTAGTATCTTCACTTTGTTGTGCAACTACCACTATTTCATTCCAGAACATTTCTGTCACTTCCATACCTATTAGCAATCAGCCCCAACTCATCCTCCCCCATAGCTTGGCAACAACTAATCTGTTTTCTGTTTCTATTGATCTGCCTGTTCTGGACATTTCATGTAAATGGAATTATGCTATATGTGGCCTTTTGTGTCTGGCTTCTTTTACTTAGCCTAATGTTTTCGGTTCATCCAGATTGTAGCATGTAACAGTAGTTCTTTTGTTTTTGTAGAATTGCCTCAGTTTTCATCTAGGAGTAAGGATTGGTTCATAGGAAATCTGGAAGATAAGAAAAGCAGAAAAAATTTTAAAAACCACTTATTTTCCACCTTGGAAAAATAACAACTCGTACTGTTTCAATAAGAAACACTGTTTAAGTGTATTATTTTCCAGTATTTTTTTCTATGTACACTTTAAATGTAGTTGAGATTATACTGTGTACAAAACATACACAATTTTGTATCCCATTTTCCCCACATTTTCTCATTTTATTTTATTTTTTAATTTTTTTATTGGGGAATATTGGGGAACAGTGTATATTTTCCAGGGCCCATCAGCTCCAAGTCGTTGTCCTTCAATCTAGTGGTGGAGGGCGCAGCTCACTGGCCCATGTGGGAATCGAACCCACAACCTCACTGCTCAGAGCCCGCACTCTAATCAACTGAGCCGTCTGGCCGCCTCACATTTTCTCATTTTATTAGACAATTTCATATACTTCATTTCCAATGCTTGCTTAATTTCATTATGTGAATGTACATTAGTTTGTTAACTAGTTAACTAGTTTGTTAATTATTATTGAACATAATACTACATATAACACATGAAAATCTTTGTGCATAAAACACTGTCCATATTCAGATTTATTTCCTTAACATATTTCCTGAGGACATATTCTAGAAAATGGGCCAAAGTGGTGAACATTCTTAATGCTCATTACACATAATGACAGATATCACTCCCCCAGCAATGCATTGGAAAAGCTATTTCACACAACTTTCACCAATATTGAGTATTGTACACAGCTTTAGGTCTGTTAATTTGATAGATTAAAATGATAATTTCTGCTTTTATGCAACTGCAAAGTAGTGTAATTTGCATTTCCTTGATTTCTAGTAAGGTTGAATATTTTTTCATGTGTGTCAATTATTTTATCTTATATGTGAACTGTCCTTTTGCATTATCCTTTGCCCAATTTCTCTATTGGTGCCTTAGTGTTTTTTTACTAATTTATAAATACCCATATGTAGGTATTGACCTTTTGTATGGTTTCTGGTGATCTATTTCTTCCTCCCTTTTGTCATTTACCTTTTAATTTCATCATTAATTTTTCATATTTGTATAGCCAGAAATATTCTTTTTGGGGGGAGGGAGCAACATTTTCCATTGCTCTTAAGCTTAGAAGGTCTCCCTCCCTCTGGATATCAGATAAACATTCACTTATGTTTTCACATAGCCTTTTTTTCACTTGAATGTTTACTATTTTATGCATTAATCTCTCTGGAATTTATATTGGTATATGATGTGGTGTAACGACAAATTTTACTTTTTTCCATGAAGTCTTAATAAATGTTAAAACATAATTTATTGAATAATTTAATTTCCCTTATTGGATTTATGATCCTTCTTTATCATATAATAAATTCTTACATATATTAGATGTTTCTGTTTGAAACATCTAGTCTGCCTGAGTGATGAGTGATTTTAGTCATATTATGTAAGATTTGGTCAACTTACTCATTTCTGTACCATTCAAGAAATATATACACACACACACACACACACACACACACACACACAATTAAGTTCTCAAACTTGCTGCAACGATGTCGCTAGCCTTTTTTGATATCAGAGGGATTATTCATTATGAATTTATACCAACTGGACAAATAGGTAAGTTTACTATTTGGAAGTGCTGAAAAGGCTGCGTGAAAAAGTTAGACAACCTGAACTTTTCACCAACAATTCATGGCTCTTACATCACGACAATACACCAGCTCCCACGGCACTGTCTGTGAGGGAGTTTTTAGCCAGTAAACAAGTAACTGTATTGGAACACCCTTCCTATTCACCTAATCTGGCCCCCAATGACTTCTTTCTTTACTCGAAGATAAAGGAAATATTGAAAGGAAGACATTTTGATGGCATTCAGGACATCAAGGGTAATATGACGACAGCTCTGATGGCCATTCCAGAAAAAAAGTTCCAAAATTGCTTTGAAGGGTGGACTAGGCACTGGTGTTGGTGTATAGCTTCCCAAGGGGAGTACTTCAAAGGTGACCATAGTGATATTCAGCAATGAGGTATGTAGCACTTTTTCTAGGATGAGTTCATGAACTAATTGTCAGGCCTTTTATATCTTGCATGTGTCATATATATATATATATATATATATATATATATATATATATATATATATATATAATCTACTTCTGTAAAAAAAAGTTCCAGTCACGATTACACTGCTGTTTAAATGTGAAAGAGGTCAGTATGGGTAGTGTAGAGCGAAAACGAGTGGTCCGGGAATCAAGACATAAACCTTAGTTAATTTAGATTCTAGTTCTGGAAACTTCAGCAAGTTATTTAATCACTTCCAGCCTCCGTACTCTGCAAAAATGTTATTAAATGATGTCTATGGTCTCTTACATCTCTAAAATCCTTTGGAATCCAATTTGATAGTAACAATAACTGTTCAATACTTAGATGCCTCTGCTCACAGGCCTTTGGTTGAAATACTGCAGAGATGGCAGAGAAATACTTCTAAGTATTTGGTATGGCTATATGCATCTTTTAAGATTGCGGGGGAAATGTGTGAGTTACAACTGAAAACCACAAGGATGGTGCTGGATGTTAAGAAACATTATCTGGTTTGAAAGTGGCTTTCGGAAGGTATGTTGCCGGGGCCAGCTTGTTGATGGAGGAGTATGTGAGGTCCTACAGTCTGAGAATTGCTTAGGTTTGTAACTAGCCTAAGAAACTGACCACTGCCCTCATCAGCTTTTGTATGAAAGTTGAAGTCACCATGTGGTGTATAATTCTGATATGGACAACCCTGAAAGAAAAGTCATTCCAGGTTTCAATCATCTGGGTAAGAAGCAGATCCTGATAGAAAACAGATTGGGAGAGGGGCCTTGGGAATGTCGGTAGTCAAGAACGTCCCCTATTTCTGTCCAGGCCTTGCTCTCTTAGCTCTAGACTTGGAAGAGGTTTACGGGTGTATCCTAAGACAGTAGCATCATCTTGAGGCAGGCTAGAGACTAGAGAAGAGGGACCCCTCTCGTGGAAAATAAAATTAAAAACCACAAGCAATCACTTAGATGACCTAGTTTCATGTTATTTTCTGCTTACACTTTGCTTATCTCACAGTCTTCTTAGAAGTCATTTCAAATGTTCCAGCCTCATGAGTTTAGAGCTTTAGAATGTCTGCAGGGACTATTAAGGGAAAGGTCATGAGTCCACAGTGGCAAAATGGTTAAAGGGACACAGTGTCCCCAGCCCCCACTCCATCCTAAAGCTTGGTAGTAACAGCAGCAGCCTTAGAAAGATGACAAGGGGAGGCATCAGGAGTGCCAGGGTCAAATGTCAAGGTGATGAGGTTCTGTCTCCTTTTTCCATGAGGACACCCTCTCCCTATCGTCAGTTTTAGAAGATTCTGGATGTTACAGTCATTAAAGGATGTGGTCATTTTCTTTTCTTTCTTTTTTTAAGATTTTATTGGGGAAGGGGAACAGGACTTTATTGGGGAACAGTGTGTACTTCCAGGCCTTTTTTCCAAGTCAAGTTGTTGTCCTTTCAATCTTAGTTGTGGAGGGTGCCAGTCAGCTTCAAGTTGTTATCTTTTCAGTCTTAGTTGTAGAGGGCGCAGCTCAGCTCCAGGTCCAGTTGGCATGTTTTCTAGTTGCAGGGGGCACAGCCCACTATCCCTTGCGGGAGTCGAACCGGCAACCTCGTGGTTGAGAGCCCGTGCTCCAACCAACTGAGCCATTCGGGAGGCAGCTCAGCTCAAGGTGCGGTGCTCAATCTTAGTTGCAGGGGGCGGAGCCCACCATCCCTTGTGGGACTGGAGGAGTTGAACCGGCAACCTGGTGGTTGAGAGCCCACTGGCCCATGTGGGAATCGAACCGTCAGCCTTCGGAGTTAGGAGCATGGAGCTCTAACCGCCTGAGCCACCAGGCCGGTCTGGTCATTTTCTTAACATTAGCACAAGGTCCAGCCAGTATCAAAATATCTACCCTTTTAGAGTCGTGTTTTTCTTTCTATTTATTTGTACCCTGCCCTGTTTCAAAAATGATTTAAGGCTGTTTTCAAAACCACATACATGAAGTTAAATGACATAAATTAGAACACCACGAGAAAGGTGAGGCAGAGGAAAAACAAGGGCAGGGCCAGGAAAGTGTGCTAAGGGTGAAACTGGCTGGCATGCTGCGAATGTTCCAAAGGCACATTGGGCTTTGGCGTGTTGGGCTTTTTAAAACTTGCTGAAGCTGTCAAACCAGTGTTGTGTTTTCATTCCCCAGAATCCTATCATTGTTGGGGACAAAGCCCAGTAAAACAATCAAATCCGGATTCACAAGCTAGAAGGAGACCTCCTACCGAATCCAATGCCCTAACCTACGAGGAAAGCACCACAGCTCACCAACAGGTCCCCATGTATGCTTTCTGGGACATGAGCTCACCAGATAAAAGCCTGCAATTTAGAAATACGTTTAAAGGAGATGTTTTCCAAGTGTTTGGTCATTTTGCTGTGGAGCCCCAGACGCTTCAAAGCAGTTTGAACTTTCTAAGGAAAGGGGGATCCCAGGAGCAGCAGGAGCAGGCAAAGCCATTGCAGTTCCCGCCTCCACCTCCCCAAAGCTGGGTGGAGGGTGAGTCAGCTGAGCTGGTGTTGCGGTGTGTGAGAATGCCTCCCCTCCCAGGCAAGCTGTAGTGGCCACCACCCAGGACTTCACCTGAGTTGCATTCCAAAGACACTTGGGATACCAACTCATGTGGGAAACCCACACAGAATAGATCCCAGCCCTACCTCCTCCCTGGGACCAGCTGAGGAGCTGTTTAGAGTCTGAAGAGGAAAAAGATTCCCATCTCTCACTCTGCTCTGACCAATGGAAGGGCGAGAGTTACCAGGGTAGAAGTGACCCCGACGTCTCAAGTTTAACTTCAGGTTTGTTCCTCTAGGTTCCCAAGTTTGCTAAACAGCACCACCTGCTGTCTCAAAAGTCAGGAAACAGGAGAAAGCCCATGTACGTGGCAGCTTTACAGATTCACATTTACGGTGGACCAAGTTTCCCTCCCACCATGACTGAGACTCAGAAAAGTCAGAGGAGGGCAGGACATCCTGCAGGCCGGCTTTATACCCTCTACTCCACAGCCCCTGCCTACTCCATGCCAGCCCCTCTTCCATTAAACCCACCAATTTCCCCCAGCTTTATGCCAACTCCACCCTGCACCACATCAATGATCCCTCCAACACCAGCTCACCATTGATTAAACAGGTCCTATACCCAAATTCTGGAGCTTCTGCACTACTTGGTAGGAAGGGATCTGATCTGCTCAGGGTCTGGTAGGGTCAACCCCTAAAAGCTCTCATGGAAGACATGTTGCTCAGTAACTTTTCCAAAAAAATTGCGGTAAAACACACATAGCATAGAACTTACATTTTTAAGAGTACAGTTCAGTGGTGTTAAGTAATTCACACTCTTGTGCAACCAATCTCTAGAACTTTTTTCATCTGAACCCCAGTAACATTTTCAACAGCATTCTCCCCTCCATTTCTACCCACATACCCTCTCAAGTTCTTCTCTAGTGCCATACGTTTGTTTTTTTTTTCATTGACACCATGAATTCTCATGGAGCTCACAAAATATAACCCATTAGCTTAGCCCTTTCTCAATTTCCCACAAGCTGTCTTTAACCACTGGTTTGTTTCGTTTTTGTCTCCCGCCACTTCTTAAAGTAGTTATTATTTCCAGATTTTAACCCCTCCTGACACAGGGAAGGCAGGAGCATAGAAAAGAGTTGAGGTTTGCTTGTTTTTCTGCTGCTACAGTTCTGTGAGCGAATGACCATGAATGGATTGAGGAACTGTCATCTGGGTTACCTGGATCCCAAGGACACTTACGGGGTGCTGGATGGGCTTCACTGAGTCCCTGTAATTGTATGCAAATTTCATGGGCATGAGGGAATATATATTTTCCTAAGGAAATATTCTCTATCTTTCCTCAGATTGTCAAAGGAGTCCCTGATCCAGAAAAGGCTAAGAGGCACCAGTAGTCACCCTTGAAGATTAGCATCTGGGGCTTTCATTTATCCAGAACCTTTCTTGAACAATCAAGGGCTGTGAACCACATGATGTCCAACAGTATCCCTCCCTGGTGTGTGACCACAGTGGTGGACTAAGTGAGGACAACAGAGTGGCAAGGACATTATGAAGGAGAATTGGAGCAAAGAGCTAGGAAGAAAGATTGAAGTGGAATCATGAGGAAGGGTTATAATCTGCAGATGATAGATGCTCTTGGGAAGCCAGAGACATGAGGAGGCTGCACAGAGCCCTTTCATAACTCACCGTGGCCGTGGGTGGCTCTTTGAGTTCTTTCCTGGGGACTTCAGTAAGCATAGAACCTACCAGGAGACTTGTACTAATAACTCTTATTGAGCACTGCTTATGTTCTTTACAGATATAGTCTTATTCATCCTCACCACAACCTGCAAAAGTGGGTATTTTAAACCCCATTTTACAGAGGGGAAAAACCAGAGCCTTAGGGATAATAGGTATTTTTCCCAAAGTCAGATAAATGCAGAGTACAGATTTGAACTCAGGTCTGCCTCACGCCAAAGCACATCCTCCTAACCACTAAGTTACCCTTATTTCTGTAATTGTAATAAAATGGAGAAAAGCTCATTTTTCGTAAGTACAGAATACACCCTCCCTCCTTCCCACCCCATCCAAGGAAATCCATTTTCACTGGGGAAATACTAAATAAGCTGTTCAGGTGTGTGTAGGGGGAGGCGACACCTCCAGGGGGCATGCTCCAGTAACAAGAAGTGCTCTCGAAACTGCCTTCTGAAGACTGGACTGTGCTGAGTGGAGGGTATAAGCTTGGGGTCTGAACTGAACTGCTCAAGGACTAGAGATTTGAGAGGTCATAAACAGCGAGAAGAAGGGGAGGACAATGAGGCAGCTGGTGGTAGCCACCAGGGATTTGGGGGTAAGAACAGGAAGATCAGCTACATGGGGTAAATTCACTTCTCCAGAGCACCGTGACAGTTTCACCTTTGTGGTGTGAGATCAGTTTTGAACGAATGTGGTGATGTGCTGAGCTTGCCTCAAAGAGAGAAAGGACAAGAGCCGAGCCTGCATGTGAGAGCCCCCCCACCCCTAGTATCCCACTTTTACTGAGGTCTTGAGGGCCAGATTCTGTGTGAGGGCCCACGAATACTGCTCCACAGAGGTAGCTGACTTAGGGCTCTAAGGAAGGATTTGGTGAATGAAGACTACAGTTTCAGGCCAACCCTATGCCTTGAGCTGGAGCTGCTACAAACAGCACAGATTTCTGCACAGCTAGGTAGGCTGCCCTATCCACAGAGGCATTTTCTGGCTCTAATGTTCTATGCAGCAAGGAGTCAATTAATTAATAAAAGTGCTATCACAAAAATTTGTTACCTGTTACATGCCAATCACAGGCTTGACAAGGCAAACGTCCCCTGTCCTATTTTACTTTAAATTGTCAGAGAGTAAAATAGAATAAATACAAAGTGTGGCAAGAGATATAAAAGAAACCAGAAAGAGAGGAAATAAATATGTTTATGGGGAAGGAGAGACCTTACTTTGTAGGAGGGTTAAATAAAAGCCATTTTGAGGGAGAGACATTTAAGAGGAGAGCTGAGACCCACATGATGAGAAAGAGCTGAACCTGCAAAAAGCAGAGAAAGTATTACTGGTAAAAGAGTGTGCAGAGGCCCTGACACAGAAAGATCTGCTTATATTGGAAGAACTGGAAGAAGACCGGTGTGGCTAGAGTGTGGTGAGGAAGCGAGAGAATGGCACTTAAATCTTAAATCATAAGTAGGGTGAGGCATAGATCAATGGAACAGAATAGAGAGCCCAGAAATAAATCCATGCCTATATGGCCATTTAATCTACGACAATGGAAGCAAGAATTTACGGTGGGGTAAAGACAGTCTATTCAATAAATGGTGCTGGGAAACCTGGACAGACACATGCAAAAAAATGAAGCTGGACCATCTCCTTACACCATATACAAAAATAAATTCAAAATGGCTTAAAGACTTAAATGTAAGATCTGAAACCATAAAATTCCTAGAAGAAAATATAGGAAGAAACTTTACAGACATTATCCGGAGTAAGATTTTTATTGATACATCCCCTTGCGCAAGGGAAGTAAGAGAAAAAAATAAACATGTGGGATTACATCAAACTAAAAAGTTTTTTCACAACAAAGGAAACCATCAATAAAACAAAAAGGGATCCTACTGAATGGGAAAAGATATTTGCCAATGATATATCCAATAAGGGGTTAATATCCCAAATTTATAAAAAACTCACTTAACTCCAAAAAAACAAACAACCCAATTTAAAAATGGGCAGAAGACATGAAGAGACATTTTTCTAAAAAGGACATACAGATGGCAAACAGACATATGAAAAAATGCTCAACCTCACTAACCATCAGAGAAATGCAAATAAAAACCACAATGAGATACCACCTCACCCCAGTCAAAATGGCTATCATCAATAAATCAAAAAACAAGTGCTGGCGAGGATGTGGAGAAAAGGGAACCCTTGTGCACTGTTGGTGGGATTGCAGATTGGTGCAGCCACTATGGAAAACAGTATGGAGGTATCTCAAAAATCTGAAAATGGAATTACCTTATGATCCAGCAATTCCTCTCCTAGGTATCTATCCGGAGAAATCCAAAACTCTAATTCAAAAAAAATTTATGCACTGCTATGTTTATTGCAGCACTGTACACAATAGCCAAGACATGGAAACAACCGAAATGCCCATCGGTAGACGACTGGATTAAGAAACTGTGGTACATTTATACAATGGAGTATTACGCAGCCATAAAGAAGAAAGAAATCTTACCATTTGCAACAACATGGATGGACCTAGAGAACATTACGTTAAGTGAAGTAAGTCAGACAGAGAAAGACAAATACCATATGATCTCACTTATATGTGGCATCTAAAGAAGAGAATAAGTGAATGAATTAATCAGAAACAGTTTTGGAGACATAGAGGAAAAACTGAGGGTTGCTAGATGGGAGGGGGAGTGGGACTAAGGGGGAAGGTGAGGGGATTAGAAAGCACTGTCAGTAACTACAAGATTGCCATGGGGTTACGAAAGTTAATTTGGGGAATGTAATTTCGGGAATGTTAACTTGGGGAAGTGTATCTGATGGACACTTGTCTCACTAGGAGACCACCTCAGGGAGGATGTAGATGCCTGATCACTGCACTGTACACCTGAAGCTGAAGCTGAACAATAATGAATGTCAACTACAAGTTTATGTGTGTGTATATATATATATTATGTATTATGTATGTATGTATATACTTATAAGAAGCGGAGTACAGCATTAGGAATAGAGACAGTGGGAATGTAATGGCTCTGTGCAATGTCAGAGGGATAGTGGATGTGGGGAGGGGGTTGACACAGTGTGAGAGATATAAAAGATGAACGTCTAAGTAGTACTTTGTTTTGTGCACCTGAAACTAATAAAAAAAAATTGACGCAATGTTTGGAGGCTTGAGATGTTTCATGGGGGGAAATTGGAAGGAAATGTCATTGAGCACATGAAGCTAAGTTTGGGGTCAACATTGACTTGAGACATATTTTAATTTTTTATTTTGGAAAATGTTGAATTTTTCAGATATAAACTCAGTGTAAGGCCCCTATAGAAAGTTGATTTTAAAAGTATTTCTGAGTTTCCAATTCTGTATCTTTTTTTCATCCATTTTGTATGCTATACATGTGTAAAATACACTGCTATCGTTTGGGGGGAAAAATAAGTAGGGTGAGGGTCCCTGCTGCATGTCCATGGGAGAAGATAAGCAGGCACACAAGATTTGGCTGCCCAGGAAGACCCTAGAGCCAGGACAGCATGGAAAACCGCGAGGAAAACCGCGAGCAAAGGCGAAGGCCCGCTGGGGGCGCTCAAGAGCAGTTCCGAGACCTCGTCCACCTGCATTCCTACCGCATCCCATCGCGAGTCCGCGGCGAGGGGGCTTCTCCGAGGTTCTCCCTGCAGTCCTCGTCCCGGGGATGGGAGCCCCGGCCCGATGCCTGGGCAGAGAACGCCTCTCTCCCATCCCGGGGCACCCACTACGAGGCAGGCTGGGTCGTCAGCCCCACAACCCCAGTACTCAGGGTCGGAAGCGCGGCGGCGGGGAGCGCCGCGGGTCTCCGAGATCCCCTCGGTCCAGGAGGCCGCACCCTTGGCCCGCCACCGAACACCATCCTCGACTTTCCTCAGTCGAAGCTGGGGCGTCGCCCCATCTTGGATCCCCTACCGACACCGGATTTGGGGCGAAGCCTGGGGCCAACTCTGTCTGCGGAGAGCAGGTAACAGGGTGTCCTGTCAGAACCGGTGCTGGGGATTACCGTGCGTCGTCAACCACTTGACCACCAGGTAGGCCGACTGGGGCAGACCTACCTACCCCCAACCCTCCCCTTTCCTTTTACAGCTGGTCTTGTGGGACCCACAGCCGATGGAAAATGGGAGAAGGCAGCCCAAGAAACGCGGGCAAAGCTCAGTGAGCGCACACCCAAACTGCCCGCAACCACCCCTGAGCAGCTGGTGGCTCCGAAAGTCCTTTCACAGGGCTTTACCGGTCATAAGAGAGGCTGTCGACCAGTCCCTCCCCATACCCGTCCCTTCATCTCCTTGTACGTACCAGGCCCACTGCGAGCAAATTTTCCTCCCCGCATAGGACAGTATCTGCTCCAAGGGGACGCAGTCCTGCAGCTCTTCATCTCCGCAAGGCGCAGGTGGCACAGTTAGCTCCAGGAGCGCACGGATCCAGGACGCTCCTCTGGGCCCAAGAAGCCTCGCTCTGGGCCTCCTCTGCGGGTTTATTACCTCCTCAGGGTCAAGTTCAAGAGCCCCTGGAGGACGCGAGACTGAAGGGGTGACGGGAGCACCCTGGGTGGAGGAAGGCTGTACCGTAGCAGGAGTCAGGGCGCCAAGCACGCGGACCCCGCACCATTTACCTTGCGTGTGGATCTTGGTTGGGCAGGTTACTGATGTTCGCCAAGACTGTAAAATGAGGATAACAACAACAATAATAATAACAACAACAACCTAACTTTGAATTGTTATATGAACTAACTGAGATGGACGTAAAGCACTTAGAAAAGTACAATTCTGAATAAGTACTCAACAACCACTAGCTATCATAGTAACGGTCATTATTACAGTCTAGAAGAGCCAGATGCATTTACTGACAATTTACTCAGCCTAAGTCCCCAAGTTTCCAGTGTGCTAGGCTGGGTTGTGAAGGAAGACAGGTAACTCAGTGTATTTTATCTTTCTGAAAAGAGTTGGAAATAATGACCAATCCAATAGCAATGGGCACCTTAAGAGCCCAGATGGTGGTGTATATCTGTGTATGTGGTGTTTATCTGCTAGAAGTGATTAGAGCTCCTTTGAGAAATGACCAATTCCAGGTATGGAACGGAAAATGGTCAACATTTTCCTGGAACTTTTTGTGATGCCAGAAAGTAAAGAAGCTATCAGAGTACTAGGGTTGTACCAGAAGATCTCAGAAACTAATTTGAATTGGCTCCTACAGGTCAGAGATGGGACATTTTAAACATCAATAAGGATAATGTTTGCAGGAAAATAAAACATCAGATTGTTTTAAATCCATGAATTCATAAAGATTTTTTTAAAGACTAGTAAGTTAAGGGAAATAAATCACATATAAATTCTGCCTTTTCTATATAAAATGTACTTCATGTTAAGCAAATCAGTGAGGGGAAATTTCTATTTACAAAAGTATTGCAGCTAATAAGTGAATAAATGATGTTAGGCTATCATCAGTCTGCCAGGTAATAACTTAATGGAGCTTGGCAATGATCATCAATGATTGCCAGCATCACAGTAAAAAAAACTAGCATCCTGTGCTTCCTGAGGAAACACAACACCACTATCTGTGATGTGGCCTTACCAAGACGAAAAAAAAATTGAACCTGAATCTGATCAAGCCTCTAATCTAAATTGTTACTTTCAAAAAATACAGGGATACAGAGGAACATATTAAATTATATCGTGAGGATGAAATTAGCAAAATTCAGTCTGTGGGAAACCTTACAGGACAAAAAGACACAGTACTTCAATTTTTTAAAAATTGCAAGAAAACATATGGATGAAACTACAGATTAAAAGAGACATAACGGACAAAATAATTGTTCCAGGTATCTAGATTTGTGTAATAAATCACACCAAAATTTAATTTCTTAAAATAGAACCATTAAACTTGCTCACGAATCCGTAATTTGGGAACAGCTCTACAGGACAATTCATCTTTGCTTCACTCACTTAGCTGGAATAAAATGGAGGTTGGGAACTGGAATCATCACATTTATATAACCTGTTGTGACTTTTTATTACATTAGCCTCGAAGTGTTACTTAACTGTTTCATGTGACTAAGGTTGTCTCCCAACTTAGCTTCTGGAGAAAAAAGACTGGAGTGTACCTGTTTTTTTATATTCCCTTTGATGCCCAGGTGCTATGGTCTGAATATTTCTGTTCCCCATAAATATATATGTTGAAACCTAATCACCAGTGCGATGGTATTTGGATGTGGTTAGGTCATGAAGCAGAGCCCTCATGAAGGGGATTAGCTCTTATTAAAGAAGCCCCAGAGGGATTCCTTCACCCCTTCTGCCATGTGACGTTACAGCTTAGAAGACGCTGTTTATGAACCAGGTGCTGGGACTTCACCAGACATTAAATCTGTTGGCACCTTGATCTTGGCCTTTCCAGCCTTCAGAAACATGAGAAATAAATTTCTGTTGTATATAAGCCACTCAATCTATAGTATTTTGTTACAGCAGCCTGAACAATCTAAGACACCATATGAGGGCCTCAACATAGTAGGTGTTCAGTAAATATGAGATGGTATATGAAAGCTCACATCTCCTTTTTCTCTCAGCCTTTTTCCCCCTTCTTTGGAAGCCTGATCAATGCTTTATAAGGAGAGAGAGAGAGAGAGAGAGAGAGAGAGAGAGAGAGAGAGAGAGAGAGAGAGAGAGAGAGATTTGCAGATAAATGAATTGTAGCAGTGAGTAACCAGCACAGGATTTTTGTAAAGACTAAAGCTTTTATTCTAACTGGGAGTCATTTACTTTCTGAAGCTATTTCTCTAAGTCCTTTGTGAGGAGGACAGCTTCATTGATGCTCTCAGTGACGTAATCTATGTTGCAGGCGTTGATACAGGTGAAGTTAATCCGACCATTCTTGGGGATGTAGATATGCTTCTTCTTGACCAAGTAGTCCACCTGTTGGGCTGGTGATAATCACAGGATCTCAGATCCTTAGGGTGGCCACCTCTACGTACCCTCTAGCCCACAGTGGATTATTGTGGATAGGGAATGTCAGCATTTCTGGGGGTCCAGAGGGGTCTTTCAAGCAGCTCCACTTTCCTCAGGAAAGAATCACAATCTGGTGTGAAGCTAGGTGACCTAGTCAGTGAGTTTAATGCTCAAGTATAAGGCCAAGGTCAGAAAGGGGAGAGCTACGGTCTCCTAGATACTTACAGTCGAGTCCAAGATAGCCATGGGTCCCTTTCTGATCAGTGATGTGATTCCAGGAGCCAGGGGTTCCCAGGAGCCGGAGCTTCTCCTTAACCTTTTCCTTGATCAGCATGATGTTCTCTACAACCTCTTTCAGATTCTGCTTCCTGCCAAAGGAAGGAATGAAATTGGAGTGTGAGATCTCCCCCTGCTCCCAACCTCCTCATTGCCATTCCACTCTTCTTCCCTTCCAAAGCCCCTAACCAGAGTGCCTGAGGGCACACCAGTGGAGCCAGGAATCTGGGATGATTATGAACAGGAGGGGGTCTTCAGCCTGTATTAATTTAAGCAAGCCAAGCAGGCTCCTAGGCAGACCTTGCCAGAGTAGCAAGCCCTTGGTGCTTCCTAATCTCCTCCTTCAATCTGGAACTAGTTCAAATAATATCATCAACCTGTTGCCCCTAAGGCAGGGCAACGCTTGGTATAGCCACTGTCAGTGGAACACAGTGAGTCCTCAGTAAATGTTGACGAATGAATTGAGGCAACATGGACAGGACAAGATGCACTCACCTGAATCCTGTGAATTGGCAAGTCTGTATGTATCCAGAGGCTCTGCCCATCCCTTCCTATCCCCACCCTTCACCCTTACCATGCTTCCTGCAGAGCAGGGTTACAGAGGATGGTGGTGATAATGCGAGCACCCATGGTAGGAGGGTTTAGCCACAGGGCCAGGGCGAAGTTCATCAGCTGGGAGAGGGCGCACAGCAGGAGCTGGTTGTTGAATGCCACCACAACTAGGATCGCCACTCCTTCGTCTGCAGCATTGAGACAGACAGCCTCAGTCTCAGTCCCCTCCGCCATTACCAGGGCCTTCCCCTATAACTCTGCCTCCAACTTTGCAGAAGACAGGGATGACCAACAGGGCCCTCATCCCACCCAGCCAAGCAGGTATTCAGACCCCAGAAAGTTGCCAGAAGCTCTTCTTCCAGAAAAAAGTAGTCATAAGTAAGAGTCTTAAAGGTGAAAGGGGGCTGGCCTGGTGGCTCAGGCAGTTAGAGCTCCGTGTGCCTAACTCTGAAGGCTGTCAGTTTGATTCCCAGATGGGCCAGTGGGCTCTCAACCATAAGGTTGCCGGTTCAACTCCTCAAGTCCCGCAAGGGATGGTGGGCTGCGCCCCCTGCAACTAGCAACTGCAACTGGACCTGGAGCTGAGCTGCACCCTCCACAACTAAGACTAAAAGGACAACAACTTGAAGCTGAACAGTACCCTCCCCAACTAGGATTGAAAGGACAACAACTTGACTTGGAAAAAAAAGAAAGTCCTGGAAGTACACACTGTTCCCCAATAAAGTCCTGTTCCCCTTCCCCAATAAAAAAAAAAAAAGGTGAAAGGGACTTGAAAGTTCACTAAGTCCTGCCTCCTCATCGTATAGATGAGGAAACAGAGGCCTAAGGGGATGAAACCATTTAATTGGAGCCAGTTTTAGTAGCTGAGCTGAGACAACACCACAGAACCTGAGGTCTATCTCCTCCCTGTGCTTCCATGCTGCTTTCTCTGGACATCTTAGCTCTCTCCAACAGGGTAGGAGATGTCAAACACATCATTTGTGCCATGGGTTTGGCACCACTTTAGCACCAGATGCCCTCCTTTCTTCTTCTGCCCATACCATACCATAAATGCCAAAATTATTGGACAGAGACTGGTTGCAGAAGAACTCAAAGCCTCCAGATACAAAGTATTGTAAAAATTTAGTATCTTCTTCCAGGTCACCGGTGGATAAACCTTGATAAGGAATGTCAAAAAATGGGAATATCTGCTTGCTCTGTAGGAAAAAGGAGAATGAAAAAAGGATGGACTGATAGAGGCAATGGTAGGTGGTGAGAAGGAGGAAAGTCAGGCAGGATATTGGGCTCACCTTCATGGTGGCCATCAACTTCACCCACTGATGTTGTGTCATCTTGAAGTTGTCAATGTTCCCGATCACAAAGATACAGCCATGTGGGGCCTGCTGCAGGTAGAGACTGTCTCATCAGGTACTTCCCCTACTGAATGGTAGTAATATCAGGGTATTGGGAGAAGTGAGCCTCCATGTGGGTTCCCACTAAAGGGCTAGGCAAATCCAAGCCTAGAAAAGGCCATAGATGACTACAGGGGTGGAGGGGAGGAAAGGAAAATAAAAGTGTAAATCAGGTCTAAGGAGAAGTTTCTGAGCAGGACCCTTCTACCTCCACCACATCAAGGAGCATGTTGGGGCTCATGCACAGCTGTCTGGAGTCCCAGAAGGAGTATTCACAAACTGTAAAGCCCATGTCCTGGAAGACGAGTCCATGCAGTTCTGTGGGAACACAGACCTCCACCAGCTGGTACACGGGAAATGGAGAGATGGAGGCAGACACACCAGAGAATGGGCCTGAGGGTCACTGGCTGAAGGCGGGACAGTAGCAGGAAAAGCACAAACATACCTTGGCTTGTCCATTTTTCTCATGACAGAGAGTGAGAGGGACAACAGTGAAGATTGTAAATGGGGTGAAGATCAGAAACAGAGGACAGGGATCTTCCGTCACCCTCACCTTGCATAACACTCACCATTTTGAGAAGAAATGATGTAAACTATTTGAGAAGCCCCACGCCAAGTTTTGAGGAACTGGGCCGCAAGTCGGAAGGCACCACTGTCACCAATAGTGTGCACACCCCCTACCTGCCAGCAAAAAATAAATAGAAACAGCACTTTAAAAGAGTAGTGGTGATACTAGTACCACCACAGATTCAGGTCATTCCTTTCTTGAAAGAGCTTGCACAGCAGCACAGTGGGCTGGTGCAACGGGCACTGGCTTTGGGTTCTGATGCTGGCTCTGCCCTTCGATGACTAAAGCTTTGGACTCTCCGAGCCTCAGGTGTCAATGCCAAGGAGCCCTCCAAAGTGCCCATCTGGTTTAAGATTGTACAATCCCAGATCTCTATTCCCTGTGTCTGGGTGGCCCTTCTTCTCACCCTGTTCTCCGAAATGACTCGGCTGTGCTTTCCAAAGAGGAGTTCCAAGGAGGCCTGGATGAATGATTTCATGCCCATCACTGGCATGTACTCATGGTTCAGGGAGGGATCCTGCACGATCTGTAGTCGGATCTTGTGCACCACGGGAGAAACCCACAGTTGCCCTTCATTGGTCATGCAGGCTGTGAGGGGAACCACAGAGGGAGCTCTGGAGGCCGGCCCTTGGGGCCTCCAAGTCTGGGCTTTGCAGGCAGCCCACAATCTTGGCTTTCTTGGGGCTTTGGAACGTTGCCTAGGAAAAGACAACTTTCCTTTCTTTCTCCCCTTTATAAAAACGATGTCCTGTTAGTGAATATGTATAATTTTTTGTCTTTTTAAAGAAGACAACTGAAACCTATGCCATTTTCATGAACAAAAATGATATACAATGTGGGAATTATAGATACCTGAGACTAAACAAAGGTAACATTGATTTTCACAGTGGAAAGGGAGAGCTGCATATTAGAAGAGTTAATTTGAGGAACCATTCTTAGTTCAGGAATAGAAAGAGAGAGGAAAGACTGAAGAAAGTGCAGTGCCCATGCAGGCTCTACATAGATCTGGGGAATAGGACATAGCTTACACCAAATCTCTGGAAGTCCCCAAAGAAGGACAGAGGGCAAAGAATGACCAGGGGCATTGTCTGCTCTTTTCCCTACTGGGAAATTCTGTTAACAACAAGAGCAGACCTCTTCACTTGAGGAAGCTGAGCTATCTCCCAATTCCTCTGTGACAGTGGAATACTGCCCTCCGAGAGGCAATTATGATATATACTAAGTATTACTCTCTAAAACTACTAGGCATCTACCTCTATAGGCCAGGAACATCTTCTGAGGGCAATTGTCTTGTTTGTAGGTCTTTAACAATCTGCCTTCTAGCTTCTGGGCTAGGGGTACATCCACGAACACCGAAAGGGTAGGCATCACGGAGACGAAAGTCGAGCCAAGACTAGGACTCCACTTCTGTGCTACCACCTGCTTCTGCCGGAAGCCTTCTCCCAAGCATGGGCCACACAGACCTGCCTCTCCCCAGAACCCTGGCAGCGCCAATGCAGAGGCCCCGGACAGCTGGTCACCAGAGCAACAGAACCCAACTCCCAGTCTCCATGGTGGTGATCCTCAAGGGCTAGGGGAATATTCCATGACACTTGAGGTGAATCCCCTGAAGAGTGGGCTGGGGGAAAGAATAGAGAGGACCTGGAATTTCCAGGTACTTCTTCCTAATTCATTGCCTTCTCTTTTCTGGCCCCAAGTAACCCAATCCAAAATAACAAGTCAGCGCCTTAGGAGACAGAGTAAGGCAGACAGCCAGTGAGCCATGTGAGGACTTCTTTTACAGAAGTGAAAACCTCAGACCCGGCAGTACCTGGACCCTACAGGTCAAGGGATTTGTTTAAAAAGCTTCTATTTTCATTTTGTTAAGAGCTCCAGATTTTAAAAGCAATAGAAAGAAAGCACCATTTTCTTTCATAGTTATTTTAATAAAGAGGTTTAGAAACAGTATGATTTGCAATTCGGTAAGCCAGTCCCATTTCTCTGTTATTTAGAGCCAAGACTTATACATTGTTAACTGTTTCAGGGGTGGCCAAGCAACGTAATTAGAAGGCAGAGAAGTCAAGGGTGGAAAAAGTTGGCCTCTGTAGGATCAGTCTTGCATTTTGCTTTCTTTTTCTTTTTTTTCCCCAATTTCTTTTTAAATATATATATTTTTTTTCAGTTACAGCTGACATTCAATATTTTATATTAGTTTCAGTGTTAGAGTATAGTGGTGAGACATTTATGTAATTTATGCAGTGATTCCCCGGATTAGTCTAGGACCCACCTGGCACTATACATTTATTACAATATTATTGACTATATTCCC
Organism: Rhinolophus sinicus; assembly: GCF_057876585.1. NCBI lineage: Eukaryota > Metazoa > Chordata > Mammalia > Chiroptera > Rhinolophidae > Rhinolophus > Rhinolophus sinicus. The sequence goes on from NC_142516.1 coordinate 131,814,910, forward strand.
TATGCTTTACTTTACATCCCCATGACTATTTTGTAACTACCAATTTGTATTTCTTAATCCCTTCACCTTTTTCACCCAGCCTTCCAGCCCTCCTCCCCTCTGGCAACCATCAGTTCATTTATTTTGTTCTTAGATTCCACATATAAGTGAGATCATAAAGTATTTGTCTTTCTCAGCCTGACTTACATAATACCCGGTAGGTCCATCCATGTTGTTGAAAATGGTAAGATTTCATTCTTTTTTATGACTGAGCAATATTCCATTGTATATGCTGGGGGAGCCAAAAAAAATGTACACAAATGGACACTTTGGTCAACATCGCTCAAGCAGTAGTTTGCCGTAATCAGAAATGTCTGGACACAGATGGTAACCACTTTGAGCACCTCTTGTAATTGCAGAAGTCAAACATGACTTGTATTCATCTTTTGGTATCAGTATGTACTGAGCACTATAATTTTAATACCGTTTTCCTTTCTTAAAATGTGTGTACATATTTTTGGCACCCTTTGTATATACCATATCTTCTTTATCTGACAGTCTATTGATGGGCACTTAGGTTGCTTCCATATCTTGGCTGTTGCAAATAGTACTGCAGTGAACATAGGTGTGTATATATCTTTTGTTTTTAAAGATTTTTTAAAAATATTTTATTGGAGAAGGGGAACAGGACTTTATTGGGGAACAGTGTGTACTTCCAGGCCTTTTTTTTTTTTTTTTCCAAGTCAAGTTGTTGTCCTTTCAATCTTAGTTGTGGAGGGTGCTGTTCAGCTTCAAGTTGTTGTCCTTTCAGTCTTAGTTGTAGAGGGCACAGCTCAGCTCCTGGTCCAGTTGCCGTTTTCTAGTTACAGGGGGCACAGCCCACCATCCCTTGCGGGAGTCGAGGAATCGAACTGGCAACCTTGTGGTTGAGAGCCCACTGGCCCACGTGGGAATCAAACCAGCAGCCTTTGGAGTTAGGAACACAGAGCTCTAACTGCCTGAGCCACCGGGCCAGCCCTATGTCTTTTTGAATTAGTGTTTTGGATTTCTTTGGGTAAATACCCAGAAGTGGAATTGCTGGGTCATAAGGTAGTTCTATTTTTAATTTCTAAAGAAACCTCCATACTGTTTTCAGTAGTGGCTACACCAATTTAAAATCCCACCAACAGTGCATGAGAGTTCCTTTTTCTTCGCATCCTTGCCAACAGTTGTTTAGTGATTTATTGATGACAGCCATTCCAACACATGTGAGGTGATATCTCATTGTTCTTTTAATTTGCATTTCTCTGATGATTACTGATGTTGACCATCTTTTCATATGCCTATTGGCCATCTGTATGTCCTCTTTGGAGAAATGTCTGTTCAGGTCCTCTGCCCATTTTTAACTGGACTTTTTGTGTGTTGAGTTTTATGAGTTTTTTATAAATTTTGGATATTACCCCCTTATCAGATACATCATTATATCATTGGCGAATATCTTCTCCCATTTAGTAGACTGTCTTTTTGTTTTGTTGGTGGTTTCCTTTGCTGCACAAAAACTTTTTAGTTGGTGTAGTCCCATTTGTTTATTTTTCTTTTGTTTCCCTTATCTGAGGAGATATACCACACACACACAAAATACTACTAAGAGCAATGTTAGAGAGTTTACTGCCTATGTTTTCGTCTAGGAGTTTTATGGTTTCGGGTCTTGCATTTAAGTCTTAAATCCATTTTGAGTTTATTCTTGTATATGGTATGAAAAGGTGGTCTAGTTTCATTTTTTTGCATGTATCTGTCCATTTATTGAATAAACTGTCTTAACCCCTCTGTATAGTCTTGCTTCCTTTGTCATAGATTAATTGACCATATAGGTGTGGGTTTATTTCTGGGATTTCTATTCTGTTCCATTGATCTATGTGTCTGTTTTTATGCCAGTACCATGCTATTTTGATTACTATTGACTTGTAGTATCATTTGGTATCACATAGTGTGATACCTCCAATTTTGTTCTTCTTTCTCAAGATTGTTGTGGCTATTTGGGATCTTTTGTGGTTCCATAAATTTTAAGATTATTTGTTCTAGTTCTGTGGGGAAAAAATATGCCTTTGGTTTTTTGATAGGGCTTGCATTAAATCTATAGAGTGCTTTGGGTAGTATGGACATTTTTTTTTTTTTTTTTTTTTTTTTTAGTATGGACATTTTAATGATGTTAGTTCTTTCTATCCATGAGCACATTATATGCTTCCATTTATTTGTATCTTCTTCAGTTTTATTCTTCACTGTCTTATAGTTTTCTGAGTACAGATCTTTTACCTCCTTGGTTAAATTTATTCCTAGGTATGTTTTTTTAAATGCAATTGTAAATGGATTGTTTTCTTAATTTCTCTGTCTAATAGTTCGCTTTCTTTCTGTCTTTTATTTTTTTAAAATAACTTTGTAAATGATTGTTGTAACATCACTGGGGTCTCCACCAGATACCGTTTAGCAGCCCTGCTGATAGTAAGGCTTATCTTCTCCATATACCTTCTCTGGCAAATTGCCCTTGTCCAAGAGGAGCCTCTTCACCTGGAAACCACCTGGCAGGTTACACCCCCACCAAGAGGGGTAGCCAATGACGGCCTGATCTAGACATACAAAAGGCCAGCCCCTTGTCTCGGGGTATCTCTGTGGCTCCATTTGTACTCCATGGCCACTTCCAAATTAGGCCAAAGCTAGACTTGACTTTGTACCCTATCCTGGCATGGCCCCTTTCCCTTCACAGTTCTGCTTCTCTTACTCCCTCCCCTACAGGTTACTTCCTTTGCAAATCGTGTGCCCCAAATCCCCTTCTCAGGCTGTACTTCCAGGGAAACTGCCTTGAGACAAATGATTATGAAAGTAATCCCTGTTATTGTAGAAAACTTTAAAACTTCAAAAAACTATAATGACAAACAGATTTTCTACAATCAATCCATAACCACAGTTAGCATTTTGGTGTATCGCCTTCCAATTTTTTTTATGATGTTTATATTTTAAGATAATTTATAGCAAATTGACATGTAATTTTCATTATACTTTTTTCACTTCACATTTCACTTGTGAGAATTTTAACATGGGTGCAAATGAGAATTTTTTATACTACAAGTAATAAAAAATAAAAAAAGAACTGGCTTGGGCAAGTTCGAGAATTTATTGGCTCTATAATTGAACAGGCCAGGGTACATCTGACTTCAGTCACAGTTCAATCCAGAGTGTCACAGTGTTATAGTGGCGCCAGTTTCATTCTCTGGGCTTCCCTTGGCTCTGCCCTTCTAGAGCTTTAGCTTTGCTCTCAGACTGACTCTGGGCATGGGAGCAACAGGGAATGTAGCACATGTGCACAATGATAGCATTTGAGGAATTTATATTGAAAGTTTGTATGCAAAAAATTAAACGTCAAACACTGAAGGAATATTTAAATTAATAATGGACTATCCATGTAATGGAATTCTGTGCTACTGTTAAAGGCAGCCTTATATGTACAGCTCTGGAAAATCTCCAAGGTACATCTTTAAGTAAAAACAAGACAGGTACAGAATAGAGAGCAAAGGGGGGAACATCTGGGGCGGGGATAAGAGATACATTTGCATGTATGCTTGTACATGCACAGAGCATCTCTGGAAGGAAAGGTAACTGTGATTGTCTCTGGAGAGTGAACTTGGATGGTGGGTGGACAAAAACAGGGAAGAAGGCTGACTTGCTTTTCACTGTATACGACCCTGTACCTTTGAAATGTTAAACCATGTGCAGAGATCTCCCATTCAAAAACAGTGTTCATGCTTTTTAAAAATAGCTGCAGCCTTTCCAGACATTGTATCCTTACTATACAGAGGAAGATAGAGCACCTTTTCTCTTAGTTCCATGGATGAATGAGCAAGTTTGCTTCCCTAAAGCCCCCAGCCTCCTTTCTCCTTTCTTTTGGCTTCAGTAAGTCACTGGCCTATCCTTAGCCATAAGGTCAGGTATGGGCCAGTGACTCGCTGAAGCCACTGGGAGGAGAGAGTGAGTTTAATCCAACCCCTAGAGCTGGGGGTGGTGTCAATCCCTTCCGAACTGCACAGCTAGGAATGAAACTTTGGTTCCTGAATCCTGAGTCACAGTGCTTGCTCTGAGAAGAGGCACTTGAGTCAAATAGGACCTACTGGAATCCTGTTGGAGTTGGCAGAAAAGAGCCTTTCATTACTTTCGAGTCATGGAGTTATGAGGAAATGATCCTGGCCCCTGACATGTAGGAAACTGAGAAAAATGACACCAACTGCATGAAGAGAAAAGTTGGAAAGAAGACGCTTAGCTGACTCAAGCCCCTAATTGCTGTCAGTAGCAGTTTGGAGTCTCAGTTGTAAGCAATAGAACATGACTGGCTGATTTAATCATAAGAGGGATTCATTGAAAGGATATCCTGTAGCTCACATAATTGATAGGGAGTCTGCAGATTCTGGAGCAAAAGCACGACCACGATGGAAACACGGCGGGTTAGGACCCCCACAAGAGGCCTTGCAATGTCCCTGGCCTCGCCTCTCCCTGTCTAGAACTTAAAAATTGATCAGCCCCCTCCCTGTGATTTGAGCTTGGAATGTCCCGTCCCAGTTTGAGTTTAGAAAGTCCCCATCCCAGTTTGCTGCTTTAGAGAATTACCCTGAAACACACGCTTGCTTACTGATCACAATGCCCCATGCCTACTGGTCACAGTCTTCATGGTCTAGCGTTCTTTCCAGGTTACTCCTATCACTGCTCCTGGGTTGATGACCACGAAGCGGAACCACATCGTTAGAGGGAAAGCTTCATGCAGACCCCCAGAACCATCAAGTAGCCTCTGGAGGAATGCCAGATTTTCCTTTAAATACCCTAAGCCAGACTGAGAATGGTAAGGCAGTTTTTGGAGGTGTTAACCTGCTGCCTTCTCAGACGGGTGCTCTGATACTAAACGCTTAGCATACCCAACTCCTGTGTTGATCTGCTGGCTGAACTGGCGCAGGCAGTACCGGCCCCTGGACTGGTTTGGCCTCTGGTTTCACGATCAGACCCGAGAAGGAAGCCCACTGCTGAAAAAGAGACAACGCTGTGACTGGCTCCACCCCCAGGTTCCTCTGCTGGCTCCACTGCCACTGCAGGTCCCATAGATGTGCCTTTGCTGCCACAGATGCTGCTTCACAGTGTCCTTCCTTCCCACCTGCACCACCGGGCCACACAGACAGGAAGTCTGTGTCTGATTGGCTGAACCTACTCACGTGACCTGTTAGGCCCTCCTCTTGCTCTAAAGGTTTGGGGGAGTGAGGATCTAGTCAATTTCAGCTTCAATTCTAAGAGATGGGCTCTGCCTCCTACCAAGACTCAGAAAATAGGGAATTCTCCAAACTCCTAGATGTCCACAATCTAGGCAGCTAAAACAGTTAAAAATTTCATAATTATATCATACCTCTCCTCTTTCCTCCCAGTGGTCTCAATTACTGCCGGTACTTCTTATTTCATGGAGACAATAAAAGTAATCTGAAGAGATTTTCACAGGCTCCCATCATTACTACCTACCTACTTGCCACCTACTCTATCTTTCTTTTAATACAATGCTTGAGCCCACTTCTCCTATGCCCCTATCTCAATCCAACCTTTCCCTTTGTGCCCTGGATCCCAGCTTCATTACTCCTGCAATTGTTCTTTCTCTCCACTATCATCAATTCCCTCCTCTACTAGAACATTCTTTTGAACATAAAACAGGTGGCATAACTCCCATCTCAAAAACAAATCCCACTCCCTTGACCTCACATCCCGTGTCCAGCTATTACCCCATGCGTCAGTCAGGTTTCAGCCAAGGAAACATAACTGCTGGGAGTGATGTGGGTATTGCAGGAATCAGACCTCACACTATTGGAGGAGGACCTGGGGCAGTGAAGGTCCAGAGGAGGAAGCTGGAGAATCCGAGAAAAATCATTAATCAGGCTGCCTGAAGCACCTGTGGGTGGATAAATTGGAGCTTGCTGAGAAATCTGAGAAGCCAGACACACCCAGCTACAGGAATGGCACTGAGAAGGGGAATGGGTGGAGAGGTCTATGGGAAGACGCGGCTTCTGTGCAGCTACCACACCTGTAGTACTGCAGCCAAGTGTCTGGTGGGAGGCCCAGGTGCTCCCATGGACGGCAGGGTCAACAGTCTGGAAGCAGAGCTGAACAGAGAGCTGTCTGAAGACAAGTCAGAACCCGCCTACCACCTCTGCTTCCATGTCTCACCCAGAAGTCCTTCAGGTATTAATGGACGCTGCTTCACTTCCGCCTCTCAAGTCTTGAGCAAGTTCCTCTTTTGACAAACTCTAAAAAGGATTCTGGGAAACAGGGTGCTCAGATTAACCAAGATGACAACAAGATCATCAATCATACCACATTTCTCTGATCTTCTACAGAGAAATAGCTATTCAAAGAACACTTTATATTCTCTTTCTCTACTTCTTCACCTCCCAAGTTCTGTTGAACTCACTCTGATTAGCATTTCATCACCTCCACACCATCAAAGCTGCTCTTATCAAATAACAGACCTTTGTGCTGTCAGATCCAGTGGTGTGTTCTCAATTCTCATCTTATTTGGTATTTTAACAGCATGTGACAAAACTGACCACTTCATCCTTAAAACACTTTCTTCCCATGGCATCTAGGAAGCTACTTGCTATTGTTCTCCTTTCACCTCACTGCTATTGCTTCTCAGTGGGCTTTCCTGGTTCCTTCTATCTCTGACCTCTAAATATTAGAATGTTCCAGTGCTCTGGTCCTCGGAATTCTTTTTTTTTTTTTTTTTTTTTTTAATGCCTGGAGTTATTGTTTTCCAGCTTTATTGATATATAAATGACATATGACATTTTGTAAGTTGAAGGTCTACAACATGATGATTGACACACTCTGAGTTCTCTATCTATGGTTGCCATGCAGGTGAGCTCATCCACTTCCATGAGCTTAAATACCCATCCGTTGAATTTATATATATCCATTTCTGACTTCCCTTCAACCTACAAACTTGGAAAGCCAAGTGTCTACTTGATATTCCAAGAAATAATTAATAGGCTTTTCAAATTAACTACGTCCAAAAACAAACTCATAGTTTCATATCCCCTCTGCATTTTCCCCTATTTTTAGGAGTAAGTGGCAAGTCCATTGTGGCAGGTGCTCAGGCCAAAAATCTTGGTCTTATCCCTGACTTCTCCCTACGTCCAAGGCACTGACAAACTTTGTCAGCTTTACCTTGCAACATATCTAGAGTCTGTTCTCTTGAGAAAAACTCACTGCTGGGGTGAATGGATGGGTGGGTGAACAGAGTGTACAATCCGTGTTTGGATGGATGACAGATGGCACAGTCCGTGTGAAGGTACAGAGACAACAACAACAAAAGAGCTCTTCAGTGAATTTAGGAATGGTTGAAATAAACGTGGATGGGCAGGAAAGCGATGGGAAATTGGGTTAGGAAGATAGGCACTGTCCACTTAATGCCAGGTCTTTATGGTAAGAGGTCTGAATCTTATCCTAAATGCTTTAGGAAACCATTGAAAGTTTTACAAAAGGGAATGACATTTTCAGACTTATATTTTAGAAAAATCTTCCCAGGGCCTTGCAGAGGATGAATTGGAGGGAAGCAGGAACTAGGCAGGAAGGCCAAGTGGAGACTATTTTAGTTAATTCAGTTAAGAAGTGATGAAAACCTGGGCTCGGCAGTAGCTATTGGGTGGGCTTGCCCAAAGTCCTCCATAAAAATGCCAGGCACCAAACTAGGCCTGGAGGGAGACGTTGGCAGGCAGGGGTGGTTCTGAAAAATATCTGTTTGATTTAAACAATATCCCATGTATCAATAATAATTTCCACTTCTTATTTTAGTACCATTTGTATAAAAGAAACAGATATTTTGCTTTTTAAAGAAACATACTTTTCACTACAACTTGCAAGAAAGCAACGTCAGAAGCTCCAATACCAGACCACCCAGGTCAATACCAGTGAGCCAGTGACCCTACCAAGAGGACAGGCATGCGAGTGGGTTAGGGGTAAGAACTGGTTTGCTCTTAAGATTAGTTCTTCCCTCAGGAAACGAGGGGAATTCATCACACAGCTAGGCTCTGAGTCTTGAGGTTGCTGGAGTAAAGAAGTTCACCATCGGCCCCATATGTTTCTCCTTTGCCAGAAATGGTAGGAATGCTTCCATTGGAAAAGCAGCTGCCTATGCTTCCCTCTTCATCCCAGCCCCTCTCCCTGATGTTCTGGGGGAGTGTTCCAACATTAATTAGATTCAGACTTGGGCCCAAGGGGAGACTTAGAGGAAGGGCTCACATGATCCAGTGACTGGAAAGGAAACCAGAGATGCTGTGGGTGGCGCTGAGCTGATGCAAAGCTCTCCCATTCCCACTTCTCTCTTCTCTGGGAAGAAGTGACCCATCCCTTCTCCCTCTGGAAATACCAACGGCAGAAGCAATAATATTTCATCTTGCTTCTTGCTGAAAAATTGGGGGGACTATGTTTGCCATGCCTTTGTGTTATAAAGTGTGCTGTTTCACTAGCAACTCAGAAATGAAAACTATAGTCAGTGGGTTCTGAACCTTTGCTCCTAATTTTCTTAAAAGTTGTGTGGTGGGCAAGGTATCATAGGATGATTGGTCATTCCCTTAGAAGTGAAGGGAATGAAAGAAACTAAAAGACCCTGTTCCTGGAACACCCAAGCAAAAGTCCCCAACAGGCCTTTGGAGAAACTAATAGACCATGTCAGATCGTGGGATCTTCCTGAGCTCGTGGTCCCATTGCATTTTGGTTTCTGACGGGAAACCTTTAAAAACACCAGAGTAGGACTGTTAGAAAAAACAACCTTAGGCAGAGTTATGCAGTCAGTCTGTATTTGTTTTCTACTATTGTGTAACAAATTACCACAAACTTAGCATCTTAGAACAACACACATTTATTAATCTCACAGTTTTCAGGTGTCAGGAGTCTGGGTATGAGTTAGCTGGGTCTTCTCAGAGTCTCACCTGGCTGCAATGAAAACGTCAGCCAGGGCCACAGGCCCGTCTGAGGTTTGGGGTCTTCTCACTCGCATGGTTGTTGGCAGAATTCGTTCCTTGCAGTTGTAGAACTCATGGTGGCTAGCTTCCTGAAGGCCAGCAGGAGTGTCTCTCTGACCTCTGACCGTCCTTTAAAGGGCTCACCTGATTAGGCCAGGCCCACCCAGGACAATCTCCATTTTTATTAAGTCAACTGATTAGAAACCTTAATTACACCTTTGAAATCCCTTCACCTGTGCCATAAAACATAATATAATCACAGAAGTAATATCCATCACCTTCGCCATATCCTATATGTTAGGATCAAATTATAGGTTCTACTCCCATTCAAGGGGAGGGGATGGTTTGTTGGGGTCATCTCAGAATTCTGCCTACTACAGAGCCCAAGAGCTTCTGGAGAGAACAACTCTTCCCTGAAGGGTGACTGGTGTGGACAATAATCTTATGAGACCAGAACTCTCAGTTAAGAGATCCAAGTATCTCTCATTATAGTGGGTTGAATAGTGCCCCAAAAAAGATATGTCCGCCTGGACCCTCAGAATGTGACCTTATTTGTAATAAGGATCTTTGCAGATATAATTAAGATAAGGATCTTGAGATGAGATCATCCTGGATTACGATAGGCCCCAAATCCAATGACATGTGTCTTTATAAGAGACAGAAAAGGAGAAGGTACAGAGGAACACAGGGGAAAGTGGAGATAGAGGTAGAGATTGGAGTGATATGATATTAAGTCAAGTAATGACAAGAATTGCCAGAGCACCAGAAGTTATGAAAGAGACATGGCACAGATTCTCCTTCAGAGCCTTCAGAAGGAACCAGCCTTGTTGACACCTTCATTTCAGACTTCTGGCCTCCAGAACTATGAGAGAATAAATTTCTGTTGTTTGAAGCCCCCAAGGTTGTGGTAATCTTTGCAGGGGTGTTGGGAAACGAATACATTCACCGATCAGTGTCTCCATATGAATCGATGTCAAAGAGATGGACTTGGTGGTCTCAGGTGCAACACAAACTCAGAATCTACAGAGATGCCAATTCCCAAAGATCAGAAGCACCCTAAGAGGTACAGAGCAAGGCAGCTTTGTAGCCCAAGATACATTCATTACAGCATGTTGGCAGATGCCCATTTATTTATAACCTCTTTTATCATCCCCTCATTGATGTATTTGTTTAATACAGCTGCTGTTTTTAAAAAAGGCTAAAACAACTGTGGTGTACACAAGATAGATATGTACGTCTCTCATTTCAGTGCAGGGCTAAGGTGATGGCTCTGCCCTGTTGGACACACAGGCTGATTCTTCTGCCACCTGCAACTTGTGGTTGCCATCTTATGACCTAAAGTGGCTGCTTCTCACCAGTATTCCAGCCAGTGGGGAAGGGAGAAGTGGAAGTGAGGGGTTTGCCCTTCCCCTTTAATGGCAGACTTGGAAGCTGCACATTGCAATTAGCTAGAAGATAGTCACATAGTCACTCCTAGCTCTAAGTGAGCCTGCAATATGTCTTTAGTGAGGCCATGTGTCCAGCTCACACTTAGGGGTTCTATTACTAAAGGAAGAAGGTCTGACTTATCAGTGGCCTCTCCAATCTAGGGTCCAAGGAGATGGGAGGAAAGGCCTAGAAATGGAAATCCAGGAATGGAAGCACTCCTACACCCTTCGGACTGATTATAGGATGAAATAGAGCCTTGGAAATGTGGGAAACAACAGGAATATGATGAGCATGAAAAGGCTAGGCATAATATTTTTCCTCCTTCCTCATCACACCCCCTGTGTGGGTTGAATTGTGTCCCCCCCCACAAAGATAAGTTGAAGTCCTAACCCCAGAACTTGTGAATGTGATCTTATTTGGAAATAGGGACTTTGTAGATGTAATCAAATTAAAATAAAGTCATACTGAGTTAAGTTAAGCCCTGATCCAATGATTGGTGTCCTTAGAAGAAGAGGTAAATTTTGACACAGACACACATGAGAAGAAGGCCATGTGAAGATGGAGGCAGAAGTTAGAGTGATGCAGCTACAAGCCAAGCAACCAAGGGTGATCGCAAACACCAGAAGCCACAAGAGGCAAAGAGAGATTCTTCCCCTAGAGCCTTCAGAAAGAGCATGATCCTGCCAACACCTTGCCTTTGGACTTCTAATTCTAGAACTGTGAGAGAATACATTTCTGTTTGTGGTGATTTGTTATGGCAGCCCTAGTAAACTAGTACACCATCTCCCTTCTCTGGTTCCTTAGGGCCCCCTTCTCACAAACCCCTACTATAATGTCCCATAAAGCACTGACATCTGGAAGTGTCCTCTCTCCTAAACTTTCTGTCTATCCTTACAACATGAAAAGAGATCCAGACGGGGAGATGTACGGGGACATGGATGTGGAACCAGCAGAATCAGTCTGAGGTGGGGAGGAACCTGCAGAAGAAAGACCAGGTAGGTCATGCCCACAGTGACCAAAGACAAATGGGCCCAAGATCCAGGCTGTCGATAGAAGCAGAACCATACAAGGATTAAAACCAGGAAACTTGGGAATAGTCCAAGCTCCATACTCTAATGACATCACTTATACTGGCGGAGCCCTTTCAGTTTCCAAACCATTTTTACATACAGTCTCTCATTTGTTCTTCAAACCCAGTCTGTGTGAGCTGAGTAGGACAATAATAAAATAATAAAATCTCCATTTTGATTTGCAGGTAAACAAGATGTCAGAGATGCTAAGGAACTTCCTCGGGGTCACATAACTGATTATTAGCAGATTATTCTACAAACCAGAATCTCCCTCCCCCACAAAATCATCTTTTTTCTCTGCCTAGGACTGACTGGGCAACTTTCCTCAGTGAGTAAAGAAAATGAACTTTGGTGCCTGGTAGACTGAATTAGAATCAACACAAGAGAGTTATTTGATTTCTGTAAGGCTCTATTTTTCATTTGGTCTCACTACAGCATAACATTTGTGGAGCACTTCTTACAGTCATATTTATTGGTGCTCAATAAATGATCATTCCCCTCCTCCCTTTCTTACTTGTTTCCCAGCTCCAAATTTTATGCTCTTCATACTACCAACCAGTGTTGCCTTTCACTTACTAAAGTAATCTTGGCTACTCACGATTCCCCTCTCTAGAAGTTAGTTTCTTCATCCATTTTATCAAAGGATTGGACAAAACCATTTTTCTGGTCTCTTCCAGTTCTGAAGGTCCATAGCGGTAAGAAAACTGCACGTCTCTCTGCCAGAGTAGTCAGCAGACCAGCATTGCCAACTCCACAGTTGCTGTACCTCTCATGGCCATCGGGGGCGCCTAGCACCGCTTATGCCCTGGATGGAGTGGATGCTGAGGGTGCTAAGCTCCGCCTAGGACTTCACAGAACTTTAGGAGTCAGCCATCCCAGTCACCCTCATTCCCCTTTCAAAGGCAAGAAAGGAGAGAAAGGTTTATTCTCCATTTATTGTATAGATGAGGAAAGCATTCTGATTTTCCTTAATCTCATAATAGAGTGAGCTGTGAAAGATTAGATGGCCTTCTAGAATTTCTGCCAATCAAACTGAGTTCTGCATTATGCCTCAACTGCTCACTAATTAGCCTAAGGCAGACTATACCCAGGGCTTTCTGCATGGGGGAGGGAGAGAACATTAGCAGTACTCTCCATTGCAGGCTCCCACTTCTCCTTTGGATAGACATACAGAAATACTCCACCAAGAGACCTAAGAGGGAACCTGAATCTTTGCCGTTTAGGATGGAAAGATAAAGGAGCACTACCTGTATTTCCATGGTCTTCACCTGTGCCCCCAGGACAAGAGGGGGAACTTATTCCTGCTCTATCAGGGTTGAGGAATGAACTTGGTATGGAATTATAGCCCCGTGACTGCTTTATAAGGACCACAGCCTGCACTTACCACTGTTCCCCAGAAAAATCTCCCATGGGGAGAGTCCGAAGAAAGTCTGTTATCAACCTTCCTGTTGCCCTAGTTCTGCCTGCTCCTTAGTAGTTCCACCTGATGTGGAAGGTAGGTCACCTCTGGAAAACCCAGTCACTCCTCATTCCCTCTCCTCCAACTCAGTCCCCTTCTCCCTGTCATTTCTGCCCCATGCCCAGCTCCTGCTAACAGACTCTGGCAAGGCCAGGGATTCCACGGGCTTTTTTGTTCTCATTGGTCTGTAAGTATTCACATTTCTATGTTCAGAGGATGGCTGTTTGTCTTCCACAGTTCAAGTGCTCAGGCCTCGTGCTAGCAAAAGCAGCCTGTTCCCCATCCAAGGATGTAAATCTCCTTCAGCCTGACACCTGGCCACAAGTTGCTGGAGAAATGACCAGAGCGGCTGCCTCTCCATCTGTCAGATATACTGGTGACAATTCACAGATGGAGTCCACAGCCCCAGTGCAAGTCTAAACACTCCAAAGGAGTCTGACAGCTGCACATGGGGGCATGTCAAGCAGTATGAATTCCTGGATAGTGTTCAAGAACAATTCTACAAACCAGAATCCCTCTCCTCCACAAAATCATCCTTCTTCCCTGCCTAGGCCTGACTGGGCCACTTTCCTCAGTGATGTTGGGGAAATATTCAGAGATGGGGAGAGGAGGCCCTCTTACTTATCCCCAGGCTAAAGCCAGACTTCCTTCTCCACTAAAGGTTCAAAAGTTGAGTCTTTGCCAAGAAACCTTCCACACCTCAGGCAGCAGAGATCTCACACTGCTCTGGGATGAAAAGGAGAAAGTCATCTTTGGTATGCAAACATCCTAAGAAATAAAACCTGGGCTCCTGGAGAGATGAAAGCAGCCTAGGCCAGGTCCAATTTACAGGGAACACCCATATGTGGAAATCCACTGAGCTTATCCTCAGGGTAGACTGAAGTTCTATAACTCTGAAGCCCCTGAACCGAGCCAAGGCATTGTATACTGTTGCCATACAACACATTACAGTTTTAAATGGCTCACAGGCTCTCCTGTAAATCAGCCCAGACAATGGCTCTACTCATGGAGTTTACATAGGAACTCACAAAATGATCCACTGATTTCCATAGAAATTTTCTTTCCATAGAAAACTGCCTGATAAGGTTCATAAAAATTGGAATAAGAGAAAAAAATTATCAACTGGCTCAAACTTATAACTCCAGTTTTACTTCCAGAGGATCATATAGATTTCTGCAGCCCAGGAAAGGGACTGGGAAGGTAAAGGGTATAAAAAGAATGAGAAATGTCAGAATATGTTTATAACCTGAGACATTTGCCCAACATAAATAATACTCTGTGCTTCTTGAAACACACACGTACAGCATGGAACAAAACTGGTTCCTGCTGACAACAGGATCTTATGAAGCCATTATTGGCTTATATTAGGTTTGTGCAAAAGTAACTGCGGTTTAAAAGGTTAAACATAACTGCAAAAGCTGTAATTACTTTTGCACCAACCTAATAGCATGGGGCTGACATATGTAACATGTGCCCTGATCCTGAGCCCTGCAAACCCAATCCTTTGAGCCCTTCGCTCCAGTCTTATGGGTAGAATGGCTTTGCTACTCACTTGAACTGGAGTCTAGGAGTTTTGGAAAGGGTGGGGAGGCAAGAGTGTTAAAGGCTCCATCTTGCCCCCCTTTGCCCAAACAGATGTTTCATAAGGATTAGGAAGAAAGGGACAAGGATTAGTTCTAATATATTGCCTCTGTCAAAAGCCAGCGCTAAGAAGGGAGTAAGTGGATCATGAAAAGAAAACAAATGGAGAGAAAAGAGGGCAATGGATGAACTGCATTAAAGTAATATTTATTAAACTGATTTTAAAAGGGAAAGAAGGGATCCATTCTAATGGCTCACCTTCCTATGAACCCTGGAGCTCCCCAAACCCTGAAGAAGTCCTTCTGACACTGCTGTGAGGTAGATCAGAGTTGTTTTGTGTCTAAAGCGAGAGAGGCTGATGCTTAGAGAGCTGTAGTGAGGAAGCCAGGGGGAAACTCCCTAGCTTTCTGCTCTCAGGCTGGGGAACCAAGCCTAGAGAACACTGGTCTGAGCAGCAGAAGGAATAGAATGAGGGGTGCTCGCTCTCTCTGCCCTAAGCACATGCAAACAAGGTGATGGGTGCCCAGCAAAGCTAGCCCAGCTGCTCCTAGGGCAGCGCAGTACAAGCGGCAGACTCTCCAGCTGCTGAGGTAGTGGTGAGGGTCAGGGGTGGGGTTTAGAAAACGTCTCTCCAAAAGAGAGAGAGGATGGTGAAAACCCGCTTGGTAAGGATTCCCTCCCCAGTCAGTCCCCACCTCCCCATCCTGTGGCCTAGTCATCAGGTTCTGGAGGGCAGAGTTTTCCAGCTGGGAAACTTCACAGGACTCATTCTAAACAGGCCAGGGCTTTCCAAAGGTTCTGGATCAACGGAGCCGTTGTTTCTTGTCCTTCAAGGCCTAAGAAATTCCCCAGGAAGCCCTGGAAAAAAATGGAGATACCATATCTTGGGGTGGGGGAGTGCGCAGGGTGGAGATAGGGGCACTAGTGGGAAGGGCTGGAGGTCAGAGACCCTGGAAAACATACGCAATTGCACAAAAGGGCTCCAACTCCAACCAAGTCCTGTTCCTACCAGGTGGAAGAATTCACACTCACTGGTTCTTCACTCCTGTCTATCCTGCATACTCAAAGTTGATTCTCATCTTCATAGCTATCGGACTTCTCAAAGAAACCAGAGCTGAGGGCAAGGGCTTGGGAGGGCCTCCCGTCTTCTCCGCAGGTCAATGCCAGCCCAAGAAATCCGGGCAGCCATAGAACTAAGCTAGAAAAACAAACCTTGAGTTGACCTGGCGCGCCAGAGGCCTGGGGGCACAGTAGCACTTTCCTGGCGCACCTCCCAGGGCGCCCTCCCTCCTTTGCTTCAATCCTAGGGCAGGATGGATCGGGTGCGAGGAAAACAAACGGCCCTGTGTTCCATTTTGGTTCTCTACTCCACGTCCCCCCTTCTCTCAATGAAGAGTCCCTCCCTAGCCCCACCTTCTCCTACCGAACCCCAAACTCAAAAAATTGACCAGAGGAGACACCGAATGCTTCCTGATCCCGAGCTTCCAGCCCTCTCACCTCGGTTACCTACCGGTCGAGCGGTGAGCACTGCCTGGACTCCGCGGGGCCGGTCAGGGCCGCAGGGGTGCCGGAAGGGTGGCGGGACGCGGAGACCGCGGCGAGGTGCTCCTCTGGCCGGCAGCGGCACAGCAGACGGCGAAAGGCGCTGCGGAAGTCAGGGCTGCGACAGTAGATGAGCGGGTTGAAGGCAGAATTAGCATAGCCTAGCCAGTTAAGGGCGAGGAAAGCCCGATTTGGAACCAAAGAGGGGCCCCCGAGGGCACGCATCACGTTGGCCACAAAGAAGGGCAACCAGCAAAGAGTGAAGGTACCCATGATGAGACCCAAAGTGCGCAGGGCCCGGTGTTCCCGGAGAGGCAGAAGGCGCGCCGGCTGCCGGCCGTAGGCGGGCACCCCTGCGGGAGAAGCGCACTGCCCCGCGGGAGAGGAGGACAGAGAGCGAGACAGAGCCGGCGGAGACTCCTCTGGCGGGAAGCGGCCCAGCTCCCGGCGCAGCAAGCGCAGTTGGCGCGTAGCCACGACGAAAACTCGCGCGTAGACGAAGAGCATCACAAGCAGCGGAAGGTAAAAGGAGACCGAAGAGGAGAGCAGCGCGTAGGGCATGTTGGTGGCGAAGGCGCAGCAGCGCGGATTGGAATGGCAACGCTGCGCCTCGGCATCGGCCCCCACGCGCCACCATTTGCTCATGATGGGCGCAAACGACACCGCGGCGGACACGACCCACACGAGGACCACGGCTGCCCGGGCGCGGCGTTTGGTGACCAGCGCGCTGTAGCGCAGAGGGTTGGTCACCGCCAGGTAGCGGTCCACAGCCAGGGTGCATAGAGTTTCGATGCTGGCGGTCACGCACAGCACGTCCACCGAGGTCCACAGCTCGCAACCAGTGGCACCTAGGGGCCAGTGACCAGTCAGCGCCACAGTGGCTCCCGGCGGCACTACCAGGAGTCCTACCACCAGGTCAGCTGCGGCCAGAGAAGTCACGAACACGTTGGTCATGGTCTGGAGTCTCGGGGTCCGGGCGATGGCCACGATGACCAGCAGGTTGCCTCCCACAGTGGCCAGTACCGCCAGCGCCAACAGCGCCCCCGCCAAAGCCACCGCCCACGGCACCCCTGGCAGCCCACTCGTGTTGGCAGTATTGGGCGCCAGGGTGAGGGCATCTGGCCACGAGGCCAGAGAGCTGTTCCGGTCAGGCCACGGAGCCATTCTCACGTCGCGCATGGGCGGGAGGGAAAAAGGGAAGGGTGCCCCCAGTTCAGCCGACTCAGGGGCGGGGGTAACAGGGCGTGGAAGCGATTCCCCCGACCTGGGCCATCTTCCCTAGTTGACTAGGAGAGAAGGCTCAGCTCCCCGTCACCACCACCCCTTGGTGCCACCGCTTGGGAGGGGGGGAGGAGTGGCGGCCCTTAAAGAGGCAGCAGCCAATAGTCTCCACACGCCGCGAGAAGAGGGGAATTAAAGGTGGAAAGGGAAGCGGGATGGATGCTCAACTTCTCCTTTAGCCAAATCTGGAGTAAGGAGGCCCTGACTTCTCTGCCCGGATGTACCCATTCCTGCCATCACCAGCTCCACACACTAGCACAGCATTGGTCGGCACTAGTTTCCTGGTCTCCCTGCTTACCGTGTCAGAGGAAACGGTAACCCTTTCCATCCACAGTAGCCCCTCAGCTTCTTGGGTGCCCTCCCCTAAGATATTTTAAGTAATAGAGGGGAGCCAGTATACTCACTTCGCCCAAAAACCTCACTTAAATGAGATTTGTCCCCTTTCCCTTCTGTTTTACTTACCCTCCCTGCCCCTCCAGTTTTCTGTTCTGGCTTTTTCCCCCCCAGCTACTGGGGAAATTTGCCATTTTCAGGAGTCGTTATCATTGCCTGCCTCATTTGAATTTTGATTGGGCCTATTGTAGCCTGGAATGCTGAGAGTTTCAATTTCTCCATCTTCCCCATTCTACGTTGCCCCTTCCACACACCTTTCCACCATGAAATTTTCTAGATGGGCCCCTTCTCTTAAAATTCCTGTTATAAGGACATGTTAAAAATGAATGAGTGAGTTTGAGGTTGAGGTTTGTCCACCATCACCTCCAACTATCTACAAATCTTCTGTTACCACCCTCCCAATGGGAATGTGTTCACTCTACTTCCAAGAAGATTGTATTCATGAACTTTTAAAAATTAGAAGACATTGAATTGAGGAATTCACATGTTGCCTCTTCGAGTGTGTAGAACAAGAGGACTGGTACTTTAATGCCTCTGGAAGGCTCTCATACAGTCCCATCAGAGGTTCCCTTCACTTGAAGAAGCCCAGAACCTCCTTCCTCTCCCCTCTCCCCAACTTACAGCTGGTTCTGCCACCTAAGCTCTTCCAATCTCTGAATTGGTTCCTCTCAAACTGGATGTGGGGAGGTGAGGCTGGAAAATAAGCACCTGTGTTCAAGTTCGGGGCAGGAAGATATACCTTTATTCAGTCCTATCAGAACCTGATCCTTGAGCTGTTTGCTTCCTCCCTGAAACAGTGAGACAAAAAGGGGGGAAATTATCATGGAAAATGCCTCCAGGGCCATGCCCTAACACATCTCTTTTGAATAGCTCTATGTTTTAAAAGAACGCTGTATAGTCACTGGTCTATGCAATCCCTCTGGGAGGCTGAGCCAGGGGTTGGGAGTTAGGAAGATTGGAGGGGAAGTGAGGACCTAAAATTATCCCTGAGGAAAAAGAACCAGTTTCGTCTCCCAGGAACCCAGCAGCTCACCCACGAGCAGAGTTTTTCAGTGGCTCCCAAACAAATGCCTTCCATGCCAATGCAGTACCCCAAGCAGGCCTCAAGACCCACAGAAATGCCTAGTGGGTGGAGGTGGAGAGACGGAGCCCCAGCCCCTGCTGGGGTCATGCCCTTATGGTGCAGGCCTCACTTGGCCTGAGTCTTGGCAGTAGCCTCTTGCTGGTCATCAAGGCATCACTCCTAACTCAGTTTTGCAACAGCCCAGAGTGTTGCCAGTTATCTCAAAGGAGTGTCATAAGATTCTTAAAGAGTAATCTCTAAAATAAATACATGCCATTCAGCATTTTTTTTTCCAGGACTTCAGAGTTGGTGGGGGAAGGGAAAGGGATACCAGGAAGTCAAGCAACTTCAAAGGATGTCACTGCTTTAGGGGGTGACCTTGTTATTCTGAGGAAGTGTATAAAAATGTTTACATTTTCAAAAAAGACAAGATCTCCCAAACCACATGAGTGTGCCTGAGTTTGCGGAATGGTTAGGGCGATAACCAAAAGAGACTATGAGGAGTAGGATTCCAGGCCTCTGCTACTGGAGGCTTTCATGAGCCAGCAGAGCAATGCTGAAGCACCTATTGCACTCCCTCTGCTGGGAAGTGGGGGGGCAGGGGCATCCCTCCGACACAAATAGTCGTAAAACATACCCACTGTTGTGCACCTTGCTTATTTTAACATAATAATCTATATCCATGACCCTTTCATACCAATATGCAAAAGTTTCTCATTTTTAATATTCCATTGTATGGCTATACCAAAATCTACGAAACTGATTTGCTACTAATGGATGTGTAATTTACTCCCAATCTTTATTAATAGTTGATGTTACAGTGAATAACTTGTTCACATGCCATTTCACATGTGTGTGGTATATTAGTAAATTCCTACACATAGAATCACTATGTCATAAGGTATATACTTTCGCAAATTTAAAAGATATTGTCAAATTACCCTCCCCAGGCGATTTACCCACTTACATTCTTGCCATCATTTTTGATGGCCAGCGGGAGTTGCAGGCAAGTGACCTGCTGCTCTGGGAAGTCGTCCTAATGACTGGCCCCAGAGGAATAGTGCTGCCTGGTCTATAGAGGTCGTCCAACTCTGGATAGAAGCATATGTTGTCCAGAGAGAGCTTTACCCTGGCCCTGGGCCCCCAGATGACCTTTGTTCTGTGCCCTTAGAAGCAGACAGTGAGTACAGGCCTCTGAATCTACTGAGTTCAGGCCCCAGGCTACTGTTTATGTGTTGGGGGCCCCCAAGATGCAAGTTATCCTGTTGTGTCAGGGGGCAGTTGTGTGATGGTCTGTAATTTAGAATAGGTGGTTGGCAGAACCAGAAGAGGCAGCAACCGCCTGATGGGCAGAAGTTCTAATAGCTGGGCGCGCTGTAGCTTGTGGCTAGTTCTATGCACCTCACAACTGAGTGCATTTATGTGTGTGCACCTGTGTGACAGTGTAGGAAGAAGCCCAGGGGAGTTCAGGTGACTGCAACCTTGTACCTTGTCCAAGATGGCATGTTAAAGGTGTTATATTCTACAATTCATAATCTTCCCCTCTGGCCGTAAAGTTCTTGGAAGGGAGCAAAAACTAGGTGGGTTTTCCTCCCTTCCCCCTTTGTCCTGTCTCTCTTTTCCATAGCCTACTACTGTGACCCTCCATTCAGGTTTCTTTTTTAAAGATTTTATTGGGGAAGGGGAACAGGACTTTATTGGGGAACAGTGTGTACTTCCAGGCCTTTTTTCCAAGTCAAGTTGTTGTCCTTTCAGTCTTAGCATTTAGCTTTAAGTTGCTAGTTGCAGGGGGCACAGCCCACCATCCCTTGCGGGACTGGAGGAGTTGAACCAGCAACCTTGTGGTTGAGAGCCCACTGGCCCATGTGGGAATCGAACCGGCAGCCTTCGGAGTTAGGAGCATGGAGCTCTAACCGCCTAAACCACTGGGCCGGCCCCTCCATTCAGTTTTTGAAGTGCTGTTTGTGTATGTGGCCTCTGAACAGCTGGTTTCGTGTTTGCTGTTTCTCCTTTCATCACAATTAGTCCAGGGTGACAGGATGCTGGTGGCATAGAATAAGAGCTAAAGGGGTCTTAAAGATTGAACCCAACACTAACGTTTTACAGAATTAAAAAGCTGAGTCCCAGAGAGGAAACTGCGGCTTGGCTGCTCTCACACAGGCAAAGTTCATTCTTAGCAGGTGCACAGCTATCCAAGGAGCTGGCTTCTTTTCCAGAGCACCTCCCTTCACTCCCAGACAGGCAGTGGCCTGTGACCCCTTCCTGTCTGTCTTCTAGAAGACCCCAGAACGGACTACTGCCTCGCCCCCAAAACTGAAAACCCCTCAACCTAAGACATCTTCTATAATGTGGTATGGCCAACTCTCCACACCTCTGCTGTTTCCTAGGGAAAAGAGCTTGAAGGGGAAGCAGAGAGGGTCTCCATTCTTGGGAAACAAAAGGTCTTCTGGTGCCTATGGGCTGGCCTGGGACAAGAGCCTTATAGGGGTGGAGAAAGGGGTATCCACCCCTTTAGGGTTTTCTAGCAGTGCTTTATCTCTTAGTTCCCAATCACAATGGAAGAAGGGACCAGGAAATGTTTCTTTCGCTCCTGAAATAGGAAGAGAAATCCTTGTTCTAGTCTCTTTGAAAAGTCATTAAATTCTTGACTATTGGAGAAGCTGCTCCCAGTGACTTGGGAAAGTCACACATCCCCTCTGCAGCCCAGACAAGACTTTCTTGGAGTTCAGGAAGACACCCTCTCCCTTGGAGAAAGGGGAGAGATCACAGCAGTGGAGGTGGGAGAGAGCAGGAGAGGGTGTCCACCAATCTGCAGATAAGCTTCTCTCATCACCTTCCATGTCATCCCTGACTGCAGCTGTGGCTGATTTCTTTGATCAGGAGAAGGAGGCAGCATGGAAAAGGTAGACCCGCTGGGCTGCTTGGATCCATGGCCTCTTCCCCCACTCTTCCCTGGAAGGGATAGCTCAAGCAAACCTGGAGCCCGTCTGACTCAGAAGGAGGCTGGTACTTACACTGAACATGCTCCAGCCCCTTCTCTCACATCAACCCGCATATTTCCCCCTGGGAAGCAAGTGCTGAGGAAAAGGTGCCTGGCGCTTGGAAGGAAAGAGAACAAAACAATGAGGATGCTTTCTCCTCCAACAGCACAGCCAATGCCTCCTGTAATTAGACACCTCCAATTAAGATGGGAGCAAGGGCTGGAAAGAGGAAGGAACCGAGCCCTAGAAACCCTTTTGGATGGTCAAAAGCCCCTCAGGAAACAAGGGGGTGGACAAGTTCAGATGCCAGTGGAGAGGTTGTGGTGGGGGGGGAGGGAAGGGAGAGTTTCCTGTTTTTGAAGAAATCATAAATAAGAAAAATGCCACTTGCTTTTTTATCTTATGAGGAGATGAGGCATTTGCTTCTAGTCAGGGAAGAACTGTCTTCCTCTTTCATGATAAATGAGATACAGGAGGAGGAGACGTCCTCAGGCCTGCTATTCAGCCTGAGTCGCCAGAGGGTTACCTTGCTGGTGCAGTCCCAGCCTCTCAGTCACTACTGGGTACACTTTTCTTTGTGCCAGCTCCCATATCTGGCATGCTGATGGAGAGGTGACCAGAACCCGGGCCCTGCCCCCCAGATAGGGAGCTCCAGCCTCACAGAGGAGGTGCAAGTTTCACTGTGTTTCCCACAAAGCACTCGTGCCAGTGATGTGGAGGGCAGTTTTGCACATAGACACTGGGTAGGGCAACTTTAACCCATGATGGAGATGGGAAAGGAAGCAATGAAGGGCATCTCTTGGGGACACCAAGGTGACATCTTTGAGAAGAGCCTGCTATACCTTTTACCCAGCTCCCATGAGCAGGTAGGCCCTTTGACATTTGTAAAATACCCATAATCTAACCCTCTGTCTTCCTAATCCTGGCTCACACATCCTGCCTCTCACATGCCTGAGTTTGTCCCCAGCAGTCCTGGGCTCCTGTGAAAATGTTGCTTCACAGATCCTCTGCAACATATTGGCAACAGGAGGAGGCTGGGATGATCCTGTCTCCTACTAATCATGCTATTAAGATTTAGCGAGGAGACTGTTCAAGGTCACAAAGGAAATGGGGTGATGAAGCTGGAAAAAGAAGCCAATTCTCCTGGGTCTTCAGCCTGAAGATATTCCCCTCTGACCTTGACTGGCAACTTGTTCTTCCGTCTCTGCTGGAAAGGGGTTTGGGAGTGCAGAATCGCAAGACAGAGGTGCAGGGAGGGCTGGAGACAGAAAGCAAGTCGTTAATATTGACTTCTTCTGCTTCTTAAAGGAGATGAAAGGGTTAATCCAGGGGTGAAGGGGGTGCACAAGAACGGGTGAAGGAAGGGTAGACTTCTGAGCTGTGGCAAGTCAGCGTGAGGCTGGGCTCCCCCGGAGCAGAAAGGATGGCTTTGTTTATAGGGGCACAAGTCTTGCATAGTCTGCAAGTCCCAAGTGAGGGTGTCCTGGAAAGGGTGGGAGCAGGGAGACAAGGAGGAAAAGAATGTGAATAGTGCTGGGAATGTCGGCTCTCCCCTGGGAGGTGGGGGAGTAGGAGGCAGCCCTGGGTTTCTACAAAGGGTCTTCCCTTTTTGGCATCTGAACCCCATCAAAGGGTGTCATGGGCACTCAAGGCCAAGGGCTCCTGTGGCTCCCAGGTCCTATTAGGACCACAGAGTACCAGGAAGACATGGCGTTATGAAGGAAAAGAGTCCTGGCAAGGGGCCGTGGGGGCCTCCTCCATTCCTTCGTCCCCATCTCAGAGGGAAAAGGAGCAGCCAATGAAGCAATTGGAATCTGTTTCATATGGTGCCAAGGTCAGGGGCTGGGGACAAGAAGGAACTATTGTGCTTGGAAACCAGTTGGAGAGCCACTTACATTCATTTTGGATGGCCATACACACTCACACCTGAGACATACTGATATACACACCAAGCAAGGCAGAAACCCCAATAAGTGCTCCCACATCCAGGCACACAAGCAGATGGGCACACGTGTAACACTCACATGACACACTCATGTGCCCCATGAGTATACCCCACATTCAGTCTCATAAACTCAGAGATGCGTATACACAATCGACAGAAACTCACATGCTCGGATACACCAAGAAGGTCATCACATTCATATGCATTGTCATGTGCACCCAGCCTAAGATCGCCCACTCGGAGATGCAAGCCCACACCCCAACACCAAAGCCCACAGTTAGTCCTCCACATGAGTGTGCTCCATGTGTTGAGCTGAGCATGAAACACCAAACCGCAAGGCTGCAAAAAGCTGCAACCCCAGTGCAGAAGCAGAACCAGGTCAGAGGCCGACACACTTGACTGCATCTCTCACTGCTCATCTCTCAGTAGTGGTGCTAATGGCACAGAACCTCAGGTCCCAAATCCATCGTGGGAAAGTCCTTTTAAAGCATGAAAGTCAGATTAGCCTAAATTAAACCCAGCACCAGCCCTGCTTGCTCAAAGGGAACAAGTCACTAGCCAGCCAGTTTTCTATGTTCATTGTCATGCGTCCCAGGGAAATTCCTCCAGTGAGTCTTTCTTTTTTTTTTTTTTTTTTTTTTTGGAAGAGGATGGCTGAGAAAGAACGCCTGCCCTATTGCATCAATTACTCATTCATCAGTCAGCACTTATTGCACACAACCACGTGCTGGGTACCGGGCCAGGTTCTGGGAGACACCAAGAGGCATCAGGCATGATAGTTACCTTCAAACAATTCCACTCTAGAAGGTAAGATGTAAACACAGGAAAATAACTGCCAAACGACAAAGGCAGAAGAAGAGAAATGAGCATCAGTAATAGCTGGGTTCTGAGGAAGACAAAAAAAAAAAAAATCACTTCCAGATGAGAATAATCAGAAAAAAACTCCATGAAGATGGGAATTGGAGTTGAGTGTTAACAAATGATTAGGGAAAAAAATATGGCACCCCAGATGGTAGAACTGGCATAAACAAAAGTGTAGAGATTCCAGATTGGTATGGCTTCTTTAAGCTTCCTTGCCTACTTTGTTTAATATGTCAGGCACGTCGGAATAGGGGCCCACTGGCATATTTACTCACCATTCATAGCCTCAATCTTAGATGCCTAACTTCGTTCATTCACTGCTAGTTACATTCAGACTTACAGACTTGATGATACTCATTACATTTTGGTTCTCGTTTCTCATTTAAATTTGACAAAAGATAATACCTTCCTCCTGAAAAGGTTTCTCATTCCCAGGGCCAGCTATCCCACCACAAGCTTCCTTGAACAACAAACACCTTCTTTCCCCAATTCACTTGCCTCTAGAACCCTCATATACAGTCACCTTCTCCAAGGGTAACTTTCTCACCTGGTTCACCAACCTAAGAGAACCATGAGGAGCCCCCTCTGGAGACATTTGAAGGGGGTCTTTCCCCATGCAGCTTCCAAGAGGCTGTAGCACACCAGCAAGAACGATGGATCAAGAACTGTTAGAACTGTTGTCAGGCGTGCCGTTGTAAAGATGATGTAGCACGTGATTTGAGGGAGATGGAAAGATGCCTTCCTCCAAGAAAAAAAAATTATCCTTAAAACGTCATCATTAAACATGCAAGCTTTTTATCAAGGTTTTATCTCTCATTAAAATGAAAAGGCGTGAAGCAGAGGAAACAGGGACAAAACCAGGGTAATCCTAAACCGAAACCGCAGCCGCTACCACCATGAGCCTCCTCAACAAGCCCCAGAGTGAGATGTCCCCGGAGCAGCTGCAGAAGCGGGCGGAGGAGGAGTTTAGTGCGGGCCCACTCTCCGTACTCACGCACTCGGTCAAAACAACACCCAGGTGCTCATCAACTGTCGTAACAACAAGAAGCTCCTGGGCTGTGTGAAGGCCTTTGACCGGCACTGCAACATAGTGCTGGAGAATGTGAAGGAGATGTGGACCGAGGTCCCCAAGAGTGCAAGGGCAAGAAGTCCAAGCCAGTCAACAAGGACCGCTACAAGTCTAAGATGTGCCTGTGAGGGGACCCTCTCATCGCTGGCAAGTAGGGGCCGCCTCCCACCGTCAGAACTCGCTCCCCGGTCCTGCGAAGACCTGTGCACTGAGATGGGAATAAAAGTCCTGTGTTTTTTCTAAAAGAAAAAAAATGGAAAAAAAAGAAAAAAGAAAAGAAAAGGCCTCTGAAAGGGAATGTCCTGGTCAATTACACTTTGGGATGAACCCTTTCCTGAGAAGAATTTGCCCAAGGGGGAAAGCATGTGAGGACAATAGATGCTCTTGGGAAGAATGAGAGAAATATCTTTCTACTCTGCCCAAGTATGAGCAGTGTTTGGGGGAACAAGCCCTTTGATAAAGGGGAGGGATGGTCCCTTTGAGCAGCTTGTCTGGGGTGATGTCTCATGTGATGAGCATAACCACTGAAGTGCAATAGATTGGACCAGGATTCTTGAATGAAACTTTGAAACAAGGAACATTTTGCTTAAATGAGGGGAAAGAACTAAGAGCTAAGTGTCCTGCTAAGAGCTAAGTGTCCTGAAAGCTAGGCTGACCAGTCATAATTGTGATTACATGTTAAGTTAAAATAATAGACAGACCTCTAGAGAGTCAGAGCTGTGAGGTTCTTTGACAGGTCATCTTTTTCAGTGTCCTACTTTTGCAGATAGAAGCTTAAAGAGGGACATGACTTATCTAAGATCTTACAGGATGTGTCTGGTTCCCAGGCTCTTGACTTTTGGATGTGTTTACTTTTTGCCACACTGAGCTTCAGAACCAGAAAGCTGAACATTGAAAATACATCTTTCATTCTGTCTCTGTATATCTGAGTTCATTGAAATATGTTCTTCTTTAAAACATCAGCATCCCTCTATGAAATAAAGAATGTACTCAATGATCCTCAAAAGCTGCAAAAACCATTAAGTGAAAGCTGAGAGTTTTATAATGAATGGATCAGGCAGATAACACCCAAGCCCCACTGACCAACATTAATATCATCAAAAGAGAGGTAGCCAGATTTTACATGCCTCCCAATGTTAGGCAATAAAAGTACATGGTACCTTGACTAAGAAAAAGGGAAAAAAAAGAAAAAGAAAAAGAAAAAAGAACAGAAGACTCAAATTACTAAAATGAGAAATAACAGAAGAGACATTACTATCAACTTTACAGAAATAAAAAGGATTATAAGAGAATAATATAAACAACTGCATGCCAACAAAATGGACAATTTAGATGAAATGGTCAAATTCCTAGAAACACAAATTTGTACCAAAACTGACTCAAAAAGAAATGAAAAATCTGGATAGATCTGTAACAGGTGAGACAGTTGAACCAGTAAGCAAAACCTCCCAACAAAGAAAAACAAAAAACAAAAAAAAAACCACATGGCTTCACTGGTAAACTCTACTAAATATTTAAAGAAGAATTAATCCCAATTTTTCTCAAATTCTTCCAAAAACTGAAGAGAAAGAAACACTTCCTAATTTATCCTACGAAGCCAGCATTACTCTAAGCCAGACAAAAATACTACAGGAAAAGAAAACTATAGACCAATGTTTCTTGTGAATATATCTAGTGCAAAAAATCCTCAACAAAATACTAGCAAACTGAATTTAGCAGCATGTTAAAAGGATTATGCACCATGTTAAGTAAGATTTATCCTAGGAACACAACATATGAAATCAATGTGATATGTGACATTAATGGAATGAAGGCGGGAAAAAACACATGATCATTTCAATAGATAGAAAAAGGTAGAAATAGTTTGATGTCATAGAAACAATAGGTAGAAAAAGTTTGATGTCGACAAAATCCAACAATTTTTCATAATAAAAACACTCAAGCTAGAATAGAAGGGAACGTCCTCAGCATGACAAAGACCATATTTGAAAAACGCCATAATCAGTGGTGTAAGACTGAAAACTTTTCCCCTAAGTTCAGGAATGAGACAAGGATGCCCACTTTTGCCACTTCTATACAACATATTGTTAGAAGTCCTAGCAAGAGCAATTAGCCAATAAGTAAGTAAGTAAGTGAATAAATAAATAGCATCCAAAGTGGAAAGGTAAAACTATCTCTATTCACGGGGTGGCATGATCTTATATATAGAAAACCCTAAAGAATCCACACACCCCAAAAAAGTTAGAGCTAATAAATTCAGAAAAGTTGTAGGATAAATTAAAAAATCAGTTGTATTTTTATATACCACCACTGAACAATCCAAGAAGGAAATTGAGAAAAATAATTCCACTTACAATAGCATCAAAAAGAATAACATATTTAGGAATAAATTTAACCAAGGAGACAGAAGACTTGTACAGTGAGAACTGTAAAACATTGCTGAAAGAAATGAAGGAAGCCCTAAATAAATGGAAAAATATCCCATATTCCTGGATTGGAAGACAATATTGTTAAGATGATGATACTACCCAAAGCAATATACAGATTCATTGCTATCTATATCAAAAGATCGAAAACCCATCTTAAAATTTATATGAAATCTCAAGGGACCACAAATAGCCAAAACAACCTTGAAAAAGAACAAAGTTGGAGAACTCATACTTCTCAATTTCAAAACCTACTACAAAGCAACCATAATCAAAACAGCCTGGTACTGGATTAAAGATTAATATATAGTCTAATATAATAAAATTGAGATCCCAGAAATAAACCCTCACGTGGTCATTGATTGTCAAGAAGGGGAAACAATCTGGGGCGGCCGGATGGTTCAGTTGGTTAGAGTGTGAGCTCTGAACAACAGGGTTGCCAGTTGGATTTCCACATGGGCCAGTGAGCTGCGCCCTCCACAACTAGATTGAAGGACAACTACTTGTAGTTGATGGGCCCTGGAGAAACTCACTGTTCCCCAATAAAATTTAAAAAAAAAAGAAGAAGAAGAAGGGGACACAACCATTCTTGAGAAAGAACAGTCTCTTCAACAAATAGTCTTCAACAAATAATGATGGTGAAAATGGATATTTGCACATAAAAGCATGAAATTGTATGTCTACTTTAACATGTTAAAATCAAGCATTAATGGAGACCAGACTTGAAAATTTCCTAAGCAGACCAAACAAGTTTAGTCATACAGCAAAGCTTAATGTAGCTGATTTTGCAAAACAAGCAAAATTGATTTGACCTGTATCACTTCTTGCTTGCTTACGCCTCTGAGAATAATAAGTGAAATTTAAACTGTTCCCCCAAACTGATATGAGATAACTACTAACCAACTTGCTATCCTTTAAGACAGTTCTAATATTATAACCAATCACTGTGAAGAATAAACAATCTCTGCCTCCTCACTATATAAGCTGCTTTGTAACAATGTGCCTCTGAGCCTCATTCCATGTTTGGTTTGAGAGCTCCCAGTTCACAAAACTGTCTTTTTGGTGTGTGCACAATAAACTTTTACTAATTACTACTTTGGTGATTCCTTGGTTTTACTTCTGCTATTTCTGAACTTTGACACACCATATACAAAAAATAACTGAAAATGGAACAAGGACCTAAGTTTAAGAAGTAAAACTACAAAACTTTTAAAAGAAAACATAAGGGCAAATCTTCATGACCTTAGATTTTGCAAGTTTTTTAAAATATGACACTAAATGCACAGCATCAAAAGGAAAAATAGATAAACTGGATAGATAAACATTTCACTTCATTAAAATGAAAAACTTTTGTGCATCAAAGAACACTATCAAGAGGGTGAAATGACAATCCTCAGTATAGGAGAAAATACTTGCAAATCATATATCTAATAAGGGTTTAAGATCTAGAATATATAAAGAACTCCTGCAACTCAACAACAAAAAGGCAAACAACCCAATTTAAAAATGGACAAAGGATTTGAATAGGTATTTCTCCAAAGAAGATATACAAACATCCAGTAAGAACATGAAAAGATGCTCAACATCATAAGTCATTAGGGAAATGCAAATCAAAACCACAATAAGATATGACTTCAAACCTACGAGGATGGTTATAGTTTTTAAACAAGTGCTGGAGAGGATGTCAAGAAGTTGGAGCTCTTGTGAATTGCTGGTAGAAATGTAAAGTGGTGCAGCCACTGTGGTAAACAATTTGGCCATTCCTCAAAAAGTTAAACATAGAATTACCATATGACCCAGTAATTCCACTCCGAGGTATGCACCCAAAAAGAATTGAAAACAGGGACAAATAGGGATTCAAAGAGATACTTGTATGCTAATGTTCATTGCAACATTATTCACAATGTTCAAAAGGTGTAAACAACCCAAGTGTCCATCGACAGATAAATAAAATGTGGTATAAACAGACAATGTAATATTATTCAGCCTGAAAAGAAATAAAGTTCTGATACATGCTACAACATGGATGAAACTTGAAAACAGTATGCTAAGGAAAGAAGCAAGATACAAAATGACAAATATGGTATGTTTCCATTTATATAAAATACCCAGAATAGGTCAATTCATTGAGATAGAAAGTAGATTTGAAATTACCAGGGGCTAAGGGGAGCAGGGGGGAGAGTTATTGCTTCGTGGACACAGAATTTCTATTTGGAGTGATGAAAACATTTTAGAAATAGATAATGGTAATGATTGCACAACATTGTGAATGTAATTTATGCCACTGAGTTGTACATCTAAAAGTGGTTAAAATGGTAAATTTTATCATGTTTTACCACAATAAAAACATCATACAAAACTGAATAAAAAATATGAGACAATCCAAGAAATTATAAATGAAACAAGATTGGCCATGTATTGACCATTCTGGAAGATGGGTGATGGGTAGTTTGAAGGGGAAATAGTCTCTCTATTTTTGTGGGTGTTTGAAATGGTCCATAATATACAGTGAAAATGAAAACACTAACTAGAAAGATACATGCACCTTCATGTTCATTGCAACACTATTTACAATAGTCAAGATATGGAAACAAACTAAGTGTCCACTGATGGATGAATGGATAAAGAAATAGTGGTATACAAGGTCAGACAATTAAGTTCGTGAATTCATCCTAGAAAAAGTGCTACATATGTTATTGCTGAATATCACTATGGTCACCTTTGCAGTACTCCCCTTGGGAAGCTATGCACCGACGCCAGTGCCTAGTCCAACCTTCAAAGCAGTTTTGGAACTCTTTCTCTGGAATGGCCATCAGAGCTGTCATCATATTACCCTTGATGTCCTGAATGTCATCAAAATGTCTTCCTTTCAATATTTCCTTTAACTTTGGGTAAAGAAAGAAGTCATTGGGGGCCAGATCAGGTGAGTAGGGAGGGTGTTCCAATACAGTTACTTGTTTACTGGCTAAAAACTCCCTCACAGACAGTGCCATGTGAGCTGGTGCATTGTCGTGATGCAAGAGCCATGAATTGTTGGCAAAAAGTTCAGGTCGACTAACTTTTTCACGCAGTCTTTTCAGCACTTCCAAATAGTAAACTTGGTTAACTGTTTGTCCAGTTGGTATAAATTCCTAATGAATAATCTCTCTGATATCAAAAAAGGTTAACAACAGCATTGCAACAAGTTCATGAACTTAATTGTCCAACCTCGTAGTTTTTATATTTTAAATCAAAAGACCTACAGTTGACAATAATGTACTATACACTTAAAATTTGTTAAGAGGATGGATTTCATGATGTGTTCTTACCACAATAATTTAAAAACATCAAAAGATAGTATTTCATGACACATGAAAATAATGAAATTTAAATTTAAGTGTTCCTACATAATAAAGTTTGATTGGAACACAGCTACATTCAAACTTAGGGCTGCTTTCACGCCACAGCTGTAGAGGCAGAGGCAGAACTTGTGGCCAAACATCCTCATAGGCTTGGAGGCCAAACATCCTCATAGGTTTGGAGGTCCCAAGACTGACCTGAACCCATGAGACTAACCTGCTAATTGAATCAGGGCTGTGTACAGAATGTTAAACCTTTTACAACTACGTTAGTGTTTATATGCTAAACTCATTGTAGACCAGTGGGAGACCTGTCTGAGGTTGGCCATCCCTTCCAGAGAAATCCAGGTCAGTTGGGGGCCTCCTGAAGAGTCTCTGGGTTCTGTGTAATGAGTCAAATTTGCCCAAGTTCCTTAGAGCCATTGCAACCAAAACCTTTGAAAGGTCTGGGTCTAAACAGTCCACCTGGAGTCTTTGAGGCAGCCAGCAATGCTCCACCTCTGCCCTTTGCTATTGCAAACAGACTAGAATGAGTGCAACCTGAGGAATTCAGCAAGTCTAATGGATAGGTGCAGGTTTTTGGCTTGCTTCCAAACCCCTCCATCCTGTTTGCACCCTTCCCCCCTCCCCCGCTTGTCTTAAGTACATTAAAAAGAAAAAAAAGAGGGCAAGAAACAGAAATGTCCCTCCTGACAGCCCCACTGCCTTTCCTCACGCCTTCCCAAATTTCATGCTAGCAGACAACTGCGTCCAGCCTCTGCCCTACTAGAAAAGTTTTCTCCAGGGACCATCCCTTCTCTCTGTTCCCTCAGTTCCCCCAAGGGTGAAGGAGGAGGCCTGAGAGTAGAAAGGGAGTGTTAGATAGAGTTGTGAGCTGTGCCCCCCACTTTAATGAGCCACTGAGTACTGCAACAGGAAATGCCAGCAGGATGGGGCCCTGGTCATCTCACTGGCTCCAACGCAGAGCTTGGCTGGGGGAGGGAGGGCTATCCTGATGTCATCACTATTCAAGAAGCCTTGGGCTCTTCCTGTCTAGCTCTGGGTAACGGGCTCAGCAGCTGGTGCTGGGAAGAGACAAAGCCCCTGAGGTCTCAAACTGGGATGCTGAGTTGCTGATGCTCTCTGGAGACAGGATGCCTGGGAGGGCCCAGGAGGTCCTGAGAAGAGTAGGGCAAGGATATTCATCTCAGTCTGTTCAATATACAAAATAATGAAATACCTACTGGATACTGAACACATTTCTGGGCCTGCTGAGATATGCAAAAAAGTAGAAGATATAATAATGCCCTCACTAAGCCCCACGTTATTATAGATTATTGAAAACATGTCTAAAAAATAAGAATACTCACCAGCTCGCATGTTAATGAAGGCAAAATAATTTGATGCAATTCAAGTAGGGTAAATGCAGAGAGGCGAGTTACATAGAGGAGCTAATCCGGGGAAACTTAAAGGAAGTTTTGAGTTTTGAACTATTTGCTGATAGATGAGGAGGCAAAGGTGTGTATATATGAAGTTTATGATTAGAGGAATAAGTTACATCCCTGAAGAGAGAAAAAAAATGTTACCTGGAGAAAGAAGAACACAAGTGAAAAATCTTCAAACCAAAGATACCCCTACCTCTTTGCAACAAGAAATGTCAAGTTTGAGGTGATGAAAGACTCACGATAATTAATCAGCATGGTGGTATAATAGAATGTTCTAGTTTGACAAAACCAAAAACTCTTTATTACTTGAATAAGTACAATATCATGCTCATTAAAAATCCTGGGATAATTTTATATTTGCCCCAAGATATATTATGGATATCCTGGAAGTTATTTTGTTAAATAAATTCCTCAGAGGACAGGAGGTTCCTACAACATGTAGGACTAGGCTAATGGGAACAAGTACCCTGATCTTACAAATATATAAATGTGGATAAACCATAACATTCTCTCTCTCTCTCTCTCTACACACACACACACACACACACACACAGACACACACACACACACACACACACACACACACACACCAAGGTTTTAAAAAAAAAAAAAGGAAGGGAAATCCTCATGTTTTAGAAATAAAGAGGGAACTCAGCCAGAGAAAGCTGTCACATGAGCCTGATGTGGCAGTCAGGGAGGGGATGAGGGCTGGGCTTGTCCAGGTCGGAACTGAGACCCTTGTGTAAAGCTGCCCAAAAGAAATTCAAAAAACTTCTTCCCTCCAGTCTAGAGAAATAGGGGGGAAAACGAAGTCTTCTGTAAGAAACTACCAACCCAAGTCTATGCTGTGTGGATCTAAATTTCCACTACCTCTCCCATGATATAAGAAGTCTAGGCCAAGAAATTAACATAACAGTTTATCCAGGCTTTGTTCAACCCTAGAGCCACAGCAAAAGGAAATGCAAAATGGCTTTATTTCTAGAACATTCTCATTGAAAATAAAACAGTCCTAGCTAAAGATGAGGACATAATAAAAACTTGGAAATCACAAGAAGAAATGAACCATGTGAAGAAGGCTAAGTTGACATAGGTGAATCAGCATCCAAAGAATTAGAAATAACAGAATAATCTGAAAGACACTACAAAAAAGCAAGCAAGTGTAAAATTACTAAACAGATAACAGAACAGAGCATGGAATGAAAAAAAATAGGACAGTTTTAGAAGGGAACAGACAAATTTGTAAAAGAGCCCAACAGAATATCTAGAAAGAAAGAATCACTAAAATTCTTGATTTCTCCTTTGTGCGTGACTTGTTCTAGGCAGTTCCAATTTTAATCCTGCTTCCTAATCTAATTTTGGAGCAGATTCCATATCTTTCCTTTCTCCTATTAAAATGAGAGTTCACAGAAGGCAAAACTTGCTAAAAGTTTTTATCATAAATGGATGTTGGATTTTGCCAAATGCTCTTTCTGTACCAGCTTATGATTTTTATTCTTAGCCCATTGATATGGTGAACTTTTGAAAATATCTACACTTTATTGACCACTTGATACAATAGGCTTTTGTATATTGAGTCAGACTATCTAGAATAAATCCTACTTAGTCATGGTATGTAATTCTTTTTCTATTATATTTAGAATTATGGATTTAATTTGCTAATATTTGATTGAGGATTTTGCATCTAAGTTCATGAGAGATATTGGTATATAGTTTTGGTTTTTTTAGTATTGTCTTTGTCTGGTTTGGGTATCAAGATAATATGACCTTATAAAATGAGTTGGGAAGTGCTCTCTGTTTTCTGGAAGAGGTTGTATAAATTGGTGTTCATTCTTCTTTAAGTGTTTGAAAGAATTCTCCAGCAAAACTGTCTGAAACTGACGATTTCTCTTTGGGAAGAGAATCTGTTTTATCTTGATCTCAGCCTCTTTGTCCACAGAAGTCACAAAATCTTTAAAGACTTTGGCCAAGTTATTGAATCTAGAATTGCGTAGAAGACATTGGAAATCATCAAGTCCTACATCCATCACCACGTGTGAAGAATCTGAGACCTCAGGGTGAGAGAAATGACTTTCCCAAAGTCACAGAGCTAGTTAGCAGCAGAAACGGAAAGAGCCTGTGGTTCAGGATGCTCAGTCCAGCTTTCGTTGCTGCTGAAGCAAAAAAGATGGTAATGGCTCAAGGAGTGAAGACTTTCAACTTTTCAGACACCCTCACATTCATTGCCCACTTGCTCTCTCATAGGAGGAAATAAATGCTTCCCTGTGTATAAGCCACCAATAAGAAGGTCCCCCAAGTCTCTTCTAGTGTAAAGTTAGCACTAGAAGGGGCAAAGGGGAGAAGCGTTGGCAACCCAGGAAGAAGAGGCAGAGAGGCAAAGTAAAAATGGCAAACCAAAAGCTCTTTGGCAACCAAAATCTCCCAAGTAAGAAACAACCAACCACAGGAACCAGCGCCCTCTGTTGGTCTGAAAACACTTGGATGAGCATCTGTGCCAAAGGGGAACAGAAACGGTGGGCACCTCTCCCAATGGAGTCAGCAAACAGTGTGGTTAAGTCTTCCAGCTCACACAGCCACTGTTTTCCTTATGGTCCCAGCTGAAGGCCATTTTCTAAATTGCAGGTAAGAAGGCAAAAGAAAGGAGTGGGTAGATTACCCTCCACGCTGATATAATGCAACATTCCCACAGCTGGATCCCCACCACTGCTTGCATTTTTGTCCAGTAGAAACTTCTGGCTGTCCAACAAGATAGCGACCAGTCATATGTAGGTACTGAGCCCTGGAAATGTGAATAGTGCAACTAAGGAACTAAATTTTTCATCTTATTTAATTGAATTAATTTAAATGTAAATAGTGATATGCATTTAGTGGCTACTGTAATGGACAGCACAGAACTAGGGGAACCCCTGGAAGTGGTAAATGCACTCATGAACAAACCTAAAAAGCAGATGAAAATCAGAAGCACAATCTACAACAGAGGAAAGAAGCACTAAGACACAATGGCAAGTCACTTAAAATTGAATTGAAAACCTCACTTCTCAAATTTTTACCAATATTACACAATGCTCTGGTTTTGTTTTAGTTGGGCTGTCAGCATACTAGTTTTAAATTTTTCATTTTTGGCAATACAAAAGAAGGAGCAAGTAATATGCTTCAGGGATTCAGATGCAAGTTACTACATAACCAGGTATCAAGTTAGTTCAGAGAAAAAAACATTACAAGGATTCGGTTTGTTTTGTTCACTGCTATTTTCCCAGTGCCTAGAATATCCCCTTGGCAAGGAACATTTTCAGTAAAACTTTGTTGAGTGAACGAAAGGACAGAAGGACTGTCAAAAGAACTGGTTTTATTAAAAACAAAAATTTACGGGGCAAAACCTATAGGCTCAGCGGGAAGACCACTAGAGGGCGCTCCAGCCCAGTAGCTAACAGGCTGGGCACCAACGAGGGTAAATCACTCTTGCCCCACCATAGGAGAATCTTTGGGTTCCCCTACCACTTCCCACGCTCTAGGGTGGCTTGAGAGAGTAAACCCCAGCCACCCCTCCCAACACAACCCCATGTCTTTCTTTCCTTTTTATTTGTTCGTATGTTTTCTCATGTGTAAAAGCCAACCCTCTGACCCAGGGGTTAGTATTGCAGTCTATCTATGAGCAGTGCAAGGTCCCCAGCACGCTGGAACACGTAATAAATGTAACATTTTGCGTCTTAAAGGAAATGGAGAGTCACAGGCAGAAGCCCAGCTCTGGGAATCAGGAGGCAGGCTTCGACACAGTACTTTATATTCACTATAAATGCACCATGGTCCCAAACATTGTGCTATAAGTTTTACATAAGTAAATCGCATTACCTCCATTTTACAAGTGACAAAATTGAATTTCAGAGTGATTGGCACATAGATCATAAGTGGATTTTGAACCCAGGACGTTTTATCTACAAAACCCATGGAATTAACACTATACATCAGCTTTGAATTCAAATACGACACTACTGAGAGCATTGCATTCTGTGAGAGCCAGTGAGGCTAGAAAACTGAATGTTGGGGTTCAATTGGAGTCAGGGGAAGGGAAAGAGAAGGCAATTAATTACATCGAAGTCCTTCTTGGGGGCTTGGGAGAGGGCACTGTCACCACCCAAAAGAGAAGGATGGACCCACCCTAGACAAAAGTCTCCAAGGTTCCTATCTGCTATGGACTGAATGTTTGTATCTGCCCCCAAATTCACATGTGATGGTAATCCCCAATAAGATGGTATTTGAAGGTGGGGCCTTTGGGAGGTAATTAGGTTTAGATGAAGTCATGAGGGTAGAGCCCCATGATAGGATTGGTGTCCTTATAAGAAGAGAGAGCAGAGCCCTCTTTTTTCACCGTGTGAGGACACCACGAGAATTAACCTCTGCAACCTAGGTTCTCACCAGGAACCAAATCCACCACCATTTGATCTTGGACTTCCCAGCCTCCAGAACCGAGAAATCAATGTCTGTTGTATAAGCCACCAGTCTGTGGGATTTTGTTACAGCAGACCAAGCAGACTAAGATACCATCCTTGCCTTCACTGTATCCTTTCCTCTTCTTTGGGATGACTTTCTCCCTCTCTTCTCATTAAAACCTGCTCTCAGATAAAGATCCCACCTATTTCACAAGCTCCTGGGCAAAGCACCCCGAAGTTTGGGAATAACTGGGGTGATGAAATGTATGGACTTTGGACTAAGCAGGTTATAAAAATATTTAAATTGGGGCTTTGAGAATTGGCAAGCTAGCCCTGCACCCCCACTCCTCATTTTCCTCGTGTGTGAAATGCAGCTAATAATACTTGTCTTACAAGGTTGTGGTGTGATTTAAGTGATTGTGTCCATCAAACCTCTTGCACATGGTGCAGGCACAGAGGAGAGACTCAGGAAGTGCTCATTTTCTTTCTTTCTTACTTGTAGGTCATGAATGCCAAGGACAGTTTACAATTAGCCAAACCTTTTAGCTAAAAAAAAAAAAAAAAAAACTGAAATGGGAGAATTTCAGGCATCAACTTTGGGGGGGGGGGGGAGAACATTTGGGGACTGACGACCTTGACTTGACTCCTCACCTTGTGCATAAAGAAATTGTGGACATGGGTCACAGCCCTCACCCCAAAGCAAGAAGAACGTGTTGTGAGAACGTGTGCAGATCTGCTCAGGACCAGGATTTGTTCTGGACTGTTTCACACCCCCACCCCATCCTGTTTTTCCTCTATGCCACTGTGCTGGAATCTTCTATTGCGCCTTTAGATTCACTCTCCACCCTTTTCCGCCCTCCTCTGTGCCCCAGGAAGTTGGCCTATAGGGCAGCATCAATGGGATGCCTTGTCCTTTGTCCTCTAGCTGGATTAAACCACCAGGGAGCTAGGCGGGAGAGCAGAGGGCAGAAGTCCAGCGAGGAGTGAGTTTCTATTTCCTGGCTTCCTCCCTGTGCAGACCAGGACTAGAGGTGACAACTCCGTACGTGCGTTTCCACACCTCTCTCTCTCTCTCTCTCTCTCTCTCTCTCTCTCTCTCTCTCTCTCTCTCTTTCTCTCTCTCTCTGGAGTCCAGTAACAACCCTTCCCCTTTTATTCTTCATGCCGGTCTCTGCTCCAGGTACCACTGTTTCCCTACGTCCTTCCCACATCATTGTAAATTATCCCTTTAGCAAACCTCCTCAAATTATCCAATTTGAATGACCCTGACTGACCATCCAGGAAGGCTGGTTAGGTCCAAGTAGCTGGTCTCCTGCTGGTCCCTGGTGACCACAGTGCCACTGTTTTTCAATCGCCACCAAAAGCTCTCTTTGCTGTGTCACTCTCCCGGCCAACACACAATACCTTCTAAGCATGAGTGGCCAGCCACATCTTAGGTGGATGCATCCAGGGCCATTCACGGAAGGGCAACCCCAGGTAAATCACCTTGTGGGCACTCCATCCACTCTCCAGCACCATTGTCTTGTTCCCACAATGGGAAGAAGAGGATTCATGAGGAATTAAGCCTAAGAACATGCTTTTGAGGTCTAGGTAAATATTGCAGACACTGCTCTAAGCCACTAAAATTTTTTACAAACCCTTGAACCCAGGAACCATATTAAAACGTTGAATCCACCATTGGGAATCCTGCATGTTAGCTTGTGTGTCCTGTCGCTATGGCCCTATCATCTTTAGAGACTCCTATGTATGATAAGGGCTTCCTATACTTTGTGCCCCAGATCAAGATTAAATCATTTTAAAATAAAATTAAAAAAAAATAGGCAGATTCTCCATTGACTAGAGAATAACACTATGGATGAAAAGAAAGAGCTCTTACTGTGAGAAATAGCCTTGTCACTGAGTTTATGGGAAGCAAAGCAGAACTGAGAGTCAGGGCGTCACCACTGGTGAGCACCAAGGGGCTGAATATTGGGAGCCAAAAGGCACAGCATGGAGGTGTTCCTCAGCGACAGCTCGGGTTTGCAAGCAGGGCTAAGCAGAAAGACAAAATGTGGGGGGGAGAGAGAGAGAAGACAAACATGTTAACCAGGATGAGGATGGACAAGGCCCACGAGGCCACTCACCAAGCCCACCAGGCCCCTCCAGGCTTGCTCAGGGCTAGTCTTCATTCCAATCATATCGATTAACCTCAAAAAGCATTTCCTACCAGAAAGACCGGGCCTGTGTGCCTGTCAGTGAAAGAGAGCACGACTGCATGCAGGGATACTGCAAATCCATCTGCAATGGAAACAGAGCTCCAGAAGAAAGGCTGAATCGTATGCAGGGCGGGAAGTATAGAAGAAGAGCCCAGGATCCCTTACCATACAAGAAAGTACAGGAACCTCCAAAGTCCCCTGGGGCATGGTGACAGGACATGCTAGCTAATGTGAAGGACTCCCAATGTTGAAGGGGGAACATTTTCAGCATCAAATAACGTTAGGAAAGGATCATTAGTAAAACAAACATGCCAGGTCCCTTCTCTGGCACTACTTCCCCTACTCCCTAATAACCCCTCCCTAGCCTAAGGGGCTTTGGAAGTCAGTCTCTACTGCACTATGACTCAGTGAATCCGGAAGCATCTCTCACTCTTACAGCTCCTGCTGCTCCCT
This sequence comes from Rhinolophus sinicus, assembly GCF_057876585.1. Classification (NCBI taxonomy): domain Eukaryota; kingdom Metazoa; phylum Chordata; class Mammalia; order Chiroptera; family Rhinolophidae; genus Rhinolophus; species Rhinolophus sinicus. Next base: position 131,854,836 of record NC_142516.1, read on the forward strand.
CCCCAGGCAGCCACTCCTGGGGACCCTCTCTTGGCACTTCTTCCCACTGCTCCAGTTCAACAGATCTGTGTTGAGACAAACCCTAGGGAAGGGCCAGGGCCTGCTTAGGGCTGTTCTTTGTTTCCATTGATATTTTTTGTTAACTTCACAAAGCATTTCATACCAGAAGGCCTATGTGCCTGGTTGGCTATCCAGAAAAATTCTACTTAAAATCAGTCCCTTGTCCCTCCCTTCCTAGAGGTCAAGTAGAGCAAGATGGGATGGAAAGTGTTCTCCACTGTGTCCCACTCCTTATCTTTCTTCTCGAAAACATCACTTGCCACATTCTGCTTTATTTTGACCTCCAGCTAGAAGTGCCAAAACAGTCATAAGCTAATAGATTTAAAAGACCTTCGAAGGGAAGACAGAAATAAACATGCTTGGCTTTGGGCAGCTGAGCACCCAGATGTATTATCAATAGCCTCTCTAAGGTAAGGGCTGTCAAGAGTGAGAATGAGTAAATACATGCCACTGGTGCCACCAGCTATCTTTTTAAAAGACAACTCTCATCATGCCCTATAGAAATTGATACTTGATTATAAAACTTGATATGAATGAGTCCCTTCTCTATAAAGAGGTAGAAACCATCAAAGGTGAAATGGCTGGACAGGAAACAGAATTCAGCAGTGAGTTTGTCAAAGAGAAAAAACGTCACTGCTGAGGGTTCTCAGAGATCTTAAAAGCCACCCCCCATCCCCCCTCTCTGACAGATAATGAAACAGACCTATAAAGGGGAAGGGACTTGTCCAAGGCTGAACAGCTATTTAGTGGCAGCACTGGGGCTAAACCCACACCCCTCAGCCCAGGCCAGTGCTTCTCCTATATCCACGAGGGTCCCCAGGTCTAGTCAGCCCTCAGCCCTCTGGCTCCTCTAAAGCACTTAGACTTCCCTCATCAGCCCTCCACAGCCCTATGAGCAGAGGTCATCGCAAGCCCCTTCCCTTCTCAGCTAACCAAACATGCAAGTCTAATGAGGCACCAGACGAAACCCCCTTTTAGGACAGTTCCTCCCAAGGGGGGAGAATGGGCGCTTTGTTTTCTAGTGTGATGAGAAAAGGGTTGGCCTGGAAGGGAGTGAGACTGGGTTCCAGTCCTGCCTCGAGCATTTCACTGCTGTGTGTTCTTGGATAAAACTCTGATCCTCAGGATTTTTTGTTTTTGTTTATTTTTCAATAAGATGGAGGTGAATATGGTTCTGGATGATTTATAAGGTACCTGGCTATATCTAAAATTTGATGATTCCATAGCTTTTTGGGAGGAAGTTTCTGAGAAAAACTTTAAGATTGCTTTCATACCACCTCATCTTACAGCAGCGCTATCCAATAGAAATTATATATATATATATATATATATATATATATATATATATATATATATATATATATATATTTCTTATAGTCCCACTAAAAAAGTAAAAAGAAACAGGTGAAATTAATTTTAATAATAGATTTCATTTCATCCAATATATTCAAAATATTATTTCAATATGTAACTAATATAAAACAAATTATTAAGATATTTTACATTACTTTTTCACACTGAATCTTTGAAATCTAGTGTGATTTTAAACTTATGAATATGGACTAGCCGTATTTCAAGTGCTTCACAGGCATGTGTGGCCAGTGGCTACCTTGCTAGACAGTGAAGGCCTAGAGTTTAACTCAGGAGTGACCTATCTCAGGCCTCCACCTCCTGTGGTCCATTCTCAAACTCCATGGCCACCAGTTAGTTATCTTTCTAAAAAACAACACGAAGGCTGGCCCGATGGCTCAGGTGGTTGGAGCTCCGTGCTCCTAACTCCAAAGGCTGCCGGTTGGATTCTCACATGGGCCAATGGGCTCTCAACCACAAGGCTGCCGGTTCAATTCCTCGACTTCCACAAGTCGGTGGTGGGCTGTTCCCCCTGCAACTAACAACGGCAACTGGACCTGTAGCTGAGCTGCACCCTCCACAATTAAGATTGAAAGGACAACAACTTGACTTGGAAAAAGTCCTGGAAGTATACACTGTTCCCCAATAAAGTCCCCCTTCCCCAATAAAATCTTTATTAAAAAAAAAACCAAGGGGTCGGCCCAGTGGCTCAGGCGGTTAGAGCTCCATGCTCCTAACTCCGAAGGCTGCCGGTTCGATTCCCACATGGGCCAGTGGGCTCTCAACCACAAGGTTGCCAGTTCAACTCCTCGAGTCCTGCAAGGGATGGTGGGCTCTGCCCCCTGCAACTAAGGTTGAACACGGCACCTTGAGCTGAGCTGCCTCCCGGATGGCTCAGTTGGTTGGAGTGCGTCCTCTCAACCACAAGGTTGTCGGTTCGACTCCCGCAAGGGATGGTGGGCTGTGCCCCCTGCAACTAGCAACGGCAACTGGACCTGGAACTGAGCTGCGCCCTCCACAACTAAGACTGAAAGAACAACAACTTGAAGCTGAACAGAACCCTCCACAACTAAGATTGAAAGGACAACAACTTGACTTGGAGAAAAGTCCTGGAAGTGCACACTGTTCCCCAATAAAGTCCTGTTCTTCCCCAATAAAATCTTAAAAAAAAAAAAAAAAAAAAAACCCACTAATAATCCCACTCCTCAGCTAAAAGATCTCCGGTATCTCCTGCTCTTGTAGGACAAAGTCTGAACACGCTGGCATGATTTAAGAGCCCCTTCACAATCCCACCCCAATTTTCCTTTTAAACTGTTCTTTCCCTTTCAAAGATGTGGCGACAATGACAGAAACTGCTTGCTCACCCAGCAGGCTTTTCCGTCTTCCTTGCATTTTTTTCCTTTCCACTCAGGGATCTCCTTGAAGATTCATTGTTTCATCCACTCAAGGAGTATCTACTAAATGTCAGGCAGTCTGTGGGTCGTTGAACCCAAACCAAAGTCTACTTTCTTTGATCAACTCTTACCTCTCCCCGACCCCAACCTCCATCTCACTCTAGGTTTAGCTCTACCACCCAGCTGGGTGGTTTATCCACGTGTCCTAGCACACTCTCTCCAAAGCCATGGAAGGAGAATTCTTGCCCATTTCTTCAACGCCCGCCACATTGTGAATGCTCAGTAAACCGAAAAACGAGAGAATAAACAGTCAATCCCCACTTTTTTCATCTGAGAAGCTAAAGCACGGAACAAGGAGGGTTGGGGGAACATCCGGCCTGATGTCCTAATGCGGGCCTTCCTAAAGTGACCCGAGTGGTCTAGGATCCCCACACAACCGGGAGAAGCGCCCCCGACCCAGCGAGGCATTAACCTAGGCAAGCTTCCCCACTCCCCACGCCCACTTCGTCCCCGCCGGCGTGGCCTGGAGGGACCCGGGACCTAAAGGGGCAGGCACAAGTAGGGCGGCGCTGGCACTGGCGCTCAGTAGACTGTCGGAAAGGGGCCTCCCATCCAAGGATACAGGGGATCCCACGTGGAGGCAGCAGCTCCGAGGCGGGTGGGCGGCGGCATCGCTGGAACTACAAATCCCAGGGGGCGTGGAGCGGAAAAGACGGAAGGGACGGTCTTAGGCGGGGCCGGTGGGAGCGAGGCGGGGCGAGGCAGGAGGGGCAGGAGGACCACGCTCCGGCTGCCGGCGCTGCGCGCGGGCCACCATGTCCGGGGGCAGCAGCTGCAGCCAGACCCCAAGCCGGGCCATCCCCGCCACTCGCCGGGTGGTCCTCAGTGACGGCGTGCAGCTGCCGCCCGGGGATTACAGTACCACCCCCGGTGGCACGCTCTTCAGCACCACTCCCGGAGGTAGGCGCGGGCTCTGGGGCTCCAGGTGCTGGCGGTGGGGAGGACGGACTGGGCATATCGGGGGAATCGGCAGCCGCCCATTGGGCTGGGCAACCAGGTTCAGGGGCGCGGTGACTGGGAAGAACGGGTAAGTGGAATCAGGGAGGCAGCGAGGGTCACGGAGGTGGCCACAGGGAGCGAGCTGGTGGCCACCTCCCGTTGCCTGCCCTCTGGGTGCGTCCTCCAGCGCCGGGTTGCAAACTGCCGCATTAGTTTCCTCCTGGTCTGAGCGACAGCTGAGTGCCTCCCACCCAAACAGATGCACACGCTTCCAGGACTGCCACATGCCGAGGCGTGGTGCCCCTCGTGGTGTTGGGGGCAGTTCTGAGGCCGAATACGGTGGGGTCTGGGTGGCCCACGGATCAAGGAGAGGCTTGGCCTGGGGTTTTTTTTTAGAGGATAGTACGGGGGTTCTCTGTTGGGATAAATGACTCTTGCAGAGTCCTTTTTCCTTCTCGAGTTATCCCCCGGTTTTGTGTCGGGTATGCACCCTCTGACGGAGGTTTTGGGCTGAGGGTATTCTCCTGTTCCAGCAGCACCTCGCCGGCACCTGTGGCAGATTTCCCATTTACGCTTCTGGGATCTCCGCGGGAGGACCTGGGGCGGCCGGCTGGCTGTGCAGAAATACACGTTCTTCTGTCCGGGGGGAGGGGGGGCCGTGTGACCTGGCTGAGTGGATGAGGAAGAGGAAGCTGAGCTGGCACGGGTGGGGGCCAGCCTTGGGCTGCCCTCGGAAGCCAGGCATTCCCTCCCAGCCCCGAAGCCCTGGCGCACAGGCGCTGATGAAACCTGCCCGCCTGTTTGCATAATGAAATCCTCCTCGCGGCTCACCACTTCCCTCCCATCCTCTTACTGCCCTCACCCCTTTTGCCCTTCTTCCCTCCCCTACACCCGCCTGCACCGCTCCTTCTCAAACTACTCACCCGAAAAAGGCCGCAGGTCCTGGCGCTGCGCAGAGAGACCAGGGTGAGGACCGACGCAGGCGGGGCTCAGCCTCGTCTGCCAGCGTCGGGGGCCACATGCTTATTTTCTCAGGCAGCTGTCCCACCACCAACGAGCACAGCCAGATCCAGGGTCTTAGGCTGTTTGATCCAAAACATACAAAGTTAGAATTATTAGGGATCTTAGATTTTTCTTGTCCAGCCGTGCAACCTTATTCTACAGAACATGACACTGAGGCCCCAAAGCTTAAATGCGCGTGTCCATTGTCCAGTGTCGTACTGTTTTCCCCAAAACTGAAGAAAAAAATAGCAGCCAAGCGTAGAGAGAGCTGCTCTCTCTCCTATTAAAAATGACCTGAGGAAAAGTTCCCAGCTACTCTTCTTGCCATTCTTGACTCATTCTTGGCCGAGAATTCTCGTTCCACGGCTTTATGTAGTCCATGCTGTTCTGCTGCTTCTGCCCTCATGATGTGTCTGCCATGACCTTTCCTGACAATTTGGGGATTCTTTCAAGTGAGGGTGTGAATCTCTGCTTGATCTGTTCAGGTGGGTACTGAGGTAGGCCTGACCGCTCAAGAAGCCCTCTTTTGCACCTTTTGTTGCTGGGTGGGGACAGATCAAATTGGAAGCAATACCCAGTGATACTCTTTATAGGAAACTCTCTCCACTTCTCACTTTGGACTGGGAAATGGGTGGTTTTTGGCAGACCACAGCAAATTCTCTTCTCATTGAAGGTCTTTAGTTGGGAGAGGGGCGTCTGCATCGTGGTGTAACTTAGTTTGGGAGGCCAACTGGAAGAAATCTCGCAGTGACCTAAAGCCAGGTCTTTCTTGTTGGGTGTCCAGTGGGGAAGGTACAGCTCACCAGAGAATCCTGATGTGTTTTTGCCTCAGGTAGCAAATCTGGCCTGCCACAGTTAGGCAAGGTGTGAAATCTTCCTCCAAAACCCATTTACCCTACCCTTTGCCAGGGCACAGAAGCTTAACCTAATGAGAAAAGGTCATTCTGGTGCCCTTTTGGTCCACTCTAGAGGGCTCTTACTCTGTTTTCAGTGTGCATACAAATTACCTGGAGACCTCTTTTACATGTAGACTCTGATTCTGTAGGTTCTGGGGTTGGACCTGAGATTTTGCATGTCTGACTAGGTCCCAGTGATTGATCTAAATACCACACTCTGAGCACAGCAGTCCCTCTTTACCCATGGTTTCGCGTTCCTTGGTTTATTGCCCATGGTCCAAAAATAGTAAATGGAAAATTCCAGATATAAACAATTCATAAGTTTTAAATTGTACACCATTGTGAGTTAGCAATATGAAATCTTGTGCCACCCTTCTCTCACCCTTCTCTGTCCTGCCTGGGCAGTGAATTATCCCTCTGTCCAGCATATCTACCACGTCTATGCTATATGCCCGTTAGTCACAGGGTTTGGTACTATCTGTGGTTTCAGGCATCCACTGGGGGTCTTGGAATGTAACGTCCCTCACTTTTCAGACCATTGGGGTCTGGTAAGAAAAATGATGATTCTCTCAAGGTTGGGTTTGGCATCAATCTGTAAACCAGGGTCTGGCGAGAGAGTCTGCATGGGTGCTCGCACTCACTTATTTGCAGGAGGTGTCAGGAGCTGTTGAAGTAAGTGTCCAGCAGTCACTCTTGCTGGGAATGGCACTGCACTGTTTGTCTGTGGAGGAAAAGGTGCAGCAGTCGATTTGAGCCATCTCCATTTATGACTCCAGTTTACTTTCCATGGTCATTAACCTGCCCACAGGCTGAGCTGCTGATCTGAAGTTAGATGTCTGGAGAACATTAGAGAAATTTGCTGAAGGGAGTGCCATTTATGAATATTTGAGTCTGTAGAGTCTTGAAAATCTCTAATGACACCATAAACTAGCAGAACCTTTGAATGTGTCAGAAACCTTCCTCTGCTCCGCCCCACCCCCACCAACCTCCATGTTGGATGTTTGACCCCAAAGCCTACAGGGGTTGCTTGGGTGGTTGTCATACCTTAGCCCTATACTTGGATAAGGTTAATCAGAGGTAAGCAGGTAGGGCTACAGGTGTTAATGGCACCTTGTTTGGTTAGACAAACAAAGTCTATGCCCAGGATGCTTACCTTGGAGCAGCTCCCAAGTGTTTGGCTATGGAACAGACAGTGCCGGGAAGAGGGGGAGGTTGCTGGGCACTGAAGCTAGAACACAGCCAGTGTCCTGAGGCCTTAGTCAAGTAGGGGAGACTGCATCTCATTAAGGCCATGTTAAAAAGACTAGGACATTAAGGCACTGAGGGAAATATAATGGGCCTCTTTTTATACTGACCTGAGCTTCCTCTTAAAGCATTTAGAACATTCCACTCTGTGTCCCTCAATAAAGACTTTGATGGCGGCCCTGGTATAGAGCACCCCAAACTCTCTCCAATGCCTACAAACCTCCCTATTTTTAAAGCATTCACCACATCTAGAACTGGAAGTCAGTCTGACCTCAAGAGGTTGGATTGCTGGTTGAGGAAGATGAAGACACACCTGAAATAGAATTATAAGCATCAAAGTTGTATCTACAGAATGAAGCAATTAGACAGCCAACCCCATAACCAGCAGAACTTATATGATACTCTAGTGAGAATTCCCCATTCTGAGTAGTCACCTGGTAGGCCTCACATTCTAACACAGCAGACATAGCTGTTAAATTTTAATTGCATTCAGAAGCTTACATATTTTTTTCAATATCTCAAAGGTGGCAGAGCCTTATGATTTGAAAGGGGAGTTTTGATTCTTTTTTTTTTCCTGAAAGAGCAAAAAAGTCCTTTATTACCAAATTTGGTGAAAGGGCAGGCAGGGTGGTACTGTATTTATCTGTTGGTAGTGAGGCATTTTCTTATATGGGACTTTATTTGATGTCATTCCTAGGAAAGGGCAGCAGTATTGAGAAAAGGACTGCTTCCCAAGGTGAACGTTTTTAATGAAAATTGTTCATTTGTACACGTAAATGCTTGTGTTCAAACAAACAAAAAACTGTTGCTTTCTGGTCTTACCTAGATCCATGCCAGTGTTCTTCCTCTGTTATGATTCATAACAAATGAATCACGTGTATTTGTTTATATGTGTGTTCACTAGGTTAGCCAGGAAGTTCTTCCAGAGCAGTCTTACTCATCTTTGTATCTCCAGGATTAAGTGCCAGGTCCGGTGTTTAGAAGGTGAAGGGTTGAAAAGAATCCTGGGATGGAAACATTCTCAGAGTAATCTAGTTTTTGTTTTGGTTTGTTTGTTGGTTTGTTTGTTTGTTTGTTTGTTTTTACCACCAGGCCTGGGTCTAAGCTGGCTTAATGATAGCATTTAAGTTGTCTTTTCTGTCCTTTCAGTTGCAGGACATAATTGTTTATCTTGGGATGTCTCAGGGGCAGAAACTAACTTTCTCTGAACTTTCCCACTTATTCCAATAACAATATTACTGATACAACTTTTCTCTGTTGAGCAGAAAGAAGGAAGTGACTTTTTTATACTAAACAAGTCAGTATTGGGGCCAGAGTCTCAGACAGTGGGATTGATTGATGCTCCTTATTTACTTGTTTACACCCAGCATCACTGACTATGTAGGAATAGATGACATCTGCCCATGGCTTTTGGATGTTCAAGGACATGGGTTAAAAAAAGGTGCCTTGTAATCCAGTGCCTATGCCCATGAAATTTCACAGAGAGAGCTGAGACAGAGACCAGTCCCCGAGTATCAAAGCTCACCAGCTGCCCGGAGATATTTGTCTTGATGAGAATGGCTGTATCAGTTAGCTATTGCTGTATAACAAGCCATCACAAAACTGTAACTTAAAACAACAACAATCTATTGTTTCTCTCCATTCTTATGGCTGCTTGGGCATTCCTTGATGATCTTGCCTGAGCTCACTCACCTGGCTGCATACAGTTGGCAGTGGGATTGCCCTGGGCTAGAAGGTCCAACATGGCCTTACCCACATATCTGGGGCATTGCTGGGGACACCTGGAAGGCTGGGAGCTCTCTCTGTCCTCTTGGTGTCACACGATTCAGGAGTCTAACCTGAGCTTATTTATATGGCAGTTTTCAAGACCGCTTAAGGCCCAGGCCCAGAAGTCACAAAACATTACTTATACTGTATTCTATTGGTCAAAGCAAGACACAGGGCTAGCCCAGATTCAAAGAGAGGGAGAAATAGCTGCCTTTGAATATAAGAAGCCATATGTATGAACAGGGATGGGAGGAGTTATGGGGGCCATGTTTTTAGACCATTTTCTACAAGGCTCAAAGGATGGTCCTATGAGGGAACTTAACTGGCCAGCAGAGCCAAGGCCAGGTATAGAAGCAGATCAGAATCAAAAGCCTGTGAATCAGCTGTTGGTTTCACAACAGTGGACATTTTCCTGAAAACATTGAGTCATCGATCCCATGCCCCATTTTCAAGGCCTTACGTTCAGCTCCACAAAGCAAACTGTAGAGATGACCATGATGCCAGGCCACTGGATAGTACATTATACTTTGTGTCATGCCTCCCCTTACTGACCACTACCCAGCGTACCTTCTGTTTCTCCTTCAAGTGGCTGGGCTTTGGGAATACCCTTCAAAGGAGCTCATGCTTGCCCTGCTCTCCCATTTGAATATCCTTGATTTTCTTGAGTACTGGCAATAGGATGGGTCAAGTTTTTGAGCCCAGCAGTCCAAAAGTGGGTGGGAGTGAGAAAACCAGGAGTTGCAGGTGGATTCATAATTCTCTTTGGTTTCCTGGTGATGCATTAGTGTGGGGGTTAAGAACTAGGCCTCTTGCCTTAAAGAGTGTGTGTGTGTGAAAACAGATTCCTCTCATCTGCTCTTCAGGATAAAACGGGAAAGCAGGCCTATATTAATTTGCTACACCTGCCATAACAAAATACCACAGACTGGGTGGCTTAAACAATAGAAATTTATTTTCTCACTGTTTTGGAGGCTGGAAGTCCAAGATCAAGATACTGTCAGGTTTGGTTTCTCCTAGGCCGCTGTTCTTGACTTGCAGATGGTCGCCCTCTTACTCATGATTGTGGTTGTGGTTGTGGTTTGTTCCTCTGTGGTCTCTCTCTCTCTCTCTCTCTCTCTCTCTCTCTCTCTCTCTCTCTCATTGAATTAGGGCCCCACCCCCAATGACTTCATTTTAACCTGATGGCCTCTTTCAAGACCTTATCTCCAAATACATTGAGGTCCTGGGGGTTGGGATTTTAACATATGAATTTAGGGGGACACAATTCACACAAAAAACAGGGCCCCTCCCCTTTCCAAGGACAGCATTTGTTGCTCTCTGACTGGAGGGAGGGGCACTCCCTGTTGGTAGTGAATTTCAGGGGTCACCTCACCCTGCTCTGCACATGGGCAGAGCATGTGCAGAGTGTTTGGGGGTGTTTTGAAGTGTTTGGGGGCAGTGAGGGAAGGGGAAGGAGCTTGGCCGCCTTGGAATAACTATTTCAGCTATTTTGTTCTGAATATCTCTGTAAAAGCCTTGTTCCTCCTGTTTAATTTTCAAATAAACTGACCTTGTTCCCTTCAAGGGAATTCCTTTGAGGAGAGGGACTAGCCCGAAGTCTGTCTGCCACTCCTGAACACCCGCATTTGGTATTCTAGGAGCTTCATAAGATTCCTGGAAGCTGAGAAACCTCCGGATCCTTGTTCTCTTTACAAAGCTGGTGGGGCCAGAAGTGAAGAAAAATCTTGGACTGAGCATGCTCTGCTTCTCTCACCAAGATTTTCTCCCTGACAAGTCAGCTCTGCTTGCTAAACACACAGCCCAGCAAGAAAAGCCCCCTGGATGCATGCAGCTCCTGCCTAGTGTGTGGAGGAGAGGGGAGACCCCTGGGAGACCCTGGCACATCTGTGTATTTGCCTCCAAGTTGACACAGATCGAGTGAAAGCTGAATTTAAAATTGCCCAGAGTGTTTTATCCACAGGCTGCTAGCTGGTGTCTGAGCACAGGCATTCAAACCTACCCCTGACCCTGTTGTGCAATGCTCTCCCTTTCCCTGGAATGGGAACAGCAGTTCTAGGAATTCCATTCTTGTACTCTTGCTAGGCCTCACATCCCGCCCTGCTCAGGGGAAGAAGTTTCTGCCAGGGGAGGCCCAAGGGGAAGTGAGGGATGAGCTCGTCTCAACTTACAGAAGTCACATCCAGCAGCATTTTGAACTGAGTGTGGGTGCTGTGGAGAGATGGAGAAGAAATCAAAGCAGGCCTCTCTCAGGGAACATCGTGTTCTGGCCAAACAGAAGAAGAAATAAAAGTCTGAAGACCCCTGTTATTTTTCCAGTTGCCAGTGCTGGCCCAGGCGCAGTAGCCCATCTGCCTTGCTAATTTTAAACAGAGGTTAGTGTTCAGGATTGGAGGCAAGACTAGCTAGGCCTGCCTCTGGACGGCTGTGGGATTACAGCCTTCCTGAGCCTCAGTTTCCTGTCTACAAGTTGAGCATAATGTACTCCCTCATTGGAGGGGTGGGGGCACACGGAGACCCAGCATGTCAAGCTGTGAGCACAGTGTCTGGCCCACAGGCAGGCAGTGATGACAGATAGTGATTGCTGTAGCCGCCTTACCTGAAAACCTTAGCATTCATTCATGCAACGCCTGTTTCTTGAGCACCTGTCCAGCCCTGTACTGGCTGCAAAGACATAAATAAATGCTTCTCGGCCTCCAAGGAGCTTCCTGTTCCTGGCTTGTGACTTTTTTCTCCATTGTGAATGCTCTCGCGAATAACTTAATAGCAATTATATGGATGGAATGGTTTATTCTTGTGCAAGGGATCAGGACATTTGTTATGTTACTTAATCTTCACGATGCTCCCGTGAGGTATGGGTTATATGAGTAGCCTCCTCTTAAAGCTGAGGAATGAAGCTGTGCCTCGGCGTCAAGGGACTGGTACATGATGCGCCCAGGTTTGAGCCCAGAACTTCTGCCTCTGGGGCCAGTGCTGTTTGTACCACTTTAAGCGCCTGCCAACACGGAGATCCTAAAAATAAATGGTAGTGTATCGGAGCTGGAACAGACCCTAGAGATTACCTATAAAGCCTGGTGCAGGGTTAGTACTTTAAAAATAGTGCAAATGAGCCTAGTCTACTGCCCTTGTTTATAGGTGAGGAAACCAGATCCCAGGGGACCGTCTGTGTCACTTTATACTTTCAAGCAAACTGTCCTCGCCACAGAGCTCGCCTTGAGGAAGAAAACATACCGTTCTGGTATTCGGTGCACATCTGTTTAAAGTTCCAATGACTCATGCCAAAGCTCATGGTGGTTCTTGGGGCATGTTTCTGTGGGCCCCAAAAGGATGGGTAATGCCCTTACCCTCTCCCATCTCCCCATCCTCCCCCCAAGTCTCTTTTTAGGGTTGCTTACCTCTCCCCTGATTTGTCCCAGCTTTGACCATATGTTGGTGTGTATAGGAGCGAATAAATGGTGAAATATGTCACCTGAAGCCATACTGGTCATGGTGATAGTTAGGATTTGTTTGCACAAGGCTCACTTTGTGTCAGCCACTGTTCTCAGCCACGCAGTAACCCTATAAAGGTTGGCACTATCATCGCCACCCCTATTCTATAGGGGAATAAATTGAGGCACTGAGAGATTAAGTAATAACTTGCCCAGAGTCGTTAGACCTAGCAAATGGGAGAGCTGGGTTTCTAGCCACTGGGCAATAGGAAGAGCAGCAAGCATTCATCTCAAGCTGTTGTTCCCACGCCCTCTCCACAGCTTAGGAAACCCTTGCAGCCACCAAACTTATGTCTTGCCCGCATATGTTTATGTAGCGACACATTTAGAAAGGCTTTGGTTCGAAAATAGCCTCAGTTCTTCTGTACAGGTGGTTCAGCCTTGAGCTCTATCCCCTGCACCCAAGAGGGTCCCAGCTACACAGAAGGTTTGAAGCGTGGGGGATCCACCTCTATTGTCCCCAACACGGTTCTGGATTCCCCTGCTCTGTACCTCCAGTGTCTCCATTCGAGGTCATCCCCAGTCCACTTCCCCCAGAGACCCCCCAACTTTGGGGCAGTGCAGAATCGGAGTGACATGATGTTTCTCTAGCTCCGGGGTTTAGGATCAGGCTGCCTTGACGCCGAAAGACGGGGTTGGTACGGAGCTTGGTATCTCTATCCTCACTGGCACACACAGGGGCGGTCTCTCCCCTGTCCCTCTGTGGTCCCCACATACACCTTTGTTTTTCGACTTCACACACCTAACGAATCCTTTGTTTATGGGTCCTTCTTTTCCAAGTAAATTGCGTCTGAGATCAGGGAGCTGTTACCACATCTGCCTGCTGCTTGTATCGCTAGCACCTAGCCTGGTGCTGGTACAAAGGGGTGCTATGAGTGAATACATGAGATCAGCACACCTACTTTCAGGGTGTGGAATTGAGCAAACATTGATAAATGTGTAGGTGAGGGTCCCTATCCTTGAATACAGTTAGTGGGAGGTAAAGTCTCATGTGGACGGGCCCGTGCACACCAGACCAGAGAGGCACTGGAGGGGTGAGCTCATCCCTACATCTCCAGGCCAACAGAAGGCCCCCTGGACTTTTGGGTGGGGGATAGTCCACCTATTTACAGCTAAGGCAGTTTTAACTTGACTCACTAGAAAAGGAGATTCTGATCCTATATCCTTATTTGTTGACCTAATGTCCCTATGATATCTTTATTAGAGTTTTGTATTAAAAGGAAAAAATGCTCAGTGTAAAAGACTGTTATTTTGCTGTAATCCTTATCTCACCCAGCAGAGGTAACCAAACACAAAATACATACGGTTCTGTGACTTCTCCTTACAGTATATTGTGGACAATGTACACTTTTCTTATTCCAACCAGGAAGCTGCACAGCGTTGTATTTGTAGGTCTGATCCAAAATTTATTCATTTTCTTTGTGTTTGTTTTTATTTTGATCCATAATTTATTTAACTTGTCCCTTAATTTAAAAAACAATCAAAATTTTATATATATGGGTGTGTGTATAATTATTCTATTTTTGCACATGCTTGATTTTTTTCATAATAAAAGTATTTTAAAGTTACTGCATGTAAATAGTTTATACATATAAATAGTTAAAACTCAAAAGTACTAGAAGGCTTCTAACAAAACAGCAACCGCTTGCTTCTCCTAACCCCATCTCACCCATTAGAAGCAACCAACAACATTTTTCAGCTCTCTCTGGGGATTTACCTCCATACCTCTAACTTTTTCTTGATTTTATTTATTGACTTGCTTTTTCAATAGGAGATCACTTACCGATGTATGTACACCCTCTTTTCTCCCATTATCCCAATATAATTATATCACTAATTTTTAAAAATACATATTCATTATTTTGATTACGATGACTCTTGATGAGCCAAGGAGTTTACAGTAATAGCATTTCCTTTTTTTTTTTTTTTTACAACTTTTTAAAAAGTTGCCTCATTTTAAAATGTGCTTAGTTTTCATTGCAAGTCTTCCCACACCCTCCAGCACCTCTGACTATGGTTTTACACATAAAGCAGACTTCTTGATTTATCAGTCCATTGTTTTCCTCTTTCCTGAACTAACAGTTGGGCTGCTCTGAACCTGCCACACAGTTGTCAACATGGGATTCCCCGAAACCTCTTGTTTTTCTCTAATTTTGGTAGAATACATCCTCCTATAGCTTTCTGAAAATATCTCTCTCCTATGTTGACTTGATTAGTATTTGGCTAGGTATAAAACTAAGGCAAAATGAGTTTTCCTCAGGATTGACCCGTTGTCTTCAGTCTTTCAACGTTGCCATTGAGAAGTTTTGTGCCATTTCTATTCCCAATCCTTCTGTGCAGTTGTCCTTTTTTTCACCCTTTCTGGAAGATCTTAGAGTTTCTCTTTATCCTTTGTATTGTGAAATTTCACAATGAATGTTAAATTGGTGTTTTTAACTCATTGCACTGGGTAATCAAAGGGGCATTTCAAGACTCATGTCTTTCAATTCAGGAAATTTTTCTATCTTTTTTTTCTATGAATATTTAAGTAAATTCCTCTTACCAGTTTCTTCTCTCTCTCTTTCTTGACTTCCTATTATCCAATATTGGATCTCTCATTTGTTATCTTTTTGCCTATTCATTTTTTTGTCTTTCTGTTCTTTAAAGTCTTCTGCTTCCTTTATTATGTTTCCTCCTGTTGGTTGGTTTGGATCTCGCCTTAAATGATGTAAACTTTTCTCAGAAATGTATGGAGACATTTAGTGGTTTATATTTGAGTGAGGTGCTCAACTGGGAGCCCCCTTTGAGGTCTAAGGCAAGTGGGCTCAATCAGGTGGCCAGCTCGTCTTTTTCACTGGGGACATCCCTCACAACAGGGACATACGGAACCTATCCCTGTTGAGTCCCTATTCCCGTTTTCTATGATGTTTCTAATTCCTGAACCTTCCTGGGGTTCTCTGGGAAACCCTGCTTGCTTCCTGTTATAACCTCCACCCCCCCGACCCCTGCATTTAGGTGTCACCTTTTCCCTCTCTGTTAGAACCATCCTTCCTTTTACTTTCTGTCTCATGTGTTGTGATTCGGGAAACAGTTTGAGCCCCTCTTGTATCCACGTTGGAGTATGTGCTTCTATTTCTTGTTCTTGGTGTTTTGCATGACTTTTGAGAGAAGCAGCAGGAAAAAATATGTTGGCTCTGCCATCTTGAAGCCACTTAGATCCTCAAAAGCTCTTCGTGCTCTTGTTTGTAGAAACCTAGTAGAGTTGGGTTCTTTTCAGTAATATGGAAAGAGGAAGTGGGCCCTGAGCTAAAGAGTGTTGTGTGGAGATCGCCTGGTGTGATAGCCACACACCCCAGAAGACCACACTGGACCAGCACCATCCAGTTCTTGCTGCTAAGTGTTTTCCAGGGACCTTGACATCTCCCTCTGGTTTCCATTTCCTGTCCCTGTATGCAGGTCTAGTCTCCAGCTCCAGGACACCACAGCAGCATTTTCAGCCAAGAGTTCCTATTTTTGACAATGTGGGACAAAATTTTGTTAAGCATGCCTCATCCGTGGGAGGCTGAGTGAATTTCCAGAAGCTCACTGTTAATTGAAGCTGTGTAGTGGTGGGTCCCTTGAAGGGATGGAAGAGAAAAGGCTTAACAAGCCAAAGCAGCTTCCGCAGGAAACATTTTCAGCACGTTGATCTCCAGCTTCTATTGCTCACTGGCCCTAATTGAGTCAGGTGGCTTTGTGGTCCATTCCCCGCCTGCCCTCCTACACTAGATGCCTTGTCAACTGCCTTTCTGAACACCACTGCTTACCCCGCGGCTGAAATACTCTGGTGTTGGGTGTCTGGCGTGCTACCTCAGCCGTCACTTAGTTTATGGATTTTATTAGCACAAATGAGGATTTAAGTTTTTAATTAAGTGCCCTAGCTATGAAGTGCCCAAAAGGTGGAAACAACCCAAATGTCCATGGATAAACAAAATGTGGTATATCCATTAAATGGAATATTATTCAGCCTTAAAAAGGAAGAGAATTCTGACATGATATAACACAGGTGAACCTAGAAGAATTTTTGTGACGTGAAATAAACCAGTCACAAAGTGACAAGTACTGTATGATTTCAGTTATGTGAAGTACCTAGCGGAGTCCAATTCAGAGACACAGAAAGTAGAATGGTAATTGCCAGGGATTGGAGGAGGGAAGTGAGGAGTTGTTTCATGGATGCAGAGTTTCAGTTTTGCAAGATGAGTCGAGTTCTGCAGATTGGTTGCACAACAATGTGAATGTCCTTAACACTACTGAACTGTATACTTGGTAAATTTTATGTTATGTATATTTTACCACAGTTTTTAAAAAAATCATTGGGGGCTAGTGACCTTGAAAGAACCTCTCCAGAAGCTGCTGATCTCCAAGTTCTTTTTTGAGACTATTGACTCTCCAGCTTTTAGGTTCCACTGTGATGGGGTCAGTTCCCTACTCTGTGGTGAACAAACCAACAGAAAAGCAAAGGTGGGGGAAGCAAGGACATAAGAGAGAAGGGGCCAAGCCTTAAGGATTAAGAAACAGAGAAAAATGGTCCCATCTGAAGCCAGGCCATCCTCCCTCAAGGAGAGGGCACCGTTGTTCTCTGTAACCTACTGGGCTCATAGGCACACCCCCCTTCATGTGACAAATGAGGAAACTGAGGCCCAAATGGCGGAGGGGCAGGCTCAGAGGGCCATGAGCACAGGGTCACTCACACTGCTGGCTCGTAGCAAAGCCTAAAGAGCAGCCTTGCTTCTCTGTTCTTTGCTTTATACCCCTCCCCCTAAGAAATATGAGTGGTGAACTTTAACCTGCTTGGTGATGATGCGCAGGGCTGTCGGCTTCAGCCTGACTGCCTCTCAGATGTGGAGAGCGAGACTGGGTGACCACCTAGTCAGACTGGGATTAATAGGTGTGAGGAGGCAAAGTTCATCTGCAGGTGTCCCTCACCGTTGCTCTGCCCTTCAGCATTCTGGGTCCCACCCGGAGCCCAACCTCATGAACTCACACTCAGAGCTCAGAGATGCAGACTAGTTCCTCTGCGGGGTTAACAGAGAGGCCTGTGCTTAACTCTGAGAAATAAGTCCCAGCTGTTGGAAAGTCACTCCTCAGAGCCCTTCAGTGAGGGAGAAATTGCAGGGTTATTGATAAGGAAGGGCACTCCCGAAGTCCTAAAGTCATGGTTTCTAAACTTGGGTCATTCATATTCCAGCTGCAGTTTTTATCGTACCTTGCGTTCTACTTTTACATATATTTAATATTTTTTGTATCACCTTACCTTTTTAGTTTCACTTTTATTATATTTGGTTACATATTTAACTTATATACTATTATTGTGTTAAATTATATCCTATTATATATTAAAAGGAAACTACTTGATATCACGACTATATATGGAAAACCAGATTCACTTGCCATAAATAGAAGGTAACTATAAAAAGAAACATAATGACAACAAGATAGTTTTAAATTCTAGCTCGATCCCCCTGCCTGCTGAAGGCTTTGAGCCTGAAGCCTGCTCTTTGTTGAAAAGGGAGCAATTGGGGCCAGCCCGGTGGCTCAGGCGGTTGGAGCTCCGTACTCCTAACTCCGAAGGCTGCCGGTTCAATTCCCACATGGGCCAGTGGGCTCTCAACCGCAAGGTTGCCGATTCAATTCCTCGAGTCCCGCAAGGGATGGTGGGCTGCACCCCCTGCAACTAAGATTGAACATGGCACCTTGAGCTGAGCTGCCACTGAGCTCCCAGATGGCTCAGTTGGTTGGAGTGCGTCCTCTCAACCACAAGGTTGCTGGTGCGACTCCCACAAGGGATGGTGGGCTGCGCCCCCTGCAACTAGCAACAGCAACTGGATCTGGAGCTGAGCTGCGCCCTCTACAACTAAGACTGAAAGGATAACAACTTGAAGCTGAACGGCACCTTCCACAACTAAGATTGAAAGGACAACAAATTGACTTGGAAAAAAGGCCTGGAAGTACACAGTTCCCCAATAAATTCCTGTTCCCCTTCCCCAATAAAATCTTTAAAAAAAGAAAAAAAAAGAAAGAAAAGAAAAGGGAGCAATCAGCAAATATTAGTGAGGTGTTATATTACTGGTATCACACTGGTGCTTCAGAAGTAATCAGGATTAAACAAGGACAAAACGTGAATGACCTTGTCACTGTTCACTGTTATTTGATGAATCAGCTGCATCTCCCACTAGAACCCTGAGTCCTATACCTTAGACACTATACCTTTTTAAGGTATCACTCAGGCACCTGCCCTCGTAGGATGGGTCTTAGATGTGTCTTTAGAATAGTGACTAATTCTAGAAGACATGGTCCTCACCCTAGGGTGACACTCGTGAAAGGAGAGTGGAAAATGAGCGGCATGCAGACAGTGTACAAACCCTGAAGTGCAGTGACACATCAGAGCAGTGGGGAAACCAGTGCCAGGGGCACAGCAGGGCAGCACAGAGGAGATGTACTTAGCAGGAGACCCTTTTTGGAGCAGGTAGAGCTGGTGTGTCACCCCTCTCCACAAAGCCCAGGCAAGAAAGTTCTCATTTTTACTAGTTGGGGAATCACTTCATATTCTGTCTGCTCATTTGTAGAATGGAGTTCAAGATTCTGGATATCCCATGAGGATACTGTAAGGATGGAAGTGAAAAATGTACCTTCTCCATTATAGAATATAATTGTCACAAGTAATAACACTAAGCACCAATTAGGTAAGTGAGTTGATGGGCTTTAAGGAGAGAGCACAGGGTGTGCAGAGCTCTGAGGGGAGAAAGGACACAGTCTGGTGGCCCGTGGGCCCCTTCTTCCATCAGAGCACCCCTTGTAACTGGGAGTCAGGGCAGTTCGGTGGCAGCAGAGTGCTGCGCTGCAGCCAGGCACCTGAAGAAGCCTCACTCCTCCTTGGTCCAGCTTTTATAGGAAAACCTGCTGCCTCTGCTGCAGCCATGCCTCAAAGAAGTGGAAAAATGAGCAGGAATGGGGTTCAAAATGGCTTTACCAATGTCCCTCTTCCCTTCCAGGCACCAGGATCATCTACGACCGGAAGTTCCTCATGGAGTGTCGGAACTCACCTGTGACCAAAACACCCCCTCGGGACCTGCCCACCATTCCTGGGGTCACTAGCCCTGCCAGCAGTGAGCCCCCCGCAGAAGCCAGCCAGAACCACCTGCGCAACAGCCCGGAAGATAAGCCTGCAGGTGGTAAGTGGCGGGGTTTGGTCAGCCTCTCCCTTGGGATGGGAATGTTTGTAGCCTGAAGGTCCCATGCACTAGGGGGATTGCCAGGGAGGGAATGATGGTAAGGGCTTCATCCTCTGTGGAGCTGCTCAGAGTCCTGAGGGTGGGAGGTCAGGATGAGAGGTGAGGAGAACTTCTACCAGTACCAACTTTGGACGCCATGAAAGGGGCCCAAGAACCACAGGAAGGGTGATTTGGCCTCATCGGGTAATCTAATTACCGGGGAATTTTGTTTGAGATGAGAGCGGCTCCATGTAGCAACTTTCAGTGTGCCCCTTTACATAACAGTCCCTGAAGCATTACTACATATCTGCAATACTTGGGAAATACCCAAGATGTTCTTGTGCAGGAGACAACTTATCAAAGACACAGTGTACTTGCCCTCTAGGAAATTACATATCTATAGACCTAAAAAGGTATCCAGGATGTCTTCTGTCAGGGTGTTGGCCCACGAATGGATTCTTGACAAAGACAGGTAGAAACAGCGCAGGCAGTTGTTTCTGCAGGTTTGCCATGGGGTAGCTAGGTCCTTCCTGGTCCCCCCTACCAAGTAATCAGAGCAGCACCCCAGGCAGAGTTGTGTGTGAATGCGCTCTTTGTGACACAGTGACTGGCTTGCCAGAGCGTCTGAGCTCTCCCACACAGGAGGAGGCAGTGTAAGCACTTGCAGACAAACTGAATTAGCCTGGAACCCTCTGACCCTTCACCCGGAAAGCAGTACAACACGCCAGACAGGAAGCAGCTGGGACCTCAGGCTGGGCTGGCTCCGCTGACAGCAGCAGAATCCATCTGTCAGGGGCCTGCAGGACGTGATTCATAATTACCTTGGGAACCCACAACCCTAGACAGGCAACAGTTGCCTTGCCTTTCAGACTTGGAGGGAGGGAAGTGAATTCGGGCACACACAGAGCAATAAGGACGGCTCCAGGCAGCGGGGTTACCTGCTGTGTGTTACAGGATGGAGAGTCATTTGGCATAGTTTGGCATAGTCATTTGGGGTGTGGTGGTGAGGGCGGGACATCTTTTTTCATTCTGCTTAACTGGATGTAAGAAGCCAAGGCTCCTGGCCTTGAACCTACGTATTTTATAAATATAACCAGAAGAGGCCAGTTGTTTCCCTGTGGGGCCAAAGCAGGCATCTTGCTCTATGGAACATTGGGCAGCCTTGCCCAAGAGATCATGAGTGAGGCAGTTCCATTAAAAAGAAAAACAGCCTGCTGCAGCATGACGACTTGGGAATTTTAGTGGAAAGAGTGGGGTGAAGGCAGTGAGTGGCTGCATTACCCAAATCACTGCTTTACCATGATGTCAGGCTATTCCATGAGCAATCGGATGTATGCCCAGTAGGTCATGGTATCGTTTTCTTAACCAAGAGTTGGGGCACGTGCTCAAAAAAGTTTTATGTTCAAGGAATATTTTTCTGTGAAGTTTGACAATTCACAAGTAACCATCCACTCTTACCAAAAATTTTACAAGATTCAGGCCTGTCCCCTCTCCCGTGGGAGACCTGGTCTCTGCTCTTCCTTTGGGATTGGGGAAGAGAGCAGAGCTGGACACGGCACCTTCAGGCCTGTGTTTCCAGGAATACGTAGTATAGTCCTGCCCTCCTTCCATTCTCCATAGCAATGGAAACCTGGCCCCTGCTTTTCTGGTAGGAACAACAGACTGAAAACACCTTTCCCTGGCCTCTAAAATGTCAGCCCTACCATTTGCCCAATGCTCACCCAGCCTTCTGTCCTATCTTCTCCAGGTGAAGAATCGCAATTTGAGATGGACATTTAAAGGACCAGCCCTCAGATTGAGCAATGCCTCTGGGGACCTCTGGCCCTTCTCGGGAGAAGAATCACACCAGCCCGGCCTTATGAAAGTTATCATCCTGGGCAGGCACTGGGTGTGGGGTCAGCCACACCAGTCCTCTCCTGCCTCACTCAGGGCACCTGCTCCCCCTTCTTCGTGAACACCAGCAGATACCTCCATGTGCCTCCATTCATGCAGGAGCTGCCACCCCAAGGGAAGTGACTCTCAAGCACACACCCTGCAGCCCAGGGCCAGGAAGTGCACACGCAGGAGCCCTTCTGAGTGATCAGCTGGCTCTTCCAGCCCCGTCTTCTGGGGGTGCACCCACCCCTTCCTTAGGTTGGTGTGCGTGTGAAAGCACCCCTCCTCCTCCTGCCTCAAGAGGAAATAAAAGCCACCTTCGCTCTAGGGCCAACAGTCAGCCCCTGTCTGAGCTCTTTTCAACGTCTATATGGGTAACTAACACCAAGTACTGTCTGTACGATGCTTGTAAAGCACTTTCCTATACCTTATCTCATTCGATTCTCATGCTGATCCTGTGAAATAAGCAGAGCAAACGTTATCCTCATTTTACAGCTCGGAAGACTCGCTCGGAAGTTAAAATCACACACTAGTAACTGAGAGACGGTACTGGGTTTGAGCTGTGCTACTCTCCATCTCTTGTTTTTCAATGGTGGGTGCCAGCTCTTTTCTGGGCTTTATCCCCCTAAGCCCGTCAAATTACTAGTCGGTCACCTTCGCTCTGTGCTCCATTCCCTGTGAGAGTCAAAGGGAAGAGCCTGAGTCTTGGCCAGTGTAGAGTCTCTTTGATTGATGTGCCTCTGATGTTTGTCGAATGATCCCCTTGTATGAGCTGTCACAGGGGCTACAAACATGAGACAAGCTGTCTGCCTTGATGATTTCATTGAAACTTAACATTCTCCCATAAGAAAAGGTAGCATTAAAGAGATTATATATACATAGGATTGGTTACCAGCAAGTTGTCGATGCAGGTGGCGGCTTCTTGGAGGTGACACTACCGCTGGGTCCTGAGAATGAGTGGGCTGGGGGGGCAGGGGCCCAGTGATGCCAAGGTCAGGAGGTCTTGCAGATCCAGAGTGCACAAGGACAGGGCATCAAATTGCCTGCTTTGTCCAGGCAATTTGTGTGGGTGGGGATGGCGTTTATAAATAGCCAAAAACGGCCCGATCTCTAAGGGCCTTGAATGGCAGGCAGAGGTCTTTGCTAAGAGACACTGGGTGTTTCTCATCATAAGACGCACTGGGGGATGGATGGCCTTTGCCCAAGAGGTGGGGGCTGGCGTGGACTGTACAAACACTGGGCTCATAGCGCTTTTCAGTCTGCTGTTTGGGGAGTAGCAGACCTTAGTCCTCAAGTCCTTTGCCTGTACTTTTCGATAGCTGCGCGGGAGTCCCCTCCCCTCCCAAGGACTGAAGGCAGCTGGAATCAGTGTGCCTGCTGGTGTGGGGAAGACCCAGCCACGGTGGCATGTTGACTCTAGGCACACAACACACCCTCTTCACACAGATGGGAAGTGAGACTGTGGAGGGGTCACCACCAGAGCAAAGACAACAATTAAGCTCCAACTAGCATCAAGTTAGAGGTCACATCAGCCTCCCTAATGCCTTAGCTTTCCAGGGAAAGCATCTTACTCTCTCCCTTCCTGACGTCCAACCAGAAAGAGGTCTTGCTCACAAGTCTGCATGATCAGATCATTCCCTTTCTTGGTCCTACATCTCAGAGTCCAAGAGATGGGTTAGAAATTGGCTTCTCTGACAATAAGAAAATTGTTTACAAGTTGTACGCCTTTCCCACTGAACAAAAGTGTCCTCCAGAAAACCCAGGTATTTCTTGAGCATCATTCTGACCAGGTGCTGGGGAGTGGCACAGATCTATGACACAGTCCTTTTCCCAGGGGAAATTAAAACCCTTTTAGGGAGACAAGGCTCCCATGATCCAATTCAACATCCCAGAATACTGGGTCTTAAAGCTCTTGTGAAGATACTCTAGGAAACCATCACAGTTTGGCCTGCCCACTGTCTGGCATCACCAAAAGCACTGTTTTTGCAGTTGGGGAACCCAGTGACAACTGGGACAGAGTCACAGACAGATAGAAAACACTAAGTAGTTTAAGCTATGATGTGTGTTCCTAAGGAGCTTACAACCTGATCTGAAGATGGGAGGTATATGAGTAGTAAAAGAACACTCAGCAGTGTCATAAAACGAGACGTGATTGTCCAATGAGTGGAGGCTGTGTCCATGCCATGAGTTAAGAGAATCAATCCTTCACAAAGAAGCAGGGACTTGATAAGACCGACAGGATTTTAACTTAGGGAGGGCCTTCCTGGGTCAAGAATGGCCTAAGGTACAGGAGCCAGGAGAGCAGCTTAGCTGGAGGAATGGCATCTATATTTTCCATACATGAACGAAGAGGCTGAACCAGGGCACTGGAGATGGGAATAAGCTACATTGGGAAAGGAGGTTTGACAGCACTTGGTCAGGTGAAAGGAGAGAAGTATCATGGAGGTTTCTGGTCTGGGTGACCCAGAAGAGAGGGCAAAGAAATGGCAGTTTAGGAGTTGCACAGAGTAAACAGTGAGAAGGCCAAAAACAGAATGTTGGGGGATGTTTCCAGTGAGCATGAGTGGAGTATAGGGACCTGAACTGCCGGTAATTTTCCAGCCTCGCTGCTGTTGGCGCAGCTGTGGGCATCCTTCCAGCTCCCAGGTAGCCGGGCTGAGGTTCCAATGGAGGCCTTTCTTCTGGCACCCTTTAGTGTGACATTTATCACCGTTGAAATGACTCAAGGAAAGACACAAGCACACGTGGCCAACCAAGAAACCCTATGGTCTGAAAACAAGTACTTCAGGAAAAGCTGGGTTCATTAATAGACCCAGCAAGTGGTCTCTTCAAGCTAAATCCAAACTCATTCTGATTTAACAAGCCTTTGAGAAGCCGCGTAGCCATGCCAGCATCATGCTAGATCTTGAGGCAGTACAAAAGAATTTTAAGACAAATACCTGAGAAAAAATAATCCAAGGAGGCATGATTAAGTGCAAATAAGTGGAGTGAGAGTGACATGTCAGCTGACAGGAGCAGTTGAAGAGTACAAAGGATGTGGAGGCTGTAGGAGAAACTGCCTGAGCAAAGGCGGGTCTGGAATGAATCCAGTGTTTGTAAGGATATGTGAGGCTGCAGTGTATTGGTCAATTAGATAGCATAGGCTTAGGTTATTCAAACAAACAGACAAAAATTGAATGCCTTCTGTATGTCTGCAGTTTTACTACAATGTGATTTATGGTCCCCATGACTTAAAAGTAGGTGTTTTTATTCCTATTTAACACATGTGCATGGCTAATACACGTCAGAATTAGGATTCCAGCTTCTATCTGTCCAGTTCCAAAGCCCACGCTCTTTATACCACATTGGTTGGAACTGAGGTCTGGGCTTATAGATTCTGAGCTGTAAGCAACTAGGATGTTAGTTGGAGGTATTAGAACAAGGCAGTAAGAGATGATTGATGTTAAGTAAAGATGAAGGGAACTACAGCAGGAAGTCATTCAGAGGTTTGGTGAGTTGCTTAGAATTGGGGGTGGGGGTGGGGGAACAAAGGCATGAAAGAAGATTGATAGCATTTTCTCATTTATAGAAGGGCTATTTATTGAGTGCCTATGTGCAAGTACTGTTTTAGGCACTGAAGATATACAGCAGTGAGTGGGCAAAACAGCCGTCCAGGAGCTGACCTAGCAGATGTGACATACTTTTAGGGATTGAGGCCACGTGTGAGTCTTGTTTTGTGCATTCAGCTTTCATTGCTGAAAACAGAAAACCTGGCCTCCTCAAAATAAGGTTCAGAATTTAGCATGGCCAGCCCTGCCTGCCCCACTGAGCAGAGGACGTGCTCCTTGCTGTGGGACAATCCTGTGTGGAAAAGCCAGCACCCCAGTGACAGGCAGCAGACACCTCGGTTTCTAGAAATAACTAGAACAAAGCCTCCCTCCTCATCTGCAGCAGATTAAATGAGCATGAGAAGATAAAGAAACTGCAGATTAATTGGGGAAAAGTAGGACACCTAAAGATTAAGTTTTCTTGAATGAGTGTATCCTGCAGGGAGAGTGGGAAAGAAGGCCCCATGGCCAAAGTGGAGAGGAATCCCTCCTTCCCCTAACCGTTCAGAGGCCAAAGCACAGGAAGCCAAATTTTAAAGGAAGCCCTTTGGGTCCCCATTTGTTCCTTACTCATACATAGGTTTTCAAGAGGAATGAAGGTTAGTTTCCAGTTACAATACTCAACCTAGTGCTGCCTCCTGCTGGAAGAGTTTGTCAAGGAAGGAAGCATACTTCTCAGAAAGGGACTCCATTCCATTCAGTTAGGTGAAGGGCGCCGCACGTATTCCAGACCTAAGCACACTTCTCCACGTTATTTCAAGATTCTGCAACTAAGAAAACTGAGGCGGAGGTTTTCTAGATAAGGGGACTGACTAGAGGTGTATTGTGGGCAGAACCGGGAAAAGGAGAACACCCCTGCGCTTGCTCCCTGGTTGGGACAAGCTAGTTAGAACCCTGCCTCCTCCCTCCAGCCAAACTGCCATGCCTGCAGCCATACTGCCTTCTGACCCTCAGCTTACCACTTGCCAGCAGTAGCCAGGTGGCTCTATCCA
Organism: Rhinolophus sinicus; assembly: GCF_057876585.1. Lineage (NCBI taxonomy): Eukaryota > Metazoa > Chordata > Mammalia > Chiroptera > Rhinolophidae > Rhinolophus > Rhinolophus sinicus. Next base: position 131,880,717 of record NC_142516.1, read on the forward strand.
CCAAGGAACTCAGCTAGCATCATCAAAGTTTATCCTTGCAAGGCTCTTCTCAACTCACACTTCCACCATTAGGTTGTATTTAAACCTTTTCCTAATCACCCTAACATGGGAGAAACAAGACTGCCTTCCAAAAGGACAGAACTCTGAACTGTTAAAAACTCCTTCCTTAGTCTATAGGATAGGTTGAGGTTTACTTCGGAATCATGGCCATAAATGCAGTTGTAATCCCCCAACTCCTGGGATAGTTTCAGCTTCTGAGCCCTTTAAGAACCAACCACCGAGAAGTCCATCCACATCTGTGTTTCCTAACTCCTGAGCTTCTTAACTCAGACAAGGGACATGTACAGTGTACTAGAAAGCTCTTTGTCCTAAATAGTGGCATGGACACCCAAATACTCTGTAAGTCTGATGAACTTTGCCATGTTCTTAGTCGATTTACTGACGAACTATGCTAGTGGTGCTGGTCTGATTTTGGGGGAAAAGTAGCATGACTTCATCCCTCCTTTCTCCTGTAATGGCATGTGAACCAGGTCAGCTCTTTTGCACTGCCCAGAGGCAAAAGAGATTTTTGTGTGTGGGGACACCCTATAGTGTGCGTGCCCTCTGGTCCATTACCTCTAGCTAGCCAGCCCTAGTTTTGGGAGATCTCAAACCACAAAGGAACAAGATAGCACTACCACTCTTTGCTATAGTCAAGATATAATTAAGTACCTTTGTTGACAAGCTGTCCTATTTAGCACTCCAACCACAGAACCTTCAGCCACTGCCTCCTCTCTCCCTCCTGGAGACTCCAGTTCTTTTTTCCTTGTCAGACTTCATAGCTTTCTGTTTGTTCCTCCAGGGTTGAGAATGGGCCATCACAAGCAAAAGGACATTATCAGCCTAAGGGAGAGCTGTTGATCCTGACCTGTCAGCAGGTCTGCCATGTGTGGTACTCACATAGGTGCTACACAAAGTGTATGTGACCAGATGGGTATTTGGTCCCTGTGTGGGGAGGGTAGTAGAGGACTGTGGCCTTCGGGTCTATATTATGAAAACTTAAATATCTGAATGAGTAACCATAAAGTTTATGGTTCAGTCAGAACCTTCCTTTTGTCAAGGAAGTGAAAGACAATAACACCATCTCTTCCCAGGAGTCCATCTATCCCTCAAAGCAGGAAGCTCACTCTTAGATTTCCGCTACGTCAAGTCTCCTCTGATAACCGCTATCCTCTTGACCTTTCCCAGATATTTGTGTTTCTTGTACTACACAGCTTCATTTATGCTCTGAGTTCCATCACTATCCCTCATTCCTTGCAATTCCAACAGAACAACCATCTACCAAGTCAGAACTTGGTATGACTAGAAGAAGAGAAAAATTTAACCTCACTCCTTCCCTGCCCACCTTTCTAGACTCCAGCACTTCACAGGGGCTGTCAACCAGAGAAATTCACCATGGCCTAACCTGTGCATTCTAAACCGGCTTCATCACGAGCTGCCTGAGGAACTGCCAGAGGGCAGGGCGCGTCTCCTTGCTTGGACACATACCCCCTTAGCACTCAAAGTGGGTCCTGAGCTTCCAACACTAGTTCATCAACCTGCCCATCATCCTGCTACACCTTTGATTCTTAGCTTTAGAAAGCATCAGAATAACCTGAAAGGCTAGGTAACACACAGATGCTGGGCCAGACCCCCAGAGTTTCTGTCAGTAGGTCTGGAGAAGAGCCTGAGAATGTGCATTTCTAATAAGTTCCCAGATGATTCTGATGCTGCTTGTCCTAGAACCACACTTTGAGAAATGCTGAGCTACGTAATTTGAGGACATCAGCTCTTCTAGTCCAAGCCTAGCAGAGCAAGCCTACATCCACTACAGGGGCCAGAGTGGAGAACTGGCCAGTCGGTGCCCCTATGTCCTTGGGTAGGTGAAGACAACTTGTTTCCAAACTCCTCAGACTCCAGAGAAGCCCCTTGCTAAAGCTTCTGGGCTGCTTTCTCCAGTGGGGTAGGCAGCCCCTTTGGCCTTATAGTGAGACACGCCTCAGACACAGGAGATAGTGCAGCTCCATTCACTCAACAAATATTTCTTGGGTGCTTTCTACGTGCCAGGCACTCGTTCTAGATGTCTGGGATATATCAGTGATATATCATATATCTCTCTTTTTCTTTTAAATGAAAGAAAATCCTCAGTTCCTTAAGGGTGTGGAAGGAACATCTTTTTCCTGCTCAAAAGATACAGCTGCCAGTGGCCTTGCTGGGGTGAAAATACAGAGCCCATTCTCCTCCCATCCTCAAATATACCCACCTTAGCCTCACCCACTTTACCCACAGGTAATTTGGCTGTGGGAAGGAGGAAGCGAATTCTCCTAAAACCTTGAAACTTAAAGATTCTCTTCTCTTACCTCAACCTCTTACCATCTCAGTTCCTGCCTTCTCACCTGAACTTCTAGATGCTGAATTCTCCAGTTTTTCCTGTCCCTGTTTTTTCATGTGCCATGGTTAATCATCTGAATTGCTTTCTCCTTATGGTCTTTGATTGCCTTTTATCCTGGCGCTGACTTTTACCTGCCTGGCAAAACTAAAATCTCAGATGAATCTTTCCATTCATCATCACTATTATACTTATGTAGCTTAGTGCCGTTGGAGGGAAGCATGGAAGATATAGAGACACAACAAATGTGCAGTCTCAGAGCTCAGCCAGGCCTTCACTGCTGACCAATGTTTTCCCTTGGTCTCCTGTTCCCTTTAAAAATTACAAACGACATCCTTATTCCATCCTTCTTTCCTCCAGTCTCAGATCAATAAATTCTTTCCTTGCCATCAAGTCTAACTTCTCTATCTCTGCCAGCTGACTCAGCCCTTTACCCATTTTATTTAGAAAGCTGCTCCATCAACCACCATCTCCCCTATATTTTCAATCTCTGGCTCCCTATTGATGAATAAAACTATTTCATCAGCCTATTCCCCAACCCTGCATTCCTTTCCGGTTACCATCCAATTGCTCTCTCTCCTTCAGAAGCAAGCATTTGTTTAGGGACTATGTCACACACTGAAACAGTGCAGAGAATCATGCAATAAACAAGCAAATTTAACAAACGTCAACATTTTGCCATATTGATTCAGCTTTTTTTCTTTATAGAAATAAAATACCTCAGGAAAAAAACTGGAAAGATTTGTCTACACAACTATTTCTACATCCATTCCTACACTCCTCAATCCATCACAATGTGGACTCTGCCCCCACCACTCTACTACTCTACTGAAACCATTCACGACTTATATTTAAAATGAATCATTCATGACCTTCATTTAAAATGTACATGCTGCCCAGGGTTCAATACCCAGACCCTTGCCCTTTGAAAACAATGCTACATCATTGTTTTTTCAAATTGCTGAGGTCATCCAATCAATTTAGTGTGTCACTACTGGCATTAAAAAAAAAGAGATATAATACAAAGTGCAGATTGTTCCACGAATCTTTTATTTTGATTGTAAATAATATAATGTGTATACAGAATCACATTGCAAAATGTATTTCTTATGTGAATTGTGGTCAAAACATTTGAAATTGTTCTAAACTAGTGGTCTTCAAAATTTTGTTGTTTAATTAGCTGCAGAGGATTTCAGGTAGATTGTAAACATCAGCATTGTCAAATAAAACTAAAAAAAACATATTCCACTGTAGTGATTTGATACCTGCCATTCAAAAAAATTCATGACATGATTCTAAATTTCATATTCTCATTTTCTCTTTAAGTTCAGAATTCCATTCTTCCCTCATAAGATAAAATGTTATGTACATATACATAATATATAGGCAGTACATATTTGTACATATCTATTTTATACTAGACAGTCCATATTTCTGTGCAATAAAAATATGTATAAAAGTTGAAATTAAATTTTTAAAAACTTCCTGTGACCATAAGGCTCTAGTGTTAAAATATTTCTTGATTGCATTGTCAATTTAGTACACAATTGATCAAATAAATATATTATACATTTGGATAATTAAACGTAAAATTTTATTGGAGATGAAACTCTGATGAGACTAAGAATTTATTTTTCCAGTTAATCCATATGTCCGTGCATGAATCTCACTATTGCTAGAATGAAATAGGTTTAGCAACAATTCTATTCCTATTTTTTATTTTTATCGATGTTAAGAGCTGACAATCTTTGTTTACATAAATAAGCAGATTCCCATCTAGGTTTTATTGAATCAATAGAACTCAACTCTTTGAACCCCTTCAAAGGTCTATGCCAAATCACATGTTGACTGACCACCACCAAGTCGCTAAGTTCATCCCACACACTAGAGAGGAGGGAGAATTAAAGCTCCACTTCTTGGAGGAAAGAGTGTCAAAGATTTTGTGGGCATATGTTAAAACCACCACTATACCATAAATATTTGGGGGAGATATTTGAGTCTGTGCAAGTATCCTGCTTTTTCTTAAAGTTTTACCCACTACTTTTAGCATTTATCATCAACAATTTTTAAAATAATCTATCAGCTGGTAACTCAAAATTAAGTCCTCCTTCAATTTTGTTGAAAACAAATACTTGAGAACCAATTGGGAAATCAAAACATCGACATATTTCCTTCCAGTTGTTCTTCTGTATGGCCCTGGGGCAATACATCATACAAAGATTAGATTCAGGATTGGAGAGAGGTGGGCCTTTCTTTTGTAACGTGAGAGAAAGGTGTATCCTTAGACAAACTTTTTAGGAATTAGGTTATAAACAGTGATTTCCTGAAAACTGTGCTGGCCGGATTACTTAAATTTGACTACAGTGGCTCTGAAGATTCCACTCACCCCAGTGATTTCACCTACCAACACTGTCGTTGATTCCTCAAGTTCTTACCTTTAGTCCCTACCTGTTCCTTTCTCCAAGGACCAAACTTCTGTAAACTCTTTAAGTCCGCCAGCACCTGGCTCCCTAACTCTCGCGCCTCAATTTCCTCCTTTTACAGTATTAAGCGGCTTGCAGCTTCTAGAACACATAAAGCTTCTTGCTTCTCCCTCCTGGATACTCCATCCACATCCCCTTCCCGGCCCTTGAATGCGTAGCTGAGGCTGTGGATTCAGACTGTCTAGGCTCCCATCATGACTAGGGGCCCCTTGGAAACGTGCTCAAAGTGGCAGATCACTAAGGCAGTACAACAAACTACTTCTGGGGCGGGGCAGTCAGTGCTCGTCCCTCGGGACCTTTAACGGTGAGGAACGTCGGCGATGCACACACAGCGCTCAAGTCCATAGGCAGCCAGTGCTCTCAAGGCGCCTCATCCGCGCGGTGATTCCCAGTCTTGGCCACGAAAACGCACAGCGTCCACCCCTGGAACACAGTAAGTCCTACAGGGAATCCAGCTAATACTCGAGCCGCCTTCGCCTCCTCCTTGCTTGGCCTGCGGCGATCGAAGCGCCAAGACCCCGCCCACTTCTGCCTGCCCGCGGGACCTTAAAGTGGGCCAGGAGCGCGCATTAATCAGGCAGGCAGTGGACCTACCATGAGCCTTTACTATTTGAAGATTACAGAATCAGTCAGCAACTCGCGCGAGACAGATAGTATTCTCGCGAGAAGTCTGGGAGGCGGCAGTGATGGCGGCGGCGGGAACTGGACCCGGCCCCGGAGTGGGTGCAGGACCCGGCCCGGCAGCGACCTCAAATGCAACAGCGACGGAGGAAGTGGAGACGAAGCCGGTGGTAGCGGTAGCAGCCGCTCCAGCCGGAGAGGGAACATCTGCTGCTCCAGCAGCGGAGCCCAGTTCTGGAGAGGCCGAAAGCGGGTAAAACGTCCTGAGGCCAGAGAAGGACACGGAGAGAGAGGCCCGCCCCTCTTGGAATCCCGCGGCTCCCGGGAGCCCTCCCGCCCGCCCCTTCCGATCCTAAGCCCTGCAGCCAACGGCTCGCCCTGCCCCCCTACAGCACCGTAGTCCCGCCCGCCGCTGGGTCCGTTCCCTCTGAAGTGTATCTCAGACTACGCCCCTTTCCTCACCTTTCACGGTCTGTGAGAGTCAAGTTTCTTGTCCTGTGTCCCGCCCTTGCACCCCGGCGGGGGGCTGATAGCTCAGTCTTCTAACTGGAACCCCTCAAATATCCCAGAGAAGAAACCACTTGGTGTTGCCAGACTGGAAGAAGTGGCGGTCCCTCTGAAACGGGGTGGGAGAGCTGCACCTCTGTGAACTTACCCCAGGACCAATTCCATCCCATGTAGATTTTGTCTGTAAGGGCCTGTTAGGCGTCCCTGTGCCCATGGCCTCCATCTGTCTGAGCCACAGTCTTCCTAACCCTGGGCATCGAGACTCAGAACGGGCATAGCTGAAAAAGCCGTGTGAAGTTCAGCAGTACTTTGATCATTATCTTTGGGAATAGAAGTTTTGAGGTTTGTTTCTCTTGAAAATTTTTTACTTGAGTGCTTTCATTATCTTACAGGGATGCAAACTCTGTTGATGTAAGTGGTGGTTTGGAGACAGAATCTTCTAATGGGAAAGATACACTAGTACGTATTCGTTTTGGATATTTGCCATGCAAAATCGGATTTGTTTTTTCAAGTTTTTAAGCGAGTCAAAAATACAATCAGATCACTTAACTTGATTCTCTAATTGCTTTGGACACAGGAAGGTGCTGGGGATACTTCAGAGGTGATGGACACTCAAGCAGGGTCGGTGGATGAAGAGAATGGCCGGCAGCTGGGAGAAGTAGAGCTGCAGTGTGGGATATGTACAAAATGGTTCACAGCAGACACCTTTGGTATAGATACCTCGTGAGTATTTTTTGTTGTCTTTGTAAGAATCACTTTGTAAAATAGATCTCAGCATGTTCAACAATTAGTTTGTAGGCAAATACAAATGCATGGTATTTCCTATGTTTCTAAACCTTGTTCAATGAGTAGGAGGATTTGAATCAGGAATTGTTTTAACACCCTGAGCATGTTTTCTACCCACTGAGAGGTACATGTAAACACGTTTGAGACAGTAGCATTTAAACCTTTTATTTAGTGTTGTAGATTTGGGGGAAAGGGCTGGTGCACAAAGCTTGATGTCAAAAATTTGAGATGGCCAGTCTCTTCATGCCTGAGCCATCCTTTTTAGCTTTTGGCTTCCAACTCACTCCCTTTAGGTACCCTGCGTTCTCTCCTCAGCAAAGCCTATTTCTAATCTTTTATCTCTTTTAGTGAATTTAAATCGTTTTATGATTGAAAATAAAAGCCTCCTTATCAACAGCTAGCAAGTGATAATTACTGATTCAATATCTATGGAAATGTGCTGCTAGTTCTCTATGGTGTTCCTTATAGTCTGTATTAAACAAGTAAATTTAGACAAAACTACCTCAAAATAAAGCTGCGTTATTAAATTAATACCCTTGGGTGGGATTGTGAAAAAATTGACCTTTATAATTTGTTGTATGTTTTTTAGTTAAAAAGTTAAAGTGGGTTTTAGAAATGCTGATGTTGCAATTAACATGTGACTCGTGATTTAGGATAGAATGTTTACAAAAGAAAGAAAAGTACTGAAGGATCAGGAAGAAAGAGTCCATCTTTTTTTTTCCCCCCTTTCTTCTGCCATCAAACCACAATTCAGAGTTTTGGTACAGACCAATTTGTACCTGAATTTGAGAAGTTACACCTAAAGCCCAGCTAAGTGGGACAGTATTATCTTTTACGGCTAAGAGGAAGGAAGTGAGCTAGCATGGTATGGAAAAGGCTGCTCTGAATACCTGATTGTATTTGAATTAATTAACTATATACCTACCTACCTCTGGTATGAGGCTTTGCCTTCTGTAAATGAGTTTATCAACAGGCTGTTTAACAGAAGGGATTCTAGAGAGAAGTAAACGTAAGGGAACTCAATCTTAACATTCATAAAAATGTTTCTTAATTGCTTGAGTGGTGGCAATGGACACATACTTAGGAACCCTTCTTTTTGAGGATACCTTAAGCTAGTTGCTACACAGTCCAAGAAAAACCTGCCTTTATTTTGATGTCTTCTCTTCCAACTCAAACCGGTCTTTTATTTTTCTGTTTCTCCTTTATCAGGATTAAGCTCTCCCTGTGTTTTTCTAGTCATCCAGTACAATCACCACCACTCTTTCCTTCTCTAATGCGTCAGTTCCTCAATCTCTGCCTCTTCTTCCTCTGTCTTCAAACAGACAGCTCTTCTCTTGCCCATGAACTCCTTAGGAGATTTCCTCTTTATGATACAAGCCATCTTAGTGGTTAGATCTCCTTTCTCTTCCTGCCCATCCCCCCACTCCACACTCCTCCTTTTTTATTAATATTACTCTAGGTAAGGCCTTATTTACCTTCTGCTAGAACTGCTACAAAAGCTTCTTATATACATTCACTTTTTCTAATCTGTTCCCCCTTCAAACCAATCCTCTTACTAAACATCATTTTAACCATGCCGCTTCCCTTTAAGGAATTCCCATTACCCACAGAAAAAATCCAGTTCCACCTGACGTGTAAGGTCTTCTTGTACTTCCTACTTTTTCAAATCTCATTTTTTACCATATGCCTGACAAATCCTCTCTGCTGGACAAACTTGTTAATACCAGTTTGCCTCTCTGGCATCTAGTTTGCACTTTCTCATTTCTATACATTGTTCACCTATAGAAAAGAAAGTGACTCTTCCCAAATCTAGTTCATAATTTATGTCTTCAAAAAAATTCTTCCCGGTAGAGCATTTTTATATGATAATCTTGGAAGTGACTTACCACTTTTTTTGTGTACTATACATTAGAAGTAAGTTACTAGGTACATTTCCTTGTATTGGCTATAAAATAACTAGCAAAAACTAATGACTTGCAAATACAGTATTAGGATAGAATTAAGATAGCACTTGGGCATTTTATTGTAGTACCTATACACAAAAGACAAATCAGAACAAAATATATATATACTTGTTTATATATAATTTAGTGATTATCCTCCAAATTGCCCCAACCTTGCTTGTTGAACAATGCAAGACTGTAAGGTAAATGAAGAAGGCTCCTAAACCCTGATGATAGAGTTGACTTAACATGTTGGTGTCTTAATTTACCTGCTTATGTAATTAATATCATTCACATCTAAGTCATTTCATATAAAGAAATTGTGAACTAAAAAAAAAAAAAAAAATTCTTCCCTTGCTCTTAAATCTGAAGTTACTACTTGGGTCCTTTAAATTCTTACAGACGAATTATCATCTGTAGGATTCATTTGGTAATGAGGCAAGTAATGTTTTAGGACTTCTGTGTTGTCTTCTTGAATAATTATTTACATTTTTAATCTTTTCATACATTCTGTCCACCCTTTCCAACAATGTTATTGGCACTTTAAGGAGATATTGAAAGATATTTAAATATAAAGATATTTAAAGAGACTACTTCGTCTTCTTCCACAACTGGCCTAGTATACTCTTTTTAGGTGCTCCAAAACTATAATAATCTAGCCTGGACAAGGTTCCAGTGAGAACCTTCCAGATGCTGAATTATCCACTATGGTAGATAATGTCTTATTAAAATATTTGTGACAGAAAAATCCAGGTATTTGTAAACATACAAGCCCTGTTTTGATTTGGATGACCTTTTTAAGTTTAAGGTTCTTTTAATATATTAATATTATCTGATGTTAACTGTTGTTGTACTTCTCATAAAGAAGTGTGTATTCAGAAGTACATTAATTTGTATAATTTGTTCTACAGATCTTGTCTACCTTTTATGACCAACTACAGTTTTCACTGCAATGTGTGCCATCATAGTGGGAATACCTATTTCCTCCGGAAGCAAGCAAGTAAGAATAAACTCTGGAGTCCTGCATAAGAATTGTTCTCTAGTTACCTGGGAAAGAAAAAAGGTTTGGGCTTAGCAGAATCAGGAAACTTTTGCCTGATATATGCTAGAAGTTACATTGGGGTTTAGCTCAATAATTGCTATTGTCCATTTCAGATTAAATGTTTTTGCTGCTATGGTTGTTAATTTGTACACCATATAGTTGAATATTCTTTCGTTAAGGATCTAGTATTATAGATAACTTTTTCTTCCTTTTTGTTTTTGATAGACTTGAAGGAAATGTGCCTTAGTGCTTTGGCCAACCTAACATGGCAGTCCCGAACACAGGATGAACATCCAAAAACCATGTTCTCCAAAGATAAGGTAGAAAAGGAATTCATGTAATTGCAATTAGGCCAAAGAATCAGGTGGAACGTCTACATTTGCTATTTAACAATAATTGCTTTCCTCTTCAATTTTTATGAATATGACTGAAGGTTCAGTGGTTACTTTGTTTTTAGGTTCACGTAATTTACTAACTTCCCAGTGTGTGTACCTTATGTCACTTGGCTTAGCTATCAGTAGAATGAATCCTTAAATAGTTTTGGTTGGTGTTATAGAAGCAGTTACCAGTCACAGATTTTGTCAGGGAAAGGTGGTCAGTTTATCCATGCTTTTTATTTAAAAGAATTATCTTTTACTATTAAACTGAAAAACCGCATGACTAAAATCAGGATTCAAAATTAAATATTTAATCCATCCGTAAGTCCTTCTTACTGTGATTCATGGTAAGAAATATGAAAATAAAGTAAATTTTAAAATGGTGGATTTTACTTTTTGATCTAGTATACATTCATACCTACCCACTTTCATTTAAAACTAAAACAAAAGTTTCACCTAACAGTATTTATCCTCTGATCTTTTCCTTCTGCACTCTGATATTTTCTATTCTAGTCAATGCTAGTTTTCACCTACAGAATTGATTGTATAACCTGTTAATTGTTTGTGACTACAGTTTGTAAAACACTGGTATAGGGTGTGTAGTGAGATCAATATAATCGGGATCAGACTTTTGCAAGGGTCCTTTCTACTAAACAGAGAAACTAGGACTTAATCCTGTAAGCTTAAGTAGTTATCAGAGGATTCCCTCCTGACCTCCTTTTTCCCGCTATATTACAAGTGCTTTAAAAAAAGGTGTGCTGTTTTTTTCCTCTGACTTTATTTTTTCCCCAAGTTATTACTTTGAATTTTTCAAACATACAGAAAAATTCAAATAGTGCAATGAACATCTGTTTATTCTTCACTTAGATTTGCCATTTGTTAGTATTTTGCTACATTTGCTTTATCTCCCCCATCAATATTTTTCCTCTAGGCTGTATGAAACTAAATTACAGATCTTATGCTTTACCCAGTATTCTCTCATAACCACAATACACTGATTAGACTAAAATAATTTAATGTTGATACAGTACAACTGATATATACAATTTGTATTTTTTTATATACAGTATATATTTACATTTTCTCAATATCCCTCATAGTTTTTTTCTCCATACAGGATCTGATCAAGGATTACACATTATATTTAGTTGTAATGTCTCTTTTGTCTGTAATCTAGAAAAGTTTCTGTACTTATTTTACTTTGGATTTTTTTGGTCTGCTATGACATTTAAAATTTATATTATGTAATATTATATAAGACCGGGTCTTATATTAAAATAAGCCTAGGTCTTATATTAATTTTTGCTCCAAAAGATGCATGAGAGCTGATGGTACGGCTAGGTCTTATTTTCGGGAAAACATGGTTCTTGTTCAAAATTCCCCACAATCTGTATGTTGTTTGCATGCAGTTATATAGTGTTCAATCATTAAGACTAAACATGGATTTTTTTCCTTTTTATTCCTTTTTTCCTTTTTTTGTGAGTGTAACTTTGAAACCAACTATAAAAGTCTTAATGTATTTTGTTTATAAAATTAGGATATCATACCATTTATTGATAAATACTGGGAGTGCATGACGACCAGACAGAGACCTGGAAAAATGACTTGGCCAAATAACATTGTTAAAACGATGGTAAGTAGACTAAAATTGACTGGACTTGATGTTTAAGCAGTGTTCTTTGTAATAAATTTTCTTTAGTCTTACTGAAATAATGTGATGACTAGGAAAATGAGAACAACTTAGTGTTAAATCCTGGTGAGTGAGATATACCTGTCAATATTAATGGTTTTTATGCTCTTAAAAAACCAGTAAGTTGCATATTGTGTCTTATGTGAACATCACCCAATGGTGATTTTCTGTGACATCGAAAACCTTTGTCCACTGCACTCTTGCAAGTATAATTTTCTTTCTTTTTTTTTTTCTTGGCAAGTATAATTTTCTATTGAAATTGGAAACAATTTATTTCTTTGATTTATAAAAGAAATAACACTGTTCTAAACATTATTGTCCTTCGAATTAAAGAACACCTGGGGAGAAATCAACAGCAAGCTATTAACAGTACTTATTTTTGTGAGGGCTAGGGAGGGATTATGAAGGACTTTGGCTCTCATTTTTTTAAAGAGCCTCTGTTGTTTGAATTTTTTGATGATCCTGTATTAATTTTATAATCAAAGGAAAAACCAGTACGGTCTTTTTGGAGATTATACCTAGGAATTGGAGTTGGTGGTTGATCATCCATTCAGTACTTCTTTTAAGTGTAAAATTTCCAGTGGTACTAAAATACTGTTTCCTTTCAGAGTAAAGAAAGAGATGTATTCTTAGTAAAGGAACACCCCGATCCTGGGAGTAAGGACCCAGAAGAAGATTATCCAAAATTTGGACTTTTGGATCAGGTACATTAATGTACTCTATATTTCCCTTTTGATTTTAGATCACTTGGGGACAGGGAATCAGGTTTGTTTACATTTGTATATTTGCCACATGTAACACACTGCAATTACATGTCCATGACATGGTGGGCTCCAAATAAACGGTTATTGCCACATGTGGAAAGAAATAACACTTACCATAAACCAGGAGACAAGTATTTTAGCTCTGGCTCTTCCCCAAAATGTTACGGCTTTACATATATTATTCTTATATTTTTTAACTTTAGTTTCCTCAATTGTAATACAAATACACCTTTCCAAGTTATTCCTAATTTTCTTTCCATCTCAAAATTTTGCTCTTAAAAATATTCGTTACTGTGAAGAAAAATTTGTGAAGAATTTATGTTGCATATATAGAATAACATGAGGAAAAAGAAAATTTCCACTCTTTGCTCAATGGCAGGGGTTACATTTGGCATCTTAAGAGGTCAAATCTTTCAGCTGTACCTTAAGATGTTTGATTTGCCAGCATTGAAAATTCAAGATTTCACATAGAAATTCAGGTTTCAGTCTTTTCTTGTAAAATGGAAAGATCTGACTATGCTGGGCCTGAATTCCTCCAAGGAGCTGAATAAACAGGGCTTAAGCACTCCAGTTGGCCGTTGCCCCACCACCAGCTCTATTCCCCCCACCCCACCCCCAATTCCCGTTCATTACCATTCTTAAGCCACTTTGATCTTAGCACACTCAGGCCTGCCTTACTTGTTACTGGCTGATCCCTGCAGCATCCAAGTTTTGAACCCCTGCAAGTTTCAGACTCTTTAGGATTGTCAGTTTCAATTTCCACTCTATTAGAATTTCCAGATTGGTTTGATTATGTAGCCTCCCTTCATAATTGAGTATTTTTGCCTCTAGGATCTTAGTAACATTGGTCCTGCCTATGACAACCAAAAACAAAGCAGTGCTGTGTCTACCAGTGGGAATCAAAATGGTAAGTGTTTAAATGTTTCATTGAGGAAATATTTGTAAGCTGTTGAATCCAGATGTGCCTAGAATTGGGCATTCTTTGGGTTGGGTTGACGCTTAACTGGACATTTAATAAGATGCTTTAAAGTCCCAAACTTAATTTTTAGGAGCTAGCCAAGGATTTGACAGGTGGTAGTGGAAGAGAACTTTTTGTCACTTTACACCAAAGTTTGGTCTTAAGTGAAACAGATGTAGCATAAAATAAGGTACAATTTTAAGGCCAGGTTTACTGTGTTTATATTAGACTTCCCATCTGTATCCTCATAACTAGCACTTAATTTAGATGCAGTTGCTCTCCACTCTTTTTCTTAAATTTAGCTGTTAATTAACAAACTTCCTATGTTCATCTTCTAATTTTCTTGCCCTTAAATTTCAGCTTATTCACATGACAGCATTTCTGTATTGATCACCCACTATAGAATGCTTTTTCTGTTGGTAACATCTAAATGCAGGATTCCCTTCATTACTAATGATAATCGAATGAGTTGGGGTTGCTGGGTGGTAGTTAGATATTCATCTGACCCATGGCATCACTAACTTGTCTTTTGGAGTGGTAGCATCTTAAGTATGTAATCATTTTCTCGGTTATTGATATTCTAAGATTGGAAATAGGTAAGTGTATTGTTTATCTTTTTGCACCGTATTTAGTTGTTAAAATCTGACAAATACATGGTGCCACTTCTGTTCTTACAGGTGGAGCCTCTTTTGGAGGTGAATTCCTCCTCTGTCTTCTTTCAGCCTCTCAGACTTAAGTATTTGTGGTTTGGAAAATGCTTTTTTGTTGAGTTGTGGTAGAAGCTAAACCTAAATTAAAAATTTAAAACATTGTGAAAATGGTGGCAATAGCACTTAATATGAAACAGTAGTTCCAGTTTAATATTAGTAATTAAAAGCCTGTACGTTGTCATATTCTGTCTAACACGGCCAGCACTCCCCTTAGTATTGTTTATTTTGTTCAACATGGATCAAAAACTATCTTAAGATAATTAAAATCCAAATGACAATAAAAACTTAGTAATTTTTTTATTAAGGTGTCTCAAACTAGAAATACTGATGTTACTACAATAGTTTGACATTAAACCTTTTATGAGACGTAGGAATAATCCCTGATGTGTTTATAAAAGGAAGTTTTGCGTAAATCTGGTCCTGTGTATGCAGAATATGACCTTCCCTCAACGTCTCGATCCTTTTTATTACAGCAGAACTGCTGGTAATTTCCAGGCTTGCCCCAAATTAAGACACAGTACACTCTATGCAATTGTTTACATAAAGGTGTTTTTCTGCAGTTCAAGGACATTTTCTGGAAGTGGGAAAAAAACTAATTGAGAGGAATGACAGCAGTGGACAAAAATTTCAAATACCTATTTCAGAAATACACAAGGTAGTATTCCTTGTGACCTTAATATATAGCTGATTTTTCAAATTAAATATGTAAATTACCTGTTGATATTTGCTCTTAATTCCACAAGTCAGATTAGCCTAACCTGAATTTTATGCATTGGGACAATCCTAATAACTGCCTACTAAATTTAAAGCCTTCTTTCTCATTTGTGCAACCAGTGGATTCCTAGCAGCGCTGGAGAGAAACACCTTTTTAGTACTTCTGTTTTTGTTTTCCATGTCTGATGTACTTTTGTCTTGTTGGATATTCAAGTTAAGTGCTTTTGCAGATATTGTGCCTTTATTATGTTTATGGAATGTATCCTGTAGTTCAGTCAAGTGAACATCTACTTACAGTGAAGATAGTCTCTCTTTATGGATATTTTTAGTATATGTGCTGCTGAAGCGAGCACTATGGATATTTTTATTGACTTGGGTAGAAAACAACTTTATCCATGCAATTGTTTTTAGCTGTGGGTGTTTGGAATCTGAATGAGTGAAATTGCATTTGTGTCACATCCTCAGTAAGTGTACCAGTAGTTGCTGTTCACTAAGAAAGGAAGGTTGAGCTTACTGTCAGAACCCAGTGTTCTATGCTGTGAGATACTCAGCAGATTCATTCAGAACCAGGGTGAAATCCAGTATGCTTTCGGGAAGGAAATTCTCCTATGGTGTTACACAAATGCACAACGGGAGTGTTAGTCCCCAAGGAATTTACGTTTCTATGTGGTGCTTCTGTCACAGCTCATTAAAAGTGATGTGCCTTCTCTTCAAAGGGGGAATTGCAGCAGGAAGCAGTGGAAAAGGAAGAGGAGCTAAGCGCAAACAGCAGGATGGAGGGACCACAGGGACCACCAAGAAAGCCCGGAGGTAGGCAGAACACTCACCCCCATTCACCACTGTCAGGGTATTCTTTGGTGCTGGCAAAGCCTCTCGGGAAAGAGCCATACTCTTCAGTAGCTCAAATGTCTGAGGTTAAAAAGCCTGTCTCAAATCTTGAGGACTTGGAAGGGTAAAACAATTCCAGGCTAGATACCCTGTTTTACAAACTTGGCACTACATAAACCAGCCCTGGGGCAGCACTCTGTTGATTTACCTGGGGAGTAAAGTTCTAATGAGGCATTTTCAGAAAGGCTAGGTTGGGGCGAGGGAGTGAAACCAATATTGAAGGCTGGCTCCTTACAATTTCTGCCTCTCCCCTCGCATGCCTCTTCCTGTCACTTTGTTCAATGGTGATGAAATCCAGGTCATTTCTTATTTAGACAACAGATCGTAAGTGCTCATATTGCTGAATTTCTGTTTATTAGTTTATAATAATAAATATATTAAAGGAAATTGCCCTCATTCCTCCTCTCTCATTTTTCCCTATGAGGTACTGGCTCCCTGTCATAGATACCCTTACAGAGTAAAGTAATTTAACCAAAACTGCTTTGCTAAATAAAGCGAATCCTTTTCATTTCCCTGTTTTGCCTGCAGAGGGCAGGATGACCTGTTTGAATAATGAAAAGCATTTGTGAAGTTGGGGTGTTCCAGCTGAAATCTAATAAATCAGAAGCCTTTCTTACAGAATTGAGCTAGAATGGGTTTTAGTTTCTTGATGTTATTCTTTCCTTTCTGCAGTGACCCTTTGTTTTCTGCTCAGCGCCTTCCCCCTCATGGCTACCCATTGGAACACCCGTTTAACAAAGATGGCTATCGGTATATTCTAGCTGAGCCTGATCCCCACGCCCCTGACCCTGAGAAGCTTGAACTTGATTGCTGGGCAGGAAAACCTATTCCTGGAGACCTCTACAGAGCCTGCTTGTATGAACGGGTTTTGTTAGCCCTGCATGATCGAGGTACGTAAGGTGTTAATGGTCATGTTGGACCCAGCGTTACCCTGAACAACTGTCATCAGCTTTGTCCGATCTAGGTGCACACGTCAGTCTGTAACCCTCCTCCACCCCCGCATCTGCAGACTTAACCGGAGTTTCCTTTTTTGTCTCTTTCTATAAACGCAAGCCATTTTATATATGGTTTATTAAAACTTTCTATTTTCAACTAATTTTAAGCTTTTGGTAAAGTTGCAAAAATAATAGTTTATAGTATATATCCCTCATCAGGCTTTTCCTAATGGTAACATCTTACACAACCAGGTACAATTATCAAAACCATGAAATGAACATTGGTAAATGCTATTAATAAAACTAAAGACTTTATCTAAATTTCACCAATTTTTCCACTACTGCCTCTTTCCTAGGATCTCACATTGCGTTTGGTTATTTCTCCATAGTCTCTTGCAGTCTTCAACAGTTCTTCAGGCGTTGCTTGTCTTTTTGATCATGACACTTTTTTTTTTTTTTTTTGAAGATTTTATTGGGGAAGGGGAACAGGACTTAACTGGGGAACAGTGTGTGCTTCCAGGATTTTTTTTTCCAAGTCAAGTTGTTGTGCTTTCTATCTTAGTTGTGGAGGGCGCAGCTCAGCTCCAGGTCCAGTTGCTGTTGCTAGTTGCAGGGGGCGAAGCCCACCATCCCTTGCGGGACTCAAACTGGCAACTTTGTGGTTGAGAGGATGCACTCCAACCAACTGAGCCATCTGGGAGCTCAGCGGCAGCTCAGCTCAAGGTGCCATGTTCAATCTTAGTTGCAGGGGGTGGAGCCCCACCATCCCTTGCGGGACTCGAGATGTTGAACTGGCAGACTTGTGGTTGAGAGCCCACTGGCCCATGTGGGAATCGAACCGGCAGCCTTCGGAGTTAGGAGCACGGAGCTCTAACCGCCTGAGCCACCGGGCCAGCCCCATGACACTTTTTAAGTGTATTAATCAGTTATTTTGTTGAATGTTTCTCAGTAAGAGTTTGTCTTTTTCTCATGATTAAATGGAGGTTATGCAGTTTTTTGAAAAACACCACAGAAATGAGTCTTCATTACATCATCTCATGGAGCTTATGATGTCTGTACTGTCTTACTGGTTATGTTGACCATGATCATTTGGTTAAGGTGGTTTCTGCTGGCTTTCTCGACTGTCTTTCCCTTTGTAGTTAATAAATATCTTGGGGGAAGATGCTTTGAGGCTATGCAAATAACTTGTTTCTCTGAAGTTTTGTCCATTAATTTTAGCATCCATCAGTGGATCTTGTCTGCAGTGTTTTTTAATGTGTTTGCCTGATGATTTTTTAATTTCTTCCTTCTCTTCTCCATTTATTAATTATTTATATCAGTGTGAACTCATAGATGTTTATTTTATTATGTGAGATATACTTTATTTTGTTGCTCAAATTATTCCATCTTTGGCCTTTAGGAGCTTCTTGAATAGGCTGGTTCCTGTGTTCTTTTGATAAGCCTCTCTCTTTCCCTCTCTCTCTCTCTTTTTTCTTTAGTACTTCCTTATTTTCTGGTATTACAAGATGCTTCTGGCTCGTCTGGTATTTTCCATGCTCCAGGCCAAGTATGAGCTACTTCTAGGAGCCCTGGCTCCTTGGATTAGACAATGGTGTTTAGAAATTAAGACTGTGTTAGGTATGCTCACGGTTACTGAGTGTCACTTCTAGACCCCCTCAGTGGACGGAGGTAGGAAATATATATATGTATACTAACGCACATATATACAGAGGGTGCCAAAAACATGTATATACATTTTAAGAAAGGAAAACTGTATTAAAATTGTAGTACTCAGTATATACCTATACCAAAAGATGAATAAATTTACATGATTTCTGCAATTGCAAGAGGTGCTCAAAGTGGTTACCATGAGCATCCAGGCACTTCTGATTATGGCGAACTGCTGCTTGAGCAACACTGACCAAAGTGTCCACTTGTATACATTTTTTTGGCACTCCTGGTATATATACTGCTATACTGAGTTTACACCTTGGACACCATGGATTCTAGTCAAACACCACAGGGTTGTTCCAGCCTTCCACCTTTCTTTATTTGTAACTTCTGTCTCACCTAACTCTAAATATCTACCATACGTTTACTTGTTTTTTAATTTCTAACATGCACAGTTTAAGAATTGCTAACTTCCATGAGAAACATTCACTAACTAGATTATAGCATTTATGTCCAGCTTTTTGTCTTTAGCCTTCCCATCACAATACTGTTAATTTGGGTTGGTTCTTTTCTTCCTCACCTCCTTCAGTGTGGACAACCACACTAGTTTGTGATACTCATTTGTGATACAGTTAGGTTGATGTGTTGGTGTTTGATTTGGGGTTCTACCTCATCGTGGGTATGTGTGTTGGGCGAAGTATGCGAAACATTACTATGGTTCTGAGAGAGTTGTACGAAAAGGTTTACTCATTGTGTCACTACCTCCTCACTACCCTACCCCCTTTTCCTTCCCCGCTTTTTTCCACATTTTCCCGCCCCTCCTACCGTGTTTCCCCCAAAATAAGACCTAGCCGGACAATCAACTCTAATGCATCTTTTGGAGCAAAAATTAATATAAGACCCAGTCTTACTTTACTATAATATAAGACCGGGTCTTATAGTATATCATAACATAATATATAATACAATACAATACAGTACAGTACAGTACAATACAGTACACCAGATCTTATATTAATTTTTGCTCCAAAAGACACATTAGAGCTGATTATCTGACTACGTCTTATTTTCGGGGAAACATGGTATAGGTAACCAGTCTCTTTAGTTTCTATTTTGTCCTTCCTGTATTTCTTCTGCATAAATGAGCAGATACATGTATATTTTATCTCCTTTTTTCATATATGAAGGGCAACATGCTATACTCTTGCATCTTGCTTCATGCAGTTATTTCAGACCAGTTCAAAGAGATCGTTCTTATCTTTTTCTTTTCTTAGCTTCATGATGCTCCATTATGTGGATGTACATAGTTTATTCAACCACTCTATGTATGGGAATTTAGAGTGTTTCCAGTATTTTACAATCACAAACAAAGAGGCAGTGAATAACCACAGGTATATGTATTTTTGTATTGTTGGAGGTAAATTTTCAAGGTAGAATTCTAGAACTGTAATTGCTGGATAAGTAGGTAAGTGTATACGTAGTTTTGTTAGATATTGCCAAATTTCCCTTCAGAAGGTTGTGCCAGTTTGCGTTCCCACCAGTAATGTAGAGAGTGTTTTCCCACAGCCTCGCAAACAGAATTTGTTGTTTTATATTTTAATTCTGGCTGGTCTGATAGGTGAGAAATAGTATCTCAGTGTTGTTTTAATTTGTATTTCTTTGAGTTTGAACATTTTTTCATGTTTAAGAGTCCTTATCGCATGAATTATCTGTTTGTGTTTTTTTATTTCCCATTTTTCTATTGGAATTTTGTTCCTTTATATATTGGGAATATTAGTCCTTTGCGGTATGCGCTGTGAACATTTTCGCCCAGTGTGTCAGTTGTCTTTGTTTATGACTCTTTTGTCATGCAAAATTCTTTAGTATATAGTAGTTCTTTTAATGACATAATTTATTGAGTTATTAACAAATAGCATTCATTATCCTTTAGAATGTGAAAGTGAATTTAAATTACTACTTTTAGAGAAATGTACTTCATGAATTTTTGTTTTTTGTTTTTCTGGAGTATCAATGCAAATTCCAGATAGATGGATCTTAAAAGGCCTGTAATCTGCTTCTCCATCAGCACAATGGAGATGGTAGTTGTGAGTGTTTGAGTCCGCCTGCCTGTCTACCTACCTATGAAAGTGCTTTGTAAATCACAAAGGCCTTTATAAAAGCTACTTAATCTAAATTTTGTGTTTCTTCCGATAGAATTCAGACAACTTCTAGAGTGTTACAAACAAAACTATTTCAAATGCTTTTTTCTCAGTTAAGTCTTAATTGGATTGGCAATGTTTCTACCTTAATAAAAGCAATCAACCCACACACCCCGGAAGTACTCTCCCACTTTAAGTTGTCCCCTTATCTTACATAATGGCCTCATGGTAAATTAAGATTCAAACCACACACAAAAGTACAGTGAATCTCCAAATACTTTTCACCCACATTTAACAATTGTCAAGATTTTGCCATATTTGCTTTATCTGTTTATTTCTTTGTCTCTTTTTTTTCTGAATTTTTAAGAAAATCTCACCTCCTTGCATACTCCAAAAATATGCATTTCCAAAAAGTATAGATATTTTCTTTTATAACCATAATGCTATTATTACACTTAACAAAATAGATAATTCCTTGCTGCTATTGTCTGAAATCAGTTCATAATCAGATTTCCTTGATTTTCTCAAATACCTTTTTATCTCCCTGCAAAATACTTATTAATTAATAAACGCATGTTGATTAACAGAACTTTCTTAGGTATTTGGCAAATTCTAACTTCTCAAATACAAATACTTCTTCCTTTACCCCTTCTTGAGCAATTCAGTCCTAAAGCCGTTAGGTGGGGCTGAGCTAGGCCAAGTGTCTGTGATAGAATAGAATATTAAAAACACTTATTACAAGGAAACAAAG
This sequence comes from Rhinolophus sinicus, assembly GCF_057876585.1. Classification (NCBI taxonomy): domain Eukaryota; kingdom Metazoa; phylum Chordata; class Mammalia; order Chiroptera; family Rhinolophidae; genus Rhinolophus; species Rhinolophus sinicus. The sequence continues at coordinate 131,902,081 of NC_142516.1, forward strand.
TAACTTTATAGAGATAAACTGGGCAGATGCCACCTCAGCCAAATGATCATAGTGAACATCACCAGTAATGGGACAAATTAAAATCATGTACCACCTGTCAGGATGCAATATGAAGAACACAGCATTATCTTTGTGATATTTGTCAAAGATTCATAACTTGAATGGAATCATAAGGAACTAGACAAACCCAAATTGAGGGATATCCTATAAAATAATGGCCTCTAATTTTCAAAAGCATCAAGGTCATCAAAATCTAAGAAAGATGGGACTGTTCCAGATTGAAGAAAATTTAAGAGACATGATACTAAATGCAGCAGATGATTCTCAATTGGATCTTTTGGATCCACCTGAAAAACTTGAATAGGCTCTGATATTTCTGATCTTTCATTTTGTTTTACTGAAGTGTAAGGAACTCATGTGTTTGTGGTAGTTGTCTCCAAGTACCTCAAATAAGTTGCCACCTTTGTTTTTATCTCCATCACTGCAGCTCCCCAGTTAAAGATCTCTGATGACCGTCTGACTGTAGTTGGAGAGAAGGGCTACTCTATGGTACGGGCTTCTCATGGGGTACGGAAAGGTGCCTGGTACTTTGAAATCACAGTGGATGAGATGCCGCCAGACACTGCTGCTAGACTGGGTTGGTCCCAGCCGTTAGGTAAGCTGGCACTATAGTGTGGACATCAAAGCAAGTAGAGAGATATAGACCATCTGGCTAAGCTTTACAGCTTTTGAGCTGATCAAATTGTGGCCATAAAATTCAGTTCCTGAGGATTTAGATGGTTTGCAATTCCTAGAATATTTTTATAATTTTTTGCTTGTGAAAAATAGTTTGTAGCAATTTTGCAGAATTGACGACCTCCCCCTCTCCCCCCACAAAAAAGGAGAATATTTTGCTTTAGCAAACCAGAGTTGAATGGCAGTCCTCTGACTTCCTGTATATCTTTTTATTGGGACAGGTAACCTTCAAGCTCCCCTAGGTTATGATAAATTTAGCTATTCTTGGCGGAGCAAAAAGGGAACCAAGTTCCACCAGTCCATTGGCAAACACTACTCTTCTGGCTATGGACAGGGAGATGTCCTAGGATTCTATATCAATCTTCCTGAAGATACAGAGACAGCCAAGTCACTGCCCGATACTTATAAAGATAAGGTAAGTTTGTCCTCCTGAGATATTCCCATAGCCTGTGGCCGCTTGTGATGCTGACCCACCATTCTTATATGTTCCAACATTTCATTATGAGAATTTTCAGATATAACAAAGCTGAAAGAATGTAAAAGTAAAAGTCAGTGTACAAATATCTATCACCTAGATTCTACCATTAATATGTTATCCATTCATTCCTCGACCCACCCATCCATCCACTCGTCTTTTTTAAATGCACGTCTTTTTTAATTGCAACAATCAGTACACTCACCTCCAGGTTCTTCAGAATGCATATCATTAACTAGAGTTCAACCTTTGTTTAGTTTTTATTTTGATATAAAATTTGTGTAAAATGGAATTTACAAATTTCAAGTATGTATACACTTAGATTTGATTTTGACCCAAACTGCTATGGAGACATAGAAATCTATCATCATGGCAGAAAGTTCCCTCATGTCTTTTCCCTGTTGATCCCCGCTCCCACCCCCACAGAGGCAACTATAGTTTGGAATTTTTTTTTTCACATCATAATTCTGTAGGTTTTGCTAGTTTTTGATCTTATGTAATGGAACTATGCAATATGTAGTCTTATACTTGGCGTTTATCATTTGGCACAATGCCTTTGAAATTCATGTTGTTGCATATATCTGTAGTTTGTTGTTGCATGTATCTGTAGTTTGCTATTTACTACAGAATAGTATTTCATTGTATGAATATACCACGGTGTGTTTATCTGTCTTCCTATTTTTTTCCCCAGCTTCATTGAAATATTAATACAACATATCTATTTTCCCATTGATGGACACTTAGGCTGTTTCCAGTGTGGGGCTATTATGAATAAAGTTGCTATGCATATTCTTGAACAAATCTCTTTGTAAACATGTTTTCATTTCTTTTGGGTCAGCACCTACAAGTGGAATTACTGGGTCATAGACTAGTTACATGTTTAGTTTTATAAGGAATTGCCAGGCTTTCCATTCCCACCAATGAGAATTTTAGTTGCTCCAATTTTGTTGTGGTGAGAGTGTATATGTATTTATATGTATGTGTTTTCCTCACAAATCTTCATAAAGGTCTGTTGTGAAAATGTTTTTACAAACATATCCCATCTGGTACTTTTTAAGAAGCACATAGTTCAAAATTTTGCAAAGCTAACTCTGGAAAGATTTTTCATTTCTGTTGCACAGCACATGACTCAGTGCTATTTGTGTGATGTAGCTGATGCTTCAATGAGCCTTTTTTCTCTTTCTCTCTTGGCTATCAAGGCTTTGATAAAGTTCAAGAGTTACTTGTATTTTGAAGAAAAAGACTTTGTGGATAAAGCAGAGAAGAGCCTAAAGCAGACTCCCCATAGTGAGGTGAGTCATGGACACAAAAACGTCAAAACTAGAAGACCTTGCAGATGGGTACCAACCCCCTAATTATAAAAGTGAGGAAAATGAGGCTCAAAGGGGAATGAAGGGATTTTCTGCTAGCAGCTAGCGAGCAGCAGAGGGAGCTCACTCTCTACCTACGGTGTTTGTGCTGTGTGATACCGTGCTGCTGCTATTAGAGGCATGACCAGGGTTCTTTCAGGAACACTCTATAGAGAAAAGGTAAAATCAGTGGTCTAATAAGGAAATCTATAAGTGATTGAGGAAGCAAGTCAGAGATATTTGTTCTTGGTACAGAGGGAGAAACACTGGAATCAGAGAGGAGGGAACCTTGTCGTGTGACCCAGAGGCAGCTAGAACTGTAATGGCTCATTCGGTGTCCCCTAGAACTTTCCTTTCCTCCCTCCCTTTCCCAGGATTATTGGAAACATGTCTGCCCAAGGTTATAGCACAATCAGAGAAGGACTGGCACTTCTGGGCCAGCCACAGAGCAAAAAATAGAAGGGGAAGGGAAGGAAGAAAGTTCTGAGCTGGAAACATTTTTCCACTAAAATGCTGTGAAGCCACCTGGGTCAGTAATAGAAGCTAATGAAAATAGAAGCTAAGAAAAAATATAACACACCAAAAACTAGGGTTCCAATTGTTTTAGGAAAAAAATAGTGAAAGGAAGCAATGAATAGATCTAAGGATGGTAGAGCCAGATAATACAGCAGGTCCTCGAATATTGTTTGGTTATAATATTGATGAGACACTGTAGGAACTTAACTTTTGTTTATGTCAATTAGCCTATGGTAAAATTGGTTTTGATATATTTCGTTTTGCCACAGTTCCAAGAACCCGTTGACAACATTAAGTGAGGACTTACTGTATAGCCAGGGAAAAGATGGCTTTTGCTAGGAAGAAGAGACAGATCAAGTTACTTCAGAAAAGGTTCCTGAAGTCCATCTATAGTGGTTAAGAGAGAATATACAGGATAGTTTTGGGAGATAAAGGACAAAGAAAATGAGGATTGAGAGACTGACAGAATATCCTAAGAGATTTTCAAAGTAGAAGTGCAGACATGAGAACCTGAGGCAAGGGAAGGGGACAAATAAGTAAGTTTAACTGGGTATGATTCCAATTCAGTAGAAGACCAAACTACTTTTTATAAATACAGTATAATGAATGGAACGTAGAACTGTTTGATATAAGTAGCTTAGGAATGCAGAAAGCAAATACACCTGAAGACCAACTAGAATAGTGCATGTAAATATGCTCAGAAATCTGATTATATAAGATGTTATTACACAAACTGTATGCTGTTCTTGGAATACATTACCAGCGTGGTGGCGGCACTTCTAAAGGGTTCTCCAAGGGAGTTCTTTCGTAGTTGTTCTGTTTTTAAATTCTAAAGTAAAACCATGGTTTTTGTTTCAGATAATATTTTATAAAAATGGTGTCAGTCAAGGTGTGGCTTACAAAGATATTTTTGAGGGGGTCTACTTTCCAGCCATCTCACTGTACAAGAGCTGCACGGTATGTGTCATCTGTTATCCTGTGAACAGAACTTAAGGGAATGATTTTGATGAAGGAGCCATTGATTGAGTTCTAAAAAGAAATCTGAATATCCTACGAGTAAGATCGGAATGTTTTCTGATTGTTACTGTATGTTCCAAAACAGTTGGGTGTTATAGGAAGTATTTGCTTGTATAGATAAAGGTCGTGCAATTAGTGTGCTCCATATTTCTCCTTTGAATGTACTGTGGTAAATGTTATTGTTCAGTGTAAAGGATATACAGCATACATGTACATAAGCCAATTTGGTGTTATGATAACCTACCATAATTAGTCTGTAACTGTTGCTTATATTGATTTTATTTTAAATATGATTCAGCATGAAGGGGACTATTGTTAGAACCTGTTAGTTTTTTTTTGAAGTGATTTTTGAAAAGGTAATGCCTGGAAGTTTCCATGTATTTTTAGTCTGTTAATTGGCATCATGGGAGTAAAACAAGGAAATCTTCAGGTTATAAACAGAAATCAACACAAATCTTTTATTTACCTAATTCTTGATGGACATTAAGATGTTTACCACTTTTAGCAATATTAACATATATCATTAGTTCCAGTAATACCCTGAATATCACAGCTACCTTTAAAGAGAAAAATTTCCCATGTTCCATTAATTTTTTCACTGTATTCTTCTTTTGTTCTTTCATGTCTGCTTAAATTGAATTTATCCTAGGTTTCCATTAACTTTGGACCATGTTTCAAGTATCCTCCAAAAGATCTCACTTACCACCCTGTGAGTAACGTTAAAAATGTCCACATGCATGTTCAGCACCTTTACTTGCTGTAGTTATTCTAATCACCTTACTTCTGTTTCTCGTTCCTCCCACAGATGAGCGACATGGGCTGGGGTGCCGTCGTAGAACATACTCTGGCTGATGTCTTATATCACGTGGAGACAGAAGTGGATGGGAGGCGGAGTCCCCCATGGGAACCCTGACTGGTTTCCGCTTTCTTGGCAGACGTGGACTTTCTGGGGAATAATGTTGGAGGATTTTGTTTTTGTTTTTTAACTGTTGCAAATGTTATCCCGAAGATACCGCAGAACACAGCCTTTGCTGTCAGCAAGTTCAAAGGCTGGGTGGGACTGGGAGAGACTCTGCCCTTCAGCACTCTCCCTGCTTCTGGTGACTGCTTTTATTTGTATGCCATATGCCAACAGCTGCTGACCCTAGGATCCCATAAGCTCCCTGTGAAACTGGTGCTGTACCATGTACCCCACCCCTGGGACTCGTTATCTTCCTGTATTTTCTAAGGATTGGATAATGTCCAAGTAGCTAATTTTAAATTATTTAAAGACTTTTTTCCTCCTGTGGGCATTGACTCCATCCCACCTGATTTCCAAGGAAGTGGTGGGCCTGTTTCTGAGAACAGCTGAAATTGATGGCTGTACATTCCAAACCAATCGAAGAGCTCTTTCCTTGTGGTGTGGGATTGTTTTTGTTATTAATTTTGAAATATACTTTTGAACACTGGGATCTCTGAAACTACTAGGTCTCTAGAACTATAATTTTGAAAGGATCTTGCTTGTAGCTTTAACAATTAGCAACTCTTCCCAAATAAAACTTGTGGTCAAGTGTGTGTGGCACTTTGCTTCCCTTTCAGGTTGGGTTCCTCTTGGTGACAGTGTCACAAATGTGCGCAGTCTGAAGAAGGGGAACCAGCATTGGAGGAAAGAGACGGGTTTCTGGCACATATCTCAACCCCTCTTCTGTTGCTTCCCTTCTCTCCAGCCAACTCAACCACCCCCTTTATCCTGTGAAAATCAGACTCGAGGTGAACAAGAGTGCAGGGTTAATAGTCTCTCTCTAGTTCTTCTCTTTGAACATGTGTGGTAATAGTGCAGGTTGTTTTCCTGCCTTGCTTATCTTCCTTTGCAATAGCAGGTGATTGAAGGGCAGTTTTCAGAATACTGAAAACTAGCATGTAAGAATGATGAGCCTTTCCCTAGGGCCCCTTTGTGCTTTCCCTAACTCATCAGTGACAGTGCAGCCCTCCCAGGATGGCCCCAAAGACTCCTACATAGGACTTTCTACCTAGGTTAATAAGTGGAGTGGTTCACCACAAGGTAGGTGATAATGTTGCCAAGAATCACCGTATATTATGCCTGTTTAAGAAATTTCCTGAATTTCCAGTGACTATTGATACCTTCACACAGTAGCTTTGACTAATATATTTGTCTCCTAACAAATCACCCAGGCTCTTTGTTTTGGCCATTCCACGTCTCTTAACAGGAAACCTAACACTGAGTCGGGATCATCACAGGCTGGAGTCCTGCCTGTCACCTCCGCATACCAGTCATTCGTGCTGGTCTTAAAGGGCAGACTTGCTTATAAAGCTCTGGGTCATCAGAGTTTAGAGAACTATAAGAAGCTGAGGGTGGTATAATTTAGGGGAAGCTGCAGGTAAATTCTTCAATGTAAATTACCACATACATAATTATATCAAATATAAAATATAAAAATATTACTCTCCATTTAAATGCTAAAATTACTTTTTTGTACACTTGGCTTTCATAAATCAGAGGTTACAGAAATAATGGTTTTTCCCTCTGTATACTTCATATTCCGTGTGTGTGTGTGGTTTCATTTGAAGGGCTCAAAATACCCACTCTTCATATAGTCCTGTATAAAATGGTTTCTGTAAGCAGATCATCACAACTTATTTTATTCCATTATGAAATTAAACAAGTGGGAGACTCTCCCCAGTCATCTCAAAAACACAGTTGGCAAATTACAGTCAAGCTCAAAACCATGATGTTTGTTGAAAGCCCATTTCTTTACTATAAGCCTGTTGTCTTTTGAAACCAGAATATATATTGCTTTACACATCTTTAAACAAGTAATCATTTTCTGTTAGCTGGGAGTAGATGACACTCCTGCTCTAGAGACATTCTTACAACTTTCCCTTCTTGCTCTGAAGCTTCTGGATGGATAAGCAATAATTTTATCTTTGCCAAAAATAGACTACTCTAAGAAACAATCTGAATAAATAATAATAAATACCTCCATCAGTTGTAAAATTTCAATATCTCAATAAATACCAGCATTCCCACTACTGCTAATTTGTTTAATAAATAAGATAGAGCTCTATTTCCAAATGGTATAAATCATCAACACTATTAGCATTAGAATGGGAAAGCTTCAAGTGGTAATGGTTGGTTTTTCATCTTACCGTATACATTTTAGCAAAATAATGCCATCCTAATTTATGTTTAAAAGCATAAATTATCTGAAACTTGGAAAGGGAATTCACTGTCACCACACTACCCCTTCTTCCAGCCATCTCCTCTCACAATAGTAAAATGTTGACCTATTAAAGCAGAGAAATTGGCAGCCCTGAGCCAAGCTGAGAGCTGATATAATTGATTTAAAGATTCAATTGCCATTTTAGGTCTAAACAATCACTAATGGGAATATGAAATTTGTTTTCAACTTTATCTTACTATTATTCATTCACTCATGTTTGGCACTATCCCTCCTTTTAATTAGGTAAATAAAAATCCTCAGTCATAATCTTCATCTTCCAGTGCCCTTTAATCAGCTACCAGTTATAGAGTTAAGAGCTGATTTAGGCTTGTGCTTATCGTGGAAATTTTTATGAATGATTCTGGTGACATTCTAAATAATTGACGTAAGTTCCCAGAAGTTTTTCCTGTTAGTGAGCTAAGGGATTCAATTTAATTCAAATTTTGGTCCAGGACTCCTTTAGTATGAAGTTGCAATTTACTCAAATAGATTTCTTAAGAGTAGAATTTTAAAACAGGTACAGACTGAAGGTTTTGTATTAGTTACAATTCTTCTGACTGGAGCTCATGGGAGAAGTAGGGGAACCGGTCTAATAATTTTGTATTTTTTCATTAAGAAAACTTGGACTAGGTTTGGAAGGCACCTGCTATGGGGAGTGGCCTGCACCTTGGAGTAGCTCCCTGCTTGCTTGAGCAGAGCATTGCTGGAGCTCCTCTTCCTGTAAGACCCTGCTGTGTCCACACACACTGCCTGCAGGGAATGGCGCGCTAGAGCCCATACAGTGTGAGGTCCCATCCTTATATTTAGCACCCTCTGCACCCTCTTGCAGCTAGTAGCATTTTAAGATGTTTTTAGGTAGACGTGTAAGGGCCCAGAGAAGTTTTAAAAATACTTTGAGACCCTTAACCTTCATTTTGCAGCTAATCAGTGAGTGAAGTTAGAAGGCTCTCCATTATCTAAGAGCCTCACCCCTATTGTCTTGGTACTAAAATTTGACCAATCTGAGTCCTAGCATTATACTGTGAATACACCGCCAACCCATCCCACTGTTTCCAGATGAGGATCTCAGACTTGCAGGCTTCTGGGAGGGGTTTTCCTGCTGGGCATGCAAGCCGATGCAGCTGGAACAGTTGGGAGCAGCAGGCTGGTCTTCAACAGCTGGCTTCAGGAGCAGGGCTGGACTCCAGGCGCTTGCGCAGGTGATTGGCAAAGTCCACCTGGGTCTGGGATAGGACTTGGTTGATGATCGTCTTTGGCAGCCATCCCTAGAGTAGAAGGTAGAAGAATTTGGCGATCTGGTGGGTGATGGTCCACTCTAGACACTGCTGCACCCTATCACAAATGTGGGCTGTCTTGGGCTTGGTCTTCTATTTGTACGTGTCTTCTTGTCAAGGGCTAGGTTGCTGCCCTCCTGTCACGCCAGTGTCAGAAGCACAGGATGTACTGTTAGGACAAATCTCAGCCCTGTCTTCCCAGCAGTGTGACCCTGAGCTAGTGAGCATACCTTTCTGGACCTAAGTTTTCTTTCTAAAATAACTACCTAGGTGAAATTTGATATGAGAGGTAAGAGGGAGCCATTGCAGGCTTTTGAGATGATGGAATGTGAATTAAGCCATTACCCTGGCCTCTTACCTCTCCAACAGTCTGATTCTCTCAAAATGGAAGAGGATTTTCCCTGTTCTGTGTGGGATAATGTGGGAGCGGGTACGAACTTGTTTTCCTCTCACCACCTTCACACAGCTACCTCCCATGCCCCTCACCTTGAGGTCAATGCTGAGCAGCCAGGTAAGTTTGGTCTTGGAAGGACTTCCAGGCAGAGGATGGAGCACCATGCACGTGGGACCATGCTCAGCTCTGGCAGATGAAGAGGAGTCAAGTCAGAAGGACAATTCCGAGTTCTCCTTTATGCTGACTCATACTAGCCACATGCTTGAGTGCCTTGTCTTTCCAAATCTCATCAGAGAAGTATCTTTTGCCAAGGGTGATATTTCACAGTTGGCATGGTTACCAGGTCATCAGAACAAATGCTGATGAGCTGGAGCTGGAACCTCGAAGCCTCCTGTGGTGCCTTTTTGTTGCTGGATGACAGGTTAGGGAAAGGGTCCAGGGTGCTGGGTGGGGGCCCTGGGGGACTCAGCGGCTGTGTTCTAAGTGGTGTGGATTAAAGTTTAATCATCAGTACAACGGTACCTGACGATATCAGCTAAACCTCAGCCCTCTCTCTAGCTTTAGAAGATTATTAAGATTCTTCAACTTTTGTGGGAGGATCAGGACAAACTGGCTGCATGAGTAGGGCCAGTCTTGTCTTCCTGCCCTACTATGGAAAATGAGAATCTTCCCTGTGGAGGGAAACTGAGGGGAGGGGCCCAGGATTGGTTTCTAGGAGCCGGGGATTTATCACACGCTTGGCCCACAGGCCTGTGTTAGGAAAGGGAGCTTTTGCGCCCGCTGCCAGTATTACCTGATGACACCTTTCTGCTCTGGCATCTCCCCGCAATGTGTGGCCATGCCAGCCAGCACACAGGTGGAGCCTCGGCGCTTCGCACAGCGCACGCTCACGAAGTCCCGGGGCCCCACGAGGTTTCCTGCGGATTCCGCAGCCAGCTCATGGGTGATCACAGTGTCTTTTCCAATCTTCTGCAGGACCTGCCAGGTCACGGGGAACCAGAATCGCTACTCAGCTAGTGCTGGCGGGAAGGCACCACCCACAGTTTGGCCTCTTTAGACTGGGTTCTCATGGGTCCCTGCCGCCCGCACATGGACTCGCCTCACCTTGATCTCCCTGACATTCGGGTTCCACTCTCCCATCGCCTCCATACGTTCCACAAGCTCTTCATAAAGCCTCTCCATGGGCTGGTCCAGCACCACCTCCAGCCGGAATACTTTGCCCACGTCCGGGACCACTTTACTCAGCACTTTGTCCCCATTGACCTTTCAGGGAGAAAGGAGCCCCAGGAGAAAGGTTAGAGAGAATGATTCCTAGCCCAGGGCACACAGACAATGACAGACAAGGCAGGAAGCGGAACAGCAAGAACTCTATTAAGAAACCTGGAACTATTTCTGACTAAGGTGGAGAAGGTGATCTTTCCTGCCACAGGCCTTGTACATCTGCTGAAGACTTGAGAGGGGACCTGCCTGCTCCCTGGGCCCTATTTGCTTGGTGGGCATGGGTAGGTCCGACTGAAAAGAACATTACTTCAGAAGCTCAAAAATCCTGAAAGAGACAAACCTGAGGGTGGGAAAAGTCCGGCTTACAACCAACTACATAGAATGTTGGATGGGATCTTAAAGATGTTTTTCAGTCCAGTACCTCATTTTACCCAAGAAAGAAAGAGGGCCACAGGTCAGTGATATGCCCAGGGACCTTTAGCTAAGAGCAGTGCTGGGCCTAAATCCCAGATTTGTTGACTCCCAAACTAATAGTAGTAGTCTGTTAACTCTACTTGGAGAGGTTTTACCTGAACTGGGGGCAATGGGCAGCATGTAAGCTTTTGGTGAAGATAAAAACACCACAAAGTCTCACTAGAGCCACTGGCCGTTAATACGCGCCTTGCTAACTGGCTCCCAGTGAAGGTGCAGTGCTCTCGAGCAGAGAGCCCAGAAGGTTTGGGCCGTCTGTGTTCTAGTCCAGCCCTGTTGCAGGTGAGCCCAGATCACCTGTGCAAGCTGAGCCATAAAATAACCTGAACAGCACAGACACTCTACCTGAATTAGTACGAGAACTTCTGGCCCAGGTGAGGAGGCCTCGAATACACACAGACCATTGCATGGTCCCTGCTGAACATGTGTACAACGTGTTTGGAGGTAGGTAAGGATTCAGGAACAATGTGAGTTGCTCAAGTGTGAGTCTCCAGGATGTCTTTGATGGGGGAAGGGAGTATCTGAGGATATATTTTTGGGAAAGGAGACTTCTCAAAACTAGTTGCCCAGTGACTACTGCATAAGGCAGGAATTCTGAGGAGAGCAGAGACCCCCAGCTGGCCTTGAGGATGGCAATGAAATAGACAGGAACTGTGTTCCCCCCTTACCTGCTGGTTCTCCTTCTTCCAGCCATCCGGGCTGCTGAGGATACCCAGGGCCTTCTGCATGGCCTCCTCTCCCTGCCGGATATAGGCCAGTTCCTGGTCGCTGTAGAGAGTGTCCTCCAGCCGAGAACCTGGGTACACAGCCAAGGAGAGACCAAGCTTCCTACCAGTCCCCTAGCCTCCCGCCAGCTTACATCCCTTTGATCTCTGGGTCTGCTCTTTTCTCTGAAGAGCCAAAACCAAAGCCATAGGATTCGCCTGCAGGTCTTGTTAGACATAGCAGTTTCAGGTGACAGGGAGGGGATCTGACAGTGAGAAACTCCATTCCCATCCTCTCCAGTGACTAAGAAAGGCCAGAAGGGTGAGGAAGAGCAGAGCCACACGTACCATGTGTGCACCCTGGGGGCCTCCTGCCACTGGCAGAAGCCGTGAAGCCTCGGCACTTACCCAGCAGAGAGCTCCGGCGCCGGACCTGGTTAATCCATGCACTTGGGGTCGGGCCTCCCAGAGCCCTCCGGTTCAGCTCCTGGCCAAGAGCCAGCACAGCTTGGTGTCTTAGCCCTGCAGGGAGAGGAGGAAACTTGCCTAGGAGCGGGAAAGCCCCTTGCACGCCTTCCTCTTGTCACAGATGAAACTGGCTTGGAGACGGAAGTGACTTGATCAGGAACACACTCCTACTAGTAGGAACCTGAACTAGAGCCAGGTCAGCTCACAGTGCAGTGCTTGTTACACTGCGCCAGGCTGTCTCCAGGGCCCAGAAATCTGCCTGCCATCTGGGCTGGCCAGGCCTGGTACTGCCTAGAGGCAGGGGCCACACCAGAGTTTCCTTCTTGAAAAGGAGAGAGGTTTTGTTCAAACAACCCGAAAAATTCTGCTCAAAAGGAGAATTAAAGACGCCTGTCCCCTAAGGGCTGTAGCTGCCAGCAACTAGGGTCTTTGCTCTTCTGCTGTCTTACTCTCCTTTCTTTTTCTTTTCCCCGCCCATGTCTCAGGCTTTCCAACACTGCTTGTTGGAATCAAGGCTTGCTCCCCCCTCTACCACTGTGGCTAGGACTTTTGTGGTACCCTTGGTACTGATCGTAGCGGAACGCTGAGTCAAGAAGAGTTCAAGGAAGATTGGAGCCCTGGTGGGGAGACCAGAATCCAGAAGAGACACAGACATCTTGGTATCCAGCCCAACTATTCAGGTATGAAAATTGAGGTCCAGAAGGGACAAGACTTGCTCAGACTCACCCACTGAAAGGCAGAACCTGAGTGGCTTGCCCCCAGTTCAGCACTTTCCCCAGTAAGCCACATGCCTGAGAGCTCTTGGTCACCCCCTAAACACCCTCTCCCCCAGGGAACTCACCCTTCATGTTGCGTGCGTGCCTGTAGGAGCTGCCCGCACACAGCTTAAACATTGCTAGGAGCATTGTTTCCTGGCAGCTGGTAGCCTCTGCTCGTGCCTCTGCTCTCAAGGGTGGCCTCTGTCCTGCCTGGGCCTGTCGAGGTCTTCCTCGGTCCTGCAGCTGTGCTGGGACTGTGTGTTCTGCGTCTTAAATGCCTCCAGCTGAAGGCTGTGCTTCATCACCGGGAGATAAAAATGCCATCACTCACTGTGCAAAGGAAGGGGTCAAGGATAGAGGGATTGCCTCACACCACTGCTTTGGCCATTTGCGTGTGTGTCTTGGGAGGGGGGGCTGAGGCGGGGGGAGGCACAGAAAGGAGTAGGGAGGTTGGTGTCTGACTCAGTGGGTAGAGAGAAATAGAAGAAAAGCAGCTGAGGTAAAAGCAGTTTAGAAGAAAACATACACATTCCAACAGTGATTCTCAAATAGCTTGTAGGCTGCTGTTTAAAATACAGATTTCTATCCCTTATTCTCAGAAACTCCAGATTTACTAGGTCTAGAATTGAGGCTCTGAAACCTGTATTTAAAAACAATCCTAGCTGATTGCCATGCGGTGTTACCTGAACCCCCTGTGCTTTGGGAAACTCTGCCTGTGAGTGTCCAGATGTCTGCTACTAAGAGAATTTAGTGGGCCAGAGCTGGTAGAGGCCGTCCAGTCCCTGGATGGGGAGCCCGAAGTACAAAGAATGGAAGTGACTTGTTCAAGGTCAAACAGCTGGTCAGTGGCAGGGCTGGGACAATAGCACACGTCCTCTGCCTTCAGTCCCCCTTTCCACGGTTCCTCTGGCCGCCCCCAGATACTTTGTGTGTTCCAGTGTTCCATTTTTATATGAACAACTATTTATATAAATCACTGTCATGCAGGGCGGCCTGCGAGGTCTCTGCTCCCGCTCCCCTCATAAGAACGCAGGATATGGTGAGGTCAAAAAGGAACACCCATGGAGCCATAAGTAGGGGAGTCATATCACTATATTCTCGCTGGCAGCATCTGCCTCTCTGCAATCCGCTCTTGTTAGCTCAGCCACCATCTTCTTGCTAGCCCCCATTTTCTCCTAGCGTAGCCACAGCAGTTATATTAGTGGCCAATGGCTCACTGGGTACAGCTGACGGCCAACTAGCCACAGCTGATGGCCATCTAATCACAGTTGATGGCCATTTACTACCTGAGCCAGCACCTTTCTATGTGAGGCTGAGAGCCTGTAAACTACTTTCTGGGGTTCTGTCCCCACAATCACTTTATCAAAACCCTATGCAGAGTTCGTTCCCTTAGGAGCAAGGATGATACCGCAGGGCTGAGTCCTGTAAGCTCAGGAGCAGAGGGTAGAACTGGCCAGACGCACAAGGAGAGGGGATCTGAGCCTGGCCGTGCCCTGCACCTTTCCTTACACTCTCCACGAGTACCCAAGCCGGGCAGGCTACACCATAGCGCTTGGCATGAACTGAAAGTTTGAAGAGACAGGATACTTGGGTGCTCATCCGAGTCTTTGCACTTTGGGGACCCTGTGCTCTAAACAGGGACCCATATGGCAGCCGAGTCTCCTCTGCAGTTCTTCCCACACACCATCCGTATCCTAGCGAGGGAGATCCCCTCCCAGCCTGCATGCTGGTCTCTGATGAAATCCTTTCCCTTTACGGTTGACCTTGAGGTTGCTTTTAAGCCAGATTCACCTGGCAACAATATTGGGGGTTGAGAGAATCACACTGATTTGCCCCTGGTTCAGGGCCTGACTCGTGTGTGAAAGTTCTGTGTCCTGTCACCACTGCCCGGAAGCAGAGGGAAGGCCTAAAAAGTGGGGAGCAGTAGCAGATCCCCACTGGCTCCCTTACCCCAGAATGGATGAAAGGGACAGTAGCTGCTCAGAGCCAGGCCTGGTGCCGAGAGCCCACACACAGGGTGAGTCCCACACCCTCCTGTCCATGCCTGGTGAAGGAGTGGGAAGGGTCCAGCTGCTCAGAGAGGCCCTCGTCCTGGGCTCCTCTCCGACCCGTGGCTGCCTACAGGCTCCTGGCCCGTTCCTCAAGGCCCACTGTGGCCTCCTCATCTATGAAGCCTTCCTTGACCACCCAACCTTCTGGAATGGCTTGTTCCTTTGACTCACACTCTTACTGTCAGTAGTACTAGGGGGGCACTTCTCCAGTCTTGATTTGTGTAGTGGTTTTCATGTGCTTGTCTGTCTATTCTGTCCCTGAAGTAGATACCTTGCCCCTCACCTCACCCCAGCACTCAGTTTCAGGAAGGGCACAGAGCAGGTTCTTCGCTTTCTCTGTTCAGTGACCAATCGGGGAAGCAGCTGGGGGCACAAGTATGGCTTTTGAATTAGGAAACCTGCCTGTTGGCTTTGGTTCCAGCCCTCGAAGAGCCCCCAAGGAGGCGGCTTGGCCTCTGTTCATTGTGTGGAAGGCAGTGGGGTGGGGCGGGGGCTTTGCCGTTCACAGGCTCGGAAGGAGAAGGTGCAGGCGGTGTGCTGGGACGGTTCTCCTCCCTTCTTGGTACACACACGTGCGTCCTCGTGCACGTGTGCCCCAGTGGAGGTGGTGGGGACTGGGAGGGGGTTATTTTGGGACAGGCCATGCAGATAATGTTCAAGGCCCTGCTGTTGCCATCCTGTGGAGAATTACGGCCATGGTGAGGGGGAGGAGGTGGTGTGGGAAGACTACGCTTGAGGCATACGCCATTGCTGATGTCAGAGGCTGCCACTGACTCAGGGAGGGGGTGCTAGTGACCTCCCCCAGGGCCAAGGTTTTCTTCTCTTCCTCGTCCTTTCCAGGCTGAATGACTAGTTAACTCTTACTGTCCCTCTAAGCAGTAAGGTGGGGAGAGAGGTCTGGGAATTTCCTCTGGTTCTGGACATCACCTGTTTCTGGCTTTGCTTTTTGATGAGGGCACAGCCCCCGCAAGAAGGAGATCAGTTGGACACAGCTAGTCGGGTAGATAAGCAGAGATCTGGCTCAAGCTATTCAGAGTGCTGAAGATGAAGGCCCCAGGGCCAGGGGAAGGAGGCAGGGTGGGCTTTGGAGCAGAAAAGAGGACTCTACTCATTCATTCATTCATTCATTCATTCATTCATTCATTCATTCAATGATCCTTTATTGTCCACTGTGTAGATCTACAGTTATGAGGAAAATGAACCATATGACCCAGTATGGAGAGCAGATGAGTTTTGGAAGTGCAAGAGAATGGAAAACCTAATTACACAGGGAGAGGGAGGAGTGTTATGGAAGGCTTCTGGGAGGAAGTGACATTAGAGCTGAGGTGGAAAGTACAATGAGTTAGCCAGATTTGGGATAGAGATGATGGGGCACCGGTGGTTCCAGGTGGAGCAAATGGCCAACAGCATGGAGACAGGATCTAAGGTTGAGAGCTGGCTGCCTTGGAGAACTTGGTTAAGCCATGTAATGTCTGTAGGCTGTGGTAGGCAGGTTGCTCTGCAAATGCCTAGGAGGCAGAGGCTGAGAGTTGAGCAGGACCTCGAACTTGTCTGGGCCCCAGCTCAGAGGAGGCACACTGGGCAACACCACCTACCTTTGTGTTTACTCGACTGGTAGTGGGGACACTGAACTGAAGTGGAGAAAGCGTAGGTTTTATATTCAGAGACTTCCAACCCTGGTTTTACCACTTACTTCATTTCTGATTGTGAGCCGCCTACCTCCTCAATCTCAACTTCCTTACCTGTAAAATAGGGATATATTTCCTTTTTCTTTTGTAATCCTTTCAGGGTGGTTGTATGACTTAAATGAGGTAACAATACATCTAGAGCCTGTAAGATGAAGTGCAGACTCTCAGCTCAATCTCTGGGCCCTCCAAATTCTCACCCTGGCTTTCTTCTCCAGCAATGCTCAGCATAGTCCTGAGGTGTCTGCCTGCAATCTGCCCCACGTTCAAGGCAGCTCGCAGTATTATCGTTCCTCAAAGGCTTCCCTTTGGGCCCCACTCACCCTGCACTTTAATTACAATTCAGCACTTTCCTCTTTGGGCCCCCTTGATAAATGTTTGTGACAGTATCAATAAGACTATTGCCAATTCCCCCCCGGCCCCCCCGACACACACACACACAAACACACACACTTTTTTAAAGATTTTATTTTTTTAGAGTAGTTTTAGGTCAACAAAATTGAGAGGAAAGTATAGAGATTTCCCATATACTCTCTGCCCACCTCCCACCCTGCATTTACCCTTTTTTATGTATCTGTACACTCCATAAGGACTTGGATTTTTTCCAAGCTTTTGAATTCCCAGCACTGGCCCGCGTGGCCAGGAGGGCTTGGCCTGAGGGGGAAGGGTGAGGAGATTAAGAAAAGACACAGACGGGAAAGCTGGGATTGAGAGGTCCACCTTCCACGGATGGCAGAGCAGTGGCGCAGTCTTTATTTCACACACAGTTTATATAGTCTTAGAACAGTTGTCTATACAAACAAGTATTAGGAGAACAAGCAGATATCAGTAGAAATTTTGTTTTGTGTATTGGTAAGTTTGTATGTCTGTGGCTGCATTAGTGTTATCTTGTACTTTCTGGGAAGATGTTGAGGCGAGGCCTCCCATGGGAATGACCTTGCAGCTGCAAGGCCCTTGTCAGCTTACAGCCCGCTGCATACATCTCCCCCTTCTCTTTTTGCTTTAAGCTGCGGCCTATGAGTCTCATATATAAAACCTGAAAAATAGAATTAAACCAAATCACCCTCGTCTGACAAAAGAGTCACGAATGTAATAGTAATGGTTGTATGTGCCTCTCCAGGGACAAAACCTTATGTTGAAACTTACAGATGGAGAACTAATGTTAAACTCAAATAATTGAATATAGCCAATTAGATGACCCCTATGTGACTGTGTCTGGCTTAGGTCATTCCTCCCTTGAGGAATCTCACCTGTCATTGACTAACCAGCCATATTTTTGGACCAAACAGGGAGACACAAGGTGTAAGCACAAAGGTGAGGTGAAGTCCCCAAAAGGGTCAGTCTCACAGACTCTTTTTTCTCATTAGGAGGGCTAGGCACAAGGCTCTCTGTACTGAGTATTTGTATGTAAGGTTTTATACCCTGCGGCTGTATTTGTGTTATCTAATTTTTTTCTGGGATGAGATGTTGGAGCGAGACCTCTTATGAATGACCTTGCAAACTGCAAGGCCCCTGTCAGCCTACAACCCGCTCTCCCCATCTCCCCTTCTCTTTTTGCTTTAAGCCGTAGCTGGTGTTAAGAAGGAGGTCTACGAGTCGGTGTTGGATGACTCGGTAGCCGACTGAAAATATACAAAACAGAGTAAACACTAGAACAAAGATACCACATAGGAACCAGAATGAATGTCAGAGAAAGTTAAATGGGTTAAACCCCTTGAGCTGGGTAAGCAACTGTTGAGCTATATTGGCCGGGTTGACAGTGGGATTGTGTGCATGTTGAATGTCAAGAATTTCTTGATGGAGGTCACTAAGATCAAGGCTCAGATTGTTATGGGTCCAGATACCTTTTATGTGGTTACAAATTTTGTCCTATTGCCATCGTGTCCCATTGTAGGGAGCAGGGATAACACAGATCTTTTGGAAATCGGCATGGCAACGTAGCCTTAGTCTTAAGCGTAAAGTTACTACCTTGTTGCCAAGAGCCATTATGGTTGTTTCTAATGTATTTATCTTACATCCTATCTTTAAATCTATTTTTTCTTGTGTTTTTAGCACAATGGACGTGTTTTGGGCCAAAGCATTGACAAAGTGGGCGGTTTGTATGCCCTGGGCGAGGGCGGTGGCGGCGGTTACAGCGGTAGCTATTAGGGAGATGATCGCTGCTATGCCAGCTATGACCATGTTAATAACTCTTTTTTCTCTGGTTAGTTGGTTTTGAATCTCTCTTAAGGTTTGGAGTCCCTTGTCGTCATACATGGGGCTGGTCAAATTGGTGGGTATTAAAAGATAAGATGGTTGGTACAATACCTTAGGACCCTTTGTTGTGTGTTGTGACACAGTTGGTTAAATTACAGTCCAAGCAGTGAACGTGTAGCCATTGTTGTTCAATGGCACTGACATTCAAGCTTCCTACCAGGAACACATAGGGCAGCTGGGTGCAGGCCTGAACCCCCTGTATGTTTTAGCCTTAGGTCCTGAGTGGACGACGAGGAAATATTTATGAAGTCGGTGGCCGCGAAAGCTTGCCAAAGCTCACGCTGGATAGTATGTTGTGGGGTGGTCAAAATGGGAGTCACATGTCCTCCAGGAGTCCTCCAATCTTGATGAGCGCCGGTGAGACGATGTGACCAGTCCCATATGGTCTGGGCTACTCCAGTGATGTTGTGTTCCGCGGCCAGAGGGTGAGCACATTCTAATCAATTAGCAAATCTGGATAGTTCCACAGAGGAGGAATTAGGGCAATATGGAAGGGGGGGATGGGAAACGGGAACAACAGTGGAAAGATTAGTGAGTTCCAAGACAGCAAGTTGTTGTAGATATTTGTAAATATCTCACGGCCCAGAGAGGTGAGCTATATTTGCATCCCCCATAGCAGTCTCGATGACAGGCTGAGTTTTTAGCACCCCGTTGTGTCTCGGGGGCCCACGCAGAGGGGAGCGCTGACGGCTGTCTCAGTATAGTTAAAGGGGGCCCACTGGGGTGTAATGTGTCCGTCAGAGGTCCCACCAAGGATCCGTGTGTCATTGACACAGATGGGGATGCTAGGGCCGTCCCAAGTGACAGGGTGAAGTGCAGGGGGGTTAGGAAAAAAGGTCCAGAAACTTTGAGTCTCTGTCTGAGCTACACTTGCCTGTATTGTTACGATGGTCAACATGGCAAGAAAGAGCTGCTCAGGAGTTTTGGGCAATCTTTGTCGCCGAACCATGTTTTCTCCTTCAGTCCTCAGGTGCTTGAGCTGTTCCCACCTCGGCAGCTGGGCTCAGTGGGTTCCTTGAGGCTGAAGGATCACCACAGGTGGTATTACTTTGAGGCATTTTATGGGCTGCGTCAGGGAGTCGGGATTGGGGTTCGGATCCATCACAATGTCTCACTAGTCGTTCTGGTAACCACCGAGGGCTGTCTGCGTTCCTAGGGAAAACAAAAACATGACCCCTTCCCCAGACCAGCACAGGATCGGGCCCATGCCAAGTATTATCAAGTGGGTCTTTCCATCGTACCATGGGCAGCGGAGGGCGCTCTAGTGTCCAGTGCTGTTTGACCGCCGTGCGGCCGGAGGCATCCATGTTTAAAAAATTGAGGGTAAAGAGGGAATGGTTTAAGATATTATTGGGTGTAGCCGCGGTAACTCCCCCTTCTTGTTTTTGTATTTGTGTTTTGAGTGTACCATGGGCACGTTCTGTGATTCCTTGTCCTTAGGGGTTATAAGGGATTCCTGTGGTATGTGTGATCTGAAACTGAGAGCAGAACTGAGCAAAAGCTTCACTGGTATATCCGGGGCCGTTGTCAGTTTTTAATTGTTGAGGGAGGTTCATTACTGAAAATGCTTGGAGACACAATGACTAATGTAGTGGGTAGTCCCTTCTCTGGGTCGCTCAGTATCGAATAAGAACCCAGAATAAGTGTCAACAATAACATGAACATAGGGGACATTTCGAAAGGAGGGAACATGAGTGACATCCGTCTGCCAAAGTTGGTTGGGGAGTAAGCCTCTAGGATTTACTCCGCAGCAGGGAACAGGGAGATGGATCTGACATGTGGAGCAAGTTTTTACAATTTGTCGGGCCTCTTCTCTGGAAATTCCAAACTGGCACCGTAAGGCAGCAGCGTTTTGATGATAGGTTGTATGGGATTGTTGGGCCTGTGTGATGGGAGTAGATTGGGTTACCTAGGCAGCCAGAAGGGCGTGAGCTCTGGGTTGTGTGGCTTGGTCAGCAATGTCATTGCCTAGTGTTAGGGGCCCAGGGAGTTGGTCCCCATTATTTCACAGATATCATTCTTATTTGCACACAGGTGACTGTAAGTGCAGTTCATCGAGGGTACGGCATCTGTCCTGGGAATCTGGCACAGCATTGGGGAGTCAGCAGATTACAATAGTTGACACTGAGAACTCCTCCTGTGCCAGGCACTGTTCTATGTGTAAACTCTCCACACACACTAACTCGCTGAATTCTCACAAATACCACCCCAGGAGTTGGTGCAATTATTACCCCTATTTTATAGATAAGGATCTTGAGACACCGAAAGGTAAGCAGCTTGACTAAGCTCAGAAAGTTAGGAAGAAACCAGTTTGCAGAATCAGGCAGTCTAGTCTGTGCTCTTGGTTATACAACTTAACTTTTAAAATCTCATTTCTCTCTGAAAAAATGGAGCCAATAGTTGCCTCTCATTGCATACACTTGGCATAGAGTAATTACTCAACATGTTTTAGGGTGATGAATGACTACTCAACTATCCATTTTACTCGGTTCCCTTGTTTACCCTTCACCTGCTATTTCCAGCAGGTGAGCCAGGCTTTAGGTTTCCTTGCCCAGGGAGTTTGGCAGGGAACATAAAGTTTCCTGTCTTTTGTAATAGCCTAAAACCCAAAGAGCAACCTGAGGGCAGGTGGGCTGAAATTCACCTTCCATATATTTTATTTGACCTGCACACTATGTTAAGAAAACATTGAATTAGTTGCCAATGTAAACTATATGGACAGAAAACAGATTAGTAGTTGCCAGGGGCTGGGGAAGGAGGGAGAAGTTAAATACAAAGGGGGAGGAGTGATGATATATAACTATATGCAGTTATTAAAACTCACAGAACCGCACTTTAAAGAGAGCGTTTTACTGGCTGTAAATTATGCGTCAATAAAATTGGGTCTTTGAGGTGGATACCCAGTATTGAGCTCTCCCTTCTTGTAAGTCCTAGCTACTGGCTAGCTGGTGCCCCAACACCACACAATTCTCTGTATTTCCAGAGCGGCAGCACTGGAGCCCATTTTTTACCCCTGGGTCTAGTCAAGTGGCAGCAACAGCTACTGAGTAGCTGGAGTTAGGGGGGCAACTTTTGTTTTAAAAAGAGAATGGATAGAAAATAGACTGAGGGGAAAAAAGAGGCAAAACAGTGAAGTGAAACAGGAGAAAAGAAGGGCATGATTTTATTCTTTGCTTCCAAGTCCCCCTGGCAGAACCTGAGTAGTAGACAGGCAGGCGAGTCCTAACCACTGCAGATCTACCCAGAGTGAGACAGGCGAGCAGCAGATATGCTCCATTGCCTAGGGTTGGTTTTCTAATTCTTTTGGGGTAGATCTTGGGACACTTATCTGGATACCAGCCCAGTAAAAGCAAGTGCACATGAAGTAGTCTCTTGCTCCCCTTATCCAGGGCACCCCTTGAAGGGGTGATATCAAGATGGGGGCGGGCACTGCAGCCCAGTTCTGCCTGGAGGACAGTGGAGAGGAAAACAGGCATTAGAGTATCTGTTTACCTGTATCAACCCTGACAAGTCCTCCCTCACCCCCCAATCCCATGTTCCCCTGGGATTCTCTTCTGGACATTTTGACACTAAGTACCTCCAATCTCTTTCCACCTGCAGGGCATGGTCTACAGTGAAGGCTGCCCTGACAGTAGGAGGACATCTCCTTATTCAGTGGAAGGATTTCTACTAGTTAACTCCTGGTTGCTCAGTGGGTCCAGCTGTCCTCATCTTTCGGTGCCTTACTGGTCTCTGAAGCATCTGAAGCCTGAATTCACTGCATGCTGCCATCCATGCATCCATCCATCCATCCATCATTATCCATCACTATCCATCGTTTGAGACCTAATACATGCCAGACATCATTCTAGATGTGGGAATACAGGAGTGAACACGACAGACAAAAATGCTAATGGTTTACGTTCTAGTGGAGAGTGGAGCATGCAATAAACAAGTAAAATTAATGTAAGATTGTGATACCTGCTATGGTGAAAAATAAAGCTGAAAAGGAAATAAATAGGGGGGAAGAGAAGGGTGACAGTTAAAAGTAGTCAGGGAAGGTTAAATCTGAGCAAAGATCTGAAGATTGTGAGGGAGGACTCTGCGGCCCTCTGGGGCAAGTGTTCTAAGCACAGAGAACAGCAAATTCTAGCCCCACCCAGGGCACAGGTGATTTTCAGGGGTTGAGGTGAAAGATGGGAAATGGACATATACTTTTCTTTCTAACTGCAATAAGCATATACAAATTTACTACAAACTAAGGCAGTTTTTCAAATGTTTCTGGCAACTACCTACAGTAACAAATATATTTTATATTGCTAATACTTGTATACATGCATATAACAAGTTTTAGACACAACATAATTTTATTATGTGTAATGCATTCTATTTTCTAATTTTTTAAAATGCTGGTTATAATCCACTAAATTCATATCGAGACCTGGTAGGTTGCAACCTAGGTTTAAACTAGGTTGGTCATGTTTAGTCTCATTGGCCAAAATCTTACCTCTCCCGGATTTAACATAGTCCTAAGGGCTGTCATCTTTAGGAGTCCTTGCATTGGGAGAACACGTGCAGATGAGCTGTATCACAGATGACATTCCTGCTCAGCTCACATTAACTTCAAGGAGACAGCTCAGACTAGACTCTCCTGCTACTCATGAGCAGGGTTGGTTCAGCATTAGAACATCAGCCTGCAACATCTACAACCCAAATGCCTCTTCATGCCTCACTGGAATGCTGACTCCTGATGGGAAAGGAAGTTGGACGGAACATATAAATAAATAAATCAGGGGTGCCAAAAAATACATATACAAGTGGACACTGGTCGTTGCTCAAGCAGTAGTTCGCCGTAATCAGAAAGTGTCTGGACGGTGATGGTAACCACTTTGAACACCTCTTGTAATTGCAGAAGTCAAATGTGACTTGTGTTCATCTTTTATTATCAGTATAGAGTATTATAATTTTAATAGTTTCCCTTTCTTAAAATGTGCATACATTTTTTTGGCACCCTCTGTGTGTGTGTGTGTGTGTGTGTGTGTGTGTGTATATATATACATATATATATACACATACATACACAAATACATATACATACCTAGGTATAATTCTTCTGGGAGGGGGGAGTCAAGGGGTGAAGAACTGTTCATTAACTGCCTCTCCTCGAATACTTTCTCGCCAGGTACAATTCCTGGGGTATATACCTTCTTGAGGTGTGCAGTGCCTCCATGAATGTCATATATGGATGTGAGACTAGAGTTTGGGAACTGCCCACAGTAACTGCCTGGTGAGCCTATGCCTGCCGGCCCCTCTGCTGTCCACACTGCCCTCATGAGCCTGCCAACCAACACTCATGTCAGCAAAATGAGACCATTTTCCAGCCTTCTTCATCTCTGTGTAATACCTCTGGGGTTCAGGTTGACATGGCTTCCCTGAAAAACGCTTCCCAATGGACCACATAAGGGTGTATGGCTGTCGTAAGTATCCAGGGCATGTTGGGAGTTTATCAGAGCTGGGAGGGGAGCAGATACTGTGATTTAAAACTTAGCTAAAAGCACGTCAAGTAAGGTCAAGGGAAAAAGACCAGCTGGAAGAGTGAGCTATGCTGCTGTACTTAACTGTATCAGAATAAAGATGGCCAGGAAAGGGGCTTCGGTAGATCTTCCTATTCGTCTCCCTTGAAAGCAGTCTCATGGGAACCCCTATTGAAAGAAATTAGTAAAGACAAGAGAAAGGCATGAACAGATATTGATTTTGAAGTCTAATAGAAGAGAGTACTAGCAGTGGTCCAGGAAAAAGCATGATTTCCTTATCTGCAAAAATCCTGAGCAGGACAGAGCTGAGGGCAAGCCATTTTGCTAAGCACCCCAGTGGTCTGGTTTCATCCTTTAGGTCTAATTCTTAGCTGTTGGCCTGTGTTAGAAAGGTCTAAAAGCAATGATCAAAACCTTGCTATGGCTGGGATATTCTTGACTTGTGGAAATTCAGTCCCTTTTCCTCTTTTATCAATAACATAAGAATGAACCATAACTCTTGTTATTGTATTTGGAGTTGTTTGAAGAAGGTTGAAAAAAAGGAAACGAGTGAGTCCAAATCCCTTGAAGGTGTCAGATGTCCTGAAACCGTGGTGCTCCGGAAAACAAATGCTGCTGATTCCCAAAGAATATCGTGTAGTTTCACATTTTTCAAAAGTTGGTGATGGTTTGTTTTCCCTTTGTGTGAGAAGTTAGTAACAGATTCTAGTTATTAAACAGTAAGATTAGAGGCAAAACACACTCAATACATCATTAAGTCCAACAGTTTCTTCACAAATTATCTAGTTTAAACCAACCCAATGATGAATAGCTAAGCAATCAAATGGTTTATAGGCATTTGGGGCAGTTTTAAAAACACCGGAGCTCATAAAATGTGAAGTATATTTAATACTATAAAATAATTCAGACATAGGAATAGGATATAAATGCTATAAAAAGGATGTCTGTTTGCTCAACAGACTATAAAAAAGAAGCATCTAGAATAATTCTACCTTTAAAAAAACTAAGAATCCGAGAGAACTGAGTACTTGCTCAAGCCCAAGACACTAGAGTCAGATTTTTAACCTGTCTCCTAACTCCCAGTTCAGTACATTGTCCACTAAGCTACAGTATGCTCTTCAAGTACAGTTTGTTGCACTTACTGTGCAATCAACACACCAGAAAAGTGGCACGAGCATGGGCCGTCAGCCAAGAGCACCCATGAGAACACCCAGATGATCGGTCACTGTAACATCCCTTTCTCTTTGTGCTCCTTCTTGATGATAATAGCATCAGAGGCTCAAGACTCAATCCAAAGGACTAGAAAACCAAACGAAATTAAGAGAAGACTTAGAGGAAAAGGCACATTAGTAAAATGCTGGATCTCATGGGAACGTGGTTTGAATAGCTGTTGGTGAAGCAGGAACAGCAAGTTCAGCAGTGATGTTGTTTCTTAAACCTGAAGCTTTTGTTATAACCAGTAACTGAAACTGCACTGAAAGCTCCTTGCTCAAGCCTGAAAATGTGTTTTTCTTCTCAGCTAAAAACATGAAAAGGGGACAGGGAAGGACCTACATGATATTTAGTATGAAAATATTCCTTTGTAAGTAACTAGCAACTTGGAAGTGCGACACAAGGGGAAATCCCAGTGTCTGGACTTCCCAGATTATATTATAGCTTTGAGACCAGAAACTCAATTTTGTCTATTCATTAGAGACAACTCAAACTTGGGAAATAACATGAGTTTTGACATTAATTTTATTTACAAGCAAATGAAGAATGTCCCCTGTAAAATTTGGGACGAGAAGAGCAATGTAAGTAATTGCTGGCTCCACAGTGATGTGTGAAAGGAGTCCACTCCACTGCTCCTTTAAACAATTATTTTGTTATTAAAAAGGGGAAAAAAAGCCATGTGATTTCTTCACGTTGCACATGTGAAAGAATTCAAAAGAAAAATGACTTTTCAAAATTCTACAGTCACTTGTCAAATGAGTGAGGTGACCAGAATGCCTCTTGCATTCAGTGACAGCCCCTGCTCCCCAAGAGCAACAGCCTCTGAGAAAGACTTAATACTCGTCAAGAGTATCTGCGCGAGGAATGGAGAGACCTCGATCCTTAAGAGCCTGAACTTTCAGCTTCTCGGCTTCCAGCTTGGCCTGCTGTTCTACCCTTTGTTCTTCTAGAATTTCTTCAATAGACACTTGTTGAAGGGGTGTGTCACTCTCCTTTTCCAAGTCCTACAAAACAAGCAGGTTTGAAAAACTTCAACTGATGACCAATAACAGAAGACATTAGATCTAAAAGCAAACTGATTTCTATGTCAGGCTTGGGTTACTTTTCATAATTGTGACATGGCTGAAATATCCTTCTCTTAGGGACAGGTAAGTTTTACAAAGAAATGGCTGCCAACATTACTACAGAATACATACTTATATACATATGGTAACAGGGATCTGCAGTAGTGTGTATAACAAAGCTGTAGTTTGTCGGAAGTCCTACATTAGTCAAGGATAACTTTTCTTTAAAAAAAAAAAAAAAAAAAAGAGCTGTGTTTATATAAATGGTTCTCTCTCCAACTCCAGAGAATCTAGGAGAGAAGTTACTGAGGCCAAGATGGCTTTAGAAGATAAGTTTTGTATGTTTACGTGATCAAAGTCAGCTTAATTTCTGGGGATTGTTGCTCAGCAAGAAGGTATAGAACACTGATTCAGACAAGGAGCCCTCTCCCTCAGAGGCAATAAACTGTCCCGCTGTTGCGTTAACTAGGAGTCTTTAAATGATAACACAAGACTCCTTTCCCCTCTATGGCAACAAGACTTCTAGAGAAAATCTCAGCAGACCAGTTAGATTACTAAACCCAGATGGCCCCAATATATTTGTTTTTAATTAAAAAATTTTTTGCTTACTAGAAAAATTTTTTTTTTAAATTATGCATAATTCCAGTATGGAAGGATAACATTTTGGTGAATATCCTCCCAATTTTTCCATGTATACGAGTATATCAACTTTCAAAAAACCCCACAGTGCAAATATTGACTTTAATTTTTTTCACTTAATGTGGCATAAGATGCTTAATATTTTTATTTTTGAACACCTATAAGCATTTGAAAACCAATCTTGTAATGGAGAATTTTGACATAAAAGTATCTCATTATCCACAGATTTAGTTCATTCTCTTTAAAATGATCATACAGGTATTATTCTGTAGTTTTTGTAACTAGAGTCTATACGAACAGGGTATTCTTATTTCTTATCCTCTTCTCTGACTTCCAGTGATAAAATTCTGGGAAGGCATTAACACATACACAAACTCTCCAGATGTTCCAACCTATCACTGGATTCTAATTTTCTTCATATGCTGTCAAGGCCTTAGCACCCACAGGCTGTGCCACATCAGATAGAGGACTCTCACCAGAGGTTAGAATGAAAGCCACATAAGTTACATAAGCAGACTCGGCCCTGGGTCAAATGTTAATTGCACCCAGCAAAATCTGTTATCAAGTGTAACCTGCCCTCACAATCCCTGGGCAGCAGCTGATGGGAAGATCAGGCTCTTAGCTCAGTGTACTGCCTCTTGGACTTCTCAGTGTATTACTCATTGAGCTACTCACGTGCTTCTGACGATGTTACCACCCCGCAATCAGTTTTGTTACTGAAGGCTGTGTGCATCACCATCCTTGGGGCAGAATCCAGGGACTTCTTAGGCAAGGGGACGTTTACAGAATCTAGGTGGTTTCTGGGTTTGAGTTTCCCTAGGGTTGGCACTTAATTTCTTCAAACTGACTGATTCATGTAACTATGTAAGCATTCTCGAACCATATTTCTTTAGTAGTACCACTGTAAAAATTCTGCAGCATCCAAACCATAATATATAAAAAAGAGCACTTTTCTAAGGGCTCCCAAGAAATAATGAATCTTCAAGAATGAACACAAGTTCACTTGTTCTCACAGACACATCTACATAGGGGTACATTTGTGCCAATGTAACTGGCACAGAAGGTATTTCTGCAATGTTCACTACTATAAAACCGAAGCAGAGTATGTGTAAATATTTTAACTTAAAATCTTTATCCCTGAAAGCAAAGCAGTATGTTTTCTCTTTAAAAAAATTAATTCATAAAAGTATAAAAAAAGGAAAAATAATAACACATAATTCTATTGTCCAGAGATGCATTAGCCCCTATGATATACTAGCAGACCAGTTCAGCCATTTACTATACCCTCCCTCACTACTCTTGGGTAGTATAGTGCTTTATTTTAACCTTTACATAAAACAATGATTTCTGCTGTATAAACATGTATGAAATGATACACTGAACCAAAAACATCAGCCACAAAAATATTTTAAAAGCTAGAAAAAGGTATTTCATGTATTTCACAGCAGCACTTGGGGCAGTACTGATTAGCCATTTCTAGCTGTTTCAGCAGGAGGTCTCTGAAACAACCTGACCCTGGCAGAATTATCTCCTTACTTTCTCAAATGTCTTGTTATTAAAAATAGCAACGGACCAAACCACTCCAATCAAGAGACTTCTGAAAACCTGATTTAAGATGTGATTAGGTATTGGGAAACTTTATTGAAAACTTTAAAAACTAAACATGAAAACATAAAATCAAGAAAATGTCAAAACTTATTTTCCTAGCAAACCCAATAATCAGAAGCAGCAGGATCAAGTCAAAGGTTTTAAATAAGGTGTTTTTCTTTTTAAATAAATGTTTTATGTAAAATATGAAATCAAGTTTATCTTCTTTTAAAAATGTCTGAGTACTTCTAATAGTTTTATATATGTAACCGTTTTCTAATAGTTTTGTATGTGTACATATGCATACGTGTGTGTGTATGTACGTAGTATGTACATATACACGCTCACCGCTGCAGTAACACAGCTGGTCTTCCTGGCACAGACACACAGGGACCCCTCCTTGGCTGTGAGCTAAGGATCCAAGTGAAGCTGAACCCCATCATCAGGATAGTTCACAGAAAGGATTCTCCGATAGCCATTTTCTCCCCTTCCCCCTTTCAAAACAGAGAGAGCACACACTGCATACACAATGTGTCTTTTCCCTCAAACACCGCTAATTAACTTTTTATCCTGAAAAACTACTTGATAAACAATTGTTTAAATGAGTACAGAATATTCCTATATGAGACTTACTTTACTGAATTATTTTTCTCAAGTTTTTCAATTTTCTGCTATTAGATATAGCAGAAATAATATACCAATAAACACATTTGTGTATGATGGTATTTTTTAAGGTATCAGGTAAAATCAATGATATTTTGCTGCTAATGGATAGGATCAAATCTTTAAAATGCCAAGAGGCACTGAAACAAAGTTAATTATTCTCTGTAACTTTCCTTTTACAACTGTGGCTTTCCTAAGCTAACTTGGTAGTTTCCTGTGAAAAGGTGGGTGAAATGAAGAAAATATATTTTTTTCTTCTTGAAAAGACAAAAAGAAACCTAACTAGCATGATTA
The DNA here is from genome assembly GCF_057876585.1 of Rhinolophus sinicus. Lineage (NCBI taxonomy): Eukaryota > Metazoa > Chordata > Mammalia > Chiroptera > Rhinolophidae > Rhinolophus > Rhinolophus sinicus. The sequence continues at coordinate 131,931,648 of NC_142516.1, forward strand.
TCAAGACCCATAACAGCTTAACAGTTTTCACTTACTATTTCTCCTAGTAGGACCACATTTTCTCCTCTGACCACAAAAATCCCTCGAGGAATATCACCGTATTTTTTGCCCACATGAATACGTTCCACAGTCTGATGTAGCACTAAATTAGCTATAAGTGTATAGGGAAGAAACAAAGATATTTAGTTCAAATTATTGGGTAAAGGTCCATAACTCAATCAGTTATTTTGAGTAGAAAAAATTGAACTAAACGTGATTTCCAAACTTTCTAATTCTGGGAAAAGCTGAAATTTCAAATAACCTTCTCCTATTTCATTAAGACACACCACTTAGGAGACTTTCAAACAATTGGAAAAAAAAAAGTATTTGGGATTAGATTGCACTAACACATGAATGATGGTGGGAAAAAGTTAAGGAAAATTAAATTCACTTATCATTAATTGCTAATATCAACATGAGTATAAGAAAATATAAATGAGTAGGGTACTTGGTAGCCCAAACAACTGCAGAGATTAAAATTGTTTTGTTTTTTTTTAAAGAAGTTTTTCTATGCTGGGTGGGTATGTATATCTGATTATTGACCGAAGATTTAACTTTGTTTCAGTACTTAGGATTCATTTAATATCATACAGGTGTCCACGAATTATGCTGCTGCAAAAACCTGTTTTTTCACTTTGTCAGATAAGCACACCTGGTAATGAGAGTAAAGCCAGTATTTACTACATTTACCTCAAAGTAGTTTGATGAATTTGTCTTAAGATTTAGAAATCCAATCTGTTAAGAATAATTATTTTTCTTCTTTTAATTGGTCCCATTTGTCTTATTTGAAAAAAAGCAGATTACCTATGCTCTTATCTTCTATAACTCTTACAGGTGTTTCAATTATGTTGTTTTTCCTCCTGCCTAAATCCACTGACCTAACAGATGTTTACCACATGGTGAGATGAACTAGAAGTTTCTTGAAACAGAAGCAACTATAGATGTCTTCAGAAAAATGCAGGAGCAAAACAAAAGACCAAGACTCTTGAGTCTGACGTATTCCTAAGTGTAAAATCTTGAGCTTAATGTTGGAGTCCCTAAAAAGCTTCAGGAAATGCCTTCTACCCAATTTTCTTTGCACGGGGTGGAGTTACATTCAGTGCAGGAACTGCTCTGCAGAGTAGTTGCACCCGAGCCAATGTACAAATGAGCAGCTTTTTCATTGGACTGAGTTTATTTCTATCATTTGGTCTCTCTAATGGAGAAATTAAAAAAATAGTCCAAAACACTGTATGTTTTCATGAGAACCAGTTTTAGAATTACAAACTTGTAAATGCAAGCTTTTAAACGATCTAATCATAATTTAGGAAACAATGATGTAATGACTCAAAACAGTATTCCATTATGCCAGACACGTGAAAAAGTTGGTGATAAATAAATTTCAATATGAAATAACACAAAAATACAATGGGCAACTCGTATTATCTAGAGTATAAGAGAAGTCCACAACTTATACATACCAAACTGATCAATGCTTCTCAAAAAGCCTATAAGTGTCCTTCCATCTCGAAGAAGGACCAAGTGCTTTTCTGAGAAAAGGAAAAAAGATCTTTAAAAAATGAAAACTGTTAGCATCAGTGAGTTTACAGGGTAACAACAAAAATAAAGTTAACAGCAGTTTACTTCTACCACTTCCTCTTCCCATGTATTTAAGGTGGAGTTCATTGGGAAATTAGAGGGAGGACCAAGGTAGCCTAGGTTAGAAGTGGTGGAAAAAATCATAGTGTGGCAAAGTAGAAACAGGATTGGCTGAGTAGTCAGGAAGCCTGACTGGCTCTAGACGCTGATGGTTGACAGTTAAACCTCCTCAGTGTCATGTCAAGTTTCTGTATCTGCAAATTGAGAAATTTAGTCTGGATGATCTTTATGATCTTAATTCTAGAATTGTTTCCCTTCAACTTAGAAGAGCTTCTGTTTCACACTTTGGAGTCAGGGAAGATTTTAAATTAAAAACAATACCTCAGATATGTAAAATGAGGATGTTGATAATAAGCTAGAGCAAAAATTCAATAATATTTATTGAAAGCTATGTGCTGTTCTGGAGCCTCTATATACAGTACTGAATAAAACTCAGAGATTCACCAACCTTATGAATTTATATTCCTGGTGGAGGAAGGCAAACAAATAAAAAAATGACCTATGGTGATCACTACAATGGAATAAGTAAGACAGCAGGCTAGTAGGATGAAGGGAAAGTAGCTACAGAAGAGAGGGTGGCTAGGGAAAACCTCTCTGAAGGTGACTTGGAGCTGACTCTGAAAAATGACAATAAGCCAGTCACTAGAATAACTAGCAAAGTTCATTTGTTTCTTTAAGACCACCCATAAAGTACTTCATAGATGCAGAACAGAGGAACAGGGTGCTTCTTCCCAGAAGGAATTTATAATTTTCCTTGGGCTATAATTAAGTACCATAAGAAAGCACATCTTAATTATATGAGACTGAGAGAAACTCGAGCTGGAGGCTGTATCTGAGTTGGTTCTTGAAAGTTAGATAATTTTTGGTCATGGGAAGAGTGACAGAGAAGGGGATGGTTTGGGAAATCTGTAATTTAGACAGGAGGAAAAAAAGGGCTATGTATCCATGTTTGGTGAAAAGTTGAGGGTATGGGGAGAAATACCAGGAATGAAGTCAGAAAAAAGAACTGGGAGCAGGTTGAGTCTGGGTTTGACTGTATAAGGAACAAGAAAACACACTGAAGACTGAACTGGCAGAAAAGGGAGAGCAGCTGAGGCTATTTCCAGTGTGTGGAAAATGAAGAGACCTGAACCAAGGTAGGGATGAGAAGGGCGAGAATGGAAGTACTAAGACTGTGCAGTTTAAAGTAATGGGATTTGTCAACTAATTGAGTTTGTATATGTGGGTAGGTGTGAGAGAGTGTGGTGCTAAAGAAATAAGAAGCTGTAGGAATTTTGTGTTATCGTCAGGGAGGACCACTTACCAAAAGTCTGGAGTAAATAAAGCAAGCTCAGGGTGGAAGATTATTAGCTGTTTGTAATTCTGAAGTGCTATCAGGACACTTAGGTAGAAATGTCAACAGATAATTGGAAATGTAAGGCTGGAATGCCAAAGAGGTCTGAAATAGAGCAATTTCGGATGAGGCCACAAAGAGGTGATATAATTATTAAAGTCCAGGAGATCTCCTAGAGATTTAAAGAAAGAAGCAGGCCAAACATGGAACCTAAGAGACCATCTATTTTAGGGAACAGTAAGAGGTGGAGAGGTAAGAAAATCAACAACTACTAGTATTGGAGAAATCAAGAGTACAGAATTAAGAATCCAGTGGTAATAGTCGCAGTGCTGCAGAGGGGAGGGGAAGACTCAGAAAAGTGCACTAGACTGATGCCTTTTAAGAATGCAGCTTCACTAGTGTGCGGACAACAAAAATCAAACTGCAGGTGGTCAGGAAGAGTCAAAATGGAGATGACGCAAAAGGTTTGGAGGTAAAGATATGAAAAAAGGGATGGGAGTTTGAGGAGACACAACTGAAAAAAATTGAGATGGACAGACAAAAACATATGAAAGGAAGGATCCAGGGGGAGAGAGAAAGATAGAAGGTGTGAGAGAAAAAGGATATTAATGGCAGAAGTTTCCAGAAATAGTGGGAGGAAAGAGTAATAAAAGACAAACTGAAAGGAAGGAATACTTCCTACTCAATGAGAGGATAAGTGAAAATACAGAAAGACTAAGGAGAGAGGAGGAAAGTGTGAAGAGTACATATGAAATGGTTTCGAACTTTTCAGTAAAGGAGGGGGCCTGGAATCTACAAACAAGAGGTTAGAAGGCTTGAGAACAAAACTTATTTTTAATAGAATGACAGGATGTGTTAGGGCCTCAAATAATTAGGATACGTAAGAAGAGAGGTGAGGGCGAAACGGCATCCTCAGACAACTTAAGATTTCATCACACATTAGAGATAGGCTTGTACAGTGGTTAGTTACATGTATGAATTTGGTCCAATTTACACTGTATTTCCCTTCAATAGCAAAATCACTAATTTGGATTTAAAAAATGATCCCAGACAATAAAAAGTTTAATTAGGCACTCACTCTAATTTGTATACACAGTAACTATAGAGACTGTTGTAACTTGTTTGGAACTGTGTGTAAACCATTTTGCAGCAATTACAAGTTAATGACACAGGATCACACAAAACATTTACAAAAATGTTGCTTGAGGAGTAATTCACAGATGACAGTTTAGCAAAAGGAAAAAGATATATATATCTCCTCTTTCATACAGGACTGAATTCCTCTTCAGGATAATGATTAGGAATAAGGGAGGTCTTCTTAAGTAAAAGCAAAAGAAAATTGTTGAACAGAAAAAAAAGAAGTGAATCAACTCTGCCTTTCCAGAAAAGTCAATACCTTGTCTGGCAGTGGTCTCTGCTACCATAAGTTGAAAGTACTAAAGACCTTTATGGAAAAAGAATATTGCAAGTGACTACACAGCATAAAGCCTATGTTTACTGCCAATAAGTCCAAATGCTATTGTCTTAATATTCTCATTTCTTGATGAACGCTTTAAGCATTCTCATCCATCCACCAGTAACAACCTGGTACTTCAGCAGCGTCCCTAGGAAGCAGGACTGAATTGCACAGCTTGCGGCTGACCAGCCGGTGCAGGCTGCGTGGGGCAGGACAGAGGTAATAGAGGTCGCAGGCTAGGAGGTAGAGAAAGGGTGTGTCCCGTGGCTCCTCCATCCCGTGGAGCATGTCAACACCAAACACCCAGAACTGTGCTCAAATCACACCGCCTCCCGCCCCAGACTCATTCTACGAGCTTCCTCGGAAGAGGCACCCGTCGGGGAGGGTCTCACCCCAGACTAATTTCACTCACTGTCGATGTCCTCGATGAGGCTGGCGGTGCCTGGCATATAGTTCATTTTGAACTGAGATAAGTCTGCAATGTATAGCTGCGGTGGGCCAGCGTGTGCAACACCTCCCTCCTCCTACCGGAGTCGCCGCCTCGTCGGAACCGGGACAGGAACCCGGACCGGGACCAGCGCGTCTCCCCGGCTTTCAGCCGCTGGGGCCTGCCGGAAACTCCTCCATAATATCCCTACCTACTTCCGGTACCACGTGCCCGTCGTCTGGAAGAGGCGGGACCGTCGTGCGGTCCGGGGACACACTTTCCCCATCTGAGGAGAGGGAAAGAGGAATCTACATTGCATAGGTGATGGGAAAACGTAGTCTCCCTTTCAAGGAGCACGGTGCAGCCCCGCGTTCTCCTGCTTTCCAGACCCCCAGAGTCACGGACCTTCGTCCCTCAACTCCCAGGCCTCCGCCGCCGAAGGGGCGGTACCAGGCCTGGGATTGGCTGTTGTCGGCCGACCCCCTTCATTGTTGTCCATTCCCTGTCGCTGGCAGGGGCCTGCGCAATGAGCCGGCCGTGGGGGGCGGGAAGCGCTTCGGGGCAGCGGTGCCCATGTCGGCCTTAAGGCGCTCGGGCTACGGCCCCAGTGACGGTCCGTCTTATGGCCGCTACTATGGGCCTGGGGGTGGAGATATGCCCGTGCATCCACCTCCACCCTTATATCCTCCTCGCTCTGAACCTCCTCAGCCTCCCATTTCCTGGCGGGTGCGCGGGGGCGGCCCTGCTGAGACCACTTGGCCAGGAGAAGGCGGAGGAGGCGATGGCTACTATCCCTCAGGAGGTCCCTGGACGGAGCCGGGTCGACCTGGAGGAAACCACCAGGTAAGCTTTGCGCCATCTGTCCTAGGAGGTTCTGGTAGGGGGTTCTTTGGGTGTGAGGGCCATTGGGATTAGTATACCCCCTGAGTTCGTATTGGATCGGGTTTCATATTTGTTTTCCTTATTGGGGGGTTTGTAGAAATAAGACTGGGATCGTGGGTGGGGAGATATGCTTGTGTTCTCTTTGCCCTTCCTTTTCTGCTTCGACCATAATAAATGTCTATTACCATTAAAAAAGGAAAAAATATCCTGCTCTGACTTGCTACGCTAGGTAGAGGATGCGGAATCTCGCCTGGGAACGATGTTGGGCTGAAGTGACCCGGCTCTGCTTTTTGAGCTCTAGCAATTTATCCTGCGTGGCTCCTCAGGCCTGCGCTCCCCCCAAGAAGGGAGGTGGCTGCAGCCCCCGCCGTCATTCAGCAACCTTTTCCGCAGGGAAAGAATTTAGGAAGGAGGTGGGGGGGAATGTGGGCATTTAGCCCTTTGTCCCTAATGCTTTGCCTGGGATTGACTCAACGAATAATCAGTGTTGGGAAGTATTTTTACATGGATTGTTTTATTTAATCTTCACGGCGACTGCAACATAAATGTCATTACAGCGACCCTATTAAAGAACTGTTGGCTCTGAGAGGTAAACTCAACATGCTCAATATAGTTGGACCTATAACGTTTCTTACATTCTTGTCAGAAACGTACAATACTTCTGTTTTGTTAATGTAGTATTTTTCGTAGAGAATTATTACACAGTGTGTGTGTGGTGGTGGGGGGGTCACATCTCTCTTTCAGAAATTATAACACCCTCATTGTTTAAAATGTAGTAGTGAAATTCCCATACATTGCTGGTGGGAATGTAAAATGGTTCAGTGCTTTGTAAAATAGTTTGGCAGTTCCTCAAAATATTAAGCACAGAGTTAGAATATTACTCAGCAAGTCTGCTCATGGATATACGGGGGCCGGGGGGGGGGGGTGTGCCCAAAAAAGATGTATACACATTTAAGATATGTTTAAGATAGTAGTTCGTGGTAATCAGAAGTGTCTGGACGCTGATGGTAACCACTTTGAACACCTCTTGTAATTGCAGAAATCAAACGTGACTTGTTTCATCTTTTGTTATCGGTATATGTTGAGTATTATAATTAATACAGTTTTTTCCTTTTAAAATGTGTATACATTTTTTTGGCACCCTCTGTATATGCAAGAGAATTGGAAACATATGTGTACTAAAAACTTGTATACGCATATTCACAGCAACATTATTCATAATAGCCAAAAAGTGGAAATAACCCAAATGTCCATCAACTGATGAATAGGTAAAATATGGAATATTCGTTCAATGAAATTATGTAGCCATAGAAAGGAATGAAGTACTGTACATACATTCTACAACATGGACGAACCTTGAAAACATCATGCTACGTGAACAAAGCCAGTCAGGCCACATATTGTATGATTTCATTCATATAAAATGCCCAGAATAAACAAATCTGTGGAGTCAAACATTAGTGCTTGCCAGGGGCTTGGAGACTGGGGACATTGGGAGTGATAGATAAAAAGTAAGGGGTTTCTTTTTGGGATGATGAAAATATTCTGAAATTAGATAATGATGATGATGATACAACTTTGAAGATGCTTTACCATTGATTTGTACACTTAAAAGGGTAGGTTTTTATGGTATGTTAGTTTCATCTTTAAAAAGTTGTATGAGAAAAAAAGCATGTAGTAGTGAGAGGTTAATTATGAAGAGCGGTCCATATTTTCTGTCTAAATCTAGAATAATTAGCCTGTGGGATTTGAATCCCATGGTAGAGTAGAGTGATGAACTGTTCAGCCTATAAGTAGGCAAATTAGACCGAAGACCAAGGGAGAGGAGAGGACCACTGATGACTTCTACTTGGGCTTGCAGTATTATCAAAACAAAAGTGTGTTTTCGGGGTGAGGTTAGAGAAGTTAAGATGTTAGTATTGTGTAGATGTAAGGTATGGTTGGAGCATAGCGTGTACATAGGCTGGGTGACGGTGCAGCAGTAGTTGGAAATAAAGCTGGGATGTGTACTGGATGTTTGTAAACTATTTCAAGAGTTTATCTTCCAGATTGATGTTTCTGAAACTTGAAAAGTATAGGATTATAATTTATGCAGCAATAGAAAATTAATACAAAAGATTTGCATGTTGCACATGTTTCTTTTCCAAATATGTTTTTTAACTTTAGTGTGGTTTTGATATATAAGTTTTACATTTTTTATATAATCAAATATGTCAAACAAACAAACAAAAGGCATAGGAGCCTTTTAAAACTGTACTACTCAAGAAGTGTAGTCCTTTGACCAGAAGCTTCAGTGTTGCTTGGAGGTTGTTAGAAATGCAGAATCTCCTGCTCCAGACTTACTGCTGCATTTTAATAAAAGCCCCAGGTGATTTGTATGCATGTTCATGTTTGAGAAGCACGGCTCTATAGAATTGAATATATTGAGATGATGTTGCAGTGAACCACTACAAAGACTTGACTCTATACATTTAAATATGGCAGGAGAAAAAACCAGAAATCGACCTTTCCCTGTTTTCTTTCTTTTCTTACTTGGTTAGCTGTACTTGGCAGCATTGTAGTTTGATCCCTGAACTAGCAGCATCTGCATTACTTAGGAGCTTGTTGGAAATGCTGTATCTCAGGCCCTGCCCCAGACTTACCAAATCAGAATGTGCATTTCACCAAGATCTGTAGATGACTTACATGTTCTCCCAGAATGAGAGGAGAAAGAGAGCGAGAGAGATATCTGAGATGGAAGCGGAGGCGCCCATTGGATTGTAACCTAACCTCGGAAGTGGTACACCATCATATTGGTCATAGAGACCAACACTGGTACAATGGGAGCGGCGAGTACAAAGTTCACAAGGGTTATGAGTACCAGGAGGCAGGGGTCATTGGGAGCCATCTTGGAGGAGGTTTGCAATGGCAAGGAATGGGGAGACAGAGCTCAGCTAGTTCCCAGAGTAGTTCAGAAGAGAGATAAAAAGGGCATGTGTTTGAACATTGTATGAATGTAGACAGGTTTCTTTCAACATTTTATTGTAAACATTTTCAAACATACAGAAAAGTTGAAAGAATTGTACAGTGAATAGCCGTATATCCACCATCTAGATTCTTTAATTAGCATTTATTAAATTTGCTTCATCACATCTCTTATTTTTTGGATGCATTTCAAAACAACTTTCATAGATTTGAAAGACATTTTCAAAATTATATATCAATTGGAAGTGAAGGAGAAACTGAAGGTGATTCTGAGGATTTAGTATTTCACAGGATTAAAAAGGAAGAGGAACAAGTTTTCATGGTTTAGTTTTGTACCGAAAGAACTAGTGATTGGTTAATAGAGGAACTTAAAAAATATAAAATACCAAGACTTGGCAAGGGTTTAAGTACTGCCTTTATTTCATTTCTGCTGGAAGCCAGTTAGTCTCGGTAGTTAGTCATGTGCCAAGCTCTGCATGCAATATATGTGAATGATTAAAGAGAAATTTGTGATTTTTTTGTTTTGTTTTTTAATGTCTAATTTTTGAGTCGTCGTGGCATTCAGTTGTTGTCTATGGGAACAAAATAGATGTGGAGGGCTCTGGAGGAAGGTGGGGGCTGGAGATGATGAGTTGAGAGTCATCAAATAAAAGCATAACTGAATTACCCAACTGGGTAATGTTGCCAGGGGAGATCTTTGAGAGTCTAGAATAGGTGACAGCGAAAGAGGATCCAAAAGAAGACTGAGAGGTAATACTCAGAATGATAGTAGGAAAATCAGGAAAGTTATGCGATGCAAACCAAGCAAGAACACAATTATTTTGCAGGTAAGTGGTATGAGAATTGAAAAGAAGCTGTTGATTTGGCAGTTAAAAAGATATTGTTGATTTTCATGGTGGGAGTTTTAAATAGTATTAAAGTAATGAATGGGAGGTTTGGATGAGAAGACAGTGTAGACTGTACTTCCAAAAGTTTGTTAGTAAATGAGAAAGTAGTCACTTGCCTGGGAACCAGAATTTTTAGGATTAGGTGGCTTCAGTATGTTTGTTGAAGCAGAGGAGAGTAATTTAGTAGATTGAGAAAAAGAAAATGCGAACAAAAGGATGGAGTGTGGCATGGGAAGACTGGGATTAAGAAGTGAGGAAGAGTTGAGAAACCTCTTCCCAAGCTAACGGGGGATACAATAAGTCTGGAGCTGGAGGAGAGGGACATCGAGGAGTTTATAGCTCATGGTGTCTTTTCTTGGTGAAGTAGGAGGCTAGATCATCTGACAGTAAAGGAAGTGGGATGGGATAACCTGGGAACTTGATATGGTAAATGTTTGAATCAGGTGCTGGGGGAAGGGGGAAATTGTAGAGAAGCACGGAAGACATTTAAATGAGATTGAAAATAAAAACTTTGTGATGATGGTCAATACAGGAGCATAAAGTGCTTTTTAGTGATTTTTGGAATATGCGGCTATAAAAATCATTTATAATGTACTTTTCTAATAATTTTTGTCTAATTCTTGTGAAAATATAAACAAATTTGTAAATGGAACTTAGGTAGTAGCAGGAGTACTCAGATTCCTCTACTGTCAGATTTGTTTGGGCTGGGGTTGTGTTTTGGAAGCATATTGATAAGTCACTTTGTAAATTTAACCGTATGTCCACTTTTTACAAAACTAGTTAGTTCTACTTCTAAGATAAATATGAAAGGAGTTGACTCCAGCCTTCATCTGAGATTTAGGTATTTCTTCTCAAAAGAGAAGAAAGGAAATAAATGTATTGTCTTCTTGTATAATTTTAATCAAATTTCTTTTGCCACAAAACTTTAAGTCACATTATTATCACTTGTGAAAACCTTTTATCATCTCTAATTTACATCATCTTTTATCACCTTTGTCTCCTTTCAGAAAACAAAAAGTTTGGAAAGAGTTAGGCACATGATGAAATTGGCAACTTTTTTTATGAACAGAGGTCAGCCTCAGCCAGCTTCCTGTGAAACCAAATGCTATTTCATAGAATTAGTGTCATGTTCGGAGGGCCAGGGGCTACGGACTTTCACTGATACTGGGGATAGTTTTAGATTTGTTCCATTTTGTCTGAAGAAGCAAAGACAGTCTTTTTTAGTAAGACTTAAATAGTTAATAATTTTTACCATTGAGGACATTCTTTTTTTCATTAAAAAAAGTAAGGAATATTTATAGGCTGTAAGTTTTACCTTTTTAAAGGTACAATTATGTGAGTTTTGACAAATGCATGCAGTCATGTAACCATTACCACCATCAAGGTATAGATATTGATCTACCTTTTTCTTTTTTTTAAATACTCCTACATAAGATGGAAGATTTAATTTTCATTCATCTCTAAACCTGTTAAAATTACAGAAAAGGAACTGTGTTTCTCATTTTTTTAAAAGTATCATTATAAGCTTATTTGTATAACATGTATAACACATTCAGTATTTTGAATATGTTTTGATCACTTGCAATCATTCTTTTTATTGCTTAAATTATCCCATAGTATGCCAGTGGGAGCTCCTCATTGGCTTCTAAGTCCTTTTGACATGACCCATTGATGTGTGACAGCTTCCTTGATTTCTGGTACAAGATGTGCCAGGCTCATTTTGTGTATATTCTGTCCCAGACACATAATCAGCCATTCCTTTAAGGAGTCCTGATTTATGTGTGTGTGTCTGTGTGTGTGTGTGTGTGTGTGTGTGTGTGTGTGTGTGTGTGTATAATTTTAGCTAGGAATTATATTTAGAAGCTGAATATGTCAGGATCCAAACAGGAAAACACAAGCTACACTAGTTTGTTTGGTTGGTTGGTTGGTTGTTTTTAAAGAGAGAATTTCGTTTAGGAAATTAGTTAAATGTGTATTGGAGATCTGAAAAGGCAAAAAGAGAAAATGGAAGTAACACAGAGGATAGCACCTGCAGGAAATAGCTACAACTCCTAGGACTGGGGAATAAAGAGAAGAGGTTGGGTTATAACAACCTGGAAACTTGGAAGAATGGCCTGGGAGAGCTGGAACCCAGGAGGCGGCACTGTTTAGCTGAGGTTGGTACCTCTAAACGGGTTCTAGGGAAACCAGAGGAATCTGGAGACTGCTTCTAACTGACTGCCATCTCCAGGTTAAAGGGCATGGCTGGTCTGATGCTGACAGAAACTGCAAGCAAGCAAGTAAACAGGAAGGAGCAAATCCATTCTCCCCTCTAACCTAGTGCCTCCCTATTGGCAGAACCAAATAGTAAGCAAGTGGCAAAGGAGAAATATTTGCAGTCTCTGAATCCTGCATCACAGAAACTAATCATAGAATTCTGTATTTGAGCTGAGGGATAATAGCTTAATAACTAGTGTGGAAGTCACGTTTGGGTCCTAGGTGTACTGATTGCTATTGTGTTGTCATTGCTTCTAGACCTTTTCATTGAACAGAGTTATAAAATAAATACTTTTAAACGGAAAATAAATGAGTTCGTATTTACATTAATTTAAATTTAACATTATAGGTTATTTTACTTCTTTGTATTTATTACGTTTTCAATTATATAGAAAATTTTGGTTCCTAACAATGTTAAGATAATTACAAATACTTGCAATAATAACCCTACAATAATATGTAAAATAAGATAAAAATAATGCCAGGTTCCAGTTCGGGCATGACAGTGTGAGGAGCTCTGTGGACCCAGTCTCCAGTGAAACAGGTGAAAACTATTTTTAAAAAACAACCAATTAAGTCTGTGGAAATGGTCCTAGAAGAGAGAGCAAGTGAAGAAACATTTATTTTAGAAAATTTACTCAAACTCAGTCACAACAGTGAGAATCTGTACTATTTGAACCAAGACCTGCTCCATGCCTCCCCCTCCCAGTTCAGTGGGACAAACTTCATTCCAGATGGGTGCAGCGAGGAAACGGCTTCTGCTCCCACATCCCAGTCAGCGGGTTATCGTCCTGGAAGGGGCGGACACCAACATTTCTCATCTTGCTTCCAGCTACTGTTGCTGAGGTTGAGATCGGGGAAGTGTGGCCAGGTTGTGGTGGTTCCCTTCCTCTGCCCCAGCTGTGCTTGTGGGATGGAGGCTTTACCTTAGGCAGGGCGCTGCTGGAATACGGGGGTCTCCTGACCCTCACCCGGGATTGTAAGGCGAGCTGAGGAGGCCGAGGCTACTGCCTTTCTTTCCAGGTGCTCAGCTCTTAAAGTAGGGGTGTTTCTCAGAGAATCACACCATTGTCCCCAGCCCAGCTGCAGAGTGTGGCTCAGATACTTTATCTGGAGGCAGAAGCAGGCTGTGACCCAGGTGGCTCCTAATCTTTTCCCGGAGGAACTAGCTTTATTCGCAGCAGGTGTGGGGGAGCTGAAGCCTGAGGGTGCTCTCAAAAACTGGTAGAGGTTTCTGTGCCAGGCAATTGGGAGGAAATTGGTAGATTCTTTGGAGAAACATACTAAACTGTAGGCCAGCTAGTTTGCCGCAGAGAACCAGGGAAAAAGATAGCTGGGAGGAGCCCTTTAGGGTCAGAACAAATCTCAAGCACTGACTTTGGGAAGTGTCTCTTCCAGGAAGCCCAAATTTGGTGGGATCAGTTTGTAGAGCAAGTTATGTCCCAGGCTCTTGTGGAAAACAGTAGGGAAGTCAGCTGGAAATTTGGACCTTTAACAGCTAGGTGTGGTCAAAGGAAAGACACACACACATACAAATTCATTACAGAAATTAAAATGCTACATTAGAAAATATTCACTTAATGCAAAAGAAAGCAGTAAAATAAGAATAGAGGAACAAAAAACAGACATGAAATACAGAAAACAAAAAAAGTAAAATGGCAGATATAAATCCAACTTTATCAATAATAACATTAAATGTGACTGGATTGAACAGCCCAGTCAAAGACAGAGATTATCATAATAAAAAAAAGAGAAGATCCAACTATATGCTATTGTAAGATAATAGAATACACACACACACACACACACACACACACACACACACTGGTCTTGACTCCAGGTTCCTGGCATAGAGCTGCTGAAACCTTTGTACTCCTAAGTGATAAGAGCACTAGGATTATTTTGTTCTAATATTTGGTCAGTGACCCCTGTTCCTGTCTAAGGACTCCTAAATCCCTTGGAATTTCCTGAGTGATAGGAGTGTCTTTGTTCTAATAACATGACTCTGGATGTTCTTCTGGATGGCGGCTGATCACTACAAAGACCAAGGCATGATTAGAAGCTTGGAATTTTCATCCCCACTCATTCTCTAGACGGGACAGGCTGGAGGTAAAGTTAATAATCGATTATGCCTATGTGAGAAAGCCCACATCAAAATCCCACTAGTATGGGGTTCAGAGAACTTCCAGGTTGGCAACACATCCACATGCTGGGAGGATGACAGACCTCAGCTCCACAGAAACAGAAGTTCTTCTGCTTGGGATGCTCCCAGACTTTGCTGTATGCATCTCTTCATCTGGCTGTTCATCTATATTGTTTGTCATATCCTTTAATAAACTGGCAAATGTAAGTATTTCCTGAGTTTTGTGAGCTGTACTAGCCAATCATCAAATTCAAGGGGGAGGAGTTCATGGGAAGCTCCAATTTGTAGCCAAGTCGCACAGAAGTTGTGGATAACCTGGGGACATACTACTTGTGATTGGCATCTGAAGTGGGGGGCTGTCTCATGGGACTGAGCCACTAACTTGTAGAATCTGATGCTATCTGCAGGTAAATATTGTCAGAATTGAGTTAAATTGTAGGATACCCAGCTGATGTTGCAGAACTGCTTGGTATAGGAAAAAAAACTGCGCACATCTGGCATCAGAAGTGTTAGTGTGGTAGTATGTGTGAGGATAAAGGAGAAACATAGGAGTGGCAGGTTTTTCCTTCTCAGCTGTCTACAGAAGACACACTTCAGATTTAAAGATACAAAAATGGCTTGAAAGTAAAAGGATGGAAAAAGAAATACGCAAACAGTAACTAGAAGACCTGATAAAAAGGTCAGTTCATCAGGAGATATAACAATTATAAATATGTATGCAACTAATAACAAAATACCAAAATATATGAAGGAAAAACTTACAGAAATAAAGTGAGAAATAAACAGTTCAATAATAATAGAGAATTCAGTGCCTCACTTTCATTAATGGATAAACAACTAGACATAAGATCAACAAAGAAATAGAAGATTTGAACACTGTAAACCAACTAGACCTAATAGACATCTTTAGAACACTCTACCCAACAACATAATATACATTCTTTTCAAGTGCACATGAAGCATTCTTTGGCATAAACCATATGCTAGCCATAAAACAAATCTTAATAAATATGAAAGGGTAGAAATAATACAAAGTATGTTCTCCAGCCATAATGTAATGTAATTAGAAATTAATAGCAGGAAAAACTGGGAATCTCGCAAATATGTGGCAATTAAACACTCCTAAATAACTAACTGGTTGAAGAAGAATGCAAAAGGAAAATAAAAAATACTTTGAGAAGAATGAAAGTGAAGACACAACATACCAAAACTTAAGAGATGCAGTTAAGAGGGAAATTTATAGCTGTAAATGCCTGCAGTAAGAAAGAATGATCTCAGGCCGCCCCGGTGGCTCATGGGCCATGGGCTCTCAACCACAAGGTTGCTGGTTCGACTTCTGCAAGGGATGGTGGGCTGCGCCCCCTGCAACTAAGATTGAAAGGACAACAACTTGACTTGGAAAAAAGTCCTGGAAGTGTACACAATAAAGTCCTGTTCCCCTAAAAAAGAAAGAAAGAATGATCTCAAATTAATAACCTTCCATCTCAAGACACTGGAAAAAGAATAAATTAAACCTAAAGCAAGCAGAAGGTAGGTCATAATAAAAATAAGAGTGAAAATTAATAGAGGATAGAAAAACAATAGAGGAAATCAATGCAACTAAAGGCTGGTTCTTTGAAAAGATCAACAAAATAGATTGACTCAGAAAAAAAGAGAGAAGACTTAAATAACTAGAGTCAGAAATGAAAGAGGGGACATTGCCACTTATCTCAGAAATAGAAAGGATTATAATGGAATACTATGAAAAATTGTATGTCAATAAATTAGGTAACTTAGAGGAAATGGAGAAATTCTTAGTAAGATACAAACCACCAAAACTAACTCGAGAAGAAATAGAAGATCAAATATATGGTGATGGAAGGAGAACTGACTCTGGGTGGTGAACACACAATGGGATTTATAGATGATGTAATACAGAATTGTACACCTGAAATCTATGTAATTTTACTGACAATTGTCACCCCAACACATTTAAAAAAAGGGGGGGGAATAAAAAGAAGAAATAGAAAATCTTAATAGACCTATAACAAGTAAGGAGATTGAATTGGTAATAAAAAAAAAAAAAAGTACCCACAAAGAAAGCCCAAGCCCAGGTACACTAGTGAATTCTACCAAACATTTAAAGAACTGATACCAATTCTTTATAAACTTTCCTAAAAAATAGGAGAGAATGCCTCTAAACTCCTTCTATGAAGCCATTATTACCCTGCTACCAAAACCAGACAAAGATATCACAAAAAAGTACAAGCCAATATCTCTTACGAATATGAATGCAAAAATCCTCAAAAAACCCCCAGCAAACTGAATATAGTAACATATAAAAAGAATTATATGCCATGACCAAGTGGGATTTATCCTAGGAATGCAAGGTTTATTTAACATCCGAAAATCAGTGTAACTCACCATGTCAATTGAATGAAAAACAAACCCTTATGATTATCTCAATACATATAGATAAAGCACATTTGACAAAACCCAGCGCTCACTCTTGATAAAAATGCTTCAGAAATACACGGAAATTTTTTCACCTGATAAAGGGTTTCTGTAAAACACCCACAGCCTGCCTTATACTTTATAATGAAATACTGGATGCTTTCCTACAAGATCAGGAACAAGACAAGTACATCTGCTCTTGCCACTTCCTTTCAACATGTGCCGGAGGTTCTAGCCAGGGCAACTGGGCAAGGAAAAGAAATAAAGAGGCATATATAACCTATATGTCTGTGTGAAATAGAACTGAGAGTCCAGAAATCCAGGTGACTATCTACAGTCAGTTGATTTTTGACAAGGATGTCAAGACCACTCAGGGGAGGGAAAGCATAGTCTATGGCACAACACATAGTGCCATGACAAGTGGATAGCCACATACAAAGAATAAAGTTGGACACTCTCACACCATATGTAAAAGTGAACTAAAAATGGATCATAGACCTACATGTAAGACCTAAAACTATAAAACCCTTAGAAGAAACAGAGTGGTAAATTTTCATTACTTTGGATTTGACAATAGTTTCTTAAATAAGAACCAAAAGCACAACCAACAAAAGAAAAAAAAATAGATAAATTGGAATTCTTCTAAATTAAGAATTTTTGTAGTTCAAACGACACTGAAGAAAGTGAAAAGGAAAAACATGTTTGCAAATCATATATTTGAAAAAGCACTGGTGTCTAGAATATATCAAGAAGTCTTAAAGCTGAACAATAAAAAATAGAACTAACCCAATTTAAAAATGGGTAAAATATCAGACCAGACAATTCTCTAAAGAAAGTATACAAATGGCCAAGGAGCACGTGAAATGGTCATGAGGGAGCTGCAAATCAAACCACAAGGAGATGCCAGTTCATACCCAACAGGATTGTTACAAAAACAAACAAAACCACAGAAAAAACGAGTATTGGTGAGGATGTGGACAAATTAGAACCCTGAGATGTTGCTGATGGGAATGTAAAATGGTGCAGCTGCTTTGGAAAAGTTTTCCAATTCCTCAAATTGTTAAACAGAGTCACCATATGACCCAGCAATTCCGCTTCTAGGTATATACCCCAAGAGAACTGAAAACATATGTCCACATAAAAAATTATTAATGAATGTTGGTAGCAGTATTATTCAAAATAGCCAAAAAGCGGCAACAATCCAAATGCCCATCAACTGATGAATGGATAAGCAAAACGTGGTATTTATATACAATGGAATATTATTTGGCCACAAAAAGGAATGAAGTACTGATACATGCTACAACATAGTTGAACCTCAAGAACATTATGCTAAGTGAAAGAAACTAGTCACAAGATATCACATGCTTTCTGATTCCATTTATGTGAAATATCCAGAATAGGCCAATCTAGAGAGAGAAACTAGGTAAGCAGTGGTGTAGCTCCGGGGGAATGGGGAGATAAGAGGATATAGCGAAAGTAAAGGGTACAGTATTTCCTTTTGAGGTTTTAAAAATGTTCTAAAATTGTGGTAATGATTACACATATCTGTGATGATACTAAAAATCATGAATTATACAATTTAAATAGGCCAGTTGTATGGTAGTGAACTCTATCTCACTAAAGCTGTTAATAAAAATAATAATGCCAATCCAATACAATGACTAACAGTTAACTAATGGATGCAGTTTGGGTTTCTTTGCAGTTCAGCTTGTCCTTAGAAAACAAATATCTTTCACTGAAGATGTACAGACAAAATAATGTTATTTAAAAGTCATATTATTTAAGTAGTTTTGAAATAGTTTTTTTTCCATGTGTGGTTATGTCACCAACCTGATATTATTGTATTTGTTGACTTTTCCTATAGTAAAAAAACAACTCTAAGAGTTGTGGCTTACAACAATAAACATTTATTTCTAGCTCATGTTCTGAATCCATTACAGTGGCTCTACTCCAGGTTTCGGGTTGCGGTCAGGTTTGCCCATGTATATTCTCGTCCTGACTCAAGCTAAAATCACAGCTCCTATATGGGATTTGCTGGTCTCCTGGTGGAGGGCAGGAGTGCAAAAAGGTTGCTAGGATTTGTATTGACTCCTAAATCCTTTGGAGTTAGCACACTGACACTTTTACTCATATTTGTTTTGCATAAAAGGTTAAATTGCATTTTTTAAATATGTGAGTTTATACTTGTACCTCCTGTTCAAATCCACCATATGTGGTTCTTCCTCATCTTTTTCCATTCAGTATAATATCTTCTCTTCCCCATGTGAAAATACTGGTTCCCAATAAATTGCTCTATTTATTCCCTCTATTCTACAATATACACAAAATGGTTTAAAAAACTAAAACACTAATATTACTAATAACATTCCCTGTAAAGTTTAATATTTCTTCGTATTTCTTTTGCCTTTAGAATATATACCACTAAGGATATCCATTTAGAAAACTGCTCAAGAGTTACTTGGATTAATTATTTTTGTGTGTGTGTGGTTATCAATTTCTTAGTATTTTTTAAAAGATAAAGTACAGTTTGAATTCATGGTGATATTTCCAATTCAAAGTAAGGATTTAAAATAGAAAATTTTTTTATTCTTACATCTCTTACCTCCTACTGTGAAAATACTGATTTCCAACCACACCAGCATAATCGTTCATTTGCAACTACAATACCCACACAATGATATCAAAATAACAATACCAATGATGTTGGTAATTATTTTAAAAATACACTTTTTTTATTGTTGTTTTTGGTACTCTATAAGTATGTATATCTCAGTCAAATCACTGTGCTTCATCTATTCATTTGAAATAGTTTCTCTTTGTGAGATTGTTCTTTCAATTCATTACTTAGTGTGTGTTTTTTCTTTTCGCGATTTAAAAATATTTAATTATCTTTTTTTTTTTTTTAGTGTATGTGCTGCCGAAGCGAGCACCTTTTATTTTTTTTTTAAATTGTGTTTTTCCAGGACCCATCAGCTCCAAGTCAAGTAGTTGTTTCAATCTAGTTGTGGAAGGTGCAGCTCACAGTGGCCCATGTGGGGATCGAACCGGCAACCTTGTTAAGAGCACCGTGCTCTAACCAACTGAGCTAACTGGCCTCCCTCCATTATCTTTTGTAATCATGTAAAATATTTACAGTTGTTCTAAAGTCAAATGCACAAAACAGTATATTTAAGTGGTCTACTTTCAATCTTTGCTCCACAGTTTTATTTTTTAACTTTTTGTTATAGAAACTTTCAAATAGATTTAAAAAACTAGTATAATAAAACTCCCAGATGTTCATCACCGATCTTCAGCAATTATTAGGTTAGTGTTAATCTTGTTTATACACCAATCACTTGCCACATGGTTAGTTTTATGGTAGTTTAAAAACATGTTACAATATTTGTTTAGGTTAGTCTTGAGGGCTGGTTTGTATTCTAATAGATCTGCGGAGAAATAGATGATTCGTGAAAGAGTAGAGGTAACTGCAGGAGTAAAGTCTTAGGAGGTAAGAGGTTATGTGGTCCAGAGCTCTGTGGAAGGACTGGCCTTTAGTAAGGCCAAAGACACTTCACTGATGCTTTCTGGGAAGACAGTGACAGATGTGGTACATTGACAGATTTAGTCAGTAGGAAGATGAAGGAGTTTCTGTCTGCTGCTACTGCTGCTACTTTTTTTTAAAGTGGAATATGAGATAAAGTCAGTTGAAAAATCAGGGGTGGGATGAGAGGATATTGGAGACTTGAGGGGACAGGAAGGGTAGTACAGTATAGTATAGTTGCCAGGCAGTGCAGAGTGTCTATTTCAGATTTGTGGTCATGAATTTATAGTGAAACCAGAGAGCTTGTTGTGTTTTTCTCCATCAAATATTTATTAGGTTGGTGGAAAAGTAATTGAGGTTTAAAAGGTTAAAAATAATTGTAAAAACCACAATTATTTTTGCACCAACCTAATAGATGAAGTACAGATATGGAGTCTGAATTTTTAGGTTTAAACTGGGTTAGTTTTTTGTAGGATGAGTATATTTGAGGGAAAGAGTGGCAAGGGATTTAGATGTTGAGAAGCTGAATAAGCAAGGGAAGACATGGGTGGGATGAGGGATGAGAAGGTGGAAAGGTAGTAAAAATGTGGGGTACCTCAGAGAATCAGTAGGAAAGAACCGAAACCAGGATAGTTCTGGGAATTAAGGGATTAGTTCAACACGCTGGGGGGAAGTCAGCTTCAACTCTTGTCTTTTCATCTCTGCTCAAGATTCAAATTCTTGGTAGAGAGAAATCAATTAATTAGTCAAATGCTACCCCTTAACCAGGAGAAAGGAGGGAGGGAATTAATCAAATTGCCTGATTGAGAAATTTGGTAGATAAGATCTGAAGTTTGCATGTGACCTTTTTTTATAAATCTTACTATTCTTTACTTTCTATGTTATGTAAAAGAGTTGTTACTTTTCCAACTTGTATAATGTCATATGGAATAATTACATGCTTTGCAAACAGTATTATGAAACTGATAAGTAGTGCAGTCAAGCTGAGATGGTGATAATTAATCTCTCAGTGATTACAACTGCCAGTGAATTTCTTTGTGAAACCATATTCGAAGTTTTGGGAAAAAATTCAAAGATCCTGTTTTAAGCTTAAAACTGTACTTAAGCTACAAAGTTCAAAGCAGAATAACTCAGCTTATATGATAACAAATATATATATTAAACCAGACTCTGAAAAGTTGATCTAGTCTGTTACCAGAATTTATTGGCTTATTGCAAATAATTGCATTAACTTTTGAGTTGGAGTGAAAAGCTGTAGAGATTAATGTCATTTCCTTGGTGAAAATTACCAAGCTATACTATATCAATTCCTGATAGGAAGTTAGTTGTAGGCTGCCAGCAGAAATTTTAGCTATAGCAGAGAGAAGAGGAATATGAAAAAGTAGTGTGGGGCCAGGCAAAGAAGTTCAGTATTGAAGATGTATGTATTTGAAATAAAAGTTTAGTGAAGTAAATTTGAAGTAAAGTAGTAACATTTTCAAGTTCCAAAGTTGTTGAAACAAGTAAGTACTACTTTTGTTAACAATAGCGAAGAACTATAATTGTGCTGTACTAATTAAATTAGTAGTGATGGGATTAGTGATTGGAGAGGGAGAAAGGAATCTAGTGTCTCTGGTTTCGCTAATCATCTTGATGTAGTAGAGTTTCTTTATATATTATTTGACCTGGTAACATTGGCACAACGCATGAGAACAGGCTTTTACTAGACAGTCAATAATTACTTTGTTTCAGGGCATGTGATTTCCCATATAGCTGCATCAATTTAATAATGAGTGCTTTTATAGTGGGGTTCTATTGCTTTTTTTCTTTTTTGAAACTTACACCTGCTTCTACTAACTTTTCAGAATGATGTAAGAATATTAGTAAAAGTGAATTTATTTTTATTTTCCTTTTTCTTTTTCAGGAGCAGCCACCATATCCTAGCTACAATTCTAACTACTGGAATTCTCCTGCCCGGCCTAGGGCTCCTTACCCGAGTACATATTCTATAAGACCGGAAATGCAAGGACAGGTATCGTCTAAAATTGACAGACTTTCTGAATTTTTTTCTTTTTTTTTAAAGATTTTATTGGGAAAGGGAGCAGGACTTTATTGGGGAACAGTGTGTACTTCCAGGACTTTTTCCAAGTCAAGTTGTTGTCCTTTCAATCTTATTATAGAGGGCGCAGCTCAGCTCCAGGTCCAGTTGCCGTTGTTAGTTGCAGCGGGTGCTGCCCACCATCCCTTGCAGGAGTCGAACCAGCAACCTTGTGGTTGAGAGCCCACTGGCCCATGTGTGAATCGAACTGGCAGCCTTCGGCATTAGGAGCACAGAGCTCCAACCGCCTGAGCCACCGGGCCAGCCCCTGAATTTTTTTCTTAATGAATTGATTTATTT
The DNA here is from genome assembly GCF_057876585.1 of Rhinolophus sinicus. Taxonomy (NCBI): domain Eukaryota; kingdom Metazoa; phylum Chordata; class Mammalia; order Chiroptera; family Rhinolophidae; genus Rhinolophus; species Rhinolophus sinicus. The sequence goes on from NC_142516.1 coordinate 131,954,006, forward strand.
TCAGAACCTACGGAGATTTCATAGTAATGATGTGCGGGTTTTTGTTATTTAATGAACTCTATCTTTAAATCATCTTAGTGTTTTTAGCTCAGAGATAGGAAGTATCTAGGCAAGTATTATACCTATAGCAAAGGTAGTTTGAGGCATAACAGCTTATTTCTCAGGATCTGGAAACAACAAATATAAAATGTACTTGTTTTTTAAAATTTGATTTTTTAAAAATGTAATTGACATTATATTGGTTTCAGGTGTACAATATAATAATTCGATATTTGTATGTATTGCGAATGATCACCATAAGCAGTAGTTGACATCCATCATAACACGTAGTTACAAACTTTTTTCTTGTGATGAAACCTTTTAAAATTTACTTTCTTAGCAACTTTTAAGTATACAATAAAGTGTTGTTTTCCATAGTCACCAGGCTGTACATTATATCCCCCGGACTTACTTAGTTTATAACTGGAAGTTTGTACCTTTCGACCACCATCTATTCCTGCTGTGCCCCACTTCTCCCTCAACCCCCTTCCTGCCCCGCACCAATCTGTTCTCTGTATCTGTAAGTTGGGTTGTTTTTTTGTTGTTGTTTTTGTTTAGATTCCACATATAAATGAGATCATATAGTACCCTGTTTCCCCGAAAATAAGACCTAGCCGGACCATCAGCTCTAATGCATCCTTTGGAGAAAAATTAATATAAGACCCCCGGTCTTATGTTATATAAGACCGGGGGTCTTACATTATAGTAAAAGAAGACCGAGTCTTATATTAACTTTTGCTCTCAAAGATGCATTAGAGCTGATGGTCCGGCTAGGTCTTATTTTTGCAGAAAAACGGTATTATATTTGTCTTTTTCTGTCTGACTTACTTCACTTAGCATAATGCCCTCAAGGTCCATCCATGTTGTTTCAAATGGCAAGATTTTCTTCTATTTTTATGGCTGAATAATATTCCATTGTATATATAGATACCACATTTTCTTTGTAGATCCATTGATGGACACTTAGGTTGTTTCTCTGTCTTGGCTATTGTAATAATGTTTCAGTGAACATGGAGGTGCAGATATCTTTTTGAGTTAATGTTTTCATTTCCTTTGGATATATTCCCAGAAGTAGCATTGCTGGATCATAAGGTAGTTCTATTTTTAATTTTTTGAGAAACCTCAGTACTGTTTTCCATAGTGGCTGCAGCAATGTACATTCCCACCAGCAGTGTACAGGGGTTCCCTTTTCTCCACATCCTTGCCAACAGTTGTTATTTCTGGTCTTTTTTGATAACAGCCATTCTAATTGGTGTGGGGTGATATTTCATTGTGGTTTTGATTTACATTTCCCTGATGATTAGTGATGTTAAGCATCGTTTCATGTACCTGCTGGCCATCTATATATCTTCTTTGGAAAAATGTTTATTCAGATCTTCTGCCCGTTTTTTGATCTGATTGTTTTTGTTTGTTTGTTTTGCTGTTGAGTTGTATGAATTTTTTATATATTTGGGATATTAACCCCTTATCAGAAATTCGATTTGCGAAAATTGTCTCCCATGCACTAGGTTGCCTTTTCATTTTGTTGATGGTTTCTGTTGCTGTGTAGAAGCTTTTTAGTTTGATGTTACCCCAGTTGTTTATTTTTGCTTTTGGTGTAAGAAAATTTGACTCCTTTTGACAAATATTTAATTTTAAATATTTCAAGCATAATGAAAAAGTACAGAAAATATATACATCTTTCTATCTAGCACCTAGTTTTATTAGTTTTTAAGTTTGCCACATTTGTTTCAGATTTTTAAAACGAAGTAAACCAAATACAATTGAAGCCCCATGTAATACTTCTTTCCATTTTCTTGTTATATTTATTATCTTATATATGTTTTTATGCTTTCACTACTTGTATATGCATTTATATAGTATTATTGAACATGTTTTTAAACTTGATATGAATGGTTTCATATTAGCATTTTCCTGCAGCTTGCCTTTTTTATTCAGCATTGTTTTTTATTTTTTTGTTGTATAACATATAAGAATTTCCCTAGGGTATGGAATTGTTGGGCTTGGTTATGTACATCTTTATTAAATGTATTATATTATATAAGACCCAGTCTTATAGTGAAATAATATTGGGTCTTATTTAATTTTTGCTCCAAAAGACGCATTAGAGCTGACGGTCCGGCCAGGTCTTATTTTCAGGGAAACATGGTAATTGTGTCATCCTCATTCCTGTGGCTGAAATTGAGAAGCAGACGTTGCTTAGTCATTACTTCGCGCTGCATGCTTGTGATTTGGCCACGTATCATAAACTTCACCCTGTAATGTGTACAATTCAGTTGTTTTTAGTACATTCACAAGGTTGTACAACTATAATCATTTATTTTAAAGGGGGACTGGGTTGTAAAATACAGCTTATTAAGTACTGTTGTCAGGAGTTCCTGTGAGACAAAAATTGGAATAGTTCTGTAAGTGGAGATAATGCATGAGGAAGCAACTGGTGGATGGATAATAATAGATTTGGCAATTCCAAAAATGAGTATTAGTAGAAATTCAAGTTGATGTTGACAATTGTGAAATCTTGGAGTATTTTGTGGTAAAGCCTTCAGTGTTTTTCAGTGTAAACACAACAGGAGGAGTTGTAGTGTTGCTAGAGGAAAAAAAAAAATTTTTTTTGCAGGCTTATGTCTGTTTGCTATTTGGTATTCTTAGTAAATGGCAAGGGAATTCATTAAACAGTGTATCGGTTTCTGGGTGAAGGACCTGACCACTTTTCTTTTCTTTGGATTCTACATTGACAGAACAGTCCATCAACTGTGAAACCACCTTTTGTAAGAAGTATTTCATACTAGATAATCTTGAGCTTGTAATGAGACGCCATATGGTGTGACGTTATTTTAACTTTGAATGCTACATATCTACATTTATATTGATCTTGCAAATCAAGAACAAGAGCAACAGTTGGAATTTCTCTGAGTTTTCAGAGCTCCAGTCTCTTGATTTCTTCTGGAACCCAGAATGAGACTTTTACAGAAAGTCAGTGACTGTCAAGGATTTTATTTAATTATTCTTCAGTTTCAGATTTCATCTCTTGTCATATCAGCTGACAAATTTCAAATCACAGAAGTTTCCCTTCATTAAGTAGTCTACTTGAATACTGATGAAGTAATTATGGTTCTAGCAGCCCACTGGATTCTAGGCACATTTGGGATTTCATGATATTTTTAATAGCATAAAATTTTTTTTTACCATAGAAATGAAAAATTTATTATTACAAATTTGGGAAATAAAGAAAAGGGGAAAAACACTCTTAATTCTGCCATCCTAATGGGGGGGGGGCAGAGTTTGCCACCCCATAATATGCCTTTTGAGACATGGATTATTTTAAGTTGGTTAGGGTTAGGAAACAAAAGACTCAGAAAAAACCCTCCCCCTTTACCTGGCTGAAGGAATTCCAGTAGAAAAACCTGTTTAAAGGATGGGAGCTATTCACTTTAGCTACTCACTTTAGCATATTTACATTAACATACATGAATTAAGTGTGGCAGACAGGATGGATCCAAGTCTGTCAGATTCCCCTCTGTGTCCTATTGTTTCTGGGTAGCCCAGCAATCATTTATTTACCGTATTTGCTTTTTCTCATCTACCTGTGAATTGCCTGCTCTCCCTTTGAAATACTAGACCCCTGCCCCCCTCTCCTCAGTCCAGAATGGCATCGAAATCTCAATTGTCCAATGTGACCTTGGATCTCATGTTCTTACAGAACTCCTGAATGTACATACGTAATAAATTCGATCATTTTCTCCTGTTAATCTGTCTCATGTTAATTTATTAGTCTGGCCAGAAGAACTTAAAAAGGGTGGAGGAAAGTTATTTTCATCTCCCACACTAATATATCCATATTTTAGTAGATTTGTCATCAGCCTTTTTCCTAGCATGTTTACACAGCTTTAAACTTATTGTACATACACTTTTTTATATGACTTCATGTATCTTCTGTACTTTCCATGTTAATCTCCCATGTACTCATCTCTCAGCTTCAGTGAGCATCAGTACATGACCATTTTGTTTCATCTTTATACTTGGAGTATTTTGAAGCAAATTGCAGACATCACATTATTTCATTTATAAATAAATGTGTACTTTATGATATAAGGAAGTTTTGAAAACATTGTCATAATGCCATTATTAAAACTAAAAGTAATTCTTAACATCATCAAATGTCTGGTCAGTCTAACAGTGAATTTTTAAGGCAGAATAAAATTTCCTCAATGAATAGTCCATAATCTACTTAATCATTCCATTATTATAGGACATTTAGGTTGTTGACAATTTTATATGATTATAAATAATGCTATGATGAACAAATTAATGCCTATCACTTTTTCTCTAGTTGAATCATTTTCTTAGTAAGGATTTCTAGAAGTTGAATAACAGTAAAGAAAGTCACATGATGTTTGATCAATTCTCCAACTGTATGTCGTATTAAGGGATTTCTTTGTTTAGTCACAGCAACCCATCAGTGGAAGACCCTGACGGCCTCCTAGTGGCTTTAACAAAGGGGTGGTTCATTGTCCTGCTCTGGGGATGCCTTGCTGGATCTTCAGTTGCACCTCTCCCAGGCTATGTGGTGATAATAGACTGTCTTTTATCCTCTGGCATAAAACTATGACTAAGAATTTAAATTATTTTCCATGGTTTTATGACCTCCCACTTCGATCTATCCCACTTTTTGATATGTTAGATAGGAATCAAATTTGAATTTCATTTTCTTCATCCATTAACAGCTGTACAAGATGTCAGGATTTTTAAAAAAAAATTTAAATAAATTTTATTGGGGAACATTGGGGAACAGTGTGTCTCTCCAGGGCCCATCAGCTCCAACTCGTTGCCCTTCAATCTAGTTGTAGAGGGCGCAGCTCAGCTCCAAGTCCAGTCGCCGTTTTCAATCTTAGTTGCAGGGGGCACAGCCCACTATCCCATGCAGGAATTGAACCCGCAACCTTGTTGTTGAGAGCTCGTGCTCTAACCAACTGAGCCATCCGTCTGCCCCAGGATTTTTTTTTATTGAGGTATAACTAAAACATTAGTTAGAAGTGTACAACATAATAATGATTTGATATTTGTATACATTGCAAAATGATCACAAGAAGTCTAGATAACATCCCAGGATTCTTATTCTTCTATCTAAAGTGGGAAACGTTATGTAGTCTTAGAGAGAAAGATGACTACCGGAAAACTTGATTCTATGTGTTAACCATTTTAAAAGGTAAAGTGGAAATTAATAGAAAACATTAAGGTAATCATTTAAATTTAGAGTTTAGATTGAATTTTGTTTGGATTACTAAACTGAGGATTGTTGGTGTCAGTAATAGTCTGGATAGGTGATTTAAAACTACAGTAAGCAATGTATGAGGAATTTGTGTTGCCTGCTGTTATTTATTTGGGAAGCAGAGAGGGATAATACAAAGAACATAAGCTTTGGTGTTCTGGGTTCATTTCTTGACCTTGACATAACTATACAAACAATATTATAAATAATTACCATTTATTGACTGTACTACGTGCTGGACACTACATGCTGAGCATTTTATGTATGTCGTCTCATTTAATTTTCACAATAACCCTGCAAGATAAACTTATGATCTCCATTTTCCTCATGGAGAAACTAAAGCTCAGAGAGGTTATGACACAGACTCTACAGTGATAATCCGAGTTTAATATATAGTATGTGATTATAATAGAGAAAGAAGGCTTCAAAAATTGCTAAGTAGTTCATATTGTCATTAATTACTGATTTTTCCCAAAGTTTTCAAAGTTGGGCATTAAGTCAGGACATTTCAACTCTTCTACTCATCTTGTTTTCTCTCAACTTTGCTTTTCTACAGAGTTTGAATTCTTATACAAATGGAGCATATGGCTCGCCATACCCCCCTGGCCCTGGGGCAAATACTGCCTCATATTCTGGGGCTTATTACACACCTGGATATACTCAGACCAGTTACCCCACAGAGGTTCCAAGCACTTACCGTTCACCTGGCAACAGCCCAACACCAGTCTCTCGTTGGATGTATCCCCAGCCCGACTGCCAGACTGAAACACCTTCTCTTAGGGGGCAGGTGCCAGGGTATCCTGCTTCACAGGTGAGCATTTTTTGGTTGGATTTATATTTTTCAATATTCTATTAATGATGCCATGTTTATTTCTCTGTTCACTTTAAGAGGATTTCTAATACGTCTTTATTTGTGCTTCCTTATAGCATACGGGTCCACTTATTTATAGTATCTGTGGAGCAGACTTATGCTGTGCTTCAGCCATTGAATTTTAGGTCCTATTCTTTCTGAGTTTAATTGTCACCAAATCTGCCCCCTGATAATCTTTGGGACCAAGCTTTTTTATGGTTGGAGAAATTACTGTAACTGATCAGAGATGCTACAGTTTCTCTCAATAGTAGCTAAAGTATACTATGTTAGCAGAGAGGAAGCATCTCAGAATCTGTTTTTACTAGAATATTTTCATTACTTCTTCAAGGGTTTGTTTTTCAGCAATGACCACCGTATTTCCTTCCTCGCAATCTAGAACCCCGGAACGACCCTGCCCCATTATCCTTATGGGAATGGCAATCGTAGTGTTCCACAGCCAGGACCATCTGTACGACCACAAGAGGACTCCTGGGCTTCTCCTGGTGCTTATGGAATGGGAGCCCGTTACCCCTGGCCTTCAGCTGTGCCCTCAGCACCACCTGGGAATCTCTACATGAGTGAAAGTACTTCACCATGGCCTGGCAGTGGCTCTCCTCAGCCACCTCCTTCACCACCACCCCAGCAGTCCAAGGTAGGAGACCTTCTAAACATTGTTCTTTTGATGTTTGGGTAATGAATAAAGCACCACATGACACTTTTCTGCATTACTCTGTATTAAATGGGGACTAATTGCAAGAAGTTGGTGAGTGCAACCTGTAGCTTTACCTAGCCCAGTTTTTGTGGGGTTTTTTTTAAGACTATTTTTTAGAGCAGTTTTAGGTTCACATCCTCTTTTTAAAAGAAATAAATGCTCATTTCCTGTTTGTCGTAATACTATCTGAATGTTAAAATCAAAGATGGTTGTATTTTATTATCTCAGTCTATAGACAGAAGGAAGACAAAACCACGGTGAAATTGTATGGTTTAATTAAACCAAAGACTCGCACATCATTTGCTTGTGGCTGGGGTACTTTTCCAGATCTGTCTGAAGGTTTTAACTCTCCGGAGAAAACTATCTAATTCCTATTTATTAAGTCACTCGGTGGATTGTGAGGTGGTAAGGATAGATTATGAGGTGTTTATGATGATGACCTGCCTCAGGGTAGATTCCAGCCATTACCCTCAGGAATTCTCTGCTTTTATTTGACAAGGCATTCCCTTTTATCTTTTTAGGGTTGTGTTTTTCTCAAAGCATTAAAGTAAGAGGTCCAGTTTTATTGGTGGGAAATCTTTTCATGTACCTTCCTTGTCAGGTGAAAGAAGTGGGCTAACAAATTTGATATTGATGGATTCCCATTAAAACGGCTTTTTTTTCTCTCCTTGCTCTCCTACTCCAAGGATTCCTCATATCCCTATAGCCAATCAGATCAAGGCATGAACCGGCACAACTTTCCTTGCAGTGTCCATCAGTATGAGTCCTCGGGAACAACGAACAATGACAATTCAGATATGCTGGAGTCCCAAGTCCAATACAGTGCTGAGCCGCAGCTGTATGGTAATGCCACCAATGAAAATCCCTGCAATCAAGATCAAAGTAATAATCTTCCTGAAGAGTGTTTATCTTCAGATGAAGGAACTCCCCCAAGTATTAAAAAAATCATTCACGTGCTGGAGAAGGTCCAATATCTAGAGCAAGAAGTAGAAGAGTTTGTAGGAAAAAAGACAGACAAAGCATATTGGCTTCTGGAAGAGATGCTAACCAAGGAACTTTTGGAACTGGATTCCGTTGAAACTGGAGGCCAGGACTCTGTCCGGCAGGCCAGAAAAGAGGCTGTGTGTAAAATCCAAGCCATACTGGAAAAATTGGAAAAAAAAGGATTGTGAATGGATTTAGAACAAAGGGGAAGCCTGCTAATAACTTGACCAAAGCATTCTTGATTTTGGTTAATTACCCTCTTTTTGAAATGCCTGTTGATGACAAGAAGCAATACATTCCAACTTTCCTGTGATTCAAAACTTGAAAAACTGGTAAAGGTCTTGGAAAAACATTTTTGTTATGAGTTGTTTTCAGTTTTCAGACCAATGAATGTAATAGGAAACTGTGGAATTATCAATATTGCCAAGTAGACTCATTCTTTAACAAGCTGCTTCTTATCAGCAGGAGGGAAATACACTTTATGTAACAGGCTTATTAAAAACCTACCAGATGAGACTGGATATAATCTGAAACAAACAGGCTCTGTTTTCTAAAACATCTGGTTACTTGTCACATTTTTGTACATTGTGACTGCTTTCAACATACCCTTCATGTATAATTACAGCTTGGACTTTAGCCTTGTTGGACCTGTTTTGTTTTGTTATTTGCAGTTCACAAATGTAGTATTATTCTCTACTTCTTGGTACATTTTGTAGTAATATGTTTAATATAATTATTCAAGAGACTATATTGACAGCCAGATAGTATGGCATTTCTGAATGATTTTATATCTTTTCACCACTTGAATATATTGCAATGTGTAGTGAATTCCTGAGGTAAATTGTCTCTTTTTTTGTATAGGTCATTAGTTTAGAGTTTTACCACTTCTGTTTTTCATGTTAATAGTGGAAAGCCAATTTGGAAATGATATGGGCATAGGAATGAAAATCTTTGTGGCCATTTTTCTTTTTTGCCATTTTATTGTATTTAGATAAAGATCCACTTTAAAATTTCTTTTCTTTGGGGTGGCCAGATAGCTCAGTTGGTTAGAGCATGGTGCTGGTAGCACCAAGGTTGCCAGTTCGATCCCTGTATGGGCCACTGTGAGCTGTGCCCTCCTTAAAAAAAAACAACACCTTTTTTTTTCCCTTTAACTATATTTTCACTATATGCATCCATATGGAGCATTGTGATAGATAACAAATGAAAAATTAAATGCCACAGTGGACAGAAATAATAACTGTAAAAGTAATAAACACTACTATTTGGAAATGCTGTTCTCCATCTAAAATATTAGTTTCACCAACAAGATCCCTATGAGCAGACTTCAGCTCAGTTTGTAGTCAAAACAATGAGGGTAAAAGAGAATTCATGCTCAGGGAATGAATCAGCCATAGTTAGAGTGTGAAATTATTTTCTTGTTTTAAAGGTAGATTTGATGTTTATTTCCCTAGAATAAATTGCATAGAAAGTATTGCCTGTTTTATAAAAAGATGTTTATTACCATTAAGAACAGTCATTGGGCCAAATTTAAGGATCTTAGCTGGGCTATTGTATAGAAGAGACTTAGGTAAATAACTTACTTTTTACACCTGAAGTGAGTTCTAGTATACAGTATCTGTTATTTGAAAAACATCTGTTTCTTAATAAGATATCCAAGTGATATCTTTTTTTTTTTTGACTGCCAGGCCTATTAGTGATAATAAATCTATCAGTCCTCTCCTCTCTTTATTAAAAAAATACACAATACAAACATATTTTATGATGAGAAGAAATGGAATAAAAATAATTGGCTGCATCTTATGGTTAGGATGAGTGAGTTTATGAGATAATATAGTGATAATTTTATTCTAGGATTTTAAATTTTGGCCTAATATAGGAATGTTAAAAAAGGCTTTACTATGAAAAATAGAAAATTGTACTTAATACTAAGATTTAAAGAGGAAGGGAGACCCTTAAAGCAAAGTTAACATAAACCAGTGAGAAAATGACTAATTCAGGAGGGAACGCTACTACTGAGTGCCCAGGATACCAGTTCTCATTGTCTTAACACACACACACACACACACACACACACACACACACACCATAAACATACATGTATATGTGTGTGTATATGCTTTTTAAGAGTTATTTTTAATTTTGAGATAATTTTAGACCACCTGAAGAGTTGTGAAAAAGTAGTTTCTGTATATTTTTCATGCAACTTCCCCTTCCGTCAACATCTTACATAACCATAGAACATTTGTCAAATTAAGAAATTAGCCTCGATACAATACTATTAACTAAAGTAGAGATTTTTAAAAAGTAGAGATTTTCTTAGCCTTTTAACTAATGTCCTTTTACTTACTGTTCCAGGATCCAATCCAGGATCCCACCTTGCATTTAGTTGTCATGTGTCTGTAGTGTCCTCCAAACTGTGACAGTATATTATGACACCTGATGTTGTAATGTATTTCTGGTGTTGTTAACCTTACTCACTACCTAAGGTGGTGTCTGCTAGGATTCTCTACTGAAAATTACTATATTTCCTTTGTGATGACTAAATATTTGCTGGAGATAATTTGAGACTATGCAAATGTCCTGTTTCTGCTTAAACTGTTGCCCACTTATTTTCATATCCATTGGTAGATCTTGCTTGTGTCAGTTACTACTGTGGAGTTCTAATGGTGATTTTCTATTTCTCTCATTCCTTCTACATTTATTAATTGGAATTTTTCTGTAAGGAAGGGTTATTGCTTCTGAATTTATATTTTTAATTATAATAAGGTATAGAACTTAATGCTGTAAACTGTATTAAAATGATTCCAAATACCAGTGTCAAAGAAAGGAAAACTAAATTGGTAACCTGTTTCAGAAAATACAAGTATAATGAACTTATGAACTTATGAAGTATATATGATTTGTGGATTTGGTTCAGTTTTTGAGTTAGTATTGACTCCAGACTGAATCCAAAATATTCTTGAAATTTCACATCTGGACTTTTAAAAGTGTCTAAATTTATATTACTTTGTGGATAATTTTTGTCAAAATCTTGAATAAAGTTACCCAGACCTGGCATGTTAAATACAACTATGTCTTTTTTATAAGCCACTATTGTTCCAAATATAAACACCAGTATGAATACTTAGACAAATAAGCCCTAATATCTGGAGGATGGATTATGCTTATCTCTGCATTACTGGTGTGGAATACTTTGAAATACTTTTAAAAATAGGGTTTCAAAACAATTGTTTAGTTGGTTAATGTAATACTGTTAAAGGTATGCAGGATTTTTTAAGTTTAAGAATATAGATTAAATTGTCTTTTTTTCCCTTTGCTGTGCACACCATCACAAATTTATTTCTGAGAAGGGATGTAATAGGGGCTTCTCAAAATATGCTATTAAACTGGCATTTTTAAAAAAAAGTTTTTTGGGGATGGATCGTTGATGACTAGAGTTTTTCTTTTTCATCTTTTTTTCTTTTAAAAAATTATGAGTTTAAAGAGTCAAATAATTCTATGGAAGTTATGAATTTAAAAAGTCAGTTCTATGAAAAAGGGCATGCTCCTGTTCCCACTCCCATTTTTAATTCTGCAAAACAACCACTTTCATTTGAGTTTTTAAATAATTACCTCCATATTTTTCAATAGCACAATTATATTACTTCTTGATTTATCAGTTTTAGGGCATTTCTACTGAACAAGTTGTTTTCTGTAGAATTAATCATCTGTCTTATTTTGTTTGCTTATCTACTTAGGACTGATTTGACTGCAAACAGTCCATCATCTGTCTTAAGTTTTCTCTTAAGATGTTCAGACATAGCCAGGGGTGCTGGGGGTGCCAAAAAATGTATACACATTTTAAGAGATGTTACATTATTTTGGCACCATCTGTATTTGATCAGTTTCAAACTGAAGAAGTCTATCCTAGATCTTTCTGACTAGAGAATGATGTGTTCCTGGTACATACTTTCATTCTGGGATCTTCTACCCATCCTCTTGTTTTTCTCTTTTATGTAGCCTCTCTTTCTCACTTAGTTTATTTCCTCATTTTGGTAGAGCATGTTCTTCAGTAGCTTCCCGAGAAAGGATACTCAGGACAAAATTTTTTCACGCTTCACATATTTGAAAATGTGTTTCATGATCCTTTGTATAAAAAACCCCATTTTTTCTCTCCGGAAGCTTGTAAGATATTTTTGAAATTCCTAAAGCTATACTGTTCTGAAATTTCCTAACAGTATAGCTTCGGTGTGGGTCTGTTTTTGTCTCTTTGCTGGGCACATTTCATTCTGGAAACTAATGCCCTTAAGTCCTATGAAATAGTCTTGATATTTTTTTGTTTAACTTTTTCCCCCTCCACCATCTAATCTCTGTTAACTCTTTCTAGAATTCCTGCTCTTTTCTTTATAAACCTCTTACACTGGTTCTTTCATTTACTTGTTTTCTCTGTTTTACATTTTTTGCCTTTTTGCTGTACTTTGTTGGAGATTTACTCACCTTTATCTTCCAACTCTTAATTGATACATTTCTTGTATCATATTTTTAATTTTGAAGAATTTTTGTCTGTGTTCCTTTATGGGATTCTGCTTTTATTTGTGGTTGTAGCATCTTACATCTCTGAGGATATTAATGACAATTTCTTTATGTTTTCTTGAATGTTGGATTTTCTCCAAAGTTTCTTTTCTTTTTTTTATTTCCGTCTTTGTCATGTTAGATTTCGCAGATGTCTATTAAGTCTTGGTTGTGTTTTTTACAGTGTTACACTGGAGACCCAAATTTGTTTCTAGAAAATGCTTCCTGATTATTCTGTTTAACTATAATTTTTTCATAATTTTTCTTGGAGGGGCATAGATATTTTAAATCTGAAATTGGGAGGGGAATATTATCTGGATAATTTTCACTGCTGTGTGAAAACAGGAGTGTTTTATATTCTATGTGGTTTTTCCCATCAGCAGTATGGGCAGTAACACATTTGTTGTAATGAAATGTGAGTCAGAGGATGTGCCAGTTGCTGAGAGTGAGGATTTAGGGGTTTCTGGAATCAGGGCACATTTTTTCTCAGCCAACCCTTAAATGTTCTCTTATTTTGCAATATATACTTCATTTGGTAAGCTAATGAAAAGAGGAGTATTGCTAGATAAAACATAGGACTCCCAGTTACAAATAAACAACAAATAATTTTTTAGTATAAGAATAAACAAATAGGGGCCGGCCCGGTGGCTCAGGCGGTTGGAGCTCCATGCTCCTAACTCCGAAGGCTGCTGGTTCGATTCCCACATGGGCCAGTGGGCTCTCAACCACAAGGTTGCCAGTTCAATTCCTCAAGTCCCGCAAGGGATGGTGGGCTGCACCCCCTGCAACTAAGATTGAACACGGCACCTTGAGCTGAGCTGCTCCCAGATGGCTCGGTTGGAGCCCATCCTCTCAACCACAAGGTTGCCAGTTCGACTCCCGCAAGGGATGGTGGGCTGTGCCCCCTGCAACTAGTAATGGCAACTGGACCTGGAGTTGAGCTGCGCCCTCCACAACTAAGACTGAAAAGACAACAACTTGAAGCTGAACGGCACCCTCCACAACTAAGATCGAAAGGACAACAACTTGACTTGGAAAAAAGGCTTGGAAGTACACACTGTTCCCCAATAAAGTCCTGTAGCCCTTCCCCAATTAAAAAAAAAAAAAAAAAACTTTAAAAAAAATAAATAATTTTTCAAATAAGCAAATTTTTTAGTATAACAAAGTTCTAAATATTGCATGGGACATACTGATATGAAAAATGATTGCTTTTCTGAAATCAGATTTAACTGGGAGTACAGTAGTCCCTTTTATTCATGGGGAATATGATCCAAGGATGCCTGAAACTGCAGATGGTACCAAACATATACTATGTTTTTTTCCTATACATACATACATACATACATACCTATGATAAAGTTTAATTTATAAATGAGGCACAACAATAACTAATATAGAACAATTATAACTATTTTGTAATCTAAGTTATGTGAATGTGGTCTCAAAATATTTTACTATAATGAATTTACAGCATGGATATGCTGGATAGTGGAGCGGGATTCTGCAAGATTTCATGATGCTACTCAGAACAACACACAATTGAAAATTTGTGAATTGTTTATTTCTAGAATTTTCCATTTAATATTTTCAGACTGCAGTTTATTGCAGGTAACTGAAACCATGGAAAGTTGAAACTGCAGATAAGGGAGGACTACTATACCATATTTTTTAAATTAAAGCTTTTAATTTGAGATCATTGTACATTCACATGCAGTTTTAAGAAATCATGCAGAGATTTCTTCACCCAGTATCTTTCACCCAGTTTTCCTCAGTGGTAATATCTTGCAAAACTTCACTGCAATGTCACAACCAGGATACTGACAAGATACAGAACAATTCTATCACTACTGTTATTCCTCCTGTTGACCTTTTATAGCCATACCTGCTTCTCCTTTTCCACCATAATAACCCCCTGGCAACCACTAATCTGTTTTCCATTTATAAATGGTGTCATTTAAAGAATGTTATGTAAGTAGAATTATACAGCATGTAACCATTAGAGATTATTTTTTTTTCACTCAGCATAATTCTCTGAGATTCAGCCAAGTTGTTTCCAGTATTATTAGTTCTTTTTTTATTGCCAAGGAGGAAGCTATGATACGGATTTACCACAGTTGAACTATTCACCTGTTGAAGGACATCTGGGTTGTTTCCATTTTGTGGCTATTGTAAATAAAGCTGCTATGTACATTCATTACAGGTTTTGGTGTGGACATAATTTTCATTTCTTTGGGATAAATGCCCAGTGCAGTTCTGGGTCATATGGTACTTGCATGTTTAATCTTTAGAGAAACTACCAAACTTTTCTAGAGTGGCTATACTATTTTACATTCCCACCAGCAATGTAGGAGTTTCTCTGCATCCTTGCCAGTATTTGGTGTCACTATTTTTTATTTATTTTTTTAGCCATTCTGATAGATGTGTAATGATATCATTGTGGTTTAATTTGCATTTCCTTCATAGTTAATGATGTTGAACATCTTTTCATGTGCTTATTTGCCATCTGTATATTCTCTTCCATGAAATATCTGTGCATGTGTTTGCCCATTCTCTAACTGGACTTATTTTAATAAACTTATTTTAGAATCGTTTAGAATTACAGAAAAATTGTGATAGACTACAGACTTCCCATATACCCACACCCTCTTATTAGCACTTTAAATTAGTGTTGTACATTTGTCACAATTAATGGGCCAGTGCTGATAGGGTCTTATTAACTAAAGTCCATGCTTTATTCAGATTTCCTTAGTTTTTACCTAACATCCTTTTCCTCTTCCAAGATCCCATTCAGGACACCACATTACATTTAGTCGTCATATCTCCTTAGGAGCCTCTTGGCTGTGACTCTCTCAGACTTTTCTTATTTTTGATGACGTTTACAGCCTTGAGGAGTGCTGATCAGATGTTTTGTAGGATGCCTCTCAACTGGGATTTGTCTGATGTTTTTCTCGTAAGTACATTGGGACTATGGGTTTTTAGGAGGAAGATCACAGAGGTAAGTGTCCTTCTCATCATATGTTAAATGGATATACTATCAACATAACTTACTACTATGGTTAATGTTAACCTTAATCGCCTGGCTGAGATTGTGTTTGTCAGCTTTCTCCACTACGAAGTTGCTCTTTTTTTCCGTTTTTCAATATTGTACTCTGGAAGAAAGTCACTATAGGTAGTTCCACACTTAAGGAGTGGGGAGTTATCCTCTACCTTCTTGAGGGTGTTTTATCTACATAAATTATTTGGAATTTTCTTACAAGGGACGGTTTATTCTCTCCCTTTTGTTTAATCAATCAAATCAGTATGGACTCACAGATATTTATTTTATACTTTTGTTATGATCTAATAGTACTTTATTTTGTTGCTCAAATTGTCTTGCTGTGGCCATTGGGAGCTCTTTCAGTTGTGTCCTTTTGACATACCTCCATCATTGTGTGGCTTTACTTTCTTCTCGCTTACTTTCTGGCACTACAAGAATCTCCAGGCTCATCTTGCATACTTCCTGTTCTAGTCCTAGAATCAGTTATTTCTCTAAGAAGCCCTGGTTCCTCTTAACAAAGAATGGTATTGAGACCAAATTTGGGCTCCGTTGTTTGTCTTTTCATTGTTGAATTTTAAGAATTCTTTGTTTTCTAGATACTAGTCCTTTGTTGGAGATGTGGTTTGTAACTATTTTATCCTGGTCTGTAGCTTGTCTTTTCATCCGCTTAACAGTCTTTCACACAGCAAGTTTTAAATTTTGATGAAATCCTATTTCTTTGTATGTCCTTTTAAGGGTTGGACTTTTGGAGTCCTAGCTCTAAGAACTCCTTGTTTACTCCCAGTTCCTGAAGATTTTCTCCTGTTCTTTTTTTTCTCTAAAAGTGTTATATTTTACATTTGCATTTGCTACATTTACATTTACTCAATCTGACAACCCTAGTGAAGAGGAAACTGGCTTGATGGAAACCTCTATGGGCTAGAGGAGAGCACTTCGCTGCGCAGCTTAAACTGAAGTTATCAGGTTTTCAGCTCTCAAAACAGCCCTCAACGAAGTAAGACAGAAATCATAAGGAAAGTGTAAATCACTTTCCTCACAGTAAAACAAAACATAAGATTATTCAATTTGAGGGCAGGAACTATTCAGTTGTGGCTATAACAGTAATAAAATACATTTTCATGAATGGTTTATGGACTTACAAAATCACCAACTTTGGGCTGAAAGAGAACAAACTGGATGTCTCTTAAATTTCCTTCTAGTTCTAATATTCCTATTTTATAAACAAAGTAAGTGGTACAGCTGAAATTACAGTCAGGTCTTGTTTCCTGATTTTAGCACCTTGCCTCACAGTAGCAGCCTGTATATTCTTGATCAAAATGTAGATTCATAACCCCTCTCAACAGAATCTGGGTGTTGGATCTGAAAATCTACATATGAAAGAATCTATTTAGCATACTCTTCCATTCATTAGGGTTTGAGAATCACTGTCAGCCCAAAGCCCTAGTCTTGTTATTTAATAGAGTATCAGAGACGACTGTGGAGTTTTCTCAACTTTGGATGCCTGGGGAAGGGGGGGGGGGGGAGGTGTCCACCAGGGATTGAAGACTTCTGCCTCTAAAATCTATGTATCCTTGTACCACCTACTGCCTCCACAGGCACTCAACACATACTCTTTGAATATTGAAATGTGGTTCATTCTGGAAAGATGGGAATTCAAAATTGATGCCTAAAATTATTCTGACTTTGGATATAAAATCCAGTTATTTCACGATGCTCAGACTTTTGCTTTTGCTCTTTAGGCAACTTACTGGCCATTAGCATTAACTTTTGCACTAGACATGACTCTTTTGCATGGAGTCAGTAAACTACCACAGACCAAATTTAACTCCCTACCTGTTTTTTGTAAATAACGTTTCAATGGGACACAGCCATACTCATTGGTTTACATATTGTCTCTGGCTGCTTTTGACTACAACAGGGGAACTGGTGAGTTATGACAGAAACCTTATGGCCTACAGAGCCATATATATATAGATATATTAGGTTTTTTTTTTAAGGAGGGCTCAGCTCACAGTGGCCCATGCGGGGATCGAACCGGCAACCTTGGTGTTATTAGCACCGTGCTCTAACCAACTGAGCTAACCGGCCACCCCATATCTGACCCTTTATGGAAAAAAAGTAACTTTCACTGTATTTGGTGCTCAACAAGGTACATTTATTTGTTTACCTGCTCCTCTCTCCTGTGAACTCCTTCAGGGTATGCATTGTATTATTCATTATTTTTGTATTACAAGCCCCTGGGTGGGCACATTTAATTGCTCTAGTTCTCAAAGGGTGGTCCATGGTTGCTGAGAGGTCTTAGAAACCTCTTCAGTGGTTACAAGCTCAAAACTTAATAAAACTGAGACATGATTTGCCTTTTTTTGCCTTGTTGACTATTGATATAAAAACAATGGTGGGTAAAACTGCTGGTGCCTTAGCGGGAATTAAGGCAGTGGAAACAAATTGTACTATCAGACATTGTACTGTCCACGGCCACGTAGTCATAATAAAAATAGTACCAGTTTCACTTAAGAATATTCTCCATGAAACAGTAAAACTTAATTTTATTAACTGTTAACCCTTGAGTTCACACTTTTACATATTCTCTGTGACAAAATGGTTAGTATGCATAAAACAATTCTGCATACTGAACTTTGCTGGTCTCCTGAGGAAAAAGCATTGGACTGATTATTTGAATAGATAACTGAACTAGCTACTCTTAATGGAACATCATTTTATTTGAAAAGTACAACTGACAAACTGGCTATTCAGATCTAGGTATTTGGTAGAACTTTTCTTGAAAATGTGGGAGAGAGGAAAAATTTCCCTTTCTCTGGTTCTTTCGATGGCTGAAAAATCAAGAGACAGATTGACAAGAGAAAATCAAATTTAATTTTGTGTATTTGGGAACCCAACATACATGAGCATCAGAGACACAAGAGGTTCAAAGACAGGGAAAATGGGTATATAAAACATTCGGAGCTAGGGATGAGGTAGGGCACACTGGGACTTCAGAATGTCATTGCATCCCAAAACCATAAAAATCCTAGAAGAAAATATAGGAAGTAAACTCTCCAGCAGAGACATTACCCTTAGTAATATTTTCACTGATCTATGTCCTCGGGCAAGGGAAACAAAAGAAAAAATAAATGGGACTACATTAAACTAAAAAGTTTTAACCATCAACAAAATGAAAAGACATGCTACTGAATGGGAGAAGACATTTGCCAATGATACATCTGATAAGCGGTTAATATCCAAAATTTATAAAAAAACTCACATAACAACACCAAAAAGCCAAACAATTAAAAAAATGGGCAGAGGACCTGAATAGATAATTCTCCCAAGGGGACATACAGATGGCCAATAGACATATGAAAAGATGCTCAATGTCACTAATCATCAGAGAAATGCAAATAAAAACCAAAATGAGATATCACCTCACAGAATGGCCAACATCAATAAATCAACAAACAAGTGTTGGTGAGGATGTGGAGAAAAGGGAACCCTTGTGCATTGTTAGGTGGGATTGCAAATTCGTACAGCCACTATGGAAAACAGTATGGAGGTTCCTCAAAAAATTAAAAATGATACTCCCTTATGACCCAGCAATTCCATTCCTCGGTATTTATCCAAAGAAATCCAAAACACTAATTCGAAAAGATATATGCACCCCTGTTTACTGCAGTGCTATTATGTACATACAATGGAGTGTTATTCTGCCATAAAAAAGAATGAAATCTTACCATTTGCAACAACATGGAGGGACCTAGAGGGTATTATGCTAAGTGAGGTAAGTCAGAACTGAGAAAGACAAATACCATATGATCTCACTTATATGTGGAATCTACAGAACAGAATAAACAAACAAAACAAACAGACTCAGATACAGAGAATAAACTGATGGCTGCTAAAAGGGATGGAGGTTTAGGGGACGGACGGGTGAGAAGGTGAAGGGATTAGGAAGTACAAATTTGTAGTTACAAAACAGTCATGGGGATGTGAAATACAGTATGGGGACTATAGCCAATAATATTGTAAAAACTATAGTGTCAGGTGGGTACTAGACTTATCGGGGGGATCACTTCATAAATTATATAAATGCCTAACCACTATGCTGTACACCTGAAACTAATATAAAATAATATTGAATGTCAACTATAATTTAAAATATATATAGTCAGAAGTACAGTATAGGTAATATAGTCAACGGTATTGTAATAGCTAGGTATGGTATATGGGTAGTAGACTTATTGGGGTTATCGCGTTGTGAAGGGTGTGTACATATCTAATCACTATGTTGTTTTGTACACCTGAAACTAATAATAAAAAGAAGGTCATTGCAGGGAGAGTACATGTACAATGATTAGTAGTTTGCCCTGCCATATAGGTAGGTCTAAAAAGTTTATCTCTGATAATTTCTTATTATGGGCAAGGCTCCTCATTCAAATTCCTCTAGATAGTTAAGGGTTGGGTGGGGGTAGAAGTTTCTGTTGAGTCCACAGGATCTCAGTTACCTTTAGCTCAAAATAATCCACATACCACTGAGGCATACCTTGGGGTGGCTCTTCTGAATCCCAACAAAAACAAAGTGAGCTTGTCACTTCAAGGAAAACAACTGACAGTATTTGTTGCCAATGATAAAATCTGACCATTCAAGAAAAAAGTGTAAGTAGAATTTTGGAAAACTTTGATCTGCTGTGACCTTGACAGCCTCCCAATATCTGAAGAGTTTTCTCAGATTGGTGGTAATTAAAATGTGTGTATATATATATATATATATATATATATATATATATATATATACATACATACACACACACACGCACACACACACACGCGGGGTCTCTGGTCCCATTCCCCACACATATATATACATATATATGTGTGTAAATATATATATGTGTGTGTAAATATATATATATATGTATATATATATATATATACATATATATATATAGTATAATGAAATATGTTAACATTTGGAAGACTGCATAGCTCAAGTGAACTG
Organism: Rhinolophus sinicus; assembly: GCF_057876585.1. Taxonomy (NCBI): domain Eukaryota; kingdom Metazoa; phylum Chordata; class Mammalia; order Chiroptera; family Rhinolophidae; genus Rhinolophus; species Rhinolophus sinicus. The sequence goes on from NC_142516.1 coordinate 131,974,444, forward strand.
ATGTTTTCCAAATGACCGACGTATGATATTATAAATCATTTATGGGTAAAAGATCCATTCAAACTGCAAGATAGATCAATGGATTTTAATATATCAGAGTATGGAAAAGTCATTGATATATTTTCAGATTCCACATTGCAAATAACTTTTAAGAAGCTACAATTTGTTGAATTTTAGTGTAGTATTAAAAAGAATATCCACAATTATCCGAAAAGGATATTAAAATACATTTTCCTTCTCCAACTACATAGTTGAGTGAGGCTGGATTGTCTTCATATACTTCAACCAAAACTAAAATGGTAACATTAAATGCAGAAGCAAATAAGAGAATCCAACGGTTTTCTATTAAGCCAGACATTAAAGAAATTCACAAAAATGTAAAGCAATGCCATTCTTTTCTCTGATTTTAAAATTATTTTGGAAAATATTTTTCTGTTAAAATATTTACATGAAATTTTATTTACTGTTATTTTTAAATGAATATTTAAAATTCTCAGTTTTAATTTCTAGTATAGGAAATGGTGATAGATACAACCTACATAAACAATACTCTTTAGGGTCCTCATAAACTGTAAAGGGGTCCTGACACAAAAATTATTGAGAACAGCTAATATAAAGGATATAATGGCAATTGGGGATAGAAGAGTGTGGGGACAGAGTCCCAGAGAGCAGTTTCCAGGCTCTCGACCTCACGTGGAAAGATGCTGGCTCGGGTAATAGATGGCCATCAGCTGTGACTGGTTGGCCATCAGATGTAACCAGTTAGCCAATTAGCCACTGATATAACTGCCGTGACTACGTTGGTTGGTTGGTTGGCAGGCAGAGAAGTGGATGGCGGATTGCGGATCGTGTGGATTCTACTTCGTGTGTCTCACCAGACTGCCAGTGAGAATATAGTGGTATGACTCCCCTATCCATGGCTCTGTTGGTGTTCCTGTTTGGCCTCACCATATCCTGCGTTCTCATGTGGGGAGCGGGACCAGAGACCCCGCATGATACCCCGCATGACAAGGACCTAAAGTAAAGTTGCAGTTCTGCCATTTGGAGATAGAAAACTAAAATTCAAGTTCCAGTTCTGTCACTTAACTGACTCCGATTTTAGGTAAGTTACTTAGGTGCAGGCTCTGAAGACGGACTGTTTATAATTTTGCCTCTATTATTTGCTGGTAGTATGACTTTGGGTGAGTTATTTTACCTCTACAAATATGGATAATTATAGTAGCTGCTTCATCAGGTTGCTGGGAAGACTAAATTGGATTATACTTGTGAAATACTTACACCTGGACCTAGAACATAGTAAGAGCTCAACAAATGCTAGTTACTATTATTAGTCTGTGATATTAGGTAATAATCATCTGACAAAAGCCTAGAGAATGGGACACGGTCCTAGCTTTCATCATCCTCTGTAGAGAACAAAAGTTATTTAGGTGTTATAAATTTGAGGAGAAGGTCTAAATAAACTTGCGGATATTTGTGTGTGGCTGTTAACTTATAGGAGAATTAGTTATAAAAATTCCCTCTTACGGTTTATGAAGAAATAGAACTGAAAAATATTCCGTAAACCCTTTCCCTATAATCTAGTCAGGAAACAGGAAAGTGTCTTATTATTCAATTCTTCCCCCCAAAAGAATTGAGATCTTCCAGAAAACTTAATACTCAGGAGAGCTGGGCAAGGCTACTACTCAGCTTCATGACTGGGAAATTTCGTTTAAATTTTGTACCTCCGTATGTCATCTTGTTTGGACAAAAATATCTCCAACTTCCCTTGCAGCTTTTAAATCCTGTCAAGCTCACCTCTACATTTTTTAGAGAGATGTTTTTGGCAGCTTCTAAATCCTAATAAACTCAAGTGGGAGGGAGCAAAGCCCCAGAGATAAACTTTTTTTCCTTGCAAATGCCAACTGAATCCATTCCCCTCATCATCAGAAGTGGAGGTCTGGATAGACACAGCTGCTGCCGGCGCCCTATGAGCCTATTTTTCAAAGGGGCGTGGCATCCCTGCGTCTGCCCTGGGATCCCCGGCCTGTTAGTAGGGTTAGGGTTAGCCCGAGGATCAGCGAGTCAGGAGGCCCGTTTTCCCATCTATTAAGTGAGGAGGTTGGGCTTTCCCACTTCCTTTTACTGAAATTCGAAATGCTTTACAGTGCTGACGTCTTCTTCCGCATCCCTGCCTTCCAAAGACCTCTGGCCTCAGCTCGCTCCCTAGCTCAGAACAGAGCGCAGGCCGCACGCACGACCCGCAAGCCCAGCGCTGCGGCGCCCTGCCCGCAAGGAGGAGCCACATCTCGCGTGAGTCCCTCCACCTCTCGCGACATTTCCTGGCCGTTCCCTTAAGGCTGTTCTTGCCCCATGCGACGCGTTTGCGTCGCGGTCCCAGACACTTCACCTTTGCTCGCGGCCGTCTGGCCCGTTCCTCGCCCGCTGGGAGCGTGGTGGAGCCCAGTATTGGGCGCTCCGCTCCGCCCCGCGTAGGCGGGGGTAAAGGCCACCACGGGACATGTTGTGCCCCTTGCAGCGAGGGCAGGTGAGCGTGAAAGGCAGCGGGGCTGCCAGGTGAGTCCGCGACGCCGTGTTGGGGTCAGAGGCTGGACCGAGGGAGGTCCGATCGGGCTGCAGGTTGGAGGCACTGCGGGATGGAGATGCCAGGGACGGAGGAGGACGTGATGCGGGAGGCAGGAAATAGGGTGGTGGGAGGACCAGCCCCGGTGGGGTTGGGGGTGACTTCGGTTCCAGAGAAGCGTCCCGGGCCCCCTTTGTAACAACTGCGCCCCAATTACCTTGTTTCCATTGGTGGCCCCGCTCCTTTCGGCGGGGCTGGAGGCGAGAGGAGACAAGTCCTTGAGTTCTCAGGTCCGAGATCTGGGCTGCAGGAGGCCCGGGGTCATGTGGGAGAAGGGACACGCCACGGTGGTTGAGGTAAATTTGTGCTGGGAAGAAAGGTAAACTGGCGGAAAGCCTGGAGCGTTCTCTCAGCAGGAGGCCAGGTGTTTGCCATCCCGCTGCCTGAGATACCGGTAATTGTGTTCCCTTTCCTCAGAGGAGTTTGAGTACATTTTTGATGTCTGCAGTCTTAGGTTTGCCGATGATCTGAATGTTGAAGGGGTAGAAACACATAGGTCAGAGTCGTCTTTTAGGGAAGGAGGCTTTTGAGGTCACCTGTTACTTTTTACCTGAGCCGTGGACGGTGTCAGTGGGTGTGCGCTTGCGCGCAGTGTCCCCAAGCAAGGGTTGTGTTTTCAGAATTAGTACCACAGTCCTGATTAAGCACACTTCAAGGATCAACAAAAAGTGGTTCGTAAATGAATAGTTTTATTTTCAGTATTTTAAGATTCCAAGAATCATGTAATTGTGTAATGTTAGGATTAGACTTAGACTTGGAGCCTAAAACCTAGGTGTTATTAACACTGAGTAAATTTTTTGCTTTTGGCATTAGACTTAGATTGGAAATTGGTTAAAGTGTTTTGTTGCAATCAAGTTTGACCATGATATGTCTTGTGCTTCTGGGTTTGTTTTATAACTTGTTGTCTAATTAAAACCGTGCAATTTTCTGAGAGAATTGGATCAGTCAGTACAAAATAGTTGGTTTGACTACAAGAAGCATTTTGTATAAAGCCCTGTCTTCCTCCCCCCAAGTCTAGCTATTTATTGTAAGTTATTTCTGTTTTAAAATGTGGAGTCCCCTTAGATGTTTTTTTTTTGCAGAAATGACTCCTTAAAGTGACTAGTTGTGTGTGTGTGTGTGTGTGCGTGCGTGCGTGTGTGCGCGCCCGTGCACACACAATTACACTGTTACTAGAAGGAAAATAATTTTTCTGATAGTTTTCTTTTGTCTTTTAGAGAGCGAAATGTCATCAGCGGAATCACACCAGGAACAGGTCACCCAGTTAGATCCATCCCCATCACCAAACTCATGTAGTTCATTTGAGCTAATAGACATGGATGCTGGCAGTTTGTATGAACCAGTTTCTCCTCATTGGTTTTATTGTAAAATAATAGATTCTAAGGAGACATGGATTCCTTTCAATTCTGAGGATTCACAGCAGCTGGAAGAGGCATATGGCTCTGGTAGGATGAAAATGATTACTTGTAATAGACAAAGACTGTCATCTCTCTCAGACTATAATAGGTCTTATAGTGAGTGCTATTAAAAATAAAATTTAGATTTTCTTTCTGGTTTCCACCAATAGCATTTTTATATAGAAGCTCTGCATTACTACCCAGCCAATTTACAATATTTAAGAATTTTGTCTGTATTTTGAAAATAGTACCTATTGTAATTTCTGCATGGTTATTCAATAATGTTTCTTATGTTCTAGCTTATGTTTCAGTTTTTATTTACAAAGAGTGGGGGAGGCAGTGTCACATTCATATTGCAAAAAGAATGAATTCTCGAACCTGTCACTTTTGTAATGAAACGTGATGCTAGTTACTACTTTATCATCATAATGGCCATGGTCATTGATTTATCTTTTGGATCCTTCAAGCAAAAATTCAGAAAAGCCTTCTTATATACCTTTTTTAAGTGGCACTAATATCTCTCCTCAGTAAAAGAGCAAAACAGTGTTTGGGTACTATTTTTTTCATATTTTGCTAAAACCAAAAATGATTTTGACAGTTTGTGAAAGTACTTAGTGAAAAAAGGTAATTAAATTCCGTTTTGTTTAATGTATAGCCAAGTAGAAACTGTTCATTAATGTGTTTTATAACATTATTTAGAGTATAACTCAATTGTATTTTGGGATGTTTATTTTGATATATGTGCTTCTTTTCCTCTTTTCAATACTTGATAGGAAAAGATTGTAATGGGAGAGTTGTTCCCACTGATGGGGGCCGATATGATGTTCATTTGGGGGAGAGGATGCGGTATGCTGTATACTGGGATGAGCTAGCATCAGAAGTAAGACGATGTACTTGGTTTTACAAGGGAGACAAAGATAATAAGTATGTTCCCTACGCGGAGAGCTTCAGCCAAGTATTAGAGGTATTCCTTTGACACTTTTTTTTACACATTTTCTTAATTTTTTTCTTTCTTTGTTTAATAATCTTTTCTTCCTCTTGTGGCTTATTTTGTGAAATTTCTAGAAAGAGTTTGGTTCTATCTGCATCAAAGTTTATAGCATTTCTTTTTGCAAGTTAGTTTCAGATAACAGTTTTATTTTCAGATTTTAAAATCTGTGGAAATTGTTATGATTTAAATTAAAAATGTTTTCCCCTAATGGTGATCATTGTTTATATTTAAACTATGACCACAGGATTTTTTTTTTTTTTTGCCTTTTATTTTTCTTGCTCTGAAGACAATCTGAAATTTGCTTTCTTTAAATTGGAGTAGGACGTTAATGTTATTGAAAGAAATATATCAAAATGTAAACAATGATTATCTCCAGTCTAGACGATGGAATGAGGAACAATTTTTTTTGTCCTGTGCTATTATCCATTGCATTTTAAAATCATTTAAAAATGAATGTGATAAATCAAGGTAAAGAGCTATATATGTAATACAGTCCTAATTTTGAGGAAAAATACTTGCATTAATTGTTATTGAAAGAAATATCAAAATGTGAACAGCTTTTACTGCCAGCCTAGATAGAAATGATGTTTTTTCTTTGTCCTATACTATTATCTATTGTAATTTTAAAAGAATTTTAAAATAAAATTGATAAAATAAAAAAGAATTTTAAAATAAAATTGAGTAGGATATTCTTATTTTAATTGTTTATCTAACAGTATTTTTGTGAAAAAGTTTAATTTCAATAGAAAAGCTATAAGAGAAATCTAATGAAATGTGTTTTCTTTTAAGGAAACTTACATGCTTGCTGTAACTCTGGATGAATGGAAAAAGAAACTGGAGTCTCCCAACAGAGAAATTATTATATTACACAATCCAAAGGTAAAGCAAATTAAAAGCCTTTCTCTAATGTAGGGATTAAAGGTTAATAGCATTACTAAGGAGAATTTAATTGGTTTCCTTTTCCTAGGGATTCTACTTCGGATAACCTTTGGGAATTTTTATATTACATTCACAATTATGACACTTAAAACTTGTAACCATTACTATTATTTACCTTGTTCAGTTTATACAAGAATTTTCTTAGGGAGCATCATGCCACTGTAGATTAAGAATATCACTGATACATTATGTAGCATGTCTTCCATGTGTAGGGTACTGTTGAAAGTCTTTTAGCCTGATATATTTTTTTTCATTTTTTTTAGCTTTATTGAGGTATAATTGACAAATAAAATTATAAGGTTTTTAAAGCGTACATTAGCCAATGTATTTTCAGAGTTCTGATTTCAAGCTGTAGGAATTGCATTATCAAAACTCCGGTTGAGATTTGACTATGTATTATGCTTTGAAAGACATGTTCCTGCCCCTCAAAGTGTATAAATAGAGATGTCTTTAATGTAGACTGTCTTTATTGCTCTGATCTTTAATCTTTTCTATTTAAGCTTATGGTACATTACCAGCCAGTTGCAGGGTCTGATGAGTGGGGTTCAACACCCACTGAGCAGGGTCGACCCAGAACAGTGAAAAGAGGAGTTGAGAACATCTCTGTTGACATCCATTGTGGTAATGTTAATCATGTATTTTTTTCTTGTGGTATACTTATTAATTTATGAGTTAAATTGTGACCTTTTTCTATGGATTTGGATTACCTCAAGGCTTAAAAAATGATTGTTATATGAATTTATTCTGCGTTAAGATTAGCATCACTTTACTAAGAATCTTAATAGATATAGAAATCTTTTTTAAAGTTTTTAAGTATATATGGTGTGATGAGTAAAAATTGACAGTACTAATCAGGAATTCACTAAGTACAGATGAATTGATTTAGTTCTAATTCTAAAAAGTGTGATTCTATCTGTTTGATTAAAAATTTAGTCCTGGTAATTTCTGTCGTTGAAGATTTTCAACTAGGGAAGACTATTTTTCAGTAGGACCTTGATGGTTATCCATAGTGTCATTTTTGGTTGGTTTTATAATATATTTAACTGGATTACGAAATTCCTTTAACAGTGTTTCCCCGAAAATAAAACCGGGTCTTATATTAATTTTTGCTCCAGAAGACGCATTAGGGCTTATGTTCAGGGGATGTCATCCTGAAAAATCATGGTAGGGCTTATTTCCGGTTAGGTCTTATTTTCGGGGAAACATGGTATCTTACAGAGGTGATAGCTTGTGTCTTGGACGAGGTCTTAGACTTATAATTTAAAAAGATGGGTTTAAAATTTCAGGCTTCAAATACATATCAGACATGACCGATACGATTGATAAAAGTGGAATATTAGATAACATTATTTTATCAATGTTAAATTACCTGAATTTGATAACTGTACTATGGTTATGTAAGAGAACATTCTTAGAAAATACACATTAAAATATTAAAGGGTTAAAGACAGATGTGTGTACAATCTGGTGATGCACCAAATGTTCAGAAAACTAAATGTGTGTGTGTACACATACATAGAGAGAGAGAGAATAATAAAGCAAATGTGGTAAATGTTAAAATGTTGAATCTGTAAAAAGTACATGGGAGTTTCTGTATTGTTCTTTCAAGTTTTCTGTAAGATTTCAGTTATTTGAAAGTAAAAATTGAAGGTAAGGGGGTTGGGGGGTGGGAGATGAGGGTAAGGGGAATCAAATATATGGCGATGGAAGGAGAACTGACTCTGGGTGGTGAACACATAATGGGATTTATAGATGATGTAATACAGAATTGTACACCTGAAATCTATGTAATTTCACTAACAATTGTCACCCCAATAAATTAAAAAAAAAAAAAAAAGAAGCAAAAGGATTTCTTAGAAATGTAAAAATGTTAGTTTTAAAAAAAAAAAATCAATGACCAGGTTAAACAGATGTTAAAGAAATATAGAAATAAATTTGATACATAAATGTAAATGAATTAAACTCACCAAAAAAAAAAAAAAAAAAGAAAGTAAAAGTTTAAAAAAACCTGAAAGATTTTTTCACTGACTTATTTTAAGATAAATTAGAAACAAAATAAAATCACTGTATTTTTAACTAAGTAGTTACATATAGGACTATTTTGTGTCCTTTATCTTATCTACATATATATATTTTTTTTGGGGGGGCGGATATTGGGGAACAGTGTGCTTTTCCAGGACCCATGAGCTCCAAGTCAAGTCGTTGTCCTTCAATCTAGTTGTGGAGGGAGCAGCTCACTGGCCAATGTGGGAATTGAACTGACAACCCTGTTGTTAAGAGCTCGTGCTCCAAACAACCATCCAGCCCCCCCCCCCGATGTATTTATATTTTCACTTCACTATCTTTATAACCTATTCATTGTAAATGTTTGATTTTTAGAATACATGACTATTTATATAGAATAATTTTTCTTTTTAACTTCATTTATAGGGGAACCTTTACAAATAGACCACTTGGTTTTTGTAGTCCATGGGATTGGACCAGCTTGTGATCTCCGCTTTCGAAGCATTGTACAGTGTGGTAGGTTTGCAAAGCATATAAGATTAGATCATTTAAGCGGAATATTAGTCAGTGCTCCTGTGAGCTGAGATAAGGGTTATCTTTAGTTTGTTGTCTTAGCTGCATAAGAGGATTTGGAGAGCTAAAGACAGGTGGCAAGGTAGTAAAGCTTTCCAGCTTAGACCTAAAGTACTAGTAAATTCCTTAGGCTAATAGTTTATACTCTTAGCTAATAATTCTTGAGTGAACAAGCACTTAATCCTTATAAAATTGTTTTATGATGTGATGAGTCTATGTCTAACCATTCCAAGTTTAATGGGACTGTAAAATGACAGTTTAAATGAATAACAGAAGCTTCAGTCATTTTTGTAATTCATACTGTGATAAACCTCTTGATATTTTAATTGTAATAGTTAGGTCATTAGTATAACTTGTTTTTGAAAGATAATAATATCCTCTAAAATTTGATAGTATTCAAAGTCTTACTGTCTTAACTGGGGAGTCTTATCTTACTGGCTAATGCTCCTAAGCATAAATACCTTAAGATTGACGTAATATGAACATCAAACAGCAGTGTGTATTTTTTTCTTAATCTAAAATATTAGGTAGTAGTTATTTATAAGGACCAGAAAGTTAGAATGGGAATCTGACTGCAAGGCCGATTTTTTTTTTTAATTGAAATAGTTTAAAAAAAAAAAGAAATAGTTTCCATTAGAAGTTTTGAAGTTAGCTTTTTTTTTTTTTGATGACATGTTTTGTATAGTAAAAGCAAGTTCTATATTAAAGGAACAGCTTTTCCTATATGTATTGATAATTTTTCTGAATACCACTTTGCTCTTTTTGACTCAAGTAAACACCTTCTAAGCAAATGTAGATAGAGTATAATTTTGTGATCTATTGCATCTGAATTCTGCAAATTCATTGCTTCACTGTTAATACATAAGTTAATTTTCTTTTCCAGTTAATGATTTTCGCAGTGTTTCCTTGAACATGCTACAAACACATTTTAAGAGAGCCCAAGAAAATCAGCAGATTGGAAGGGTAGAATTTCTTCCAGTCAACTGGCACAGTCCTTTACATTCTACTGGTGTGGATGTGTGAGTAATACCATACACCTTTGAGTTGTTAGCCGTGATTGTAATGTTTTCTGATCATTGATATGCTTAGGGACTTTTCTGCTATAGCTGATTGATTGTATCGTTAAAATTTTGTTCAGCAAAAAGTTTTTTTGTACTTCTATGTCTTCTTAGAGATACATGGTTAAATGCTAACTAATCCCTTGGTTTAACTAGTCCTGGTTTGAAATAAAGAGCTGTGTATATTCTAGTATGTTTTACTGGCTCATTAGTATTTACTATTACAGCTTTATTATTGCTTTAGTGTTAAAGGCAAACATTGCTTTCTTCCTATAGTGTATAAGCATTTCCATCTTCAGAGGTCAAAAGCCAACCTACCTCAAGATGTACACAGTAATTTTGTTGTTCCTTTTGTGATCATATTTAGATAGTATTTGTCCAAATTTGGGAAACAAAAGGAAGTCCCCCAACATTACATTATTAGTTACAATTGGTTCAATAACTTTTAAGTGATGGCTTTCTTAAGTTACAAGTCCAATAGTTTTGTTTGTAAATTTTATCGCAATATCAGAGAAGGTTGTCTTTTAAAGTACACTCAACTATGGGCTCTCCAGAAAGAAGTGTGGTCATAATACAGCTCTAGGATACAACTAGGAGATGCTTCTCTGGAAGATAAAGGAAATAGCATTATTTCCATGCTGGTCTTGGAAATGGCTTTCCTGATTCTGTGTCTCTCAGTTCTTAATGCCCTATGATTTGAGCATATTCCATGTGCCACATACTCCATTGTGGTGTTGCTTTTACTAGGTGTGGAGTTCACATTTTTTCATATTTGAGTTGATGCTCAGAGGTGACTTAAGGTCACATAGCCCTCTCTAAAGTACAGAAACTTGAATTTTTGAGGAATCTTTCTGGGAATTTGGAGAAACCTTTAACTGGAACTTGATTTAGATAATGTCAGCATGGTTTTTCTTTGCGATACCTGAGTTCTGTTGGCCTTTGGCATCTGGCACTCTCACCTTCTTTCAGTTTTTAGAAATTCTGCATTGAGAGCTGATTTTACCATTTGACTTGTGATCAAAAAACCATAATGCCGAGAATTCTAAGAAAAGCCTCTTGTGTCTTTTCTTTTTAGAAAACTTTTTATTATAGAGAATCCTGTACCCAAAAGTAGCATATATAATGATTCTTCATGTACTGATTATGATTACCCAGCTCCAGTAAGCCTCCACACATGTCCAGTTCTGCCCCATCCATATTGTCGTACCCCTGTCTACTGCCCATCCCTCCACTGTATTATTTTTGAATCAAATCATAGATATCATATCTTTCATCTATAAATATTTCAGTTTGTATATATCTTAAAGGACTTTTAGCACACCTAAAAAATTTCTTTTTTTTTTCCATTTCTATTAGTTTCTTTTTTTTTTTTTTTTAATTTATTGGGGTGATAATTGTTAGTAAAATTACATATATTTCAGGTGTACAATTCTGTATTACATCATCTATAAATCCCATTGTGTGTTCACCACCCAGAGTCAGTTCTCCTTCCATCACCATATATTTGATCCCCCTTACCCTCATCTCCCACCCCTCACCCACCTTACCCTCTGGTAACCACTAAACTATTGTCTGTGTCTACGAGTTTTTCTTTCTCATTTGTTTGTCTTGTTCTTTTGTTTTTTTGGTTTATATACCACATATCAGTGAAATCATGTGGTTCTCTGCTTTTTCTGTCTGACTTGTTTCGCTTAGCATTATAATCTCAAGATCCATCCATGTTGTCACAAATGTTCCTATATCATCTTTTCTTACCGCCGAATAGTATTCCATTGTGTATATATACCACAACTTCTTTATCCATTAATCTATCGAAGGACATTTTCGTTGTTTCCATGTCTTGACCACCATAAACAAAGCTGCAATGAACATTGGAGCACACGTGTCTTTATGTATAAATGTTTTCAGATTTTTTTGATAGATACCCAGGAGAGGGATTGCTGGGTCATATGGTAATTCTATTCGTAATTTTTTGAGGAACCTCCATACTGCCTTCCATAGCAGCTGCACCAGTCTGCATTCCCACCAACAGTGTATGAGGGTTCCTTTTTCTCCACAGCCTCTCCAACACTTGTTACTATTTGTCTTGTTGATGATAGCCATTCTGACTGGGATGTAAAAAATTTCTTAACATCAGCAAATATAGTGTTCAGATTTCCAATTGTCTAATAAATGTCATTTATACACACACACACACACACACACACACACACAAACACAAATGCATACATACACACATATTTTAAATTGGGATCCAATAAAATCACAATTAGTTGGTATGTCTTTAAGTCTCTTTTAATCTCTTGATTACCTTTCCATCTCTTATTTTCTTGCAATTTATCTATTGAAGAAACTGAGTTGTCTTATAGAGCTTTTCACACTGGATTTTGTTGATCACATCCATTTGGCTTCATTAAACATGTCTCTCTGTCCTCTGTATTTCCTATACATTGATAATTCCTTCTTGTATCTTTAAATATCTAAGTCTAAGCTTGGAGGCCAAGCTGGATAATAACTTAGAGGAGGTTATGGAATGTATTTAGGTTTCTGCTTAAAATATTTTTCCTTTTTTCAGAGATCTGCAGCGAATAACCCTGCCCAGCATTAACCGCCTAAGGCACTTCACCAATGACACAATTCTGGATGTCTTCTTCTACAATAGCCCCACCTACTGTCAGACTATTGTGGACACAGTTGCTTCTGAAATGAACAGAATATATACACTTTTTCTGCAGAGGAACCCTGATTTCAAAGGGGGTGTATCCATTGCTGGTCATAGTTTAGGTAACAAATGAATTCTCTGTAGCCAGAGAGGACTATCACATTTGTAGAACACCTGGTTTTGAAGTACAATGTTGTTGTTTTTTTTTTTTTTAAATCAGTATCAGATTCAGTGGTCTAGAACTGGTTTGTGATTTGGAAGGGGTGGAAGGATGGTGGTGGACTGGAAAGAAAGATTCCCTGCTTCATAGATTTTGCTATGTGGGTAATTGGCTTATTACTTTTTTATATAAAAGACAGCTATTTAGTGTTAATACTTAGAAACTGTTCGTTCTTTCTTCTATTTTACTTATAGGTTCGCTTATATTGTTTGATATCCTAACAAATCAGAAAGATTCTTTGGGGGATATTGACAGTGAAAAGGTAATTTAGATGTTTAGATAGGTTCTCTTGTAGTTTTTCTTAGTAAGGAATTTTAGATTTCAGACTTATGTTTTGTTTTTCACTTAGTTTGTTTAATCTTATACCGTAACATTAAATTTATTTTAATTTTAATAGACTTGTAATTATCTCTGTCATTCTTGGGTGATAGGAGCAAGATAGTAATATACTTCTAACATTTGCCACATTTAAAAATAACTACAGGCATCTTGTTTTCCATTATGAATATGCACTACTGGTCTATTAGAATTATAAAGTCATTGAGCTGAAATGGAGTTTGCATATGATGAAATGAAGAATGAATTGGATGCAAATTGATATAATTTATAGAAATTCTGTTTGAAAGCAGTGGGAGAACTTGATGTTAAAACATCTTTCAGTGAAACATAGTCATATGAACACTTATGTATAGTGCTTAAATAGTACTTAGCGTATAGTGTCTTATATTTTTTTCTTTTTTTATGTAAATGTCCTATTTCTCCTGTTGGACTCTGAGTTCTTCCAGGGCAGGGGCTTTGTCTTAGATTTTTTACATCTTAAACACTATGTCCCTAATAAGAGCTCAGTAAATGTTTTGTTAATGATAATGAAGAATATTTTGATAATCATTCATTCATTCATTCATTTACTTAAAAACATTGTTTCAACTGAAGTTGCAAAAACTTAGAGATCAGTATCTTAATTTATATTTTGTGTAAATTACAATTTATTTAAAGATACATCTATATGTGGAAATCTTATGTAGTACATTTCTTTATTGCAAAATAGTATTAATAAAGGAAAATCTAAATGAATTTAGAGAATATGAGCTTTACAACTTAATTTTTAGGATTCGCCAAATATTGTTATGGATCAAGGAGACACACCAACGCTAGAAGAAGATCTGAAGAAACTTCAACTCTCTGAATTCTTTAGTATCTTTGAGAAGGAGAAAGTAGATAAGGAAGCTCTGGTAAAAATCTTTTAAATCTTTTACACCATTTTCAGTATTTTTATTGCTTATTTTTATCATACTGCTTACTAAGAGCCTGCCCTTTAGAAGCATTTTAGTCATAAATACTTTGTTATCGTTAGTAATGTTCTTTAGCATTATTTATGTGGTTTTTATCATATCAAGTGATCTTCACTTTGTAGGAGTTCAAAGTTCAGAGGAGCCATATTGATAAACATATAGCAATAGAGTAAAGTGCAAAACAGCACAGCTCAGAAATCATGAGAGCAAGAATAAGTGACCACTAACTATTCCAATGTTTATTTTCTGTTATACTTTCAAGAGCTCTGCTGTTGATATTTGCTTGTTTATTTGTTTTTATATTTTTGCCACTTTTGGTGGGTGCTTTTTTTTTTTTAGGTTTGCAATACATTTCATTCCACAGGTATTTAGTAAATGCTTACTATAATCAGGCATACAATACCACGTACTGAAGATAGAGTGGTAAGACAGATACTATGGTCCTTAATCTCATAGTGTTTATAGTTTACTGGAACAGACATATTAAATATTCAAACACATAATTAATTACAATTGTGGTAAGTTCTAAGTAGGAAAAGTACAGTGATATAAGAATGTATAATAGAATTAACTAACCCAGTCTGGGAGGGGAAAGGAAAATTCCCTACTCAAGTGAGGAGCACTTCAACTGGATTGTTAGTCTGTTTCATGCTCTGTGTTTGCTGTGTCTTATTACTTGTGTCCAGGAGTAAGAGTATAATCTTTCTCAGGAATGTGACATCCAAGTGAGCGTGGAAATCAAAGGAGCATGAAAGTCCTGAAGTGAAAAACCTACTTTTATAGGGTTTTTTTTATAACAATAATACAATGTTACCTATATTACTATAGCATTGACACTGTAGTACTGATCCTTTCTATTCTTCTTTAGGCTCTTTTATGAACAAAATACTTTTTCCTTCTCTAAGTTATTAATGACATACCACTAGGGAGCCCTAGTAATATAAAGAACAACAGAGTGCTTACATCTTAATCTTTTCAGAGAACAGGTTATTTAATTGATTTTATTCTTCCTAGAAATAAGAAAGATGTTTGATTTTCTATGCCTAGGCCTTATGTACAGACAAAGATCTTCAGGAAATGGGAATTCCCTTAGGACCAAGAAAGAAGATATTAAACTACTTTAGGACCAGAAAAAATTCAAGGGTATGTGCTTAATATGGCTTATAGGATTAAACAATTTTTGACATCCTTGTATTCTTGTGCTTTGTGAGGTGTTTGGTCTAAGGAACTAAACAATTTTGTTAATTGGTCTTTGGCTCTTTTTAGAAAGTAAGCATGTTTATTGATACCTGTAAAATGTTACTAGCTTCAGAAGTCTTATCTTTCCTGGATTCCTCCTACCATTTCATTTTTTCCCTTTTTCTGTTTTATAACACTTTATTGAAATATAACTTATATCACATACCATGAAATTCTCCCTTTAAAAGTATACAGTTCAATGGTTAATATAGTCACAGAGTTGTATAACCATGACCACCATCTAATTCCAGAACATTTCTATCACCACATAAAGAAACGCCATACCCATTAGCCTTCACTTCCCATTGTTCCCTCCTGTGAACCACTGATCTGCTTTCTGTCTTTATGGATTTTTTTATTTTTGACGTTTCATGTAAGTGGAATCATAACGATATGTGGCCTATTACAACTGGCTTCTTTCAGTTAGCATAAGGTACGCAAGGTTTGTCCATGTTGTAACACTATTTGTATATTCAGTTTGTTTGCCACTGAATTCCTTTCCAAATCTTAGTAGTTAATTATTTTTCAGCTCTTTAGCAGGTTGCTCAGATCTTATTTAAGGCCCATTATTTGCATCATTTTCTATACCCACAAGAAACGTTCTACTTTAATTAGAAAGGCACAGCACTTCATGAACTCCTCAGCACTGTTTTCCACAGCGCTCCACTATTTCCTCTCATGATGGTTGCCTAAAATTTCAACTGCTCCCCAAATAGCTGAGTACAGCTTACATCATTTAGAGCATTTTAGAGGGATATCAGTTCATAATTTAAGGCAACTTTTGTTTTCATCAGCTTTATCTTGTTTTCTGAGACGCTCCCTAAAATTGACTATCGTTTTAGAACTTTCCCAAGCATATTTTCAAACTTTGGAATTTTTACTACATAGAGCTCCACAGAACTACTGTTTATTCTTTAGGGTGTTGATAGATCAAGTCCGCAGTCAGCTTCAGGGGCGAATGTGTGTAATATCCCCAAAGAAGCGGAGCTCTGCAGTAGTGCTGATGGAGCGGGGAGTGACGCCTATCTGGATGTTGGCATCGGGCAGGTACCGGTACCGATTCTCTTTGGTCGTTTGATTGCCTGCCATTCGTATGGTATGAACAGAAGCAACTCGTTATTAGTAAGAGATGCTTTTATTTTCTCCTCCCAGGTGTCTGTAAAATACCCCCGGCTCATCTATAAACCAGAAATATTCTTTGCCTTTGGATCTCCCATTGGAATGTTCCTTACCGTCCGAGGCCTAAAAAGAATTGATCCCAACTACAAATTTCCAACATGCAAAGGTTTCTTCAATATTTATCATCCTGTAAGCATTGGACGGCTTTTGTGGTTTTACCTGAATTTAGGGTTTAATGGTAAAAAGCAAATGATTGTCTGTTGTGTTGATTTACTTATTTATATATTATTCTGTAGTAATGAGATATACTAGTATGAATTTGGAAGTGATGGGGCAGAACTGTACATTTTAATGAGCTTATAATTATTATTGCCTGATATACAGTTCCTCAGAGTATCTTTCTTCAGCAGAGGTATATGTAGCTATTGTTTTTCCTGTATAGTTTGATCCTGTGGCCTATAGGATTGAACCAATGGTGGTCCCAGGAATGGAATTTGAGCCAATGCTGATTCCACATCATAAAGGCAGGAAGCGGATGCACTTAGGTAAGACTGAGTACAGAATTTGATAATTCAAGACCTGGTCAGTGCAAACTGACTGGACTTCATTCACTTTATTTAGTTGTGTTGGACCCTAAACTCATTGTAAACCATGTAATGTTCTTTATTCTTGTGTTTCAGAACTGAGAGAAGGCTTGACCAGGATGAGTATGGACCTTAAGAACAACTTGCTAGGTTCGCTGCGGATGGCCTGGAAGTCTTTCACCAGAGCGCAATACCCTGCTTTACAAGCTTCAGAGACTGCAGAAGAAGCTGAAGCAGAACCTGAATCAAGTTCAGAGGAGCCGAGTGGTCAGTGACACTGTACACATTGATTTCCTACATCAGGCCGGATAAGAGGGACTCCGTGGTGTGCAATTCTTCTTCTCCCAGGGACTTCTTACTTTGCCCTTTTTATTGTATAGGACCAATACTGTGAGTGCTAATGGGCCTTCAGCTCTGGTAGCCTTTTCTATCATTTAATAGCCACAAATTATGGAAAAACATTATTTGTGAGGAAAAGTGTCAAGAGAAGCTGAGCAGCTGGTAATGAGGCTTTAAAACATCCCCCACGTGGTAACTAGGGGGGTGTTATTAAGAGCCTGCTCTGAAGCACCTTGCTTTTCCAGGGGCATGTCTGGGTATTCATGGGTCAGTTTTATTTTCCTGGTTGGGGACTAGCTAGGATACTCTTAATTTCACAGATGACATTGCATTCTTTTGATGTAGTTTTCAACTGCCTGTAGAGTTTTATCCCTGCTTGCATTTAGTTTACACACCAAAGGCAAATGAGTTAGCTATCAAAGGTGCAGGAAAGGAAAAAAAAGGATTAGACAAAATCATTGTGACTTGAGGAGAAGCTTTAAGGGGATTGAGGGCAGGAAGATGGGAGTTTCCTGAATAGAGAATAGCTCATCCTGGGGTAAACTTGGAGCCTGAGGAGAAGGAGAACTTTGGAGGGCCGGAAGCTCTTAGGGTCTTAATTATGGTCTCTCCATATCCAGATGTTACCACAGAAGAGACCTCGGTGGCAGTGAAGGAAGAAGCACCCCCCATCAATGTGGGAATGCTGAACGGAGGCCAGCGCATTGATTACGTGCTGCAGGAGAAGCCCATTGAAAGTTTCAATGAATATTTATTTGCTTTACAAAGCCATCTGTGCTACTGGTAAATGTTGTTTTTATTGTTTTTGTTTTTTTTTAGTCAGATTGTTGCACAATCTCCAGGGAACCTCTGATCGGCATCTGTTACTATAGATTATTTTGCGCATGACTTATACAAATGGAATCATACTCTACACTTTTTTTGTTTGGCTTCTTTTTAAAAAAATTTTTTTCTTTATTAGTTTCAGGTGTACAAAACAATGTAATAGTTAAACATTTATCATTTATATCTTCACACAGTGATAACCCTCCTCCCCACATCTACTACCCCTCTGACATCGCATACAGCCATTACATTTCCACTGTCTCTATTCCTAATGCTGTACTCCACTTCTTGTAAATATATATATATTTAATATATATATTTGATTTTATATATATATATATATATATATATATATAAAATTGTAGTTGACATTCATTATTGTTCAGCTTCAGCTTCAGGTGTACAGTTTGGCTTCTTTCATTCATCCATGTGGTATGTATCAGTAATTCGCTCCTTGTTATTGCTGAGTAATATTCCATTGTATGAATGTACCACAATTTGTTTAGCTATTCACCCGCTAAGGGACATTTAGGTTGTTCCCAGTTTTAGGGATATTACAAAACTGCTATGAACATTTGTGTACAAGACTTTGTATGAACATATTCTTTAATTTATCTTGGGAAATCTAGGAGTAGAATGGCTAGTACGAATATTTTTAAAAGGAACTGCCAAACAGTTTTTCTGCCAGCATTTTCTATTCCCATCAGCAGTTTTTGAGAGTTCCAGTTTCTCTATATCCTCTACAACACTTGGCCTGATTAATCTTATGATTTATCTCTTAGCCTTTCTAAATGAATTTAATGGCACTTCATTATGGCTTTAATTTGCATTTCCCTAATGACATTGAGCATATTTTCATGTGTCATCCATACATCTTTGGTGAATTGTCTGTTCAAATCTTTTCCCCATTTAAAAAATTGGATTATCTTACTAAGTAGCAAGAGTTTTTTCTGTATTCTAGTTACAAGTCCTTTTCAAGAAAATGCATTTTCTCAGGATGTGGTTTGATTTTTATTTTTCTAGCAGTATGTTTTGAAGTGCAAAACATTTTGATGTTGATGAAGTCCAATTTATTGATGCTTATCCTTTTTTGACATATTTAAGAAATCTTTGCCAAATCCAGTTATTAAGATTTCTCCTGCGGTCTAGAAGTTATATTGTTTTAGCTTTTACATTTAGGTCTATGAGCCATTTTGATTGAATTAATTTTTTTAGTATGTGAGGTAGGCACTAAGGTTCATTATTTTGCATATGGCTACCAGTTGTTCTAGCAACATTTGTTGAAAAGCTTATCGAGATGGAGCAACCATTGAATTGTCTGGGCTGTTTTGTTCCAATGAACTATTTATCTTTATGCCACTAAAACAGCCTTGATTATTGTAGCTTTATAGTAAGTCTTGAGAACAGGTATTGTGAGTCCTCCAGCTTTATTCTTATTCAAAGTTATTTTAGCTATTGTAGGTCCTTTCTATTTCTATAGCGATATCTTTTAGAATGAGGTTGATAATTTCAACCGATAAGCTTTCTGGTATTTTGTGATTGCATTTTATCTATAGATGAATTTGGGGAGAATTGACATCTTAGTAGTACTGAGTCTTCTCATCCATAGTCATGGTTATCTCGCAGTATATTTTGGTCTTTAATTTCAGTAGGGTTTTGTAGTTTTCAGTGTATGTATCGTGCACATTGTAGTTTTAAATTACATTCGTCCTATGCTTTTTCTCTTCAGATTGAATAAATCTTGCCTTTTACTGAAAAAATTGCATTCCTCCTATTGTACAGTTGATGCATCTTGACATATATTTAAGGGCCGTTTTGATTTCCTTTTTATTGGGGAAGGGGAACAGGACTTTATTGGGGAGGAGTGTGGACTTCCAGGACTTTTTTTTTCCAAGTCAAGTTGTTGTCCTTTCATTCTTAGTTGTGGCAGGCGCAGCTCAGCTCCAGGTCCGGTTGCTAGTTGCAGGGGGCGTAGCTCACCATCCCTTGTGGGAGTCGAACCGGCAACCTTCGGAGTTAGGAGCATGAAGCTCTAACCGCCTGAGCCACCGGGCTGGCCCCATGAACATTATTTTTAATTAAATTTTTTTTAAATTATTTTTTTCAATTATAATTGACATTCAGTTTCAATGTGGCCTCTTTATATCCTCAGTTATAGGAGTTACGTTAAGCCAGTCTTCGGGTGGTTCTCCAAGTTGATTGTTCTGTAATTTAGTTGTAATTATGATGGGGTCATGGGAGGAAGCGAGCACAACATTTACCTCCTGTCATATTGACTGGAACCTGAATCTTATTTTTTATAATCACATTTCTTTATGAACTGGATATAAGTAATTGCTTGTACACACAGAGAATAATATCTTGAAAATGCGTGAGAAATAACAATGCTTGTCAGAATGTGGGAACTAGTAGTTAAGAAACAGGTGGGAGGATGAGCTCATTATTATACCCTTACGTATCTTGAATTTTGAACCATATGATTATATCACCTTTTTTAAAAAAGCGAATAACATTTAAACAATTAAGGTGAGCAACTGGATGGCTCTTCCATATTGTCCCAAGAATGAGTTCTGTGGAAAGGAAACGATGCTTAGATTTATTACTAGTAGCTTTTCTATGTTACCAGACATAATGTTCGACTTCTGTTAGAAGGTAACCATTCAAGCTACTGCCAATTGCATCTAGTTTTTTTTTTTTAAACAACCTAACTTTTTCTCTTCACAGGGAGTCTGAAGATACAGTATTGCTGGTCCTCAAAGAGATCTACCAAACCCAGGGTATCTTCCTTGATCAGCCTTTACAGTAAAAATGAATCAGCTTTGGCTGCTTAATGTAAGTTTTTAAATGTCATATATGCAGCATAGTTCTACATATTAACATGTTATAAGGACCTATGAGCCTTAAGCTCTTTACATACTTTCCTGTTGCCTGTCACCAAGATCTAGGTTATTATTTATTGTTAGAGGGACTCTAGTTAAAATCCATGGGGGAAAAAACACAATAGTCCACTTAGAGAAAGGGTAGTGTGTGTATTTGTTTTACTAGTGATTTGGTCCAATAACATTTATCATTTTTAGGATCTAAACTCAGAATCTTAATAGGTCTGAATATTTAAGAGTTACCATGGCACCAGTTACAATTTCAATTACAAACAGCCCATCCTGAGATTTAAATTACTCAACATTCAAATATGTAACCAGAAAGGTTGTAGACTGGCGTTCTCCTTGTGTGCCTTACACTTGTGACTGCATGGTGACCACTTTTCCCCTCTCTCCCCTAGATGGACATTGAGGGGTCCTTCCCCAGAAAATCCACCTATTTGTTGCTGCAGTTCTCTCCTCGGCTGCGTCATTTCTTGCATGTTGCCTGCCACTTACCATTGGGGTCTTTGGAAGATAATCTATTTTGGAAGTGAGTGGAAAAGCAAAGGGAAGACACCTGATTACTTTTTACCACTGGCTTCATATAAACACTTGCCATTTTTTTCTTCTTCGCACCTTTAATTCTTTGATGATAGTATTATAGGTATCACACTTTATTGCTTATTACATGAGATGGTATAAAGTCTGTTTTGAGTTTGGTATGTTTTGCGATGGTAGAAATCTTTTCTAGAGAATAAGTGTTCTAGTTTGGAAGCGGACTGTTGAGATCAGAAGGCATTTGGGGTACACCCCTCTCATTAGTGTTCTTTCCATTTGAAAGCCAGGTGTAAGTGGATATGGAAAAGATTGTTGGGCAGTCAAAATCTTTTGAGCCATCTTTTCTTTCCTACAAGTCCTATGTGAAGAAAAACGAAAATGTAGCTTAACGACAGTATTGTTTACTTTCGACATCTGACGGACAGATTTATTGCTAGGAATCATTGATGCTGTTCACTGTTTTCACAGTTGTTTGAGCTCCTTGGAGAGTCTAAAATGGACAGTTTAGTTCACATTAGGTGTATCTTTATAAAACAAAGATGTTATACATGCTAGACCCGCCCTTTTATCTCATACTTCAAATTGGGAGACTTGGGATGAAGTCTGACTTGTTTGATAGTAGCTTCTGTTCTTACATTGAGGGGGAAGCTGTAAAGGCTGACAAACCTAATTACACAGCCTTGACAGACTGCTTAGCTTATAAATAAAATCTGTCAGTGGTGTATTTATGGTGAAATAGAATTTGTGTGAGTCACCTGTCACATCTACTTGGGTGAAAGTAGTATTGTATGTCCTCTTTAACAACACTCTGTAAATATCACTGCCTTCTTAGGTACCCATAATCCAGAATGCTTATTTAAAAGGCTCCCGGCACCGGCAGTGTTGGTTGAGCAGGTAGGTTTGGCTCAGGGGACATGTTTCTTATTCTGAAAGAAAACCCTATGCCTATATGGGCCAAGGAACAGCTATTGCAGTCAGTGTCACAACATACAAAGTGAGATGGACCTTGACAAAGACAGGTGAATATAGGCTAATTGTTTCCAAGGCATCTGCTCACTGCTGTGCTATAGGTATTTTCTTGCACATTGGTCAGTTGGTCATTGTCTTTGCAGTTCTCTTTGTGATACACTCCTCTCAGATTCCTACAGGCCATTGTTTATAGAGTGGCAGAGGCAGGCCAGCTGTGTTTTATTTCTTATAAATTTTTTTGTAAATGTATCATGGTACCCAAAGCACTGGCATTTAATATTCACTTATGCTATCCGTGCGGCAGCAGTGGTCTTTATACCTTTCTGGAGAGAAAAGGAACGGGAAGGTTATTTATTGTCACCCCAGAGATAGTAGAGGAAAGGATGGGGTATCAGTCAGAGCCTGGCCTTTCCTTGTGCAGCTGCTTATAGACTATTGAAAAGATGTTTCAGATACATGGATACTTTATTTTCTTTACTACATAAATTCTGTGTTTGAAGTAAGGGTTACTGAGAATTAAGTAGCATTTAATATGTATTAAAGGGAAAGCTTTTGTTAAGTTGTCATCTTCAAATTTAAATTCAATCTTCCTATTAGCAGACTTGGTACTATTTAGGAGTAAACCGAAGGACAAGCAAGAGTGAGTCCTTGTAACCAAAGATGAACAGCATAATTTTGGATAGCTAGATAAACCACTGCTTATATTAAGAAATGTTTCTTTCCTGGTGGTGAGGGCCAGGTAACTGTAAAAGAGCTTTATATCTTGTCTATTCACCTGTGGTATTATCATGGTTGTATATTACACAGGGTAATAAGCTTGATTTAAATCCTTTATTTAGTTGTATGTTATTTGCACTATTTCAGTCGTATCATGTACAATCTCTTGACCAAGCCTATTTTTTAACTCTAGTAGAGTATCATTTTATACATATTCCCAACTGCAGAATTGGTATTGCTTATCTAAGCAAAAGAGATTGTTTGCATGGAAAGATTAATAGCACTGATTAGCTTTCTAATAATTTTGCACTTTTTGAAATGTCTGTTTTTTTACGTGATTGTATTTAAAACTCTAGTAAATACTGAAATAAAACCATATTGACCCATTGCCTACCTTTACCTCGTTTATCCATCATAAAGAAAATCAATATAATAACGATTTTCTCTTCCTGTATGGATTAAAAGAAGTTTAAAAAGTAAGTTTTGGGCAAATAATTAATTTTTATTTTCCCTTGATTGGTATTTTCATTGTCTAGGCAGGTATAACTCAGAATTTAAAGCATGAGTTATAAGGTAAATACTGAGACTATCCTTTGGTATTTATAATCATGAGCCACAACTATAGGTAGTTGAATCACTTATGTCAGATGGGGAGTCCAATAGTTTTATTTTGGAAATGTTCCAGCTTTCGAATGGTACTTCAGTACAAAAAAAAACCCACATTCATCATTTTATGTCCATATCTCACTTACTGAAGGAAAACGATACATTGGAAATCTATACGGCAAGGTCATATTTAATGTATAATCTCAATAAAGAGAATGTTGTAGGTCCTATAGCAACAGTTCTGATGATAACCCGTAATTGTTCCTTATGGCGCATTGTGAAGAAGGGACAGAAAAAGATTCATTTGTCCTCCGTCCTCCAGATAATGGTATCTGTAATTTTTCTTTAATGCTTTAGGCATTTGGGCAGATCTTCAGTCATGAAGGGAGGGGAAGAGGCTCACGAGCACAGGTAAGGATAGATGAGGTAGAAACTGTGTCAGTGTTAGCACTGAAACCACACTCCTAACCATTTTCTTTTCTACTGTGTTTACTTAGTAACTCAACAAATCATGCCGAGTATTAAAAATGGACAGCATTATCTGGCTGGACTTGGGTAAGATATGCCTAACAGTGGTAAACTAGCCAGAAATGTACATTTTCCTATTTATGGCTTGATGGAACTGTCATCAGAGAAAGTAAACAGAACCAAAATGATTTAGTCGGTCATGCCCTAGATTTTAAGATTTTGAGCTATGGGAAATGAAGTTTTGATAATTAACTCTAGTTTCTAGGATAAAGTGGGGCTATGTAAAGGCCTCTTTGTGCCAAGATCCTTCCAAGAATGGCATTTAAATTCAAATGTAAAAACACTGGAGATCTTGGGGTGCCAGTCTGATGGAGAGGAATCATAAGCTGTTGGAGGACTTAGTGCAGGACCCCGTTCCCGGGGCATGTGGCACACGGTAGGGAAGCAGCAGCTGCACCTCATGACACATTCACGTCAGCAAAACTGCGTAATCATTTGGAGGCAGAATGAAGTGCTGATGTCCTCGCTGGTACCGTTTAAGAGGTAAAAAGGTAAGAAATTCTTGGCTTGGGCACGGTCATGGTAGGAGGGGCTGATTCACCTTTTCTCCAGTGAGGTAGCTCCAGTTTCTAAATATCAAAATGATAAGGGTCACCAGGCTTCTTTGGTGCAGTGGGGAGTGCGAGTGTGCTCTGAAATGGTTTATGGCATTCTGCATCCGTCAGCGGAGGGTAATACTGCCTGTAGCAGACATAGGCACATGTCAGGCCAATCATGGATCCAACCAGTACATCTGAAGAGAGAGGAGAAAAAGTCTTCTCTTAATCATAATAGACTCCTAAACCATGTCAGACACCACACAGTATATAGAGAACTTGGCCCTCTGGGTTATTTTAATTGTTTGGGCTGCAAAACCCCACAATGCAAGGTTCATGGTTTCTTTAGGCTTTCTCACTTTTATCGTATAGTTACAGATGATCATTTTCATGTTGTTCTCTAAATACCAAATCAAAACACATCTTTAGTTAAATAAGTATAATAAGC
Source organism: Rhinolophus sinicus (assembly GCF_057876585.1). Lineage (NCBI taxonomy): Eukaryota > Metazoa > Chordata > Mammalia > Chiroptera > Rhinolophidae > Rhinolophus > Rhinolophus sinicus. The sequence goes on from NC_142516.1 coordinate 131,999,529, forward strand.
CTTTTTCCAAGTACACTAGATTTTTTTTTTTTGTAGAACTAAATTTTTAGTTTTGGATTTTTTTTTTTTAAATTAAAGTTTATTGGGGTGACAATTGTTAGTAAAGTTGCATAGACTTCAGGTGTACCATTCTGCCTTACATCATCTATAAATCCCATTGTGTGTTCACCACCCAGAGTCAGTTCTCCTTCCATCACCACATATTTGATCCCCTTTACCCTCATCTCCCACTCCTCTCTCCCCTTAGATTTTTTTTTTTAAATTCAGAAGAATAAAGGTTCACTTCATGCTATTAACAATTTTAATTGTTTTTCATCATTTAAAGAGTTTAGAGGGCGCAATAAACTTCAGGATTTGCCTCTGTAAAAAAAAAAAAAAATTTAATTTATTCTCTAAAATAGTCTCCTAAGGACCTCTGGGCAATGATACCATTTTTTTTTTTTTTTTTTGAATTGTGGGTTTTCTGTGAAGATATTCTGTACTTTGAATGTTTTTACTATATCATTCAGCTTAAATTTCTTTGGTTTAATTACAATTTTATGTTTTCTTGAATTTTATTTTTTTTCCTGAACAAAATCTCATGACAATGAACTTCATTTTTATTTTAAGACAGTAAGTAAAAATCGAATTTTAGGTTGTAAAAAATTTCTTATCGTTTATTCTGAACTTATGATGTTTCAATCAAAATAATGGAAAAATTAGGACATTCCTCCTTGGTAATCTCTTCAAAAGGTAACTGTACTTTCTCATCTCCCATACAGCTATAAATGCTCTTAGTACAGAACCCAGACCATCCCATACTCATTTATTCATTCAGCAGATACTTGGTGGGCATCTCCTCTACCAAGTGCTAGGGATAAAATGGTGAGTGATACACGGAAGCTTTTAGGGCATGAATACCTGGCTTACCTTGCCAGTGATGCTTGTAATCACAGGTGCGGGACAGTGCAATCACAGCTGCAAAAAGTAGAGGTGACAGAAAGGCACAAAGCCTCCAAGATTTCCCACGGCCTTGTGGTGTGAAGCAGTGTAACTTCCCTGCCAGGTAGAAAGAAGCAAAGGCCAGACCAGCAAATGCAACTAGAAGAGGAAAAACCTGTTAAGTATATGTCTTTTAAAGGAAGCTCCCTCACTCATCTGTAAATAGGAAGCGGGGAGATAGGAAGATGTTTTGTCCCTTTTTTGTATACTTCTGGAGTAGACCATTGATTTTGAGGGAGAAGGAAACAAAAGGAAAAATAAAGGACTTAGTGTCCCCAAGTTAATATTTAATATTTATCCTAAGAATAGTTTTTGGAATACTAGCTAAATGACTTTGGGCAGGTTACTTAACTTCTTGATGCTTAGTTTCCTCACGTATAAATGTGAATCATAAAAATAATAGTACCCACCTCATTGGGCTACTACAATATCAAATGAAGTAAGAATCGAAAATGCTTCAAAGCACCTGACACACAGGAACACTTCAATAAAGGTTAATATTTTTATGACTATTACAAGATTTCAGGATCTAGACAAATAATACAACAATAATAAAATGTTCACATCTCACGAAGGTCAACTACCTCCCCTGTCTTTGAATATTTACCCTAATATTCGAGGCTCAGGCTTGTGAAATCTTGGGGTTCTTAAAAGGGGGGGGTTCTCCAATTTCTAGATAGAAGAACAAGAGTAGTGAGATATTCCCGTCCTTACAAGATTCCTAGGCTAAATTCAATGACCCCTCCTCACCCCCCCCACAAAAAAAAGCCTAGAAGTCGAGTCCGCTTGGTATTCATACAGGAAGAATGTCCACTAGGGAAGCTCTTACGGCCCTCATTCACCACATCTCTGTCTCCCGTGCACATCAGGTCAGAATGGGCCTGCCCGTCAGGGAAGCAGCGGTAGAAGAAGTCGGGCCGTGGCCTGGAAGAAATGAGTATGGTCCCTACACAGATCATTTATGACTCCAGAAACTCATTTTTGGTGTATCAGACCCTAGTAATCCTGGTTACCTGTTGGTCGAATAGTGTCCCAGACAAAATAATGTAACTGGTTTAGGATAATCACCCCTGAGAAGCTTTATTTCCAGGGTAAACATTTAAATCAGGAGACAAAAATGCCCTAAAAAGGAATTGTGCTGGAGGGGCTAAGAGCAAGTCACAGCGCAGCTTCGAGGGTGCTCTAGGGGACACAACTCTGTCCGGGGCACAAAAGAGCCCAAGGGTCACCCGCAGGACTGAGAATAGGGAAGGGGGAAAGTGTTAAATGGGAAAAGATTAGACTGAGAATAAAGAAGAAAAGGACAAGGAGAAAGATGTGTGATGGCGTGCCATTAACCATCTCTCGCTGAAGTAAGGGCAGAGGCGATACAGGGGGGCTAACTTGGTCACTTACCTCCCCACGATCAGTTTTATTATGTTGGTAAAAACACCATTCAAAGCCAGGGCAAGGCTGGCAGCTGGAAAGCAAAGAAACTTACTGTTAGTGGTACCTGCCGAGGAGGAACTGCAGTCACTGTCTCATTAAGGCAGCAGCCAGGGCCTCTGCGACAGGAGTGGTACGGCCCCCACCAGCGCGGAGTATGAAAATAACTGGCCGTGGCTGACCGACTGCTGTAGTACAGGGAGAATGTGTACTAGGCTGGAGACCTTTCCGGGGTGCCCATGACCCCGTGCATTTAGGCACAGCTAGAGGTTAACCAAGTTCTTAGTGCTGTCTGCCAGAGCACCACGTGGGACGCAGGGGAGATACAATTCAGGAACGTAGAACTCAGTGGCCTCCACACACCGAGGCCACAACTCCTGCCTTTTCATTCCAGCGGTAAGATAAGACAACACCAGGTAGAAAGGGCTGGTTCTTACCCAGACAGGCTTGTTTGCTGTCTGTTGTGTCTGCCTTCTTGAGACATTTGGCCAGGAGGATCAGAGACAGCGGAGAAAGAAACGCGATGACCTGAAACAGAATATGGCAAAGGTTAAAAAACAAACAAAAAAGCCCCACAAAACTCTACACAACTGGTTATTAAAGTAGCTCCTGCAGGGAAGGGGGATGGAAGGGACAGGAGCACTCACGTATCAGACCCCACTGGCCCCTGGAAAGGTAACGCCTCGGTGTCTGTGGTTTAACGGGGCACTGGCAGTGCTGCAGTCAGTACACCATTACTCTACACGACCAATTCGCTCAGACCATTCATTGTAAGGAACAGCGCTCACAGAACATGTCTGGAGCCAAAACAGACTAACATCTTGCTCTCTAAATCTGCATCTTCAACATTCGGAAGCAAAATCTTAGCACACCAACAAAGGGAGCACTACGCTTACGCTCCTTACGAAGAACATTTTGGAGCCAGAAGGACCCCTTTCCGCATTAAGCTCAGTAGTTAAGTATTACAGGCAGAAGGAAGGGCAAGTGAACGCACAAACATTGGCTTGGTAGGGAAATACTCTGCTTCCACATACGGATTCCGGTAAAGCCACATCTCCTCTGGTTGGATAAGCCTCTGGAAGGGAGGGAGAAGCTCTGTTACCCTAAAGGGGAAACAAAAAAGTGCTGAGCATGCTGGCTTGCTTCCTCCGCGCTTCGCGTGGAAGAACCCCGACCTCAGCTAGCTCAGGGAGCGCCCGGCCGAGGCGGCAGGCACCTTCCTGCCTGCCCTGTTACGGGTCGTCAGCCTGTCCGTCCTGCGTGCCCTGGGGTCTGATCCGCAAACCTCTTACAGGAAGGCCGCGAACAGTGCGATCCGCACTCCCAATTCAGCCCCGCAGGCCGCCACCGCCGCCTTCCCCATCCCCTCGCTCAGCACAGAGACAAGGCGCCGCGCTGACGTGGCAGCCGCTGCGGCGGGGACGCGAAGGCCGCCCCTGGGAGGCGGGATCTCAGCTGCTCAGCACCCGCTGGCGGGCACTCGGGGAACTGCAGGCAGACAACGCCATCAGCCACATTCTCACCCCAGGTAAGCAATCCAGGAAGTAGTAGTGGCAGCTTTGCGGTGTTCTGAGAGCGTCACCTAGCAAAAGGAAGGAAAAGCAAGCAGTGCTGTTCTCTGGTACACTTGGCAAGGAGCCAGCCTATCTCCCGGTGTCCAGCCAAGCAGCAGGCTGGCTACCTTGCCGTCTGATAAGCCAATGGGATGCACGTGACGAATATCTCCTCTTCATTTCTTTCACCAACCAGCTGGTGCCTCGATATTCTCATACCAAACCAAAGCAAGGAGCAACATTCTCCACGGACCTTTCCTCCACAAACACAAAACAAAACCCCCCACATTTTCAGATCCAAGTTTATTAGCAGCAGACCAGCATTTTGAATAAAGGTATACTTAGCTCTCGAGACACAGGACAGAGGCTGTGGGCCTCACTGGCTGAGGGGTGGACGTATTATTGGGTCATTCAGCCCTCCCTCCCTGGATGGCCTCTGGCCCAGGCAATTGTAGCAACAAATTATAGGCAATGAACAAGTCAACATATTTAATTTGGAACATACAGGACAATTTATTGAAGTCAATCTCAAGCAAAATCTGAAATCAGTGGAATGTCATTAAAAACCTTTCCAAATTAATCCTCACAAAAGCAAAAAACACATTTGAATTCCAAAGTATTTGTAAAACAAAAAAGGTAACATCTCAGTAAATATAATATACAAAAATTATATGTTCCTACCAGCACAACAGTAGTAAGCAGCTTAAATGTTACAGGCAAGCCTAAATACACTATAACTAGTCAACAATAAGCTACCTATATACAGGTTAACCAAGCTTTGCACATTTCACACTGCAATAAAACATAGGCCAATCAACAAAATCCCCAAAATATCATGTATCTTGAAGTCTGTGTGGCAACATGAAGTCAATATACAGTAATGCCCTAGTGGAACACCCCCAGGGAAAATTAACACTAACCCCCTTAGTGTCACGCTTCTAACGAAGTCACAGAAACTCAAGAGATTGACTTTAGTGAATATTGATGCTTTGTTATTAAAGACTCAAGTCTCAAGTGATTTAGGCAAAATAACATTTCACAGGATCTACAAAGTTTATTACAGATAAACAAAGTACAGAAATAACCAATCTACAAAGGTCATTATCATAAAAGATCACAAGGAAATGAAAACAGAATCTGTAGGTATCTGTTGTGCAATATTACAAGTGGATACAAATGAACTTCTCATAACAATTCCAATTATGCACACACCCATGTGTATAAAAAGAATCTTATCAGCCAGTTGTAATAATCATCGTTCAGCATCTTGGTTGTCAGTGGCAATATGATTTTCTTTTTTAACATAGGGTATGCAACAGCACAAATGAAAGAAAGAGCGATATAAATGACAACAAAGTAAATTTTATCCAGTCCACTTCTAAACTGACAGGAATACCTTATAAATACCTCATCCAGGTAATTTTATGGGTACTGAGAGCCATTCACACATATCAGAAGTCTGTGGCTGGTAGGGAAGGGGAGTCCTGGAACTTGAAGGTGCTTTCTTGCCAATATGCAAATACAGCAATGTCACATAAGAAAACAGGGCTGAATAAATGACTTTGGCAACTATTCATCTTTTCCCTTTTCCTGACACGTTAATGACTCTCAGAGGCTACCCAAGGATAGGTAATTCTCTCCTCCCCCTTTACATATGTGTGCCACAAGCACCTGACCTTGTCACTTAAGCAATGGACTGACGAAAAAAGAACGGAAATGGTTTTTGAAATACACAGGTTATACCCGGCATTTCAGGAATGTAACGTAAGTGCAAATTTTTGTTTTTTTCCCTACACAGGCATATATTAAAAGGAAAGAAGGGGTGCTTGGTTGGGTTGACAAAATGACAAAATAAAGAACATACATAGGAAATATTCTTAAAAAGGCTGCTGGTATCTCATGCAGGCGTCTCCACCTCAAGTGTGTACATTATAAATCTGAGATATTTACTGTGAATAAGCTCTCCCATTTGCGGAACCTCACCTTTAATCCGAGTTAAAGAGGATAAGAGACTAGGCTATTTATTTTCAAAACAGTATATAAAACAATGCTTTCTACTTCATAAATTTTAAAATAACTGTTAAGGAGAATCTGAATAATTTCAAGTACTTAAAAAACCTGAATTCAATGAGGCAGAGGTCTCAGTGTTAAAGTGACTACTTCATACGAGTGGTAAACATTATCATCCCCCCGTTACCCCCTTTTCTCCCTGTGTCCCACCCCACATAAAAGTTGGTAGATTTCAGTATATACAAATTTCCAACTTTTCAATATTTGTTAATACCTGACAGAGCTATTCCCTAGCCTATCTGAAAATGGAAGCAAATTCTACTGTTTACAAATAACCAGAGACCAACTCTACGTGGCCGTGGGCCAAAGGAAATTGTCCCAAATGATCACTTCATGTCTGCAGCAACTTGGGAGGGGCTGGATGCATCAGCCTCCTAAGAAATAATTCAAGTCTAATGTGCACCGCCCGTAAAGCAACTTCCCCGTGTCCGTACCTCACACACAGGGACGTCCAACAGAAGCTTCCCAAGCTGTAAGGACTCCATGGTAACCTGTCTTCTTATCCCGTGGGGACATGGCAAGTGGCAGCACCTTGACTTTAAGGTAAATGCTAAAGGAAGAGCTTTGTATTTAAAAATGAAAGACAGGCAACAAATCCCGGGTAGTCCAGAGACTACATTCTGTATACCTGGCCTACCGTTTCCAAACTGCAGATCTAGGTTTGATCCTGATCGGAACACACACCATAGGACAAACTCCTCAAAAAGGAAACTACTTCATGAACCAGGAAACAAACTTGTCCAACAGCCTGCCCTGTCTGAGTCCTGTACGTGATTATCTCGGTTTCGTAACACTATTTACAGGCATGTTTCCAAATATTTGGAAATGGCAGAAGGGAACTGGGAGCAGTCTTACCTGCCCCATTGTTTTTTTCAGTTTTTAGATATATTGCTGACTTGAACACACAGAAATCTCCAAGTTTCAATGATTCTAGAAGTCAGCCTAGTCTATAATTTAGGCCAGACCATTTTTGAGAATTAAGACAGAGTGGGAACTTGTTAAAACAAAAATGAAAGTAAACACCACCTCACCCTTAACTCTAGTCCTGATTAGACACTTAAGAAGTCAGTCACGTCCTCCGGCTGCTTCAGCCTTCCAGGAAGAAGGGCCCATCATCCCGCCTCTGGGGCCAGCTCCCGGCAGCTCTCCTGATTCCTCAGACCTGGCCAAGGTCCAGCCCCCCCCATCCACTGCACAGTGCCTGGAGTTTTCCCCAGGATTTTATCTTTAGTTGTTACTGATCCAATTTCTGAAGCTTTATGCTGCTGATCAAAAATCTTACACTCACTCCTTCCTCCAAAGAATTAACATGAGGTTAAAAAAAAATACCATTATCCCATGCTGCTTTATTTCATTTTTGGACAAGAATAAAAATCAACCTTTTATGCTCTGACCACATATAGATTTAAAAGTTAATAAATACCACCCTCAGACTATGAGTGAGCAATGTCTTTTGGAATATTTCATTGATGAAGCACAGGCAAGCACACATAGTATGCACACACAAAGCACAACTTACTTTTTTTCTGTTCCCAGAACCTGCAGCTTTACAATATATAAACTAAGTCAGCAGTGACACTGGGGGTGTAAGGAGAGCTCCTTGGCACTGGGTAACTAAACCCACTTTTTAGACCCTTAAAGAACATTCATGGACAAAGACTCCAGAGCTATGTATGGTTCGCTATTGTTTTCTACCCTGATTTATGAATGGCAGAACAATCCTGTTAGTCTTCCACCCCCACCCGCAAAAGATTAGGAAATCTCAACAGAGCTCTGTTATAGATAAACCAACAAAACGTGACACAATGAAGAAGCTGCATAAAAACATTTAAACCTAAGGTATCTGTAGTATTTGGATATACCCTGGCTTACCATATAAAAGTCATCAGATATTAAATAGCACTAAGTCCAAAAGAAAGCAAGGAGATAAGTTTATGTTAGATACTATTTCAACAAGAGGTGCATTTCAAATATTAAAGGAAATCCTTCATGTTAGTAAGTTTAAAACTGCAAACATTTATCATATACATATATAAAATAAAGTTTTAGTATGATAAAACGTAGATTTTTCTTAAATTATTTTTTAAAAGGACATCAAACTACGTAATCGCTCAAGAGCAAAGTTCAGTGTTTCGTGAGCTGTAATTCATGTTACTTGTAGCAATTATGGTTGGTAACATGTACAGCATTTTCCATTTTGCTCTTTCTTTTGGGACCATATCTAAGCAATAGAACTGTTGGAGGCCCAATAAGTTACCTCAGAATTAATTTCTGGAATAGGCAAATGGCAGTTTAGGAGCTTAAGTAAAGGAAATGTAGTGTTTTGTTTTGTTTTTTTTTACAAGAGAAAATCCAGTATAATTACACATTTACATACCAAAAAAAAGGAGAGGCACAAAACAGATTTTTTTCCTTTTTTCCAGAGGAGAGCTCTAAATTGATAAGAAAAAGGAACACACATAACACAACTGAAGGAATGTGGTGGAGCATCTATACTCCCTACCTTCGTAAGGTTACTAGGTACTTCTTGAGGGAAAATAAATGCTACCAGGTACCAGCAATTGTTAAGCAGTCAAAATTCACAAGAAAGTTAACGTTCATTCAAGCTAATTCTAGAGTTCTACTTAGTACAGTGTTACAACAATGTCTGACATTACTAATTATTTCATACAAGGAATACTGGAATATACATATTCCTAAGCATTAAAAGCAAGTGAGTTTTGTGGGCAGACACCTTAGTACACTTGCATCTGAGATCCAAGCATCGCAGCCCACCGTTTCCGCTAACACTGCTTTCTCGGGAGCTTTCCCTAAGTACTTCCTAAGACGAAGTGTGTTTGTGTGGCTCTTATGTATCCTGTAGAAGTGCTTACCCTTCCTCAATGGGGGCAATTTTAAGTACTGGATAATATTTAATAGAAATTGTTTACATAATTTTGGGATGCCCTCCAAATTAGGAACCAAACCAAAAAGAGCTATTCAAATACAAACTAAAATTAATTTGAGTAGTTTTTCACCAGGAAACATGACTGAGTGGTCAGCTGACAAAGGGAATGCTTGATTAGGAGAGGGAAGCAGAGACAGAAAGTAAAATGCCCATAATTGTCTTCAAGTCAGACCAAGGTCTACATTAAATTGGACAGAAAATGGTGCTTACACGAGCCAACTTTTGGTTTGTGCCTTTCATCTCCCTTTACCTGCCTTTACCAGAGTGTCAAGATAACAGGAATGACCATTCTAACTGCACTCACGTCCACATAAACGCACTTCATCAAAAATACCCACTGGCAATGGAAAACTTTTCTTCAAAACAAAAACCCCAAAACCACATCATATACTTTTCTAGGTAAAGTTATCATCTCACAAAGCCCAGCTGGTTTAAGACCACAGAGGTAAAACCCACTGAGGCATTTTGCTGTCAAGAGGCCAAGTTCGATCCTCCCACAGAACCTTCTCTAAGACTATGAAAGACATTGTGAAGGGAAAGAGAAGTTAGCCTACCTACTGCTCAGTAAAGAGGTATGTAAAGATCGTCAGACCCTTTTCTAGAGGGCTTTCTCCAATTCCTACTTAAAACACACACACACATACACTGATTAGACTATCTGAACTACACTTCTCAAAATTTAAAAAAATGAAAATAAATAAAGGAATGATGGCTAGTTTTGCTTTTTACACTCAAGGAAGACATCCTAGATTTTAAATTTATCTCATTAACAAAACTTTCTTTCTGTTTGTTCGTATTTTAAAAGCGAACACATCTCTTTTTCCAGCTGCAAAGGCATTGAAGCACAATAAAAGGCAAGAAAAGACCAAGGGAATTGAACCCTTCACAAAAGAATCCCCGAACCCACAGAACAAAACAGAAAACCCAGCTACCGTCCCCTGCTGCTGCCTGCGGGTACGGGTTCCCCGTTTTCACTGTAATAAGGCAGTTCTGACGGCACAAGCTGTATGCACTGCAGCAGTCTCTCCTACTAATGCATTCTTTATTTACTTTTTGCTTTTCCTTTTTCTTCATTTAAATAAAAAGGAAATCACCACCCATTTATTCTTTCACTTCTTCTCCACGATCTTGTGATTCCAATTTACATTTGATCTTGCTCCAGTATTGTGACGACACAGGAGACAGGGGGTCATGTTCCGCGCAGCAGAGACGACCTTCCAGCGCAGAGGGGACCAGGGCCCCCTTGTCATGATCTTTACAAAAGGAATGTGGACAGAACTCACAGAAGGAGACAGCCGCATTGCCGCACTCATCGCACCGATGCCGTGGGCACTCCCACTTTCCTAACGAGCGGGCGGGAAGAACGAGAGGGGCCCACGTTAGTGCCTGTCTTGTTAGTGCTGTGCAAAACTCAAGTGCCGCCTTCTCTGATTGGAGACCGAATTCAACTGAATAGCATCCCAAATTTCAGCCACGCACGCACACGTCTGGCTGGGTGTACTATGTAAGTATGGGCGTGAGATACTATCCAAAGTACTCACCTATGATAATAATACAGAAGAAACCAATCCTTGCTGGCTCACAGGTATCCCAAATTTGCAAAGAGAGATTTTCACTAGCATTAATTTTTGTTTGCTATGGTTGTTTGTTCTATTCAATGTTTCCTATCCCACGGCTCCACTAAGGAGAGTGGAATATATTCTGAGTTACATACAGCTGGCAAAAACGCAAGTCAGACAAAGGGTCTTAAAGTTCTGGCTTACCATACGGGGGCTGAGTCAGGTTAAGGCATAGGAGGTGGTATGCTTTGGGACAGTCTTTTTTGTCACACATGACCAGCTCTCCATCATCTCCACACTGAAAACAGTAATCTTCATGCATCTGCTTTGGTTCAGTTTTGATTTTTCGTCTCTTCTGCTTTAACTTCGCATTTTTTGCCTTTTCCTCAGTTGTTGCCATACACGCCGACTGGCAGGAGAAAGGACCGGTTTCAGTGATCAGAGCGGAGGAAGCTTTACACAGAAGGGACGATCCTACGACACATTCATTTAAATTCATCTGTTGTTCAATTAACTAAAAACACCAGGGGACTCAGCCCATAACAGCCCTATAATAAAAATAAGACTTCATTTTCACTGACTTTTAAATAAGGTGCTTTTTTCCCTCAATTGCAAGGACACTGAGAGATATAATTCACATACCATAAAAGTTACCACTTAAAGTGTATCTAATTCAGTGGTTTTAGGATATTGTGAATTTTTTAAAGTTTTCAAAAAGGATTTTGCTAACTTCAAATTCAATCAGAAATACAAATACTTTTCCAGAACAGATCTTACTAAGACATGCTTCATTAGAAAGGCAGACTCTAAACCTTGGGTAAATGCAACTGAAGATCTGTGAACTAAGCCAGGTGCCCATGTGCCAGCATTTCCCTGACATGGTCATAAATAAATGTCTTCAACAGCCCCACTCCTTCCTTATTTCCTGTTGGCGTGGGGAGCTGCCTGCACAACTGACCTTTGGCCGCACTCCCAGAAAACCACTGCAGTTATCTGCCCCACAGTGGCACTCTGTTCTGCCGTTGCCCAAACAATCCAGGTTATAATTAAAAGTTAATTCCTTCCCTAAAACATAAGAGAAATAATTATTCATATTCAAGTCATGGGGAAGAGAAAAGCTACCATAGATACACTCTCATAATGAAAAAAGAGACAATTGATATGAAGACTTTTTGCTCCCCCCCATGTTCTACATTGAAGATAGTGATGGACAAAAAACAAAGAAAGAAAAAAAAACGTAGAGGAAAACACCCTCAATCCACCAATGATTACAGCAAAAACAAATATTCTACAAAAGTCGTCATATGCTTTTCACTGAAGTGGGCAAAAACTGTAACAGAGAATCTGAAATCTGTGTTTAAGAAAATTGGGTTCTAGTTTAGCTCTCTTTTCTAAACGAACAATATGATTGTGGAATTGTGATGACACTATTTCCTGTAATTAGTGCCTTATGTTATGATCAGAAAAGAGTTCAAAGTTTTGTGAAAACAACAAAGATTCAAACTAGGAGACCCAGGCGTTCTATCAGCTGGGCTTGAACAATTCACGATGAGTCTTTAAATCTTTTTCAGCTACAGCATTTCTCTTCTCACCCATTTTTCTACAAACTGAAAGGGGAAACTAAATTTTGCTGTTAAGATGCTGGATGGGTAAGGAAAAATAAAGCAATAACTCTAGCTTCTGAAGCCTTTAATGTCTAATTTGAAACAGATTAATCTTTCAAACTAAAACAACAACAAAACCCCTCACAAACAAACCAAGAAACCAGCGGATGTCAACATAGGCTTTTAATACTTTAAAAACAAAAACAAAAGCTTAACCATCTGGCTACATCTGGTTACATTATATAGACAGCACTGTGGAGAATTAACTCAGTAGGATGATGGACGCACAGAATTCTGTAATATCCTCTCTTACATAAAGGCTCTTGCTAAGCTCCCTTTTGCAGGTTACAGATTTTTACTTATTACTGGCAGAGAACAATTCTAATAACAATTCTAAATATAACCCTTTATCTTACTTGAATAACTATTTGAACATCAAACCTTAAAGAATATCCTGCCTTCAAAGAATATATGTGCTTCCTCAGGGGAAGTGGGGGACGTGGGGAGTAAGTTACTGTTTTACCTGCAGGAATATCACAAAGAGCAAACAGTCCAACTCGAACATCTCCATTCACTGTCCACTTCTGTGTTTCACAGTTCGGATTACAACTGTGGTTCATGAAGCGAGAATAATTTCCTTTAGGGCCAGCATCAATTATACGGTCCTTCAGAAAGAAAAGAAATGAAAGGTCCTTTTGACATAAAACTAAATACAAACCTATAACAGAAACATCCACCTCAGTCAAGAGCCACAGGGCAGCAAGCAGCATTCTGCTACCAGCTGATGTCTGACAACTGACAAACCCGAAACGTGGCACTCTCTGTGCAATTTACCAAGTTCTCTACTGTACTTGATGACATTCAAATCAAAGCAATCAAGATAGAGTGAAATTTAGTTTCTTGTTAAGTTTGTTTCTAGAAACAATCAGATCATAGAATAATGCTACTTAGAAGATTAGCTGGCCATGAGTTTAAGGAAGTATTTCTGATTTGAGAGCTCTGCGTTCAGATAGCTACTGGTGATGGCGTTTTGCTGTTGGTTCTCCCTTCCTACTCTGAGCAAGAAGCAAAACTAGCATGGGGGTAGGTGGCTGAGAGTTCAGGCCATAAAGAGGAAGCAGGGCAAAGGAGAAACCTCTCCTCTGAATAAAGACTTTCAGATTTGACTGATGGAAGGGCTATAGTTTGGGATGTACTCTCTAGTAGTTATCTATTTGTTCTATTTTTACTTACACTCAAGTTCAAAATACAATAAAAATCTCAGCATTTGGCCTCCTGATAATCTAGATAAGCTCTAGAGGACAGAGCCTCCCAGGTGTCATCAAGATGGCTGCAGGTGTCACTGGCAGTGAGGATAGGATTTAAGGAGCCAATCAGCAATCATAAATAAGTGGCATTTTATGTTTATGAAATGTATGTTCACGAAAGTTGCAAAACTTTCAAACAATGGCATATCAGTCAAAATAATACTTCTTTTAAACGATCTCTAGTTTTTCCTTTTAATGATATTCTGACTCAGTTTTAGCGATAGCCTGGAAAGCAGGAAGCATGGGTACTAATCTTGACTCTTCATCATTAAATGGTAACAAGATATTCAACAAATCACTTATCACGGCTGGACCTCAGTTTTTTGTCCTCTGTCAATCAGAGGACTGTTGAGAAATTAAGTGAGAAAACTGGTGTAATGTGCATCAAATAGAACTTACAATTACATGTATTAAACTAGCAGTTTTACTGTCATTTTTCTTATGACAGCATTCATTTTCCCTAACTCATTAAAAAAAGTTTAAACATGCAGAACAATTTTTAGAGTTAGAATTTTTGCTTAATCAGAACTTTAATGGTGGTTTATAACTTAGAATTACAGAACTCATTCTCTCCTTCAGTGATAAGGAAACTGAGGGCCAAGTCTTTCAGTGGCTAAGAAGAGCCGGAACTAAAATCCAGCTATGTTAACCCTAATCCTGGTTAGCTTTTCACAATGCTGTGTCACATGACATGTGCAAGGCTTCAATAATCATTATTTTGTACTCTGGTATAATTAGCACATTATAATGGGTAAGCACTCTGGCTACTGCCAATCATTATACTTTGCCTGAAAAAATCTAATTAGAGGAAACTGAGTTCAACCTAAGACTATGAAACGAAAACAAAAAAAATCCCTTTTTCTTACAAAAAAAAAGCAATTTTACCTTGGTAACAGTTAACATATAAAAATTAGTTACACTGTTCTCGTGGGCTCGCTTGATTCGCAATCTGCATTCTTCTTCATCAATTAATTCGCCAACATATTCATTTACAAATTCACCCTGCAGAGAAGCATGCAATATGTAAATGTGAAATCAGTGTATTATATCAGAAAGCATTCCTTAATACCACATGTATAATCCAAGAGAATTAACCAAAAAGAATCCTAGAAACATAACTTAAATCCTAGAAACAAACAGTTGCTGTTATTTGTGGGCATTCAGGCGGCACGATTTTTCTTGTATCGGTGCCTCAAAATGCAATAATCTGCTTGTCTTTTTTTCCTGATAGTATTATTTCTATAGTCCAAGTATATCACTGGGATCTGGGGATAAGCCTACTTCGAGCCTTGAAAGTTGGATCGTAACAGACTTTACTAGCTTGTAGCTTTGGAGGTAAGACCTGGAAAAGATCTGACTCAAACACATGAGCTCTTTTTTTTTCTTAGTTAATTTTTTATTTTGAACTAATTATAGGCATTCACAGGAATTTACAAAAACAGTGCATAAAGGGTCCATGTACCCTTCAGTTTTCTTCAATGGTAACATCTTACATAACTATAGTACAATATTAAACCAGAAAACTGATCTTGGTACAAGCTACAAAACTTATTCATATTTTACCAATTTTCACACGCACTCATTTACATGCATGTGTGTGTATGTGTAGTTCTACGGAATTTTATCAGGTGTAGTACATCATGTAAGCACCACAATCAAGATACAGAACTGTTCCATTGCCACAGACACCCCTTGTGCTACTCCATTATAATCACAGCCATCCTCCATCCGTCCTCCACCCCTTCCCATCCCTAACCTGTTCTCCACCTCTATAATTCTGTCACTTTGAGAATGTTCTGCAAATGGAATCAGACCGATTTGAGACTGGCTTAACGAAGAAAGAAAAAAAAAAACCCTCAACCTAATTCTCTTGAGATCCCTCCAAGTTTTTGTGAGTATCAACAGTTTGTTCTTTTTCACTGCAGATAGTATTCCACAGTATGGATGTATCGATTTGTTTAACCATTCACCTGAAGAACATTTGAATTGTTTCCAGATTTTTGCTATTATAAATAAAGTTGCTATGGACATTCGGGTAAAAGTTTTTACGTAGACACAGGTTTTTACTTCTCTAGGGTAAATGGCCAGGAGTGCAATTTGTTGGGTAATACGGTGAATATGTGTTTAATTTTTAAAAGAAACTACCAAACTATTTTCTAGAGTGGTTGGTATCATTTCACATTCCCACCACACATTGCCAATGCATGAGATCCAGTTTCTCCATAACTTTGCCAGCATTTGGTATGGTCACTATGTTTCATTTTGCTGTTTTTTATAAAATAAGAGTCTGCAATTTCTGTAATAAGAGTTAAAAAAATTACTGGGATCAATTGGAAGGAACCACCCTAACTTCCCATACGTAAGTCTTTTTGCTTGGTGGTCTGCTGTTAGTGAGATTAATGAGGAACACCAGTCTGCTTCAGGGAGCTACATAGTTGTTTCAACTGGGGAGTGGTCACCACAAAAGCTGACCTCTAGGTTTTTCTCCCATTTTCACTGACTGTACAGCTATGACAAAAAATGAAATTAGAAAAAGAAACACATTTCAGCTGTAACTGCAATACCGTAATACAACTGTTTGTTTTCTCCACTTTTTCTTCCAGTCCTTTGTAATGAAGGACATAGGATGGTCGTGCACCTTCATGTACGATGCACTGTCAGCTTTAAGGGGCTTGTACCACATCCAACCAGGACTCTGACATCAGCTGATGAACAACATTCTGCACTATCACATGGTATCACCGGCCACACAGGTAGAAGATTTCATTGCCACCTTGGCTGCAATGCCACCTAGTGTTACCATACAGCAGCCTCCTTTTGTCCACAGGAGATACGGACCAAGAGCCCCGGTGGATGCCTGAAACTGAGGATAGTATAAAGCCCTATGTACATTATGTTTTTTCCTATACATACACACCTATAATAAAGCTTAATTGATATATTAGCCACAGGAAGAGATTAACAACAAAAAATAATAAAATAGAATAATTATAATATGCTGTAATAGAAGTTACGTGAATGTGGTTTCTCTCTCTCAAAATATTTTATTGTACTGTACTTACCCTTTTTGTGATGATGTGAAATCATAAAATGTCTTATTAGGTTGAGAACTTCCACCTTTTCACTTAAAGGAAGCGCTTTATGACTTATTTTTGGCATGTCCAAATTGCCAGCATCCCTACTCTTGTATTTTGGGGACATTAAGTAAAGTAAGGGTGACTTGAACAGCAGCACTGATTCCCAATCTGATGACCCAGACGGCTGTAAGTGACTAATGGTCAGGTAGTGCATACAGTGCAGACGCGGGACAAAGGAACGAGTCCCGTCCCAGGCAGGGCAGAGTGGGATGGCGTGCGATTTTATCACGTTACTCAGAACAGTGCTCAATTTAAAACTTATGAATTGTTTAATTCTGGAAAATTTCCATTTAATGTTTTTAGACTGTGGTTGACTGCAGGTTAACTGAAATTGCGGAAAAGGTGGGGACTACTGAACTATTTCACGGCAAGTTTTCTTTAATGAAAACCTATAAAGCAGAATTTCAACCAAATCAGCTATACTTCACCTTTTCCACATATTGATTTTCAAGATAAAGATTTCATTTGAAGAAATGGTTCTGTGGCTTTAAAAGCTTGAGAACCATTTATTATGGTTTATATTTACTATTCTATGAAAATGAGTAAATATAGAAAAATTAAAGTGCTGATATCAAACACGAGTGTAAGTTTCATAAACTTGATACCATTGTGAATAAATACTTCTAGATATTTTGTAAAAGAAATAATTTATATGGTCCAAAGTGACAAATCTTTAGCCTCAAATCTTTAGCCTTATTGGACTTAAAACCATTAACTGTGAATTCAATTGTGAACAAAAATAACGTAAAAACCTTTAAAAATGCTAGAAATCTGTCCTTAAAGACTGTGGCAAAAAAGACAGGGTATAATTCAGTATTTAATATGTATTTTTTAATTTCTAAGAAAGAATCTTCATAGTGCCATGTTTGACTCTGGCTCATATTTTCAGAATTTCTTATGTGTGAAAAGAAGGGGACTGACTGTGTACACGCAATTTCGTACTTGGCTTCTGTCCCCTAAATGTGCCAACATGTTTCTACAAAGTCTTTATGATTATGCTTCTTAGTAACTGTATATTTCTAGCTATTTTGTAAAAGATCAAGTAATTGTCTTACATTAGCAACTCCAGGGCTAAATGAAAGGCAGAATAATCCTGATTATATTTTCTTTTCTCTTAATTATAGTTGACCCTTGAACAACACAGGTTTAAATTATGCAGGTCCACTTACGTAGATTTTTCTTTTTCCAATAAATACCTGTACTATTTTCCATCTGTGGCTGGGAGTCCACGGATGTGGCAGGCTGACTGTAGGTATTGAGGTACATCATTTTATATAAGGAATTGAATTATCCTCGGATTTTGGTGTCTGTTGGTGTGTGTGTGTGCGTGCGCGTGCGTCCTGGAACCAATCCCCCGAGGAACAACTTAAGTTTTGGGGGAAGTCAAATATTATGTGAATTTTTGACTGTGTACGGGGAGTCAGTGTCCCTACCCTCTGTGGGGTTCAAAGGTCAACTGACCTTTAATTTAATTTTAATAATTTAGAATATGTTTAATTTAATAAATTACAATATGTTTTAGAATAAATGCAGCTACTATTAAAAGGTGTTAGCAAATTTTCAGGATGACTCCAAACACTCCCCTGAAATCACAGGCAAAAATCTGTATGAATGACATGCATGGTATTAAATATAGTAAATCCTACTGGCTCTGCCTTCAACATGTCAGCAATCCAACCAATTCTCTCCGGCTCAACTACAACCCTAGTAGTCTACACCACCACATATCTCTCTTGGATTATAACGATCTCCTTTTTATCACTCTTTCCCCCCATGACCATAAAGTCTCCCTACTACAGCCAAGGTTATTCTTTTGAGACGCACGTGTGGCGGGCAGACTCTTAAGGCGGCTCCCAAGCCCCTGGCCTCCTGCTGTTCACACACTTGTGTGATCCTCTTCTGCTGAGTGGGCAGGACCTGGGACTTGCTTCTAATCAACAGAATATGACAAAGGCGACAGGGGATATGTGTTTACATGGGTTTGCTACACTGAGTCTTTAGCATCCATCTTGCTAGAGTGTCTTTCTCCCCTTGGCTGTAAGGAAGCAAATAGCCATGTTGGGGAGCCCCATTCGGCAAGGAATTGCAGGAAGCCTCTAGAAGCTAAGGGCAGCAAAACACCAAATGAAACCCCCAAACACCTGAAGCTCTCAGACCCACAGGCACAAAGAACAGAATTCCCACAACTGCCATGCAAACAGGGAAGTGGATCCTTCCCTGGTTGAGGCACAAGAATGAGAACCCAGCCCCGGTTAGCACCTGGACCCAGCAAAGCATCCCCTGCTCTCCTGACCCATAGAAATGGTGAGATAAAACATGTCTGTTAATGTTTTAAGTTACCAAATTTGTGGTAATACTATTATGCAGAGAAAACGAACACATTAAGTCTCAGATCAAGCTATTCCCTACTAAAATCCTCTAGAAACTTTCCATTCTGTGGCCTATAAGGCCCCATATGACCTAACCCCTGGCAACCCTTCTTTCTTCATCTCCCACCTACCGTTCCTCTCCTTGTCACTCTTTTTCAGGTATACTAGCTTCCTTGCTGCTCCTGGAGCATGCTAAGGCCTTTGTACTTACTCTTTTCTTGGTATGTATCACCATGGCTTTCTCCCTCACCCAGTCACGTAAAATGTCACCTCCTTAGGCCTTCCTTAACCAATCGATTAAAAATAATAATACCTGTCACCAATATCCCCTTTGACAGCTTTAATTTTCTTAGCAGCTTTTAGTGGTACTCAACATTATATATGAAGTCGAACAATTAAGTTGGCGAACTCATCCTAGAAAAAGTGCTACATGCCTCATTGCTGAATATCACTACAGTCACCTTCGAAGTACTCCCCTTGGGAAGCTATGCCCTGATGCCAGTGCCTAGTCCACCCTTCAAAGCAATTTTGGAACTTTTTTTCTGGAATGCCCATCAGAGCTGTTGTCATATTACCCTTGATGTCCTGAATGTCATCAAAATGTCTTCCTTTCAATATTTCCTTTATCTTTAGGTAAAGAAAGAAGTCATTGGGGGCCAGATCAGGTGAGTAGGGAGGGTATTGCAATACAGTGATTTGTTTACTGGCTAAAAATTCCCTCACAGACACTGTCGTGTGAGCTGGTGCATTGTCGTGATGCAAGAGCCATGAATTGTTGGGGAAAAGTTCAGGTCATCTAACTTTTTCATGCAGCCTTTTTAGCACTTCCAAATAGTAAACTTAGTTAACTGTTTGTCCAGTTGGTACAAATTCCTAATGAATAATCCTTCTGATAGCAAAAAAGGTTAGCGACATTGTCGCAACAAGTTCGTGAACTTAATTGTCAGACCTAGTATCTGTTTATTATCAGTCTATACCATGTTTCCCTGAAATTGAGACCTAGTCGGACTATCAGCTCTAATGCGTCTTTTAGAGCAAAAATTAATGTAAGACCTGGTCTTATTTTACTATAAGACCAGGTATAGTATAGTATAGTATAATATAGTATAATATAATATTAGTACAATATAATGTAATACCGGGTCTTATATTAATTTTTGCTCCAAAACACGCATTAGAGCTGATGGTCCGGCTAGGTCTTATTTTCGGGGAAACATGGTCGTAGTCCCACAAAGGTGTCTTGTTCACTATTGTTTTCCAAATGCCTAGAATACTACCTGCCACACACAAGCTTAACAAACATGTGCTGAATGAATGGGTTCACCTCATGCAACCTATAGAAACAGGTAAATGAAGATAGATGATCGAGAACGTTCACTAGAGCCAGTGTCCATGGTCCGAGCGCTGCAGCAAGCCCAGGAGGCAGGCTGCACGTGTGTGTGTGTGTGTGTGTGTGTGTGGCGTAGGCAGCACCATGGAGGCAAAGAGGCTGCTGCAAGATCGTGGGGGCACACGGAGTGCGGCAGGACAGCACTGCTGCAGGTGTCCGCCCAGGACTTCCAGCCCGGGAGTTGTGTCCCCACCGTGTCTGAGAACTGCACCGGGAGCTTGGAGATGATAAGTGACGCACTGAGCTCAACATGTGGGTCACTTCAGGTTCCTCTTTTAGGATAACTTCAGGCCCCTGGCTTATCCTGATTCAGACGCTGTGCCTGTCTGCTTTGAACATTAGCTGACCAGAAACTCTGGACAGTGTCCTCAAGAAGTGGCAAGGGGAGACTCAGACGTTTTGCCCAGTGCCAAGGTTGGCTGTAAACTGGACATGCGGACCCACCTGGCCACCCTGAGGGAGCTGTCCAAGCAGAGGCTTATCCCTGCTCCACATGAGCAGGTAGGACTGCTGACCCCTAACCTAATCCCAACCTAGACCTCTGACCCTAGACCTCTGACCCTCTCAAGCTCTGGTTTGAAAACACCCTACTTTGCTCATCCCTTTCCCTGGCCTCTGACCTGGTCCCTTGACTTACTCCATCCTTCCAGGGCACTGTGCTGGCCAAGCAGGTGGGGGCCGTGTCCTATGTGGAGTGCTCTTCCCGGTCCTCTGAGCGCAGCGTCAGGGATGTTTTCCATGTGGCCACAGTGGCCGCGGCCATAGGCAGCTTCGCCGTACTGACTCACGCCGGGGACTGCAGCGATCTGCTCAGCTGGCAGGATGGCCAGACCAGGCAAGATACACAAGGATCGAGCCAAGAGCTGCAACCTCATGTGAGGGGCTGGGTGGGGCAGGGTCGGGGGGTGGTGAGGGTACAACTGTTCCCCTGCCTGCACCGGGGCTTCCTGATCTCCCGACTCTGGCTGGGACTTCAGGGCAGGTTGAGTGAGCAGTTCTCCTGGGCAAGAGGGCCGGAGGCAGAGGTGCCGCCATTCCCCACATCCTCATTCCCCTCTTCTCTACAGGAAGCTGAGGGAGTTAGCAGGGCAGGAACCTGGGTCCAGAGTTAGGATGGGGCCGGGGGGTTGGGGAAGCTGGCAGCGAGCAGTGACTGGCTGAATCTCAGTATATGAAAGGTGCCATCCCTCCCTACCCCCAGTCCCATATCCTGGTTCTAGCTTCCTTCCCTAAGGAAAGTGTCCATTTCATGACTTTCCCTTTTCCTCTCCTCTCACTTCTACAGCTGTTCTCAGTCATCCTAATCTCTAGGCAACATGCACTAAATTAAACAGCAAATTGAGAAGCCCCTCCCCCATCTACCCACCCATCCTAGCTCCCTCCTCACCTTTGTCCAACAGTCCCCAAATAAAGCCCACGCCCATGGCAAAAAATAAAAAAAAATAAAAAAAAATCACTACAGAATTAAGTATGTGTGTATGTGTGTATATATGTACAAATATAAATAAATTTATATATATAAATTTACTGGAAAATACGTTAAATTATGGTACATTTTACTATGGAATAAAATGAGACTTAACAGGAATGAGGTGAAATCTGTACGTACTGCTATAAAGATATACTTATGATATATTAAATGGGAAAAAAATAATATATATGATCATACTTGTTTTAAAAACCCTACAAATATGGAATATATGAATATGTATTTGTAAATGCATTTATGTTAATAACTGCATAGAAAAAGTTCTAAAAGGCTATATAGCAACCTATTAACAATGGTCATCTGTGGTGAGGAGACCAAGAATTGAAGGGATGAAGGAGGCATTTCACTCTATTATCTTTTTTGCATTGTTTGATTTTCTTTCATCATAAAGGTGATTTTAAAAAATGTAGAACTATGGCAAGAGTAATTTAAAATTCTGACTAGGTCCATCTTCTCTCAGTGAATACCTCTCCGTGTCCTACATATTGGCACTAAGCAAGCAGGGGGAGGGCATGGAAGTGGGAGCAGGGCAGGGGACTTGTTTTAAAATGCAGATTATTCTGTCCCGGATATTTCACTAAGACACTGTTTTTAACAAGGACCACGGGAGATTCTCAGGATCTCTGAAGTTTGAGAGCCACTGTTTGAATAGTAGGATTTACTGGTGTTATTTATTTTTCTTTGAGTTATTTGCATTTAAAAATTTTCCTGCAATCGATATGCATTTCTTGTGTTAAACAGAGACCACTTTGAAAAATTGCCTCAAAGTATAAGAATGAAGACAAAGGGTTAAAGATCTCAACTTTTCGCAGTTGTTTTTGTATATATAATCTAATCTGAGACCAACAACAACCTTAAATATATAGGGCGGGAATTACCCTGTCCATGTTAGAGATGAGGACACCGAGGCTCTGGGAGGTTAACCGTCTTGGGTGTGGTCCCTGGCTAATGGATAATGATGTTGGAGCAAGATCTCAGGTTTGCTAATTTCTACCTCAGTACATTCTTAATTTTACTATTTTGCCTTTACTAAGTCTTTTAAATCTACTTTGCTTAAGCAAGTAAAAAAATACTTCAAATAGAAAATGACGAATGTCCCTTTCTCTTTTTTTTTTTAATGACTGATCATAAGACACTCAAAGTTTATGTGTAGTTTATCATTACCTCTTCCTACTGTTTCTTCTGTGCTTAAGAAGTACCAAATTCTCAACTTGGGAAGTTTCATGATTCTGCCATGAGCCCCTATGTTTTATCCCTACTGAAGCATCTCTACGAGGCATAGGTCCTGGTCTTTTCCACTCCACCACTGCCCTCCCCCGTCCCATGCTACCTTCTTAATACTCCTTTTGGTCCTGAGGCCCCAGCCTCTTCGCTCGGTTTTGATGATTTCTGCATCAGGGTAGAGCCTCTTTGTGAAGCACTGGTTCTGGCAACGGTCTCCAGCTGGGCACACCTGCGGGTGACACTCATACTGCAACATTCTGTTGAGACACGCTGATTCCAAGCCGCAAGGGTTTTCATCAGCTGGCTTGCAGTTACAGCGGGGAATCTCAGACAGGTCTGCAACCTGGATCTGTACCTTTCCTATTACTTTGTTAGCCTAGAAAACAAAATCACAAATGAGAGGGAAGAATTTGAACAGGAACATTAGAAACGTCCATGCTGTTCTTGGCTTTGCTACTGTCTTGTGGCATGACTATGAGAAAGGTACTTTCTCTTAATTGTAATTTCCCCAAGAATAAGCTAAGAATAATAACTACCTCTTCTTAGTTGACAAAAATATCAGGACCTGATGTAAATTCTTACTTATTTACCCTGTGTATTTCTCCTTCTACTAGTTGATCGAAATTTCGTAACTGAAAACAACTGTGGGCTGTCTGGAAGACAAGAGCTAACTATCTCAATTCTCGTTTGATTATAGGATAACCTGGTAGAGCAGAAACAGGATTTTCCATCAAACATATTGCTCCTAGGTACAGGCGGGCTTATCCAAGACCTCAGCCTTGCAGCACACAACTCCAGCTTCCATTTGATGCTTCCAACAAAAGCTCAGTTTGTTTTACATAAGACAGGGTGGTAATCAGCAAAAGTTTTCACAAGTCAAAAGGGCCTTCTTAACTACTAAGAGAGTACCGCATTTCATCTTGCCTGTCAAATACCAATGTTTTCATGGGTAAAGACTCACTTTGATGTGTTTGTAAGGAGGAGGTTTTCTTGAGTTTTTTTCAAGCTCTATTGCTTCTTTACTTTCTCTTTGTGCTTTCAATTCCTGGAAACGTTTTGCAGCTTCTTCCAGTGCTGCCAAAAGACCAAACAAAGTATGCAAATACCAAAAAACAAACAAAAACCCTTATGAGAGTAGTTTTACACTTCTCCAATGCACTGAATCTAGCCTGAGGTTTTCTTTTTAAAATTATATTCTGGAAATAACCATTTACCACCAGGGTAGGGTAACTCTGAAATAGGATATGACTCATTTACGGCTGAACACTGCTCTGTGCAAGCTGCTGCCTCGGAAAAGAGGTCCTACTTCAATGATCAGAGGTTTCCAAGTGAACCCAAGAGAACCATTTTACCTCGAACTAGATTTACATTCATTTTACTCTTACCCAGAAAACCAAACTTCCTGGTAACTCATGGCAAAAACAGTTGTAAGGCTCTTCAAGGGAAGCTTTTACCACTCTTGAGCTAAAGGAGCTTCACTTGATGAAGACTACTCCCAGGAAAACCTCTGTTTGTAGAAAGATCACTGAAAAAACTCCTTTCACATACAAAGCAGAGCCTACTATGCTGAAATGTATTTTTCTACTTGATTAGATTCTGATATGGTTCTAACGGGATTAGAGACTTATGGACCCTGGATCATAAGGCCTGGTGAAAATTCTCTAATACCAGAAACGTTTCATATGCAAGTTAGAAGATGATGAAACATCAACCTCAGAGTCTTAGTTTTGAGCCACGGTAAACATCACCCAACTTACCTTTTTTGAAGGTCTTGTTAATACTAGTCTGTCCCTCGGCAAAGTTTTTGTCTCCTTCAACATAAGGGAACACTCTGCCCTGGTGCACCCAATAGTAGTCATGAGAACCAAAGAAGAACACAGGGAAGTCCCCCACGTCATGCTTAAGGCCCTGGATGTTCAGTGGCACAGACCTGGGATTGCAGATCTCTGCTGGCCACCATCTGAAAACAAAAGCAGTTTTAGACAAGAGGATGAAAACCACACTACTCTTTACATGACTGACAGGAGCGGAAAAAAAGGTTTTGTACTTTGCAATTTTCATTCAGACTCTAAGGACACAAAAATATTTTGTTTAACCCTGTCCAAACCGCACATCATTTAAAAATATATTAACAAATTCATTAATGAAATGATGAACACAGACTAAACAAACAAGGCCCTAAATGCCCAATCTAGTTTGTTTCTTTAAAAAAATTAGTATTTGATATTTACAAAAGAATATATACCAGGAAAATATATGCTATAGAATGTAATAATAAAATAACAATGAACCCACTATCCAACTTAAGAATTAGAATTTACCAATACTATTCCAAACCCAGTTTCAATCCTAGAAAAGTCATGTTTTTCCCCAAACTTGGCATTCTTAAAACCAACATTGTTTTTCAAAGTGTAAAAGTTTATTTCTAGTAGTCAAGGGAATTATTTGAGAATAAACCGCTCCTATAGTAAAGAATGACCACTCCTATTCAAATCAGCATTTTCTGACTCTCTAATCAACCAGGGTAAATACTTCTTGGTCAAATGTACTAGGTTTATATCAGTGCGTTTCAGAATCTAATTCATCTTAGATCATAATAAACATGGGCTGTAGGACAGAATGAAATGTAACTGTTTCATGCAATAATGACTGAATACCACAGCAATCACTAAAGGAAACCATCTGTGAGGCACATTTGACCGTTTCCAGCAATAGGGCAAGTCAGGAATTAAAGTGTGAAGCTTTCGTAGTATGTAAAATCATCAATATGAACAGTAAAAACACAAAAACAAAATATTTTCAGTTTCTTATAGCATGGTCACACCCCAGAGTTACAGTGTAGACCTTGAACATGCTTCATCTAATAGATACCCTGCTGTTTATCTAAGAATTAATTAGACATGTGGGTAAGAGTCTGTGCTCAAATTAGTCAAACAAAACAACACTATTTTGTGTAGTAAGTATTTGGTTTCCCCTCAAAGTAGGCTAGGAAATGGTTATTTCTAAAGCATTTTAGTGTATTTAATATATACATGAGAATTGCATTCACTAGGTCAATTAGGAAGAGGCACACTCTCTGCCAGAGGCTTTTCCAGGTCCTCATATTTCCCCCAGGAAGCACCACATTACAGTAACTAGTTATTGAAAAGAAACAGCTTCATGTGGCCCAGCTGGGCTGACTGGAAAAAAAATAAAGAATTAGTTCATGGGTGAAAGTCTTTGCAAAATTTACAAGAATCTGACCTGCATATAAAATCACTGGAGCACAGCTTTGGGTTTCTTTAAACTGCAATGTGATTAAAACTTGAGCATTAAAATTAAATTAAGGCAAAGATATTTTCATATTCTTAACTTTTTAAAAAAATGAAATATGTCACGTACACCATGGTGACTATAGTTAATCATACTGTACTGTATTGCATATTTGAAAGTTGCTAAGAGAGTAGATCTTAAAAATTCTCATCATAAGAGAATTTTTCTCATCATAAGAAACCATGTGAGGTGATGGATGTTTACTAGATTTACTGTGATCATTGTGCATTATATACAAATAATATTGACTCGTGTTGTACACGTGAAACTAACATGTTATGTCAGCTACGTATTTTTTTAAAAGCCAAAAAGATTAAATAAAAAGGAAATATTCTGAACTTTATTTGAAGATCTGAAGGCTTCTTACACGGTTTTAGGTATTTCTTTTCCAGGAATGTCGTTTCAACTATCAAACCCACACCCGTCCCCACCCCAAAAAAGATATATTTTTAATTATAAAAGCAGTGTGTGTGTGTGTGTGTGTGTGTGTGTGTGTGTGTTTCTTTTAAAAATTAAAACAATGCAGAAATGTGTAACAGAAAAATTGAAAATGCCTCCCCTTGTATCTCATGCCTCAGACTACTAACATTAGATGTATTTCTTTCCAGGTATTGAAAACGTATTATTCTAGATCTACAATTTTTAAAAATTACATAAACACATGGAAAGATAATGTATTTATGTATTTAAACACATAAAAGATACTGTTTAACATGCTCTCTAAATTCTACTGTAAATCGTGGATATCGTCTCATGTTACTATATAGACCTGCATTATTCTTTTATTGGCTTCAAGGTATTCTACAATATGGGTATACTATAATTTGACAAATCCCCTGACTGAGCATTTGGGTTATTTCAAATTTTTACAATTAGAAATAATACTGCAACGAACACCCCTATAAATACAGTTTTGCCTTCTTGTTCAATTTATCCTTAGATAAATTCCTTGACAGAGAAGTGCTGGGTCAAGGAGCACATAGAGTTATAATTTTAATACATGATGCCAGACTGTCTTACAGGGAGCACTTGTTTCCCTATGCCCTCCCTAGTCGCAAAATCATTACTCTTTTAAATCTTTCCAATCTGTTAATTGAAAAAAAAATTCTTTGCTTTTAATGTACATTTATTTTTAGTGAGACTGGGCAGTTTTTCACATGTTTATTTTCTATTCGGTATTCTTCTGCCAACTGGCTCTTTCCCTTCTTCATCCCTTTTTCTAGGTATTTGTCTTTTCTTATTGAAAGTAGGAGAGCAAACACTTTCCCCTGGTTTGACATTTGCTTTTTAATAGTTTATGCTACTGACAAATAAAACCAGAAGAATTTATGAAACTACAAAATATATCCACTCTTTCCAAAACCCTAATGCAGTATATCAAACAGATAAGAATTTTGAGTAGATAAAAAAAAATAAAACTTTATGCTATTATTTGCAATACAGTATAAAATTGTTTATGTATTCAAATTGTCAATATTTTTTAGGATTTGGGAGATTTCCTATCATATGTTTTAAAAAAAGTAAGGAGGTAGCTTCTCAACCTCAATGGAACTTATCTCAGATAAAAACAAAGTAACCAAAAAGAATTATTTAAAACACAGAGACAATAACATAGCCCCTGTTAAAAAAATTACAATGTTTGAAATTCTATAGAAATATATCTTACCTACGATTCTAACTGAAAAACAGGACTCTACTGTACTCTCTTGAATAGCATCTATTTTCTTAGTAAAATGATAAATATATGCCTCAAAATGTAGAACGTAGAGTTTAAAAAAACATATCGCTATTCCTGGTCAGCGAAGGCTTGTTAAAAACAGGCTTCTTAAAAGGAGAAAGCCTTATTAAAATAGTGGCAATCACATTTCATACTTCATCCCCTTAAGAACTAAAAGCTCTTAATGAAATAATCTCTCTTTTAATCCTAAAAAGCTCTTTTTGCACACAGTTTAGAGCTTCTACTAGAACTGAAATGCACCAGACTTAGGGGCAAAGAGAGCTACTTTGGCCAGGAAATAAACTCTTGACTTTATTAGAAATCAGAAATCAACATAAATCTAATCAGGACACAAAGAAAACATCTTTCCCACTATTCACATAAGACCTTTTATTCCAAAAACTAGGAATACACAGTCACTAATATAAGACAACTTTTGGAACTTAAAAACAAAAGTCAACTAACCAATCCAAAAAATAAATCCTACAACTAACCTTCCCAATCCTCTAAAAAAAGGAGACTCAAAATACATTTCTTTTCTTCTGTTTTTTTAAGGTAGTAGCTCTGTGCTGTTCTATCTATCTCCTGACTACTTTGTATACAGATTATGAACCTATATCTGAACAATGATTGAATACTTCCTCTTTATCCTTGGAAAAACTTGCCTGTAATTTCCCAATTTGACCCAAACAATCTGCTTGTAATGTAGTTTCTTGCCAGCTTTACAGTCATTACAATTCCAGCAGCCTTCTGGCATTTCTATGCTCAGGCATTCGGGGTGGAAGGAAGCAGGGCACGATTCACAGCAGAGCAATCTTCCACCTTGAAACAAATAAACAGTCTTAATAACTGAGAAAAGAGGAAAGAGAAAAAGAAAAAGCAGAAAGTTATCTTTTAAGTGCATTAAATTTTATTCAAATTGGGGGAAAATAACAAAGGGACTGAGTCATATCTATGGTGATGGATTAAAATAGAAAGCAAAGGAACAGATTTAGCTACTTAGCTTTCCAGGGCTTTGGTGGCCAGAAACTTAGGGCTTTTGAGTAGTAAGAGAAACATTACCGTACTCTTTACCCCTCTAAAATGTGGGCTATTGAAGTTATCAGTTTAGCAGGCAGCTAACACTCTTTAACATATGACAAACAGATGCAAGAAATCTTTAGACGGAGTAGATCTGAGAGCACATTTTCAAAGAAATACGTAGCACCTTACTTTCTTTTCTCCTTAAGAGAGCTAAGAAAGCAAGCAATGGTCATCTTTGTATTTTAATCCAGTGCCACAGTTAACTAAATCCCCTTATAAAAAATTTAGCAAGAGTGAAAATAGCCAATATGTTGATCAGTACTTTTTTCTTCCCATAAAATACAAAAAAGCAAAAGGATCCCATTTGCTCAAGTAGGTGATTACATTATCATTACCTTTTCAGTGAAGATAAAGTCAAACAGGCTATACAGCAGTGGTTTGCAAGTTTTTCATCACCAAGGATCCCCTTTCCTTCCTCATGGATCCATGTTTTCAAATATTTTATCAACAACAGCAACAACAACAAACAACAAAAACCCAAACCACTGCATTTTAAAAGTAACATTTTTCCTGTTTTTATTAACCAAAGAAATATAGAACTGCCAATCAGAGCTTCTGAATCTAATAACAAAACTAGTATTATCACACTGAATTGTTAAAATCATAGCCAAATATGAAGAAACTCATGCAGCCTTAGTTTGCATAAATGTGATTCTGTTAGATTTTGTAAACTATTAAGCATAGTTAAAAAATTTTGTTTACATAAGTCTTTTCTGACTTCATATTGAGAACCACTGCTTTATAGCATAAAACTAAGTAAATATCAGCGTAAAATGAGGTACCACACACAAGGAGGTCCCTCCAACTTCCCTAGCAAAATCCTGTCCTTTTAAATACACAAAATGACCTCTGAATTAAGACCAAAACAGGTGCAACAAACAAAACAAAATATTATTAAATGCAAAGAAATAAAAGAGATTTGAGGGGAGATTGGGTATTTCTAATAGGTATTTCCACAAGTGACAGAGAAGGATGTTAACCACTGAAGATGAAATATAATAAAGACTACAACAAAACAAAACAAAACAAAAACATCTTCCCATTGGAAAATCAGGTCTATAACCCACAAGTGTACTGAGATTTAAAGTCTCATAAGCAAAAGGTTAGGAGCCCTTTGTACAACTTTATCAAATCACATGCTCCAACCTTTTGAGGGTTTGCTAATTTTCCAGAAAATCTTGTCTTCCTGTAGACTTTCAAACTTCTAACTGATTAACATAAAAACAAAACAAAAATCCATATACAATCAGTGATGAATTAAATTACTATATTTCCTCTGCTTAAAAGCTTTCACTTCAATCACTGGGATTTTTCTCTTTTGTCTGCAAATCTCTATATGGATCAATGGTTCCAAGTCTCCAACCTAGAAATTAGCTGCCCAAGTGCTCTTAGCCTAGGTAGGGAGTTCTGTAAGTTTAAACTAAAATGAGAATTCATTTTTCCAACAGAAAGAAATGACCAATAGGGAGAGCAGTCTTTGCAAACAGCTTTAGAGGACATGTGTATGTTAGAGCTGATATGGCAAAATCAGGCTGGCTGTTTTTAACATTATAGAATAGTCCTTAATTTTAAGTCTTATTTCAGAGGAAATACAGACCAAGAATCATCAATGAAAATCATGATTTTTTGGACAAAAAATACACAAGGGAAATAGAAAAATAAAAATATGAACAATCCACCTTGGTGCTATGCAAGAAAACTGCTTTAGGATGCAAAAGAAGTAAGATATGGTTCAAGCTAAGCAAACAGAGGGCTCAAAATAATTTCAATTTATGTCAAGATCAATACTGAGTACTGAAAACAAAGTAAGCAACAATTGAATTAATCTAATTTTATAAAGGCGCCAGCAGGAAAATATGGCATTTCCTAAAATGCCTCAGGTAATCTAGTTTTATTGAATTACAGAGTTAGACCTATATCCATCTTTGTTTTAGCAGTAGGTGGTGTCACCAGTAAGGGGACATACTATGGCTTCAGTGAAAACAAAAAACCCAATACTCTCTCCAACGTTCTTCTCTATAGGTTCTAATCAGCTTGCTTAGTTATACTTTCTTTTAGTCATGGGTTGCCACTTCAGAATTCTGACAAAGAGCAAAGATACATCAAGCAGGCAACACAAAGAATGGGGGGAGAGGGGGGAAAGCCCATTTCAAATATACCCAGTATGTTAGGCGTGAATTAAATTTTCTTTAAAGAATCTGAACCTGGCCCCCAGATCATAGTGGGAATGTATACAGGAAAAGGCCATCATCATTTGCCACGTTACTCCCCAAGTAATACATTATTGTTAAACCACTTTTTCCCTTTATTACAAGTAGGCTATGTAAAGCTAAACACAAGATAAGATGTTCTTCCATAGATTAAGTTAACTGGGAGAATATAAATATACATTTATCTCTTGGGTCTCTGGGGATAAATTATCCATAAGCGATTCTTCAGTTCAGATGGGCTGCCTTACAATATTCAGGATTTGGGGCATCTTCCCCAGGGGCCCACCAATGTCTCTCTCATAAAAGAAGGGCAACCAGTTTCCATAGCATCTTAACAAAAACACTTAAGAAACAAAATGATAGAATGTATTCTAAAATCAAATCTTTAAGTATCAGTATCTTGGTTTCCCTCTATTTAATAACTTATCTCGACAGTTAGTAACAAATTATGTCTATTCTATTCTAACATGAATGGTAGTTCTATATCAGGCAAAAGAGAAAGAGCTCTTAGAATATTCCTCTATATTAGGCAAAAATCCTAGTCTTTCAATTTTAATAACCCATAGATATGTGGTATGTGTGAAAATTTATTCAAGGAGAAGAGTAAAAATTTGTAATAAATGGAATTATTTTAAGCCCTTTTTAATAATTTGCAGCCATATGAAGACACAGTCACAACCACCAAGGTAGAATTTACCAAAAGCAACAGATGGTGTTTGACAGGCAGACATTTCCCCCCTTCATTTAAAAAGAAAAAAATAGGAAATGCAAAAATAAAAGCAAGAGATAAACTATTTTGATTATTACCTTTCTCACATTTCTTTTTGGAAGCTGACGAAGAAGGAATCATAGGTAATTTCATCAACTCTGCACGATTTGATTCATTCAGTAGGTAGTGGGACTTATAGGCATATGAACTGAACATGGGGTCTGAATGGTCCTGAACTATCAGCCCTATACGAAACAAACAGAAAGAGATGAGCTGCAATGAAACTACCCATGATTCCGTAGGAAAAAAAATA
Organism: Rhinolophus sinicus; assembly: GCF_057876585.1. Taxonomy (NCBI): domain Eukaryota; kingdom Metazoa; phylum Chordata; class Mammalia; order Chiroptera; family Rhinolophidae; genus Rhinolophus; species Rhinolophus sinicus. The sequence goes on from NC_142516.1 coordinate 132,031,928, forward strand.
AACCAACACCTATTATATAGCTGTGCTTAAAGTTGGGGGTGGGGGGAAGAGTATGAAGAAAAAGAAAGAGCTGACAGAAAAGTTTTTATATAGTTATTATAGGGAGTTTAAGCTACTCAATGCTTTATCCCTATATAGAAACCTATATACCCAGAAGGAAATTTAAATTAATTTGAAGATGTAAACTGCATTTGACATCATACTGAAAATGCCCTATGGAAAACAAGGCTACATCCTTTAATATTTAGAAGTACTATGATGACAACCCAGAAAACAAAATAATGTATCACTTAATTGTTAGAAATAAGATTTACATAACATAGTAGAGACCCTGATCTACCTTCAATGTATGAAGTAGCGCTTAAAGGCAGAATTTAGTCTCTCCTCTTCCCTATTCATATCTTGATATACTCAAAATAGATTCTTTCTCTGCCAGATAATGAAACTTTTTTCTACCAAGATGATACATGATTTTAAAGGGGCCACAATTTGTTGAACTTTACTGAGGCAATGCAAACCATTTAAATTTCTTTGCCATTATATAAAGTGATTACCAACTTAAGGGTTCATAAAAAGTCCTTTGGATCTACCAATATAGCTATTCTATTTGGAGGAAAACATTAAGATGTGCTATAATTCACCTGTGACATCTACTTCTCCTCTCCTTCCCATCCCCCATCCCCTAGTTAAATTCATAATAGGCTATAGGCTACTCCCAAAACTAGGGAACTGCGAGACCAGGGAAAACTTCTCTATTTGGTTACTGGTCAGCTTATAATGATCTAGAATTTTACAATACAAATCATGACAGCAGTTTCATAGAGATCATTTTGAAAAGAGGAAGAGCTGTATTTTTAAAGGGGTAACCATGTACTTTTTTCTGTGAATGTTATCTTCATTTGGTGCTACCCTACTGAGACAGATTCAAGAAATATCTCTGATCCAGATGAAAGAATGGAACTTGAAGTTGCTAATTGGTAATAGCACAAGAATCTTCAAATAAAAGTTATATAATGTCGAATGAATTTCATATATTTAATAGAAGCGGTATAGTGTAAAAAACATGGATTTTGAAATAAGAAAAGATTAGGTACAAATGCTGGTCTTTTATTTAAGAACTTTGTACCCTCCAGATAAATCATTTAATCTGGGCTTCAGTGCTCTCATCATATGAAACGGGAAAATAACTTCTTAGTGTAATTGTGGCAATTCATTCCGATAGTGTCTGGTAGAGAGAGTTTGATTTACAGATACAAAATAAATTGCTATTATTATTATTAAAATGAAAAAAAAAAACCCCAAAACCCTAATGTAACTTCTCTATTTAAAATTACCATTACAAAGAAAGGCATAGAATGTTAAGTAATTTTTATTTTATACCACCCTGCAAATGAAAGGAAATACTAAAGAACATATACTACAGTGAAATATGACTGAACATTTCCTACGGCACCACAAGGAGGGCAAGGGAGGAGCAATGTTTCCCTAAATCTTGAAATATTTCTAAAAATATTTCTGGTCCTTAAGAATTAGCTGAATGACCTGGTACGGTGTCAGATGGCTGCTGGACTTATCACAGTGATCACTTCTTTAGGTATATAAATGTTGAATAACTATGGTGTATACCTGAAACTAACGTAATGTTGTATGTTAGCTATATTTTAAATAAAAATCTTTAAAAAAAGGAATTGTAATAGCTTAATGATTTTTAACAACCAAGAACTAAGACAAATTCCTCTATGAGGAGAGAAAAACTATATGGGGCAAGAAACAAAACAAAACAAGCTTAAGTTTCGTAATACCAAAACATAAGTGATTAAAGTATTCCTTCTCATGTGCAGATTTATTACAATTAGGGCTCTAAGAAAAATAAAAGATACTTCTATAAATACTGGTAAGAGAACACATTATTTACTTCTGAAAAACTGAAGTCTTCCCAAATCCCAACATCTGATCTATTTAGAATAAGTTTCTATAGAATGCTGGAAAGGAAAGTGAAAGCTTCTGTTTACTAGACAGAGTTTCAGTTAAATTATTTGGGAATTGTATAATCTTGCTTAAATAAGCATTTAAATACAGTACATCTTTAGAATAATTGCCAAATGGATAAGATGCAAATACAGATTCTGTTGTTAAAACATGGGTTTTCCCTTCATTTTCATTATCTCAAGCTTTTATTCAATACATATAAATTAAACTTAACAAAATGGCTTGAGTTTCTAAAAAATAGGTTCCTTAACAATGGGCCATTTTCTACCTGTCTAAATTAAAAATACCTGTTTTAAAAGTCTCCCAATTATTGAATGAAATAGAGCAAAAGAAAATATTGGTCAATATACTAAAGGTACTTGATTCAGAATGTACTCCAAAGTAAGGCAACATGCGAGTTATAAACTTGGTATTTACAATGCTGGCTCAGTTATATGTGTGTGCACGTGAGAGCGCACACACACAGAGACGCACACACACACAGACACACACACACACACACACCAGTAAAAGTAAGTGCCCAGAATGGTAGAAAAAGTACTTACAAAGCGATAGAAACTTTGTTATCACTTGCACTCATCTGTTTAAAAGTCTCTAAAGACAGACATTCAATTGATAATTCAGTATTTCCACCCTATCATTGCTTTCTTAGGGATGGGGAGACGAAAGAGACACTAGTGGTGATCTTTTATTTCTTTTGACAATTTGAATCCTTTCGGTTACCTGTTACAATTTGGCATAAAACCTTTCAGACCTACTTTTCCATGTATCAGCCATGTTTCACAGCACACTACAGTTGTATAATTGCTCTAGTAAAGAAGGACACAATACTTTCCTCTAAAGGCATACAGCCCCACATGCTTACAAAACTCTGGCAAACTCAAAGCAATAATACAAGGGACCCAGCTGGCTGCTACAGAAAGGACTACTGTTTATTTAATCTTTTATTGCCCACCTCCTCTAGTTATTTTTTTAACTAGAGATACAAAAGCAAAATAACTCCAGATCTAGCATGCTGTCTACATTCTATTAAAAAATACTTTATAGCACTTTCACCAAATTAAAAGAACTGTCTCCTAAAGAAAAAAACAAACAAAACAAAAACCTCATTTTCCGTCTACTCTAAATGTAATCGAATAGGCCTGATATGCCAGAGTCCTTTCACATATTTCATACTAAGGGAAATTTAGAAAACTTAGCATTTGTATTTTAAAACAAACAAACAAACAAACAAACAAAACTGCATCTGGGAATATTAGTTGGTTTCTAAAATACTGAAAATTATTTTATTATAATACAGCTGAGATATTCTGTAAAGTTGGATACTCTGTGTCATATTCAACTAAAGAAGTTCTATTTTATATTTATCGCAAACTCAAGTTTACTGATCCCCTCAGGGACCCAATAATGTTTTTAGTTGACCAATCTCTTGGCACACTTGACACCAACAGCTGGCAAGTAAGAGAGCCTGCATTGCTGGCTCTGAACTAACACCACCACGTATGGTGCCGTGGCTGTATCCCATCAGGCGTTCCTCAATGCCAGACCAAAACACGATAAAATACAACATAACGATTAAAAGATAAATGTGTTCGTCTTGCCTTCCAAGTGAAATCTCAATTAGTTGCAAGCTCTGGATTAAAGAAATGACATGGGAAGAGTCTACTTAAAATAGAATTGTTTGCAGAAGGACACAGATTAATCTTTGGTGCTCCAAGTAGGAATATTAAGAACTTATCTGTAATTTGAAGTTATTAAAAAATGAAGACTTTAGCTTAATTTATGGAAGAATTAATATTCTAACAATTTGAATGTCTAATGTTATAAAAGAGACTTGTTACTGGAAATGTTAATCTCTCTTAGGGATATTACTGAAACTATTTTAATGGGGAAATATGCCAATGAACTCAGAAAGACATAAAAAGGATGGACACTCACCTCTTGCACAAACGAAACAAAAGCCCACATTTACAGCAGAGGACGAATTACTGCTCCGTTTGGAATGATTACTACAGATGAGAATGTAGGAGGACACAAATATGCTTCCGGCAGCAATGCAAGCGTCTCCAGAGTGATAGGCTACTGGACATCTCAAACATCTCATCATGCGACCTATTTAAAGACAAGTCAAAAGGGAATCTATATACTAAGATATCAGCTGGATATGTAAAATGAGATTTTTGGAGGTGAGCTCTTTTGGGTTCCCATGTAATGTTGGTTATAGTAAGATAAAAATGTTTTTCTCCATAGTTTGGTTCTGTTATTCCTATGCTATATGGCCCGTAATACAGTGCCCATCTAGAGAACAAAGAAAAATTTGTCTGCTCCAATGCTGGAGAGATGGTAGTCTCCAATATGGCACCTGTTTAAGAGATTTCCGAGGGTAATTTTGAACATACGGAATTTTCTTCTCATGGTCTGAATAAGAACCTAATCTTTACTTATCATGCTATCTCTTGTGGCTGAGCTCTTATATCTACAGATAAACAGAGAGAATGCTTGATATTCTTTATAATGATATGCTGATTATTTGCGACTGAGCTTAGAAAAAACTTTGTCCCCCTCCTTAGTTCTGTTTTACCTTTACTTGCTTTGTGGATATCTTTCTCCATAGAGCAGGCAGAGCAGCAGTGCTGGGGACAGCGGAATCCTTTTGATTCAAAAATGGCAGTGGGGAACTTGCGGACACAGGCTTCATGATAAAATTTACCACAAGCACCGACAGAGCAACGCTTCACATCTGTACCAGACACCTTACATGAAAAACATGGATGTTGTCCTGGAAAATTGATAAGGAACACAGATTAAATAAAATCTGATTAAAGCATATTCCTTTTAAATAGAAGCAGCTACTGGCATCTAAGAGTTACCCTCCCAAAAGAGATTCTATTATGTGTAAGATTTTAATACACAAAAAAAGGCATTGAAAATAAATGGTTAAATTAAAATACTACTTAACAAATTTTTCTAGAATTGATTTGCTATAATAATTGATAACAAATTTAGAGATACAGCACTAAAAATAATTTAGAACTCCACTTCTTACTCTATACTAAAATTATTTCCATTAAAAACCCAGAACAGAATTTTTTAATACCTGAGAGCTGAGTGTGTCAAGGTCTTCCCGACACAGAACAAATGTAAAAAAAAAAACTACCACAGAAAAGATAGATTCCATTAATCACTTATAATTTCCATATGTACAGGGGTTAAGATGAAAACTCATGATCCTAATATAAAAATGCAGAAAATTACAGCTAGACATCTTATTCAAACTGTAGAAAATTAAGGACAAAGAAAAGATATTAAAATTACCCACAGAAAAAACAATTACCTTCAAAGAATCAACAGTAAGACTGAGAGCTGACTGAAAGAGAAAAATGGAAGCCAGAAAATAATGGATTGTTATCTTCAAAGGGCTAAAAGAAAATTGTTACCAAGCCAGAGTTCTATACATAGTGAAAGCACTCTTTAAGAATGAAGTGAAATCAATATACATTGGGGAGGATTAAGAAAACCAAAAGTTGGTTCTTTGAAAAAGATTAATAAAACTGATATCCCTGGTAAGAGTCACTAATTTAAGAAAGGGAGAAAAATCAGCAATACATATTAACAATACCAGAAATTAAAAATGATACATCACTACAAATCCTACAAAGTTAAAAAGATAATAAAATGGAGATCACTACATTTTTGCCAATAAATTTGAAAATTTAGTTGAATGGATTCCTAGAAACACAAAATTTACCAACACTGGCACAAAAATAGAAAATATAATTAGTTATATAAACTATTAAAGAAATTGAAACTATAATTAAAAAACTTCGAACAAAGAAAACTTTAAGCCCCTATGGCTCCACTGGTCAATCTGCCAAATATTTAAAGGAAGAAAGAGTGCCAATTAGAATAGAAAACAAAGAAGGAACAAGTAAAAGACAAACAGGTGTGGAAAAATACATGCAAAAAAGATGACAAAGGATTATGCTTTGTAACATAAGGAGTTCAAATATAGAGAAAATATATGCAACATATATAGCCAAGGTAACTAAACAAGACTTAAAAAGAACTATAAATCAATATAGAAATAAAACAGCCTAACAAAAAGTGGGCAAAGGGTATGGACAGACAATTTACAGAGAGCAGAAAGCCAATAAACAGGAAAAAATACTCAACTTCACTAGTAATCAGATAAATGCTAATTAAAACCAGAAGTAACATTTAAAAAACTCATCAAATAGGAAAAAACATTAAAAGTCTGATAATATCAATTATTGATCAAGGTATAGGGAAACAGGTAACTCTTACATACTGCTGGTAGGAGTTTAAATTGGAAGAAACTGACTTAGACATAAACGAGACAGTATCCATTTTTTAAAAAGTACATTCACTTTCTGTGACCTAGAAATTCTTCTTGTGAAAAAAGCAGGTCGTAGAACAATGGTAAAATTCATTTTTATTACAACACACACAAAAATGTTTCACACACACACACACACACACACACACACACACACACACAGAGGTTTACTGGGCTACACACCAAACTGATAACAATGGTTACTTCTGATGAGGGTTAGAATTAAGTAGGAGCCTAGGATTAAGAGTAGTGATCTAGGGGGACTGCAGCTTGAGCTATAATTATATTTTCATAACACTGTATTTATGCATTACTTGTGTAATTATATATAAATTTAAAATACTAACAAATAATAACACCTTTAACACTGCAATACATAAATGGACAAGACACATGAACAGATCATTCACAAGAGTCCATAAAGATACAGAAAAAAATGTTTAGTTGTAATCAAAGAACTGCAAATTATAACAATGTTTTTATTGTTTTGCTATTCTTTGAAAGTAATTATCTTTTCTGTGGGTAATTCTAATATTTTCTTTGTCCTTGATGTCTGAATGTCTAGTTGTAATTAATTTTCTTTATTATTAGGGTTGTGTTTTACATATGGAAATTATAAGTGATTATTTATTGGCCATTTGGATATCATTTTTTGGGAAGTGTTCAAGTCTTCTGCCCATTTTCCTTACAATGCTATAAAAAATCTGAAGGAAAAAATGGAAGGAACAGTTTTTTGTTTTGATGTTTTTATGGAAAATTAGATTTGATTTTGGAAGGACCTAACCTGTACAAATTGGTTGAATTATAGAAGTTCTTTAAAATTAGTACTTACAACTGTGACGTTCAAGTATTTGTGGGTTTTGTTTTTTATTTACTAGTTCTGTTGTAGAAATAAAACACAGTACAGCAGGGTTTTTGTTGTCCTGTTGCATATATATAATTTCAAATTATATTCATGTAGACATGAAAGCAATAGTATTGTTTTTGAATTAACTTTCAGAAATTTAAAATATTAAAAGAAAATTATTTTAAAGGTTAAGAGGTTTGACTTTCCAGCTTTGCCTAATGCATAAACTGACTGCTCTATGTAAAAATGAAATAGTTAAGGTTTCATTTGCAAATTGATCAAAATAAGTTTAACAGAAATGAAAATTGTTATAACTAGTGATACTGTTATACTAATAGAGAGCTGAACTATCAGACCCCTTTAAGATTTATGCTTAGAGATCTAGCATGTGAATGCTTCCAATGCCCTCTTCTCACTAGGACATGGTCTTCATTTAGATTAAGTACGTAATAAGTAAAACGGCAGGTTACACACTTTATTCGAAAGGGCAAATGAAAATGCTTTCTTTCCAGAAATCACATTTGTCTTAAATGATAGAAATAGGTAGTATAAGAACTTATTAGGCATGTATCTTGTAATATTTTTTATATGTAAAGTGCTTAACTTTTGATAAACAAAGTTTCCTAATTGACCTTAATAATGGTTTAAAGAATTTGTTTTCACTCCTAATATGTTGGAAGTGTACCAAATTGGTATTAAACTAATTTTCATGTAATAAATAAATCAAAAGCAATTTAAAAAAACAAGTAAAAAGTATAGTTGACCCTTAAACAACACAGGGGTTAGGGGTACTGACTCCCCACCCCGTGCAGTCAAAAATCCGCATCTAACTTTTGACCCCCCAAAAACTTAACTACTAATAGTCTACTGTTGACTGGAAGTCTTACCAATAACATAAACAGTCGGTTAACACATATTTTGTATGTTATATGCATTATTTACTGTATCCTTACAATAAAGTAAGCTAGAGAAAATAAAATGTTAAGAAAATCATAAAAGAAAATATGCCTCTAGTACTGCACTGTATTGATCGACACTGTAAGTTTGTCATCTGTTTGCAAGAGGAATTGTCTGTCAGTACCTACATCAATATTGCCTTAAATGATACAAAACACTGTAGATGTTATATTACTAACTCTAGACATCAAAAATGGAAAGATAATGTGAAAAATAAATTTGTATTTATTTACAGATGCAATGATTCATGCATTGATATAGAAGCAGCAGCAATGATTGCTTCATGGTAGCCTAGCATGGGTAATTGATACGCTTTACTTCATGGTTGTAAGGAAATTTCCCCCAAATTTTCCAATATACAGTATTTATTGGAAAAAATCCATGGACTCAAGCAGTTCAAACCTGTGTTGTTCAAGGGTGAACTATAATTGTATTTTAAATTGTGGTTAAAATATACATGAAATTTACCATTTTAACTATTTTTAAGTATACAGTTCAGTGACATTAAGTACATTCACATTAATTTACAACCATCACCACTATCCACTGCCATAATTTTTTCATCAGCCCATATTGAAACTCTGTACCCATTAAACAATAACTTCCCATTCCTCTCTCCTCACCCAACCCCTGGTAACAACTGTTCTACTTTACTGTCTCTATGAGTTTCATCCCTCTAGGTAACTCATGTAAGTGGAATCATATATTTGTCCTTGTGACTGGGTTATTTCACTCAGCATAACATCTTGAAGGCTCATCCACGTTGTATCATGTATCAGTATTTATTTCATTTCTTTTTAAAGCTGAATAATATTCCATTGTATATGTACATACCACATTTTATGTATCCATTCATCCACTGATGGACATTTGGGTTGTTTCAACCTTTCGACTACTGTGAATAATGCTGCAGTAAAGATGGGTGTACAAATACCTGTCTGAGTCCCTGCTTTCAATTCTTTTGGGTATCTATCAGAAGTGGAACTGCTGGATTACATAGTAATTCTATGTTTAATTTTTTTGAGGAACCGCCACACTGTTTTTCATAGCAGTTATACCATTTTACATTCCCACCAACAGTGCACAGTGTTCCAATTTCTCCATATCCTAGCCAATACTTGTTCTTTTTTTCATAATAGCTATTCTAATGGGTGTGAAGTGGCATTTAATTGTAGTTTTAATTTGCATATGCCTGATTACTAATGATATTGAACATCTCTTCATGTGCTTATTGGCCATTTGTGTATCTTCTCTGGAGAAATGTCTATTCAAGTCCTTTGCCCAATTTTGAATTGAGTTGTTTATTTTTTGTTGAGTTGTAGGAATTCTTTATATATTTCGAATATTAATCCTTTGTACGATATGCTATTTGCAAATATTTTCTCTCATTTTGTGGGCTGCTTTTTCACTCTGTTGATAGCGTCATTTAGGGTACACAGTTTTCAATTTGCCTTTCTTTTGTTGCCTTTGCTAGCATACCCAGGAAATCACTGCCAGATCCAATGTCATGAAGCTTTTCCCTGTTTTTTTCTAAGAGTTTTACAGTTTTAGCTCTTATGTTTGATCTCCGATCCATTTTGAATTGTTTTTGAGTATGGTATTAGGTAAGGGTCCAATTTCGGTTTTTTTCGCATGTCGATATCCAGTTTTCCCAGTACCATTTGTTGAAAAGACTATCCTTTACCCACTGAATGGTCTTTACACCCTTCTCAAGAAATCATTTAACCATATATGTGAATGTTTATTTCTGGACTCCCTATTCTATTCCATTGGTTTATATGTGTCTTTATGCAAGTATCGCACTGTAGCTTTAATTAATTACTGTAGCTTTGTATTAATTTTTGAAATCAGGGAAGTATGAGTCCTCCAACTTTGTTCTACTTAATTGTTTTTAAAGCAAATTTCCCTCTTAAATTTCTTAATAGATGTGTACCAAATTAGATTATATCTAACCTATGTTGGCAGAATCCTGCTGGATTTTAGAGTTAGGAGAAGCCTTAAAAGAGTGTTTTAATACTGAGCTACATGGTCCTTTCTATCAGTAGTCTAAATCAGAGATTGCAAACTTATGTGCTTCAAGGGGCACATAAATGACTAGAGCGACGGTTTTAGAAAAAGAGGAATGCTAGAGAATGTGAGGAACCAGGAGTACGTGCCTGACCCATGTTCACACATTCAAAACACATTTTGAGGGCCAAATAAAACAATGTGCAGATAATTTGACCCTGAGACTGCCAGTTGGCAAACTGTTCAAAAGTTTTACTAGAGTCTAAATGTGATGAATAAAACGGTATCTTATATAGGGAAAAATGTAAGTTATATGTTCAAAACAGCTTCTATAGCTTAATTTTTACATGTGTATGTATGAGAGAGAGTGTGTGTTAAAATATATGATACATGTTCTTCATCCTACCTAGTCAAGGGGTAGAAGGCAATGGGAAAGGGCAAGGATTCTGGGCTCAAGCTGCCTCCTGGGTTTAAATCCCATTTCAACATATGCTGTTTTTGTGACTTTGGGCAAGATACTAAACTAAATTCTCTAATCCTCATTTCCACCCTCTGTGAAATAAAAATAATAGTATGCTCCTCATTGTATTATGAGAACCAAATAAGATAATAGGAAAAAATGATTAGTACTAACAGCACCTGGCTTGTATTAAGTGTTCAGAAAACAATTACCATTCCAGTGGATTTCAGAGTATCTAAACGATTTTAGGAGGCATACTATCAAATAAAAAAGGATAAAATCAATATATGAGCATCCAAATAAAGAGGGGAAAGGAGCAGGAAAATAATAAAGTATCAAGAGTAGGATCAGCATATCATAAATACTTGCTATCCAGTGGACTCATACACAGTTCCTTCCTCATAGCAAAAACAAACAAAAAGCATACGAACATGGTTCATAGAAGCACTACCATGCTATCTCCAGTTGACTTTTCACTTGCCTTGTTACAGATTAAACAATTCTACTTCCTGCTTTCCATTACTTTAACTAGAATCATGGTTACATAGAGAAGAAATACAAACTTCCATATTTCTTTCTCTACAAATTATTTTGATAGGTGGTAGTCTATTTGGGGTAGGGTATAAGAAATAAATGGTGAATCCAAAACCCGCAGGTTTAAAAAACAATTTCCAGCAGCTCCATCTTTTCACTAAAAAAATACCATCACCATGGTTACAGTTTGTGATTGACACATTCGTCTATTAAAGTCAAGGACTTTAAACCAATTTATTGAGCATATAAATTTCAAAGCCATCTGAAAAATAATTCACTCTACAAATTTTGTATAGCTCTTTAGATACATCTCAATGATTTCATAGATTTTTATGAGTAAGGCAATGATAGGACGAAATTTGACAATATTGCTAACTACTCTTTTGATCCTAGGAAGCCTAATCACCGAATAGTCTTAATTTATTGAAATACCCGTGGGACAGGAAGTTAAGAGCTACGCAAAAGAAGTGAAAAAATTAGATATCATAGGAGATGCTGGCATTGCACATTCCTCTCTATCTATTTTTTGGTATCTATCAAAGTAAGTAAGCGTACCAGTTTTACATTCCATGCAGATGAACTTTCCATCAGGGAGTGATGTCAATCCCAGGCACTCCAGGTGAAAGTGTTTGCAGCACTCTCCCTCACAAGGAATCAGCGCATCACCAGAGCTTTCACATATCTAGAAAATGGCAAAAAGCAGTGGTTCTCAAACTTCAGCAGGCATCAGAATCACCAGAGGTCTGTTAAGACACAGATTAAGGGGTCCCTTTCCTAGAGTTTGATTCAGTAGGTCTGGGTGGGGCCCAAGAATTTGCATTTCCAACAAGTACCCTGCCAATCCTGCTGCTGCTGGTCCTTGGCCCGAACTGTGAGAACCACTGAATCAGATAACTACTTCTATATCCATATGGTATAAAGTTTAAGAGTCATATTTGATCTTTTACAAGTCCTCCTTTGGAATCTGCATACTCTAACTTTTCTTCACAGGGCAAAGGAGTTTTTTGAAAAAAGGGTACATATACATTAAAACTTAATACTAACTTAATTTTAAGAAAACATTTTTTCAATCAGTCATCTGCCATTTACTTCCAATTCATAATACAGTATCACAATGAAGACTGACATTTACATGTGAATAAGTATTCCAACTCAGAAAAGGGAAGAGCCAGAAATGGATTTTAGATCCGCAACTTTAAAGTAATATTGTAATTTAGAAAGATACTACCCTCTCCAACCAGGGGTAAGTATATTATTGGCAGAATATGATAGTAATTGCTTCAAGCTATAGGTCATTTGCTTACCTGACACACAGTGTCCTTCTTATTCATTCCAAAGCCTCTTCTTGACAAACTTGAATCCACAGACTGAACATCAGAAACGTCTGCATCTGCAGTAGCTGAAGGGCTATCTACTTGCTTTCCAAAGCCTACCTACACGGAAAACATAGCACATTTTTAAGAAAAACAAAACAAAAACTTCCTCAAAGTTAAGTGCTATGAAAACCCTAGTAAGAGTTGTTTAAATAAACTTTGACACATTTTTTTTTCTTTCTTTCTATACCACCTGGATACCATATGTCTGGTGTTTTGAGAGAAACCCCAGTTAAAATTAAAAAACATACTATGCTTCTCTTATGTAAGAGATCAGCAAAATTAAGACACTCATAGTTACAAAATAATCAAAATGATTTCTTTACTATGGATATTTTTTAAAATGCCCATTCTCCCCAAATAAGTCGGGCAAAGCAATATGTATGTTACTTGGTTTGGCAAAGCAAAAAAGAGCCCTGTTCTCAGACCCCTGAACATATTTACCTGTAGGTCACTCAGGCCTCTAGAATCGGAGTCAGATGTGTCTCTGTATGCTGAACTAGTCATTTCTACATCAGTTGAGGCGCGACTCCTTTTCTTTAGAGGTTTACAGGAATCTGAAATCTCGCTGGCACCTTAATACAATACACCGAAATTAATCCTAAAATAGTGCTTAAAGTTTGTTTTATTTTTGTGGGAGAATATTTCTTTCCCCAAACTCATTTGTAGTGTGAAAAAAGCACAGCTCTCTTTGTAACACTGAAGTCACGAGTCAAAAAACTTCGTAAGCTTCTGACCTTCCTGATAGTGATTTAATTTACAACCGCTCTATCAAAGCATTTAATTCAGTGCTCCTGCTCTAAAGGTATTTTCAGTCAACAGAGCCCAAGTTCGAACCTAAAAACCAATTCTATCAAAACTGTAGGATAGCTGATTTATTTGGAGCAATCCAAAAGAAACACTCGATTTGGAGGGGAAGACATAAAACCCAACACACTGTGCAGCTTACAAATATGGTTGCAGAGACATCTCCATCTTGTTTTTATTAGGGATGTGACAAATCTTTGATTTGTATTCGATTCGTACACGGATAGTGCCATTTTCCCCGGAATTTTGCAATTTAGTTGATTATTATCCCCCAAATAAATTTTGGATGTTCTTAATTGTTCAGAGATTTCCTTGGTGAAGTGTCATTTATTGTGACCATTAACAAGTGCTGCAGCACATCTACATATGTCATGCCATTTAGGAGGCACATTGCTGAGGGTTGTAAACAGACAATCAATGTTCAAGTGCAGCCAAATCACGAAGAGCTGGATGAGAGGCCTCTAAGTGGAATTTGCGGAATAAATATATATATATATATTTAGAAAAAAAAAAAGGCAGAGAATAGTGTGGAATTTTTTTTTAAAACTGTGTGTAATACAAATCCAGCCAAAACAATAGTGCAAAAAGTTACAAAGCAACAATCTCTTGGGCTAATGCAGTATAGGCTATACAGAAACAGCCACGATGAAATGTGCAGATCAGGCACAGTGAATACCAAGGAACCAAGGAGACGGTTAATATTTCAACCCACAGTTTGTGTTTTGGATTTTTCCCCCCAAATTTCCATACAACAGACAGACATCTAGACCAGCCCAGCAAGCTATGGTGGAAGTGTGCAGTCCAGAAGAGACCATGGAGACACAAGTCTCCTGAGGCCATGGAGATCCGCAACAGGCTGAGTGGGAGTAGCACTTGGTGTATAGCCATGTTCTGTGGTGGAGGATGTGGGTCTCTTTAGACTGCTCAGATTACTGGAACCTCGTTATCACATCCCATTCTACAAGTTTTTCACTGAATGTTTCCTTACATCTATAAATGAGGGTGCCTGCCCACGTTAACGCTGATTAAAAAACACAAGTACACAAATCTAGCTCCTTCATTGCTGGTGTATGGACCCAGAACACCACCACAAAATATTTCCTTGGCCTAAAAGATCACTGGATTAACAAGGAGTTTTAACAGAGGAACAGGAGTGCTGTACTGAGAGGCTTTCGAAGGGAAACACAGGTACCGCCATTTCCGATGAGTTTCTGAAAATGTTAGAAAAATGACAGACTGCCAAAGACAGCTGCCATGCTGTTCTCCATGATAACGGCACTAATATTAAAAAAAAATAAGAGCTTTTAATGATTGTAATGTATACAGTTTGGGCTGTTTGGCAAAACCCTGCAGATGTGCATTAATGATGCTTTATTTAAAAACAAAAAAACAAAAACAGTCCATGTTGAAATTGATCAGTGTAAGTTAAACGGTGGTTTTTAGGCTGGACCCATGATTTAAGCTGTACCCATCCAGCTCAGACCAAAAAAAAAAAAAAAAAAAAATCATTTGAATGTTAAAGCAATTGTTCAGAGTCTTGAAGAAGAAACCAGGCAGGAAAATGCCAATAATGATGATTGGCAAAATCAAAATTGAAAACAAAGAAACTGTTTATCGAGCCGCCGAGAAAGAAATCTTGCATGGAGACTACAAGTCTGGAGTTTCTGGGATGAAATTGTACAGGAATCTCAGTCCACAGTTTCCTCAATCGCTGCGGAGACGGAGCTGTCACTGAATCTGACAGAGCCCTGCACTCCCCGGTCCGCCGACCCTGTGGAATGGTGGAAACACAACGCAATCAGGCCTCCTAATCTCGCAGCGATCGCGATGTCTTTTCTTGGAGCTCCGCCAAGCAGTGTTCCCTCCGAGAGGCTGTTCAGTTCTGCTGAGGATCTCCACGGAGACCATCGCTGCAGACTTCTCCCCGAGAATGCAGAGAGGCTGGTGTTTTGGTTTTTTTTTTTTTAAATAAATAATGCAATTTGCCCAGAGTAAACTACAGGTATTAAATACAGTCTGAATGATCTCATCAAAAACGCACGAATCATGCTATGGAGTTTGTACTGTAGTCAAATTGCACACAGAAAATACAGATATAAGTTTAAGGTTTCTTAAACTTTGTGCATATCTCAAATAGACTTGCATAAGGTCATCTAATAATGGCCATAAATATGCTATGAATCACTTTAATTTACGAAAAGATTTTACAGCACTGTAAAAATAAACGTGGAAAGATTTTTTTCAATCATGTTGTCTTGTCTGATTTGTCATAGTCCATGTTTGACAAACATTAACAGCTACTATTCGGTATTCAGTCGAATACCAAAAAAAGTGGATTCGTCACATCCCTAGTTTATAAACCAGTGAAACCCCAGAATTTATGGAGAAAAGTTGGAAACAGTACCAAGTCTATGTGGTGTTCTCCAATTTACTAAAACAAATGAGACTTTTCACATGGAGGTACAGAATAAGATCACTCTAAAAGTCACACAGACACACACACACACCACACACATACACCCCCCTCAGAGAATACTTAAATTTCACACAAATTATTGACTGAAGAGCAACAACAATGATTTACAGAGACAAACAAAAATACATGAGGTACAAATAATTCTTTAAAATTGGTTTTAATCAAGGAAATGCAAAGCAACATTATAGTGACTCACCTTTCTGTAATCCGGTCTTCACTGTAGCCTGAGGAACTGTTTCAACCTGTTTGGACAGAAAAATATGGCATTAACAAGGAGTTTTTTTCCACTTTTGATTAATAGAGGGAAAAAAATAATACTTCCATCAATCTAAGTAATGATGAGTGAATTAATGTATCTGAATCTGAACTCAGTCCCATCTTCTGGGTAAAGTTCTCTGTCTCAAGGTCAGGGAAGGTTTAAATCCTAGCTGCCTGTGCTGAATACCAGGTGACAACGCACAGCCACATGCTTGCTAGCAAACTTTTCCCACCATTCCCTTGGTAGATGAAGATTACTTTCCTCAGTGTCTGGGAGGCAAGAGAGGGGTTGTTTCTGCAACCAGCCCCGATGTTGCTATAAAACCCCTCCCGCCCCAAAGACGTTAGGATAAATTTTTACTTACTATGATACTCAGGTTAATGTAACTCACGCCACTTTAAGACCCTTCCGCGCCTGCACTCACAGCTAAGTTGCTGGGAATCAGGACCCTCTCTGTAGAGAGTGCTACAGGGCTCCATACAGCTGGAAGCTCAATACTTTTGCTGCTAGTACAAACTTAGTAAGTTTGTGATATTGCAAAAGCACTTTCTTGAGTGTCTTATGAACAGTGTCTTGATCCTACATTAGGAGAGCGAGATCAGAAGTTATTCTGCCAATGTATATGTAAAACACGTGGTAATTTGAGGATTAACCATTGGAATTAAAGAAAGGATGCTGTTTGGAGGAGTTCCTGTTTAAGCTATGAACTGAATTTTATGTTTCTTTAAGATGTGGTGAAATATGCATGTTCAAACACATTTTGTAAATATTTAAGGATTGTTCTAAGCTTTTTAAAAAAAATTTTATTTTTTTTACAACAGGTAAAAAAACATACAACAGAAGCGCTTTTATAAGATACAATTAGTAATACAAATATAAAATCTTCTAAACAATCACTGGTATTGTTCTACTACTAACTATAACACAGTGGCATTAACAATTTGTCCCATTTTTGTACTCATTCTGCTTATTAATTTTAAACTGACTGGTCACAGACTGAATTTGGGAATCAGCTGGCAAAATCACAACTTAATTTGGGTGATGAATACTGTAGACTTGCAAGACCTGAGAAAGATTTTTTGGAATATAATTTCCTAAGTATGAAAGTTAATTATGATAAATGAATGACAAATTAGTATATTATCTAAATTTTACTTAAATATTTCTGGGAAAATTGTTTCACATGCTTGATGATACCATAGAGCACCAACAAAGTCATCTTTTAAGTTTTGTAAGTTTAAAATTATGAAGGAAATAATAGAAGTTCACACTCTTCCATATTAATTGGTTTTAAAAATATAAAACTTATTGGAACTAATACCATTCAGAATCCTTTTTGTTTAATAACAGCTGCCTGGGCTGTAAAAATGGATATTCTTTCACTTTAAAAAAATTAAGAAAAATTCTGACTGTGAGTTTAATTAAAGGGAGTATGGTTTCTAAAAATTTCTTTGAAAAGGTAATTTAATATGAATATAACACACTGATTAGATTGGTTTAAGACCCTTTAGTCAAAATGCCCCTCCTCTTTTTTTTCTTTTTTTTACTTAAATAGTGTTTATCTGATAACCTAGTAAGAGATGAGTATCATTCCACTGGGAAAATAACATTCCAAAAAATCTGTGATACCAACAGAAAAACCAGATCATCTATGATTATGTTTCTTAAATATAATTCTAGCACTTAAATTAATTTGATTTGTTTAAAAAATAAAAACAATACATACCAGCAGCTTAAACCAAAAATCAAAATTAAAAAAAAAAAAAGGGAACTCAATGATGGTTCCAAATAAAAATCATGAAAACATGAAATCATTTTGCTCATAACAGAAACTTCAAAATAAATGTGAGGAATTCTTTAAGAGTCTTGCACCACTGGCTTCCCATCTCCTGAAGCCTGATTGTTTTCTGTGAAAATGCTTGAAGCAGAATCACAGGATGGTTGTATTAGAATTGGGTACTGGAATTCACCAGGGCAGAAGCATAAGATAGTCCAGAAAGGAAACCCAGTGTGGGGAAAGTTTCTTTCTTTTAAGATACCAATATAAGCCACAACATTTACAAATACAATGTTTTAACTCTCTACATGTAGGAAGCCAACCTGCTCCTTTTTGATCTTCTTCTTTGGCACAACCTCAGTGGATTTCTCTGATTCAGAACGAGTTCTAATTGATCTTCTCTGTTGCTTTTTTTCTACTGAGCCTAAGAGATGATTTAAAGAAATAAACAAATTGAAAACTCATTTAAGGATGCCTCGACATTCATGTAATTAAGATTTGCCCAAATTCCCTACTTTCCTTATCCATTACTTTTGGTCTTTTAATTGTAAATCACTAAAAAGGTATTAAA
The DNA here is from genome assembly GCF_057876585.1 of Rhinolophus sinicus. Lineage (NCBI taxonomy): Eukaryota > Metazoa > Chordata > Mammalia > Chiroptera > Rhinolophidae > Rhinolophus > Rhinolophus sinicus. Next base: position 132,050,342 of record NC_142516.1, read on the forward strand.
TATTTGGGAGCACATAAAAATTTTTATAGATCAAATTATAAAGGCTCATAGGCTGAGACTGGGATTCATAAAAGACTCTATATAAATTAGGAGACTAGAGCTTTTAAAATTATAGTCAAACTAAAATAGCAGAGACATAGTTTAGTTTTAAGGCAGATAAACACATTTAGGTAATTATAATTCAAGGGATAAAGGGACTGAAGGCATGGAGGAAAATGACTTTATTCTCATAGTTCACATTAGGAATTTTTGGTTCAAAATTCAATCAGTACTACATATTTTGCATTTTAACAAATGAATTAAATTAATTCTATGTATCAAATACTTAACAGTGCACTTATACAAGTTTTCCTACTGTTATATTATTAACAACGAAAAGGAAAAAAGCAGGAAAGGCACAAAAATGCTGACCAAAACTAAATCATTACTTTGGCTATCAAGGGACTTGTTATACTTTAGAAATAATTAGTCATGGAAAACTAGCTGAAACAAATTATCACGCTTTTTCATATTAAATGGTAAAATAAGAAACTATTAAGATTTTTAAACAGTAAAATTCTTGGAAGGTAAACTAAAGAAAACTCACATGGACCCCAATTTGCACAGGATAAAACAGATTGAAGACCACAACTTGAAAGAACACTAAGTCAGGAATGATTCCATTCTGTAACCCTGAGAAGAATACCTTCAGTGCAGCTATTCTACATCTTTTCAGTGCTTGGACCACCTAAACAATCCTTCCTAGATAATAAACACCTTTTGCTTGCCGTAGCAGAAAGCTGATTAGACCTCCTGTAAAATCTGGCAGAAGCTACTTCAATAAAGCCTTCAGATCACCTGTGTATTATTTGGTTTTATTGTTTTTGTCTATATGTAAAAGGCTTCCCTCACCTTAGTTCAAGGCCAAAACAAAGAAGACTCCAACTACTTTTGTTCTGGGGAAGGAGTAGGTAGTTTCATAATATATTGTTTCTGAATTGTGGTTAATTGATTTCTAGCAGAGAAGTCACAAATGAAGTTGCTAGCTACTTCCTTTACTCTCACTCTTCTTACACTGATGAAAATATTTATCAAAACAACAGATATCTACCCTCAGAGGCACCCGAGTATCCCAGAGATCCATACTTTAGTGTGATCATCAGTATTCAAGTACCTACCAGGGAAGAACAACATAGAGATAGAACTGCTTAAAACAAACAAAAAATCTTTACTTGTTTTGAGGATGACAACATAATTGTTCCATCAAGTACAGATGATATTTGATCTATTGTCTTACAGAAGATAAGGCAACATGACCTCTTAAAATTATTCTGAAAGTTACCTGAAGAACATAAATGCTACTACATCTAAAACCACTAAAAAGTATTGTTTATGGTCTAAAAGAGGAGGAAGTGAGCATCTCTGGATTTGGAAAACAGCTTAGAAATCTGGTATAAATACAAACACAATTCTGCAAACCATAGAAATGTAGCAGTGTCACAGTCTATGTAGCTCCTAAATTTACTACGAAAAGGCTCAAGAATTCTCTCTGAGTAGTTAAAACCAACTGAGATGACGATGTAATTCATTTCTGAAGGGAGATCAAATCTCTTTTCTGACTTTTCAACTACAGACATACCTAGGAGATATTGTGGGTTCAGTTCCAGACCAATGCAATAAAGTGAGTACTGCAATAAAGCAAGTTGTAATCTTTTTGCTGGAGGTGGGGGTCTTACCATTAATTTGGAAAAAACACAAACCTCTGTGAAGCGCAATAAAATGAAGATATGCCCATACTAAAGTTATTTTCACAAGAAGCAAAATGGTCATTTAAAGTGACAAAATATGTTTATCAACTACAGCTGGTAACCAAATTTAAACCAAGGTCAAAGCTTTAGAACACTCATGCCTATATTAAGATTCCAACATTAATTTACAACCTAATCACATGTGCCTGCTTAAGGAACTGTGTGCTTTTTCCAGATATAAAGAATTATAACCTTCCACTTAAAACAACAGTAAAAAAAAATTCATAGAACTTAAATCTTACAATGAAAAGACTACATGAAAATAAAATGTTCAATAGCTGAGGGGAAGGAAATAACCAACTCCATTCAAAATAAAAGTATAATATTTAAGATCAGTCATATTATATGAAGAATTTACTTTCTCTCTAGTTAGGAGAATATAGATGTTTAAATAAAGATCCTCCTATTCTAAGTATCACATTTAAATTCAGATAAATTATCAATAGTTTAGTGTAAGGAAAAATAATAAAACTGATACAGCTAACTATGGAGAACTGAAGCCAAAAGATTCATTCAATATTCAAAGAAGGGAACAAATATATTCAATTATCACTAATAAATGCAAAATATCCTAAGTCTATTTATTCACTCCTTCAACACTGTAATTTCACTTTTTAATATTATTATTTTATGAATGTAGCTTTATTAATTTGAATATTTTTTCTTTTTTATTATTAGTTTCAGGTGTACAAAATAATGTACTAGACACCCTCACAATGTCACTTTTTTATATATATTTTGAAATGATAAAAGTTGCAAGTCTGATTCTGGACTTTGCTACTCCCCCCTGACTTTAATTAAGCTTCCTTTCTCAACTCAATTTTGGATAAAGGCATACTGTTTAATATGCCCCCTCCAATATATGCCCCATCTCCTCTGCCACCACCTTTCCTTGTCCTGCAGCCTCATTCCTTTTTTTTTCTTTCTTTTAAAAAAAATTAGTTTATTGGGGTGACAATTGTTAGTAAAGTTACATAGATTTCAGGTGTACAATTCTGTAGTACATCAACTATAAATTACATTGTGCGTTCAACCACCGAGTCAGTTCTCCTTCCATCACCATATATTTGATCCTTTTTTTTTTAAAGAAAGCTATCCCCAGTTGTTTCCTGAACAATGATGTTTTTATTTAGATTTTATAATGAGAATCTTAACTCAAAATTTCCCTTACAAAAATATTTACTCCTTTCCTTAGTGTCACTCAATCACAGGTTTGCCTGAGTTACTAATGATTCAGGATTACTACTTCAGGTCTTAAGACTTTAATCCTTCTAGAGAGGTATTTGGTCACTTGTTAGATCACAAAAAAATTTTAAAAGAACAAAGTGAAACAAACATCTTTCTCCTAAACTAAGCTAGTTTGATATGTAACTCTTTTCTTGATGGCTGTATGAAGCAGTAATACTGTTATATAAACCAAACCTACCGGATACTCAGTTAAACCATAAGGTCCTTAGAAAGTCAGTCTCTTAATAAAAATTACTTTGACTATTCCAAAGGCACAATCTTACTGAATATAGGCATTTCTACTATAAGCAATATAGCTTGATTTTCAATGCATGGTATCTGTTCATCAGAGAACAGATTATAGTAGGAGGGTTGCGCCCTAGGCCCCTTAGCTACTAACATAAAGCACAACTAAGACTAATGAAAAGAGGTGGGCATCTGCCAAGTTGTTTCTAATAGGGAATAAAGGAGGAAATGGCAAGAATGTGTTAATAATGGAAAAGTAAAGCTGTTATTCTCATGCAAAGAGAGATAACCAAAAGGTCCATTTACTCAGGTATGTGCAGATTTTATAACTATACTCTTTTAATTATAAAACACTCCTATTATGTAAATTCCTGTAGGAAAAACAACTATTACCATGAATGGCTCTCAAGCCCCTAAACAACTCTTTCTTATTCAAATAATTGCTTTTATAGTTTGATTTTTTAAAATATAACTTGATTTTGATACCTAAAGGTTTCTTAGGAACATACCTATCATGCTATAGCAGAACAGAACTATGACCTCAAAATGCATCTGTCTACTTTTCATTCATACCTACCTGTAGAACCAGATGTTGCTTCAGATATATTCTGAGTTGCCTTTTCATTTCTCTGGTTTGGTGTAGAAATTATAAGTCTGTCTTGTCCCCTGACACTTATCTCCGTTTTGTTACCAATTCCCTTCAAAATAAGGCAAATTTAAAATTAGGTGATTACCAGGCAATGGCATCATTGGCTTATAAAGATAGTTTAAGACTAAAATTTGCTTGAATTTTATATGGTCTTGATTGCAGCAATTTATTATCTTACCATTATCAGAACAATTTTATTAAGTTATCAGGATTATTCCAAAATGTGCAATGAGATTATGGGGGGTAAAAACCTCTGTCTAAGTCCAGATGATGAATGTCACTGAAAAAATGAATATGTATCACATAATTTTCTGTCAAAAACCACGTATTTCCTGGTCTGAATAGTCCCTCACTTTACCCATATCATAGTAAGAGAACACTAGTCATTTTCATTTGGTAAAATACCCTATGCACAGATAAAAACGTCAACAAATCTTGAAAGACAAAAACATCCACAGGCGCAGCAGTATGTCACTCATGGTGACCAAAATGTGCATCCAATAAGCAACTTGGAGCAGACAGAAAGCAGATACAATTACAGTTCTGTCTCATTTTAGGTATTTCAATGAAATAAAGGAATTATTTATAAATATATATGCATTTTTAAAACCTTCATTTATAAAAGGTTGGTTTTATCTCGAATTTCCATTTAAATAGCACTCTTTGGAGGGGGATGACAAAAGTTTGATTTGTGCATCTAAAAAAACTAGCTCCAAGAATGGAGCCAATTTGTATTCAAAAAAGATGCAGAATATTCATTTGCTATTCAAAGCTATCAGCAGAACCAAGGGGGGACTGGAACAAGTTTTTCCGAGCAGCTTAGCCTTAATGCAATCGGTTGAACCTATAGGCAGGAAGAGGTTAAGAGAGGACCATTACACTTCTCTCGGAAAATATATCACTAATAAGGCATGCCTATATTTAATTATTTTAATGTGCATATGACAAAACATTGCAGAAATACAGAATTCTTTAAGAGTGCACATGCATGAGGTGCCACTAAATTGAACTCACAAGCCCACAATTGTGGTATTGGTTGGGGGCACAGGTAGTGAAGAGGTCCATGAGTGAATAAATATTACAAATCTTATGAAGAGTTTTAAAGTCTTAAAACTAAAGTATAAGTGCCCTAAATGGAGGCCCAGGGCTGGCTGATGGAGACATTCAGATTTACCTCAGACCCAAGCTATCACCACAGTTAATTGTTAAATAACTAACATCGTTCTGGTATTTCTCTAAAATGCATTAGATATCCCAAAGCAACATGAGCCTAACAAAATTGCTGGTGCAACCAAACACATCAGCAGGTACAATTATTACAATGGTTAATTCAGATAAATAACAAAAATGGTTTAAAAAGAAACACACTTTTCTACTAAGAAAAACTATACAAACTAGAAATAGGCAAAGTGCCTATTTTTTCCCCATGACTTTAGGGAGCTAGCCTCAATTTTGGCTGCACAGCTCAAGACTAATCTAGTACAGATGGGGCTATTACAAAATGGGGGAGGGAGAAGAAAAGCAGCCTTTTTGCCAATGTCTTTTTTGCCCCCTCCTGAGCAAACTGGCCATACATTTCAAATGCAGTGGATAAAACGGGTATTTAAGTTATGACTGTGTTATCTTTTAAATGCCAAGGTTGACACTTATTAAATACTGTTTCCCAAAAAAACCATGAAAAAAGGAGGTACCTTTGTTGAATAAACAAATTGATCGATAAATTTCCCATCTCCTGTAGCATTCTGAAGAGCAAACACTTGTTCAATTTTCACAACTGGAGACATGTTACACTTCTGCAAATCCAGGCTCCCTTTGTGCATTGTAATGGAAGCTGGTAAGGATTTCCTTGCTGCTGCTGTCTTCCAGGCAATTTTAACAGGGGGTGGTTCGTCCTCTTCCACACTTGTATGCCGCCTCTGGCTATGTCTCCGAATTTCAGTACTTGATAGTGAGGAGGCCACCTCACCTGCATTGGTCTGTTCCGGCTGAGTATTCAGCACTGATCTTGGTCTCCGGGTTTTTTTAACTTCAGCTTTGCAGGTGACATTCTTTTTTGCTTGGGATAAAGCCTCCTCAGGCTGTTTATCAATATAGATAAAAGTATACTGTTCTATTCTTTCCTCTCGGGTCATTTTCAATGCTTTCTCTGCATGGGCAATGCCAATATCCCACTGAGCACGTTCTCTCTGTGGTCGCGGCTTCCGAATCTTTGAAAAGAGATACAGGCTTTATGGGACGCACTTTAATCTATCATGTACACTTAAAACAATAGTATTCCCATATGAGCCTGTCATCTTTCTAGGTATTCATAAATATCTTCAGATTCTTCAGTCAAATCAATGAAATGTGCTAACTCCTTAACTCTGATAAACCGGTATTACTATCAGATGACATGCAGGTCTATGGTTTTATATATCCTTTGCTGACTCTACTGGACAAGTCCCTCAAAGAAGTAGTCATCCTTCTCACATCATATTCATAAAAAAGTAGCAGTAATAAGGACAAAGAAAACAAAGATTACAGAAATGATTGTTTTCAGTGGCCAATAAAACACTAACATTAAGAATGACACCGTAGGGACGACTGGATGGCTCAGTTGGTAAGAGCGCGAGCTCTGAACAACAGGGTTGCCGGTTCGATTCCTGCATGGGATGGTGGGCTGCGCCCCCTTGCAACTAAAGATTGAAAAAGGCGACTAGACTTGGGGCTGAGCTGCACCCTCCACAACTAGATTGAGGGATAAAGATTTGGATCTGAAGGGCCCTGGAGAAACACACTGTTCCCCAATATTCCCCAATAAAATTTAAAAAAAAGAAAGGAATGACACCCTAAGGGTCCAGGGTGCTACAGAGCTCACAACAGAATGAAGAGGAAGGACAGCGCCCCGAGGAACAAATGTAAGTTGACAAGACATAGCAAAGTAGGAACGTATGAAAGAAAAAATAAACCTGAATCAGTTTCCACAGGTCTCTGTGTCCAGGCTTGATCACAAGACTTTGGATTGGCAAGGCAGATAAGAAAACTTTAAATAAAGGTATGTGAGATGACCCAAGTAATTGGGAATTATCCAGGTTAGACTGAGGTAACCAGAAATTGGGGAATTAAACTCTGAGATTGTATAGTATACATCAAACTCTGACGTATAAATCTGTAAAATGTTAAATCTGACAAAATTAATCAAAATCCCCTGATTACATTTAACTTTGAAAGTGTAAAAATATGACAAATTTCTGAATCACAAGAGACCCTCACTGAAATTAGTTAAATTTAAAAATCTCAACCAGAGTATCAAGAGTTCATGGCAAAATTCTAAAATGTCCACCACCACACCAAACATATTTCTTAGTTCCATCACTTGTGTGACCTTGATTGAACCAGTTAAGCTTTCTGTGCCTCAATTGCTTCATCTGCAGAAACAGGAATGGTATCTACCTCATTTGTTATGAAGATTAAATGAAGTAATATATATAAAACACTTAAAACAGTGCCTGTCTCACAGTAGGTGCTAGCCAAATATTTTTCAAACTTTACTTTCATAAAAAATTTTGCTAAATAGGGGCGGCTGGATGGCTCAGTTGGTTAGAGCACAAGCTCTTAACAACAAGGTTGCCGGTTCGATCCCCACATGGGCCACTGTGAGCTGCGCCCTCCACAACTATATTGAAACAACTACTTGACTTGGAGTCGACGCATCCTACAAAAACACACTTAAATAAGTAAAAGTTTTAAAAAATTTTGCTAAATAAAAGTAAAGGGGGACCGGCCCGGTGGCTCAGGCGGTTAGAGCTCCGTGCTCCTAACTCCGAAGGCTGCCGGTTCGATTCCCACATGGGCCAGTGGGCTCCCAACCACAAGGTTGCCAGTTCAATTCCTCGAGTCCCGCAAGGGATGGTGGGCTCTGGCCCCTGCAACTAAGATTGAACATGGCACCTTGAGCTGAGCTGCCTCCCGATGGCTCAGTTGTTGGTTGGAGCGCAGACTCTCAACCACAAGGTTGCCAGTTCAATTCCTCGACTCCCGCAAGGGATGGTGGGCTGTGCCCCCTGCAACTAGCAACGGCAACTGGACCTGGAGCTGAGCTGCGCCCTCCACAACTAAGACTGAAAGAACAACTTGAAGCTGAACAGAACCCTCCACAACTAAGATTGAAAAGGACAACAACTTGACTTGGAGAAAAGTCCTGAAAGTGCACACTGTTCCCCAATAAAAGTCCTGTTCCCCTTCCCCAATAAAATCTTTAAAAAAAAAAAAAAAAAAGTAAAAGGGAATTATGGAAAGAACACTGAAATAGGGGGGAAAAATCCACATTTCACTAGCCTCTACTAGACTTAACATACATTAATTCAATTCATAACAGAATCCAACATTGTATTAAGCAGTTTTTAATAGTATTATGTTGTTTATGACATATAAAACTTGTTGATATACTTACAATAAATGAAAAACATTAGACTCAAAGGAGTTAAAATAATAAATCATTCTAACAATGGTCTGAATTCAAATATAAAGTCTGAATTCTACTAAATTATGAAGTCCTTTAAAAACCATATTTGATTAATAATGTGAACATACTGCCAGTTACCTTTTGTTTCTCAGAGTGATTACTGGCTTGTTTGGTTGCCTCAGCGAGTAATTCTTCATACTGTTTATGACCTTTATACTCTCGGACCCGCTTTTCATGAACCCATGCCCTCTCTGGCTGGTTGCTGAAAAACTGGACGTGATATTCTCGGGCACCTGCAAGTAAAAATCCTTATTAACCATTTCAGAACATAAACATCCACATATACTTTGCCAAAAATGCAAACCTAAGCCAGGTTCCCTAGTATTACTCCTATTAGAATTTGTGTGTTTTGGATTGTCCAAAGATATAATCCAACACCTATCAATTACACAACTAATAGTTACAGTAAAAAATTCACCCCAAATGATTAAAATTAGTTCAGCAAATTTTAAGAGAAAGAAAATCAGAAATTCTGCTGATTATCAGATTTGTTACCTTGGTTACACTTATTTTTATATGCCTCAGACCTTTTTACAAACAATTATGGGTATAAATACGCTTTTCCAGCTGCATAAAGTGTGCTTTACAGACCGGGGGTGGTGGAGGAGAGGCCACTGAGACTCTTTCAGGGATCTTGTGAGATCAAAACTGTTTTCATAATAATACTAAGATGTTATTTGTCTTTTTCACTATGTTGACATTTGCATTTAATATTGCAAGAGCAATGGTGGATAGAGTGCTGGCATCTTAGCATAAATAAAAGCAATGAGTGACACCAAACTAGTGCTGTATTCTTCACAGCGATACACTGGCAGTTAAAAAAAACAAACCAAAAAAAAACAAAACACCCAATTTTACTTAATGTTCTTGATGAAGCAGTAAAAACAATTAATTTTACTAAATCTCAACCCTGGAATAGACGTCTTTTTAATATTCTGTGTGACAAAATGGGAATTATGCATACAGGACTTTTGCATGTAGAAGTATGATGGTTATCTTGAGGAAAAGTACTTGTGTGACTGCCTGAATTGCTGCAAAGTGAACTGGACACTTTTATGGAACACCCTTTTCACTTCAAAGGATGACTGACAAAAAAACTGGTTATTTGAACCTGAGCATCTGGTAGATTATGTCCTCAAAAAACGAATAAAGCAAGTTTGTCACTTTAAGAGAAACAATTGACAATATTTGTTGCCAATAATAAAATTTGATCTTTCAAGCAAAAATATTAGAATTTAAAAAACTTGTGGTTGCCCCTATTAGCCTTCTAACTTCCCAATAACCAAAGAATTTTCTGATGAAATTAAGTGGTATTAACTAATGTGATTTAAAAAATTATCTATGGGCCGGCCCGGTGGCTCAGGCGGTTAGAGCTCCATGCTCCTAATTCCGAAGGCTGCCGGTTTGATCCCCACATGGGCCAGTGGGCTCTCAACCACAAGGTTGCCAGTTCAATTCCTCGAGTCCCACAAGGGATGGTGGGCAGCGCCCCCTGCAACTAAAATTGAACATGCACCTTGAGCTGAGCTGCCGCTGAGCTCCCGGATGGCTCAGTTGGTTGGAGCGCGTCCTGCCCCTGCAACTAGAAACGGCAACTGGACCTGGAGCTGAGCTGCACCCTCCACAACTAAGACTGAAAAGGACAACAACTTGAAGCTGAACGGCACCCTCCACAACTAAGATTGAAAGGACAACCACTTGACTTGGGAAAAAATCCTGGAAGTACACACTGTTCCCCAATAAAGTCCTGTTCCCCTTCCCCAATAAAATCTTTAAAAAAAAAAAAAAAAAAAATTATCTATAAGAAATGGGTCAACATTTGGAAAGCTATGCATGACTTGGTAAACCAATATTTTTTAAGTGCCCAATGTATGATGTTAAAAACAATCATGAAAGGTAAAAGATCCATTGAAAGTGCAAAACAGAACCAATGGATTTTAATGTAACAAAGTATAAAAAGTTTGTTGATATAATTTCAGATTCCAGAATACAATGACGCCACCACTTCTTGAGTTTTGGTGTAAAAACAGAAAATAGATCCACAATTATCTGAAAAGGCTATTAAAATACTCTTCCCTTTTCCAACTACATATTTGTGTGAGGCCAGATTAATTTAACATACTATAACCAAAACAACAAACCATAACGGATTGAAATCTAGAAGCAGATACGAGAAACCTAGTCTTCACTTAAGCCAGACATTAAAGAGATTTACAGAAACGTAAAACAGTATCATTCTTCTCATTAAATTTTCTGTTTGTGAAAATAGTCATTTTTCAGAAGAATTAATAACATATATAGTGGGTTCTTTTAAAACGAACTAGTAAATATTTTAAAATTTTCTCAGCTTTAATTTCTAAATTAAATAGTAATAGATATAACCCATGTAAACAAAAGTTTCTTAAGAGTCCTCAATTTTTGAGAGTAAAAGGGGTTCTGGGATCAAAACATCTGAGACCAGTTGCTCTAGAGTAGAGCTACTCTGAAAGTGTAAGTCAGTCTGAGACAAAATAATCACACAAGTTAAGAGTGAACATTTAGAACCTATGATAATTTGACATTGCCGTGACAACCAGACATGTGATCAGGGATACTGTACTCTGTATTTTTTCGGAGGTGGAGGCCTTTCATTTTTCTGATAATTTTATTGTGTTTGACAGAAATATTGATCCATGGTGGACTGAAACTTTTTTTTAAAAGAACAAAAACTAGTTCTTTACCAAACATAGTTTGAAAAACACTGCTTCAAGAAAAAGTCTCAGGTCAATTTCTACATAGAGCAATGTAGAAACTGGTCTTCTTGGGGGAATCCAAGATAATTTGACTGTACGGTGCAGTTTTAAATGAAGGGAGAAGAAGACAATAAGCAGATCCTAAGTAGAAAAATGTGGATATTAGGCTTAAATTGAATTAATTTAGTTATCTGAAATTGATTATATCTTGGATTTGAAAAGTTTTAATTTTATTAGACATTAACAGGAAATTATCTAACGGATTATTTGGAAATCTAATTAAAATTTCATATGGAAAATAGCCTATAAGAAACACACACACACAACTCAGATTTCCATATCATCTAACCTGAGAAGACCCAAGTAGAAATTCAATTACAATTAATCAAAGAAGTTTATCAGAAGTCCAATCATTTTGAGGGACAAAAAACAGAAATAGGTGAGTTTGGAGGATAGGGTTGTGGATAGCAGGGTTGAAAGAACATAGGATATAATCTGTTTCAAAATGTCAAGAGTTACTTATTCAGAAGTAAACAGATAATCCCAAAGGACTTGACAGTTAAAAACACAAAAACTAAAACTAATAGATAACATAATCTCACTTTCATCTTTATTTTCAACTTCTTCCACCATTAAAATCATTTGCTACAGACAAAACAAATCAAACAACTTGCCTTTTTGCTAGCACTTTGTTTCCTGCTGGCTGGAAAACCTTAAAATAAGAGGAAAACCCTAAAGACCTGAAAGATTGAGAAATAAGCACATCTGTCTTTGAATAATGGGCTATATTTCCAATAGAAAAATGTTGAGGAAATGTTTTTATATTAACAAAAATAATATAAAGGTAAAACCATCCAGTTTTAAACTAAAAAAAATATATTAGGGGGCCGGCCCGGTGGCTCAGGCAGTTGGAGCTCCATGCTCCTAACTCCGAAGCCTGCCGGTTCGATTCCCACATGGGCCAGTGGGCTCTCAACCACAAGGTTGCCAGTTCAATTCCTCGAGTCCCGCAAGGGATGGTGGGCTGCGCGCCCTGCAACTAGCAATGGCAACTGGACCTGGAGCTGAGCTGCGCCCATGACAAATAAGACTGAAAGGACAACTTGAAGCTGAACAGCACCCTCCACAACTAAGATTGAAAGGACAACAACTTGACTTGGAAAAAAGTCCTGGAAGTACACACTGTTCCCCAATAAAGTCCTGTTCCCCTTCCCCAATAAAATCTTAAAAACAAAAAAACAAACAAAACCCCACAAAATGAAAAAAAAAATTAGGAGTAAAGGTTACAGTAAGTATGTGATATCACTTAAAACTCTCAGTAAAAATCTTTACTTTCATATCTATTAATCACACTATGTATAAAGAAAAAGAATTACTCTCAAACTCTTAATAGTATTTACATATCTGGAGGAAGAAACTATGGCACCTTTCGCTTCTGACCATACATATTTTTGTATTGTTATAAACAGAAAAAGTATTTCAATTTTACCTTTTAAATGTAAAATGAGACCTAAACAATGAGATACAATTTAAAATAGACATGTGATCCAAACATCTTTCAACATGCTCTTTCAAATATCTTTATGTGTGAAAACTGTTAAATACATTTTCCAAAGCTAAGAATCTTACTAATAACAATATGGAAATCCATGAGTACTTTATATAATCAAGATAAATTTTAAAGTAGCTTAAATAAGCAACACAAAGGACTTCACAGGCATCATGTGTGGAACAATCAACAAAATTAAATTTTATGTTGTGTTTTTTGGTTTTCAGAAAAACTGTTAGAAAACTACTTCATTTAAAATCACACCACAGTCAGACAATGGAATATTATTTGGCAATAAAAAGAGATGAAGTTACTGATACATGCTGCAACACAGATGAACCTCTAAAAGACTATGCTAAGTGAAAGAAACCAGACACAAAAGGCCACATACTGTAGGATTACATTTATCTTTCAGAAAAGATTACATTTATCATGTCCAGAAAAGACAAGTTTATAGAGACAGAAAGTAGTTAGTGGCTGCTTAGGGCTGGCGGAACAGGGGAAGAATGAGGAGTGACTACTAACAGATATTAAATTTCTTTTTTGGGTTGATGAAAATGTTCTAAAATTAGATTGTAGTGATGGCCACACAACACTGTAAATGTACTCAAAAATCACTGAATTGCACAATTTAAAGGGGTGCATTTTATGGTATATAAATCATATCTCAAGAAAACTATTATTTTAAAAACTACTGCAGAAAAAGAAATTTTAAAAATAATCAGAATATACATTTTATTAAAACCTAAATTCTTAGATTTTGGGTTTCCTCAATAATACAGACAAAATCAGTTTTTCCTACACTAAAGTAGGAGACTAAGGGGTACCAGACCAGATTAGATTAATTCAGAATACTAAATTTAAATATTTCCTTTGAAATACAGATGAGGCATAAATGTGCTTTCATTTGTATTCCATTTTTTAAAATGCAGAAATTAGCAGGTTTTCATAAAGGAATTAAATATGAAACTCTTTGTATCATCTCAAAAGGATGCTTTTCTAAGGGAAGAGAACTCAAGAGTGACAATTCTCACCTGATATAATAACTTAGGGTGCTCTAGAGGCACAGATATAGACATGAATTGTTTTATTTAAGAAGGCTTAGACCTCTTGGGAAATCCTTGACCCTTTTTTCTCCCATTCATAGAATCATAGATTATTAAACCTGCAAGGTACTTCAGAGATACTCGTCCAACACTCTTATTATATAAAGGGAAGAACTAGAACTGCCTCCCTCAAACCTACACAAATTATGACTAGGTGAATTTAATTACTTTTCCTTTAATATATAGTAGTGTTTAAGAGTAGAGGTTATGGAATAAGATTTCTTGGGGGTGGCCCGTTAGCTCAGTTGGTTAGAGCATGGTGCTAGTAGCACCAAGGTTGCTGGTTCGATCCCCACATGGGCCACTGTGAGCTGTGCCCTCCTTAAGGTAAGAAAAAAGATTTCTTTGAGACTCTATTTTCTTACCTGAAACATAATAATAGTACCTACTTCATAGTGTTGCTGCTATGAGGACTGTATAATACGTAAGAGAATTGCTTAATACAGTGCCTTGCTCAAAAGCAAACATTCAAAGATTTTTCTTTCACTTCTGCCCCACTGCTGCTTCCAATTACCCCTGCCTTTCATCAGCAGGTTATACCGACAAGATGACTGCCTTCTGCACCAGGGCAGATTCCTAGCTATGCAGCACAAGAGTTATAGATATGGCTGATCCTGTCACACATCTACCTGGCCAGACTCAGGGACACTTTTTCTTCTCATAACAGTGAACAGGGACCAAGATAGAAAGTTTAAAGTGAGAAAAAAAGAAATAGGTGCAAAGTTGTCACAGACAATAAGGGACTCAACATGTAACAAGAGTGAGTTGCAAAGCAAATATCCAGAAATAAATTCCAAATTCAAACCTTCCTCTGGCTAATAGGCAAGTCCATTCTAAATGACAGAACCTCAGAATCTAATCTACATATTTTGGTCAAACCCAGGAAAAAGACCAGAAAAAAGTTAGAACACACCTTTCTAAAATACTTATAATACCAACATTTCTAAGGTAGGATCTATGCTATCTAGCTAGATTAAAGCTATACTTCTATGTCATACTGAATTTATAAGACTGTCCCAGTAAATGTACAGATTTAAAAATGGAGTGGAGGAGGAAAACAAGCATCCTGCAAAATTTTTCAGGAAGAAAAGCACTTGTCTGGCTAAAAAAAATTTCTCCCCATAGGAGTCAATGCTGAAATTAAGATGTTCAAAAAAAACTTGGCCCAAATGCCTATTAAGCTCATACAATACATCTTATTATTTATCCATCTCCTTTCTTTTAAATTCATATGAGAGGTCAGTCAGATTAAGGTCTTTTAAAAAAAGAAGTATGAAAGAATTTATAAAACAAATGCAAGGTGTTTAAGGGGAAAACAAGGACTGTATCAGTTGAAGAGACTCCGTCAGTTAAGATGATCACGATTATTTCACTGGTTATTAAAAACTGATATAGATATGCATATTTTGGTGTTAGATTATATATCATGTATGTATTCTTGTGTCCATATACAACATTTAAGATTTCACTTTTTTCTTTCTAACCTTTAACTTAGTATCTATATATACCTTCTCTTACCTCTTGTGTTAATTTTGGTATGAACCTCGAGTTGGGGATCGCTTGAAACCATACAAGGCCACCAAGGATAGGTTCCCACCTTTGACCAAACAAGATCGCCAACATGGAACTTAACACCAGCAGACACTTCCATTGTTGGAACAGAAGATAATATTGGCTGAACCTATAGGAAAAGGTCATAAAGGTCATCAGCAGAGAAATTTAAAAGAAAATATGTACAAAGTATATTAAACATGCTACCCATGTAAACTTTATCTTCAGTTACACTTTTCTCTGATACCTGCTACTCAAAACTAGCAAAAGGGTAGAAGACAGGAGGAAAATAGTTAAAAAGCCCCAATCCAAATACTAAAAATAGAATTGATGGTTTCTGTTGCCAAATTATTGATAAGGTACCTGGAGAATTCGCATAACTATTAAAAAGTGGTTGAAGTTTTGAATAGGATAATAATTCACTGAAAATATCTACCTCCTAAACCAGCTCCAAGATTTATTTCAGTATAACTTCTGAAATAAAGAAGTATGGAACTGTAATAATATGTGTTAAATATGTTGTAACCTAATCACTGTGCTTTCACCTTCTTATGACATATTTGATTAGACAGTATTCAATAAAGCAACTCACCGGGGTTTCCTCTTTCAGTACTAGATCTTCTCTTGGTTTTTCTGAAACAGGATCAACCCTCTCATTTGGTATCTAGGTGAAAAGAACAAAATGGCAAACCAAAGAATAATGACTCACACAAAAAGAATCAAAGAAAACTAAATAGCAAAGAGAATAAAGGATGTTACAACTTAGGCAGTACATGACGCTATGTCTTAACAGTCATTTTCTACTCCACACCATATTTCCCATTTCTTATTTTATTACTTTTAAAACTTAATTTCTTAATTTTTTTTTAAAAAACCTTTCAGAATACAGAAAAATGGGCACTCTGAAATTGCTAGTAAGATGTAATTTGGAATTTTTCTGGAGAGCAATTTGGCAAAATGTATGAAAAGTCTTAAATTTTCAGACTCTGACCCAGCAAATACACATATAAAAATGTACACTGAAAAAGCACTGAGGTATAAAAATATATATGTAAGTACGAAAATATGTACACCAGTACTATTTGTAAGAGCAAGTATTAGAAACCGCCTAGATGTTAAAAAATGTAGAATTTGTTAAATTGTAATATAACTAGATAGTTAAATAATATAAATTTTTAAATGACATGGGAAAATAATAATATAATATTACTTAAAAACAGCAAATTGCAAAGCACTTTGTACAGTATGATTCCAATCTTGGAAAACAATTTTCTTTATGTGCATAGAAAAAAGACGAGAAGGATGTCACAATGGGATGGAATACGTGATTTGTATGTGTGTGTGTTGTTCTATATTTGTCAAGTTGGCTATAATAAACACACTATTTTTCTAATCATAAAATACACAAATATGTTATTTAAAAATTAATTTCTACAACCCTCTAAGGAGGCAATTTGGAAGTACCTATCAAAATTCAAAATACGTACACTCTTTAATCTTGTATTTATATTTTAGGGACCTATTGTACAAAATACACAAAATGAGGAAATTTAAACAGAGGGATGATAACTACAGCACTATTTCATGTTATAAATCTACATGTCTATCAACATCTTACTTTTTATTTGATACATTCTACACAAAATTGATAAGGGTAGTTATCTTCGGGGAACAAGATCAGGGAAACCATGAGGTAAGATCTATACTTTTGTGTTACGTCCATTTTCTGTAAAAAGCAAATTGCTTTTGTAATTTAAAAGATCTTTTAAAATCTCTCACTTGTCAAACAACAGAATTTACTTCAGATGGCTTAAAAAGTGGGGTATGTCCATTAAATTAGGTCTTAACTCCACTAAAAAATATGGCTAATTCTAGAAGCTACTTAAAATTCTCATTTAATTAAAGACATTTAAAACACCGTTGTAAAAACATAGTTTTATTAAATAAACTATAAAAAGTTTTTTGAACTGTTAGCAAATGGTAAGCCAGATTAATATAATATCCGAAACCTCAAGCATCAATCATTCATTCAACAGTGCCTATAACTTTCTAGGCACTGTTCCAGAAAATGAGTATACAATGGTGAAACAAACAGATGTGATCCCTGACTCAAAGAGATTAGAGTTGGATAGGACAGATAGACATTAAACAAATAAAAACACAAACATATACTAACACAAAGTAAATGTATGAAGAGAAATAATGGTGTATGTGTGTATCTTTAGATATGGAGTTTGGGAAAGGCCTCTCTGGGAAAGTAAATTATAATCTGAAAATCAAAGGAAGAGGAGTTAGTGTACTAAAAGTAGAGGAAAGAATACTCCAGAAAGGAGTGGCATGTGCGAGGTCCTTGAGGTAAAAAAAAAAAAAAGTTGAAATTTCAAGAAGGCTATTACAACTGACTTAGCTCCAAATAAGAAAGAGGTTACAAGATGAGAATGAAGAGGCAGGCTACATTATGAGGGGCCTTATAAGCCACATTCAAGTGTTGTAGCTTAAGTGCAATGAAAAACCACTGAAGAGGATTAGGTAGAGAAGTAACATTCGCCAATTTGTTTGTTGGTTTTTTTTTTAAATTTATTGGGGTGACAATTGTTAGTAAAATTACATAGATTTCAGGTGTACAATTCTGTATTACATCATCTATAAATCCCATTGTGTGTTCACCACCCAGAGTCAGTTCTCCTTCCATCACCATATATTTGATCATTTGTTTTTAAAAGGTCATGTTATGTGGAGAATATTTTGGAAGGGAACAAGAAGGGAAACAGAGGGGTGGGCGGTTAGCTCAGTTGGTTAGAGCGGGATGGTGATAACACAAAAGCTGCCCGGTTCGATCCCTGCATGGGCCACTGTGAGCTGCGCCCTTCTTAAAAAACTAAAAATAAAATGTCTTAAAAAAAAAATGAAGGGAAGCAGAATATTTAATAGGAAACCTAGTGGAAATGGCCCAGGTGAAAAAAGGTAGTGTCAACTTGTTGACGGGCACAAAATTGGCTCTGTCAGATGCATCTGTGGTGGTACCACAAATATCTAATCTAATAGGACATACTCACTGAGCAAGGAAAAAAAAAAATCAATGTTCAAAAGGAAAATTTTCCCCCCTGATCACTAGTGTAATAACGAAGCCATTTAGAAATACTGTTCACATTTGGACAGACCCTTTCAGTAGCTTCATTTCAGTCTATATATGTAGCTTACATCTTCACCTCAGCATCTTACTCTGAAGCTACAGCAGGAAGACAGGGCCACTTGAGAAAGTATGTATGTGACCAAGAAAGTGAGCCATCCTCTGCACATTTAATCTTCATGATGTCTGGGTGTATGAGATCTAACTCTTTATCTATCTATCTATTTATTTATTTAAATTTATTGGGGTGACAATTGTTAGTAAAATTACATAGATTTCAGGTGTACAATTCTGTATTACATCATCTATAAATCCCATTGTGTGTTCACACCCAGAGTCAGTTCTCCTTCCATCACCATATATTCGATCTCCCTTACCCTCATCTCCCATCCCCACCCCCCCTTACCCTCTGGTAACCACTAAACTATTGTCTGTGTCTATGATCTAACTCTTTCGAAGGGCAGATAGATAAGGAGTAACTAATCTTTGCCAAACAACAGAATCCTACTATTGTTAAGAACTGGTCTGAAGCCCTTTAACATTTTTCCCTTTCTGGATTACAGACAGAATTTCCTTTAAAATGTTTTTATTATTCAAATGTCTTATCTTTTTTTGATATTTTTGTTTGTTCCAGATTGTTCGGGTTTCCTTCAGGCTGGCTTGAAACACTTAAAATCACTTTCATACAAGTGAAATTTTTCAGTCATTTTAAAAGGATAGAAATGGCAAGGGAGAGAAAAGAGACCCAAGAAATTTATTTTAAGCTTTCAAGACTGTATAAATAAAGGAGGGAAAAAAGAAGTCAAACAAGGATGCTGCAATGAAAGAAAGGGAATATACATTATAAAATGTGCTAATGCGTGAGCAAAGTAGAATTACTGTAGTTTGCCAAGAATAATGTGCTCCCGTGTATAATGCGCACCCACATTTTTGGCCCATACTTTCAGGGAAAAAAGTTTTTCTTTTTATTTTTTTAATTCAAATTTTTATTTACATTTAGGTACTTGTTTTTTGTACTATAAAGGAATGTCATCATTTATTTTTTAACATATTATGCATAGTACAAGAAATTTTATGTAACAAATAATTACGAAACACAAGAACAGATACAAGGTACAAGAAATTTTATGTATCGGTAACAAATTTATGATATTTACATAGAAGGTTAAGAACTCTTCCGCTCTGCAAGTTCATCATAAGTTCAACAAAACCGATTTCGTATTCCAAGGTATTAGTTTGCATATAGATACCATTATTGATTTCTAAAGTTATACTTTTAACTCATAAGCATAAATAAAATAATTAAAAACATTAACACAGGTGCAGAATTAGTACTACCCATGTATAATGCACATCCTTATTTTTCCTTCACAAATTTGGGCAAAAAAGTGGCACTGATTGCATTATACACAGCAAAAAAAAAAAGAAAGTGGCACGTGGGCATTACATACAACAAAATATGGTATCTAGTAGGCATCTAGAGATCTATGACTTGAGCTCAAAAAAAGTAAGAGGATAAACCAAGAGATAGCATAATCATAAACACCAATTAAGAAGGAGAGCTTTTAAGATGAAATGGTGAACAGAAGTCAAATGCTTAGAAGTCAAGAAAAACAAGGAGCCAGAAAATGCTAAATTAAATACATCTAGATATAAATACATCTAGATAAATTAAATGCATCTAGATACAAAATCCATTGTCCTTTGCTTGTTCAAAGGATAGATAAGCTTAAGAGATTAAAATCAAGTAGGGACAGAAAACATCTATTTTGGTACTAATAATGTTGCTTTAGGAAGAGAAAAAAACATCAGAGAAAAAGATGACAGTGAGTTAGCTCTCCTTAGTGTTTACATCATCTTAACTTTAAACTTATGATTTTATGGGTATATACCACTTTTTCACATTTTTAGTTGACTCCACATGGAAATACCTATATTCCAGGAAAGAAACACAGGAAGTTTCTTAAACAGGAAGAAAAATACGTTAAGAGAGCAGCTGAAATAAAATTACATAATCCTAAATACTCCTTTAAAAAAATTTGGTCCAGTACTTTCTTTCAAACCCAAGAGATTTATTAAGATGAATAATATGCATCAAATCTGGCAGAATTCCAAATCTTTAATAATTTTCAAAACATTAAGCAAAATCATATTCTCTAAAAGACCAAAAACTTATGTCAACATTTAACGTGAAAAGAAATTGTTACAGGCAATAAATTGTACATTTTTCTTTTACTTTCTGAATAACTGCTTAAGTTTGTAATCTTAAAAACTAAAAAAATCTGTACAAAAAGAACATATTACATGTGAATAGTTTTCTAAGAATTTGAAGACCCAATACTCTGAAGCTAGAGAACCAAATATAACCTCTGACTTAGTGCTAATGGGATTCAGCCACCTATGTGGCTTTTATAAGTGAAAATGGCAAGTTAAGAGTTAATGAGACTAGCCTTCGTGTATAAGCCCAGAGATGCTGGTGGAAGACCAATGTTTCAACCAGGCCTCACATGCCTGAGGCATTACACCTGCCAATGAGGAAGAAATGCAGAAATATTTCCACATGTTTTTAATTTGGTGGGAGGAAAAACAGCTAAAGCAACTTTAAAAATATACAATTTCAGTAGTGATCTCAGGTCTCCTGCTGCCTAGATGTTTGGACACATTTTCATTGTTGAGAAGATATACTTAGGTTGTTCCAAATAACAGCCACTCTTTAGAAGGCCAAACAGTTCAGAAATGGGAGGAAATACTTGTCAATCAAATACCAAGAAAAAAGAAAAGAAACAGTGATGAGTGAAATCTTTAAGTGAGATTTTGTTTGCTCAAAAAAACCTATGCGTGGGGAAACACACATACACACCCCCAGCTTGAGGACAATCATTCCACACTTCCAAGCACATAGCTCTTGTTACGCTTCCCTAGGCAGGTACTGGGGGAGGGGAACTGTCCAGTGGTGTCAGACTGTCACTCTTGGGCTTCTCTTTCACTTCTAAGCCATCTATAATGCTACACACCAAGGGCTTGGACCTTAATGACACCCAGGAGGCACAAAGGTATCAAAAATTTAAACATTAAAAAACAAAAAACTGTCCTGAAAGAAGCAAAATAGGTTATTCAGGTTAAGGAAATGCATAAAAAAATGAGATTACACATTACATATGTAAGATAACAGATTAATTAGTGCACATCACTGTACAGCTTAGCAAAAGCATGATATTAACAACAAGCAAGAACCTCGGGAGCTCTAGCTTTCAAGTTCTCTTGTGAGAATAAAGTACACTTATGGCACCCATCTCTCAAGCTTCTAACTGCTCCCCATATGATAATTTTTAATGAATCAAAATTCAACTAACAAGAACTTAATTCTTCACTTTACTTCTTTGATAGAAAAGGGAGGAGGGAAGGGAGAAAGAGAGGGAAAGAGAAAGGGAGAGATGAATGGGGGTAAGGAGAAAGAAGGCAGGGAGAAAGAAGGCAGGAAGGGAGGCAGGGAGGAAGAAGAGGAAGAGAGGGAGAGAGGGACACAGGGAGAGAGGGAGAGGTAAACAAACAAACAAAAAATCTGGATTTTTCCCTCCAAACTCAACTACCAGGGAGTGGTCTTGGTAATATTTAGTGCAATCAATGTCACTCTATACATCTATACCTTCAGTCAAATTGACATTCTTTTACCTAAAGATATTGTAAGATCCTAAATAATGAAGTATTAAATTATGCCTCACATGATTTACTAAAGAAAAAAATGAACTAAAACTCTTAAATTATATCTAACCATTCTAATACCTGGATATAACAGTTAACTGAAGGTTTAAGTGATATAAAGAGCCAGGCACAGGAGACATCCAACAAAGACAAGCTGGCTTTAAACTCTCATTGAAAGTAACTTCTAGAAATATCATTACACTGAATTTTCTCCTAGATTCACATAAAGCAAAGTATATATGAAAAATAGACTGTCTTATCCTGCCTCTAATTGCTTCCAGCCCTATTTCTATTTTGAGATATATTTTTAACTCATTTTATCAATAAAGGCAAAAAGTCTAGCCTAATAAGTAAAGCTGGATATTCTCTTACTTGCCAGATTTCTCTAGCATAAAAGCAAGACAGACCAGCAAGGCAGTTCTCAGGTAATAAGCTAAAACCATATTCAAGTTTTGTGCAGTTTTGTGATTCCCAAGAGTCACAGTGCATCATTTACCGTGTTTTCCCGAAAATAAGACCTATCCTGACCATCAGCTCTAATGCATCTTTTAGAGCAAAAATTAATATAAGACCCAGTATTATATTACATTAACATATTATATTATATAAGACCCGGTCTTATTTTAATATAAGACCGGGTCTTATATTAATTTTTGCTCCAAAAGATGCATTAGACCTGATGGTCCAGCTAGGTCTTATTTTTGGGGAAACACAGTATCTCTTCACTTCAGGTCTAGGAAAGAAATGCTACAGTGAATGTATCTGGAATGAAAAAAATTAACTTCTCTCCTATTTATTCATTTACTTAATAGACAATCAGTGTAAGTTATTATGTGAGCTAAGTTCTGCGGGGGGCATTTAATAAATGATGTAAGAAATTTAAAAATATTGCAGAAATCGTTTGGTTCCAAAGCCTTCATTTTACAGTTCTTACAGAACTGAGACACCGTAATAGCTAAAGTGCCCCGGTTACTCTTTATTATCATCACCCAGTTTTCTTTTCTTCATAGTACAAGTTCACTGTCTGAACTTACACATATACATCTGTGTAAGCTCATATGTACGTACATGTGTATTTTCTGGCTCCACTTACTAGAATAGAAGCAGCCTGAAAGCAGGCATCTTTACATTGCATTCAGTGCCCTACTTTCAATTCTGAGAAAAGTGTCCAGCATATAGTAGGTACTCAACTAATAATCTGTTAAATGAATAAAGTATAAAAAATGAGAAAAACATTGAAATATCACACCAGGACTTGTGAGAGTGTAGAACCAGTGTGACATTTATTCCAGAAAAAGATCAATTTGAGTTGTCTGAAGTACTGGAACCCAGCTACCAAGGAAAAGGGAGTTGGTAAGAAGTAAATATTTCTTTGAACAGAAGGTAACAAATTAACTTATGCAGGCATACCAGATATACAAGCAGACAACTGTCAAAAAACAGATATTCATTTCTTCCCAAATTAAAACATCTTCAATTCATATCATGCATTAGAATATTAACTAAACTCTCTTCATTCAAGCTGGGATAGATTTTTACATACATATTATTTTTATTAAGAAAATTCATACTAAAACCTCAGAGATATTAAAAACTCCTAGAAGAAAACATAGGCAGTAAACTCTTTGACATCACTCTTAGTAATACATTTTTGGATATATCTCCTGAAGAAAGGGAAATGAGAAAAAAATAAACAAATGGGACTATAACAAACTAAAAAGTTTTTGCACAGTGAAGGAAACTATCAACAACATGAAAAGACAACCTACTGAATGGGAGAAGATATTTACAAATGATATATAAGGGGTTAATATCCAAAACATATAAAGAACTCATATAACGTAACACATAAAAAAAAACCCAATCAATCCAATTAAAAAACAGGCAGAGGATCTGAATCGACATTTCTCCAAAGAGGACATACAGATGGCCAATAGACATATGAATAGATTCTCAATGTCACTAATCATCGGAGAAATGCAAATAAAAACCACAGTGAGATATCACCTTACGCCTGTCAGAATGGCTACCATCAATAAATCAACAAACAAGTGCTGAGATGAGGATGTGGAGAAAAAGGAACCCTTGTGCACTGCTGGTGCATCAGTGCAGCCATTATGGAAAATGTATGGCGATTCCTCCAAAAATTAAAAATGGAATGGCCATGCAATCCAGCAATTCCACTTCTGGGCATTTATCCTAAGAAAACAAAGGCACTAATTTAAAAAGATGCATACATCCCTATGTTTATTGCAGCATTACTATTAATAGCCAAGATATGGAAGCAACCTAGATGTCCATCAATAGGTGAATGGATAAAGATGGGATTACACACACACACACACACACACACAGGAATATTATTCAGCAATAAAAAATGAAATCTTGCCATTTGTGACAACATGGATGAACCTAAAGAGTATTAGGCTAAGTGAGATAAGTTAGACAAAGACAAATATTATATGATCTCACTTACATGTAGAATCTTAAAAAACCAAAATAAATGTATAAACAAAACAAAACAGACCCATAAATACAGAGAACAAGCAGATGGTTGCCAAAGGGGAGGAGGTGGAAGAATGGGGATAAAAAAAATGTTAAAAAAAAAAATTGTGCCCAAGCCATATGAGGGAGCTTAAGATTAGGTGTTACTTTGGTTCTTTCCACTGCCATGTGACACCCATTACTAAAACAAAGAGTGAATAAATATGAACTGAAAACTTAAACCTAAACAAGTCTCTAGACCTAACTACCAGTTTATAGGAAATGCAGGGGACAGAAGAACTTGTTAAATGATGCCACAGGGACATGATCAACAAAATCCAGAATATAGGATCCTCTGAAGGACAAATGCTCAGTTTCTTTAATAAATACATCACAAGAAAAAAAAGGGTAGGGTGAACCTGCAGATTTAAGAAGTCCTAAGAAACATATCTACCAGATGCAACATGTGGTCTTTGTCTGGATCCTGATTTAAACGAATCAACTGAAAAGCAAAATTAAAAACAAATGTTTTCAACAGCATATATCTTAAATTACCTATGAAAGGTAACTTTTATAAAAACTCCACCTGAAGTTTTAATCAATCTATGTGAATACTGACTCTGATTTTAATAGCAAGAGTTCCTCTATTACTTCAGGTTATTTTTTAGCAAACATATTAGTAGTGAGTGTTAAATTTAAGCTCCATCAGCAAAAGT
Organism: Rhinolophus sinicus; assembly: GCF_057876585.1. Classification (NCBI taxonomy): domain Eukaryota; kingdom Metazoa; phylum Chordata; class Mammalia; order Chiroptera; family Rhinolophidae; genus Rhinolophus; species Rhinolophus sinicus. Next base: position 132,075,725 of record NC_142516.1, read on the forward strand.
TGGTCTAAAATAATAAAAAAAAGATAATTAACCATCTTCTCTATGCCTTTCCTCTTCACCTTCAGAAACAAGTTTATTAGAAGCAAATAAAAATAAGTGAGAAACATTGGGGCCGGCCCGGTGGCTCAGGTGGTTAGAGCTCCATGCTCCTAACTCCGAAGGCTGCTGGCTTGATTCCCACATGGGCCAGTGGGCTCTCAACCACAAGGTTGCCAGTTTGACTCTGGCAAGGGATGGTGGGCTGTGCCCCCTGCAACTAGAAACGGCAACTGGACCTGGAGCTGAGCTGTGCCCTCCACAACTAAGACTGAAAGGACAACAACTTGACTTGGAAAAAAGGCCTGGAAATACACACTGTTCCCCAATAAAGTCCTGTTCCCCTTCCCCAATAAAATCTTTAAAAAAAAAATAAAAAACTTGGTTGCATCAACCAAATTTGGTTGTATCAACCTATGATATATATATAAAAAAAGTGAGAAACGTAAGAAGCAAGATTCTTAGTGCCACGTTTTTAGAATATTGCTTCACTCTAATGATGTTCATTCATTTATTCAACAAATATTTATTTAGCATCTATTAGAATATCCTAAGCTCCTTGCTAGGGATTAGAAGAAAGAAGTTATCAGAAACATTTATATTTGAAGAGATAAAAACTGAAAAATACCTCTAGGACTTCCAATAAATGTGAAATATTATAAAATTTTTCAAAAAGATGTTTCAACTTACACTTTGTTCCTCTGGTTCTAATTTGGGGATTTTGTGTGACTTGCGTTCTTCAGATCTAGATGAGTCATGCTTGTTGCTTTTTTTCCTCTTTTCTTTTCTGCTTTCATGCTTTGACTTTGTGTACTCACTTGCCTGTACTTCATTTAAAAGGTCTCCACAAAGGGAAGACTCAAACAATTCCCTGCCATTCTGGATAGTTTTGGTTATTTTCAGTTTAATTTCAGGTGAGCCAGTCTTCTTTGGAATCACAGTTTGTGGTACCGAAGGAGGAGGTGGTAGCTGTGGAGGAGACGGTTTTTCCAGAATTTCATGTGGTCTTGTGTTTGGAATTTCTGAATGGTAATAGTCAGTGGGGCTAAAGTTTCTAACTGCACCAAAGCCATTGGCAGACCCATTGGGATACTGATTATATGACTGGTATTTGGTTTGAGTTTCATACATGCTGATTGATGATGGATAGCCATTTGTGAGTGGAGGAAGATCTTCCGTTGTAGGTGGGTACTGAAAGCCTTGCTGCAAGGTAGCTTCATATGGTGTATGGCCACCATCTTCAACAATGTCACTGTTGTTATCAAAGGCATCCTCCTGACGAATGTTGGCTGAGTCAATGAGTTGAGGTGGTTGCTGAATTGTGTTTCCCATGATCCCTTGCATGAAAGAGAAGGAGAAATCCATTGTTCTGCTCCAGCATCCTTAACTTTCCCTTTCTCTCATCGGGCCTAGTTTTAAAAGAGGAGATATAAAGTGTTAATATCCTCACTGGCTAGAAGCTAGTCAATTGAAAAAGGATTAAGCTAAAATATTCTGAACCCAATTTTCATGTCCAGATATGCACAGATTACTAAATATTTTTAAAACAGCCAATTCTGACAAAGGGCAAATACTTTTTATCTTAAATGCTCACGTTTGAAACTCTCAATTACTTTCACAATAACTTTAGTAACAAATTTTATCCTTTTTGCAAACATGTGAAATAGTTTTGACATTCTTTTGTTTCTCAAGTTAGAGATTATAATTCTCAGGTTAAACCTGGTAATTTGCAATATAAGCAGTGTCCTGACACATGTAAATTAGGTCCCATAGAGCTTCCTTTAAATCATTCACGTTCTGTCCAGTTCTTTTTGTTATTGCAAAAATAAAATCTTATTGCAAGTATTTTAAATACAAAAGTAAAAATGCCTATTGTTCTCTCTCTCCATCATTCCCACTTTTCTGTGTCATGAGTAACCAATGTAAACACTTTGCTGGGTATTCTTCCAAATCTTTATATATTTACATATAAAAATTTAAAAATAGAGTTTATTCAGTGTCTTACTTATTCAACTTAACATATCTAGATATCTTTCTACATCAGCATGCATAGACAATTTTCATATATATTTCATTCTTTAAATGGTTACACAGTAAACAACTGTGGTATCTAACATAATGTATGTAACCATTTGCGTACTGATAATCATTTAGTTGTTCACAATTGTTTGATATTATAAACAAGTCTACAGGAAACTTTCCTGAAACTATATACCTTTGTGCACATATGCTTTCCTATGGAACACATTTGAAATTTTGACAGATACTGCAAAACTGTTCAATAGGCTGTACTATAGCAATTTACATTCATACCAATAGTGTGTAAGGATGTGTGATTCTCTATACTCTTGCCAGTATCTAGATGTTTGTAACCAGTGGTATAAACAGCAGAATCATCTGGGGTACTTTTACAAAACACGTATGTCCAGGTCTATTTACGGATAAATCTGATTCAATAAATTTGGGGTAAGGCCTAGAGCAGGAGTATTTTAAGACCACAATCCAGCTCATTCTGATGCATACTTATTTGAGTCTTTGCATTATAATCTTTGCATTATACTCACTGCACTGTACTCCTACAATTATTGCACCTCCTCTAGAAGGTATTAAAGATGCCTATGTTAGAATGTTATAATATAGATAAGCATCTGTTAGGAAATGCTCTAAGACCATTCTGCTTTGTCATAAGGTTTGACAAGCCTGTATCTCGAGACAGAGGATTAATGGACGGTCCAGATACTATTTTGATAACCCCAGAAACATTTATTCTAAAAGGCTCTAAGGCAGAGCGGATTTCAACACTATATGAGGTCTGATGAACTGATTATAGCTTGTGGAATATTGTGCAGAAGGATTCTGAAGCTACAGCTGGTTCAATTCTATGACTGTTTAATAATGTCTACCATCTTGGTTCTAGTAGGATTTACCAAAACGATAAGGCAAGTAACACAAAACAGCAAAGAGAAGAGAGAGACAAAATGCTGACTATACACTTTTCAAGGTATATCCAATTAAGCAGCTGCTGTTTATTCTGCTTTTAGCAAATGGAAAGAATTTTGGAAGTTCTAAAATTGCAAACAAATGCATATGAGCATACAGGAAATCAAACTGCTCATACTGCTCTACATTGGAGTGGCGGGTAGGAGGTATCAGAGAGTGCTCTCATTTTTTTAGCATCTACTCTAGGTCACGCACTTTATACATTATTTCATTTAATACTCATAACAACTTTGTAAGATCAGTATTGTGACTCCCTGGTTCATAGGTAAAAGAAACGGCTTCAGAGGGATTAGGCAGCGTGCTTAAGCCACAAAGCAAAGGGGGCAGAATTAGGATTTGAATCTAAGCATGTTTGACTCTAAAGCCCATGATTTTTACCACTACACCACTTCCACTTCCCTAAGTTACAAGTTCTGAGAGGATTCATTTTCTTCTGTTCATGTACTTTATGCCTTGGTCACTGCCAAAATAGTAACTGTTTTATTAATAACCACCACTAACATTTAAATCGTGCTTAGTATATGCCAGGAACCATTCTAAATACTTTACATACACTATTACATTTAATCCTCCCAACAACCTTCACATAGATATTCAGTTCCCATTGTAGATAGAAAAGTAGAGGCACAGAGAGGTTAAACGACTTGCTCAAATGCACAATGCTCGCCCTTTAATTGACAGCTGGAATTCGATCAAGGTTTCAGCATCTGTGATCCTAACCAGCATACCACACCGATAATGCTGATGTTAGAAATCATTTCTTTATATATAGTTTAATTGAAACATTACCCATTACCCTAATTTAACTCTTGACAAAAATGTATATAGGTCACAGACACAAGAAGGGTGTGCTCTAAAATCCTGTAAATACACATGGGGCACCTATACCGTGTTTCCCCGAAAATAAGACCTAGCTGGATCATCAGCTCTAATGCGACTTTTGGAGCAAAAATTAATATAAGACCGGGTCTTATAAAAGATTATATTATATTATATAAGACCCGATCTTATATAAAGCCGGGTGTTATATTAATTTTTGCTCCAAAAGACGCATTAGAGCTGATGGTCTGGCTAGGTCTTATTTTTGGGGAAACACAGTATAAGTGGAATTCAAAAGTTCTTCAAACTTCCAATTTGAAGGCAAGTTAAATACGGACATTTGACAAGATGCAACCTGTGTTTTTGGTTCGCATACCTGTCATATACAAGATCAGCTTCCAGATTAGTCTCTCAAATTATAGTCTACAGAGGTAAAGTAAATCTCAAAATGAGGAAACAATCAGGCAAATCCAAAATGTGAAACATTCTCACAGACACTGACCTGAGCTCTTCAAAGCTAAGGTTATTAAACAAACCAAAGGTGGAAAGACTATTTGACATTTTAAAAGACAAGATTTAGACAACCTAATTCAATGCATGAACTTCTATTAAATTCAGGATTTAAACATACACCCATGGGTAAAAAAAATATGCATTTTGGCGAAAACAGAATTTTAAATGTGAACTGGCTATTAAACAATGGAGCTATTTAATTTTCAAGGGTATGATAACAGTGTTCTGTTTATGTAAGAGAATGTCCTTATTCTTAGGAGAGCCATGGTGACACATTTAAAGTATCACAAGATCCACAACTCTCAAATGGTTTAGGATTTTAAAAGTACATGTATCTAGAGTGAAAATAAAGGCAACATATTAACAATGGGTTAATACAGGTGTTCATGTAATATTCATTCAACTTTCCTAAAGGCTTGAAAACTTTAAAAGTAAAAAGTTGGGAAATAAATAATTTGGCTAGGTTTCAGAAGAAGTCTTGAAAAGAAAAAGCTACAGCTTTTTAAAGTGGTAAAACCTGCATTAAACCTTGACAGCATATTCTGACCAACCAAGCCAAATGGTCCACATTGTTACACATTTTCTAGAAAGTCTAAGCATGAACAGAGCCACACTTTTTCATATTATCTTTCCAAATAATACAATAATGCAATCAAGAAAGCAGTTTTGATAATTTAAAAGATATTTTAGGACTATAACTAAATTCCTTTAATAATGATTTCTTGTAAGTGCTGGAGTCTGGCAGCCAGCTTCCAAATAGCAGACGTACCGATTGACATAATAGTTAAGACCTTACAGATAGGAGGCTCTCTAGTGAGCACTGTGGTTAAAAGCACAGGCTCAGAATTAAACTGCTAGGTTCAAAACCCAGATCCAAGGCTTATTAGCTATGCGATTTTAGGCAACTTAATCTCCCTAAATCTCAATTGCCTTATCAAGAAACTGTACATATTTATAATTGTCTGTTTACCTTGTGTTGTTGTAAGAATTAAATTAATCCATAAGTAGTATTTCGGACAGTGTATGGAATACAGTTAGAGTTCAACTAACTACTTGTTGGCTATTATTATTATTCAGTGTAATGTTGGGCACCAGAATTTGTGAAAAACTTGATCTCTGACCTAACGGCATTTATAGTAGTGTACTAGACTAGATAAGATTTTATGGGCAAGATTGACAGAATAGTAGTGAACATTGTAAAACAGAAGGTGACAGAATTAAACTGTGTTACCATTATAACAGACATTTGAGAAGAATAATTCACTAGGCAAGGAGGCATTTAGACCACGAAAGACAGGCAGGATGTGGAAGTTAGGTGTTTTTAACCCACTGACTTTAAAACCACACAGTACAGGCCACCAAAAATTCTCACACCTTCGTACTTAATAAATCCCTGATAAAGATGATATATTATAATTTTCTACTAAAGTAATAATAATAACTAACACTTGAGGACTTACTATGTGTCAATACTATCCTAAATGCTTCACATTTGTTATATTGTTTTACTCCTCCTAACACACCTTTGAGGAAATACTATTACGACCCCCATTTTATAAATGAAAGATGAAAGCCAGAATGATTAAGTAACTTGCCCATAGTCAGACACCTTGTAAACGGAGGATTCAAACACAGGTTACGCTTTCTGTTCCATAGCACTGGCTCTTAAAAAGTAAGCTCACTGCCTACAACCCCTAAGTATGCAAATAGCAACAAAAACAAACATTCACACTTATACTTCACACTTCCCCCCAGTCTCACTCCTCAGAGTGAACAATGTGGTGGGAGACTAAATAAGGATACTAGTCTTCCACCCATTGTAATACATACTTCCAAGTAAATGAAAACCCCACAGGCAAACAACTTATGACAAATTCTTCCTCTGATCAATCAATGTTTCTAGGCTTTTTTTTAAGACAAAAATTTATCAATCAATACTTGTTTCTTAATTTTGTTGGAGCTGTCTACAAACAGTTTTAAACGGAAAAAAGCTGAAAACTATCAACTTAAGTTTTAAGGCTCTTATTTATTTATTTACTGACTTTTTCATGAAGGGAACGATAATAGAAAAGTTTATAGAATCCTTAAGTCAAATCTTAGACACGAAATTTTAAAAAAAGAAGTATGTCACGTGGTTCAGATGAACAGCTCAAGGTTATAAATATCAATTAAGTATTCATGATGTGTTAAATGTATAGTTTAAGTCACTAACAAATTCTTAAAATGAACAATTCTTTGGTACCTCATATATATTGCTGAATTCTATTTTACAGAATTATATGCTGTGCTGTATTATTTTTCTATGTTTAAACGAGTCTTTTCTCAATAAAAGAAAACTTTATATTTTATTATACATCAAAATTCCTCATATTGATTATCATTATTTAAACTTTTTAGAATCAGAAATGGTTCTATGATATAAATTGCCTGTTTCTGTTTTCAGACCCATCTACCTCTTAACCACATTCCTAGGTTAATTTGTAAAGCTAACCACATTACTTTCCTTATTAAAAATCCTTCAATTATTCCTAGAGAAAGTCGAAGAATCTTGGCCAACATAGCACCTAAGGCCCTCAAGCAAGGTCTACATTTCCAACCTCAAGTCACTTCTGTACACTAGTAACGTTACACTACTGGGGATTATTGTACACACTATGATTTCACACCACTGCGCCTTTACTAATGTGATCTCCTATGCCTCATATGTCCTTTTACATAGTTTGGGGGGGAGCTTGATTTTAACCATCTTGTGAGCTCAAAAAGTCATCTCCAAGAAGTAGGACTTAAGCTATAGGACAGTCTGAGTAACTTTCCTCTTTTCTGAAGATACACTATGCATTACTCTTAGAATTAATTGTGAAACAATCTGTTTACATGATTTTCTTAAGAGCAGGAAGTAATTTTTTTCATCCATGTGCTTACTCCAAGAAACCAAAGCAAAGGCTCGGAGGGGCTTAAAGAATCTTTTAAACTGAAATATGTAAACTTAAGGGAGCTATTACATACAAATGAAATGCTTTAAAGAGTTGTTGAGAATCTTTCCAGGGAGAATGCAAGAGAATATACACAGTTACAGTCTCCTCAGGTAACAGCCTTGGCAAAAACTGACAACTGTTTACCTAGCCACTACTGAGATTCTCCTTAGTTCTGGGCTAATCTTCCCAACAAAAGACGAAAAGATATAAAAACAAAAAACAAAAACCTCCTATATAAGCATACCTATTTACAATCGTAGTGTTATTAATACCATAAATCTCAAATTCAGAATGTGAAAGCTCTCAAAATACAATTTTTATAGTCACTGTTCATTGAATTGGCATAAACATCAATCTTTGTTTTCCAAACCTATTCTAGTAATTATGATCTATCATACTAAAATGCCAAGCATGCTTGACATATCAACATGAGAATTTTTACAGCTGAAGAAAAATGGTAGAATATGTAATTTCCACAATACAGAGGAAGAGGGTGGTCTTCCTTTACCCCAGGATAAAAAAGGGATCCAGATGTTTACGTGAACTGTTGCAAGGAATACTTCTCAAGGTTTATGATAAATCCACAGCCTATGCGTTTCTATGGTAACAGGAATAGAGTACATGCACAAAGTCTGCAATAATGAACCAGCTATACTGGTTCTTGAAAACCTGACGTTTTTACTGTTTGGAGATTTCTGTGGCAAAACACTATTTTGTTTTAAAAATTGACACATAATGTTGAAAATTTAGAGAGTCATTTTGTTTTAAAGCAAAAAACAATCTAAATTCAGTATATAAAAGCAAGCTTCACTATACACTCTTTGAAGCGTAACAAGATAAAGCTATCAAATATACACTAGTATCTAACTGAATGATCACTTTATGCTTGAAAATCAGATCTTATATTGAAGTCAATCTAATATATATACGCTACCCCCCAAAAAAACCTTCAACTATGATTCATTTAATGATAGAATATGAAAATTTTTCGATGACGGCATCAAGAGAGATTTCTGTTTTACTTTCCCCCTGCCCCCAAATCTACAGAGAAAAAAACGGGAGAGGAGAGTTAATTTTTTAAGAAATATAGTCCATTATTTTTAGTACATAGGTTGACAAGTGAAACCAGAGAGTCTTTATAAAGTAGAAACTTGAAAAAAACATGCTTAATTTATAGGAAGAATGCTAAAATGCCCTAATGCCAGGGTTTTAAAAGAGACTCCTTTCTTTTTGGTTCTGTGTTCTATTCACATTTTAATTCTATTCACAATACAGATCAGAGTGATCTGTATTGCCCATTTTGGCTTTCATAATTTAAAAATTATTTAATTGTTAGTAATGTAATAACAACAGTGCATTGCTAAAAAAAGAATAGAGATATGTTATTCTACTTTCATTATATCTATTTTAAAAATGTAAGACATTTATCCTTTATGGAAATAAGTACCCAAGAAATCAAGAAAAGGCTGAGACTCGGAAGGGCAGCTTTGAAAGAATTAGGAAACATCACCAAGAGCAATGATATGTCTTTAGAGACCAAGGCTAAGATCACCCACACCCTCGCATTCCCAATTACTATGTACAAATACAAAAGCTGGGCAGTAAAGAAGGCTGATAGGAAAAAAATTGAAATACGGTGTTGGAGGAGAGCTCCACGGATACCCCGAACCACCAGAAAGACAAACAAGTGGGTCCTAGAGCAGATTAAGCCTGAAAGATCCCTGGAGGCCTATTTCAGGCATATCATGAGAGGGTAGGGTTCTTGCAAAAGACAGTAGCTGGGAAAAAGAGAAGGCAGCAGGAAAAAAGGAAGACCAACTCTGAGATGGAGTGACTTCATAAAAGAAGCCACAGGCATGAGTCTACAAGAGCTGAGCTGGGCTGTTCAGGACAGGGCGTGGTGGACGTCACTCATTCACTGGGTCACCAGAAGTCGGGGCTGACTCAACGATGCAGTAACACACACACAGGAGACGAGTATTTTTAAAGAGCCCAAACACACATCTTTAAAAATCAGCAAACACAAACTTCTTTTAAGTATGAACAGGACACAAATTACACTAAAAATCAATATTCTTCCATCACAGCCTCTCTACATTTTAACTTCACACACACACAAAATAATTGGGGGTTGAGGGTGGAGGTTATGGAAAAAAATCAACCACTAGGTTCTAAGAATTTGACCACACCACTATAGCACTAAAAAGGAAATGAATAATGTTTACCTTTTATTCACTAAAAAGAGCCAAAGCTGATAGCATCTAATCTAGCTCTGTTACAGACAGAAAGCAATAACTGAATTCGGTACAGTGACTACACAACTAGATGTCAACCTTTCAGACAAAATGGATCCTGCTTGGAAATTTTCGTCAAGGAAATACAAACAAAATCACAAATGGAGGCAGTTGTTCCATTTGTCTTTAGATGATCTTATCCTTTGAGGGAACAAAAACCATATCAGATTACAAGATTTACTATTTTATCCACAAACAAAAGCAAGTACTTTTAACAGCATCCAAGTATTATTCAGTTGGTAGTTATAGCTATCCATAAAAATTTTAACCACAATGGTAGAGAAGCTAATTATTTCTGACTAAAATTTGGCATTTACTCCCAAACAAGTTGTTAAATTCCCATAGTAATGTAAATCCTTGGACTTCTGAGATTTTGAGGCCATTATATAATAACATTCATTCTTGAGGTACTTAAGTAATTTTTAGTTTCCTTTTGACTTTTTAAATGAAAATTTGAGGATGTCAAAATTATGAGGTTTGAAAAGACTACTGGACAACAGGTTTACTATTACATTCTGGTTGAGGCACCTCTTTGAAAGGTTGCTATGACTTAGGGGAAAACATTTTCTTTTCCAAATTATTTTTAAGCAATTATACTAAAAAGATATCAATTCTCCAAATGACACAAAGGGCTTACAGTATTTTAACATGTTAAATAAATGTTCTATATTAGTAAACCTTATCTGGGTATCTTGACTTAAAGGTACTTTCCGAGGTAGCCTTTTAAAAACAACTCTTAAGCTGCTGACTAATTTCTAGGTTAAACTGGAAAATCTGCTTGCTTTAAAAAATAATTCAGGAGAGAACATATTCCCTTTATATTTTCACATGATTTTACTCACTTATCCATTAAGACACGAAGCAAATATCTTTTTTTTAAAAAAAATTTTCCAGTTACAACTGACACTTGATATTATTTTAAAAGCATGTCATTTTTATACAATTACAGACAATGTCTATCCAAATCAAAGTGTTCTCACTCTATATATAATAAACCCAAGATCTATCAACAGACGACACCCTTCCAGAACAGGATTTGCTACATGACATTTGCTCATTAAGCAACTAAGCAAAAGGGTAAGATTGGCCACTCTCTTCATAAATGAAGGAGAACTAAAATGTGAATTTGATGCTTAAACAATAAAAACAAAACAGAAATAAATACTGGTGATATCTGCTCTTCTTTCTCTCTGCTAAGGCACAGTATTTTTGTCATACTTCCTTAAGTGCACGGTAATATTCCAACAAAATGCCCTGCTAATCTATCAATTTTACTAAATTTAAATAAGAATGCTCTTACAAAATGCTGCATATTATATGATTTCATTTATATGACAGGTTCAGGTCTGAACATCTGTAGAGACAGAAAGATAATTAGAGGTTGCCAGGGGCTGGGAAAAGGGAGGAACGGAGGGTGATTGCTAATCGGTATGGGATCTCTTTGGGGTGATAAAAATGTTCTGGAAGTAGTGGTGACAGTTGCACAGCCTTGTGTATACACTAAAAAACACAGAAGTGTACACTTTAAAAGGGAGAATTGTATGGCATGTGAATTATATCTTTAAAAAATGCTCCAAAAGAAATCAAGAAAGCATTTACACATGCTTCTTAATAATAAAGTCTACAATATCCATTCAAACAATTACTGGTTTGTACACACACATTAAATGTGCTTAAAACAAAAACTTTTACACTTATTAAGTTACAGTAATTAAAATATGAGGTACTAGCAAAGGGATAGACAATGAAACAGAATAAGATCCTAGACACAGACCCAAGTGTATATGGGAATTTGACATATAATAGGAGCAGCACTGCAGATTAGAGAAGGAAAAAAGATTCAAAGAACGGTACTGGGAAAACGGCTTATCCATATAGAAAAAGAAAATTAGACCCTCACCATATAATATACCAACCCCAGGTGGATTAAAGGCCAAAAATAGAAAGCAAAACTTAAAAACTTTAAAGAAAAAACAAAAATATAAAACAGTAGCAAATCTTTATGAACTCAAAGCGGGGAAGGACTTCTTAAAACAATTACATAAAAAGTACAACACATAAAGGAAATAATAAAATCAGCAATATTAATTTTCAAAATGGTATGCCAAAAGACAACACAAACAAGTGAAAACACAAACCTCCAGGCTGGGAGAAGATAAATGCAATGCATAAAACAAAGCTGGTCCTGCCTTCAACTTTCTTCCAAATATTCCCAGTTCTTGCTATATTCCTGGGTTCTGTCTTATCATTTCTCATCTGGGTAAGAGCAACAGTTCTTTCCAAACTGTTCTTCCTGCTTCCAAAGTTGTCCACCTCTAATCTGTTCTCTAGAGCACTGGTAGTACTTAAAAAAAAAAAAAAAAAATCCTTAAATTTAACAACCTCCCGCAGTTCCCCAGGCCTTAGGATAAAATCCAAAAACCAGAAGACCTCTCTTGATTTGGCTGCTGCCTACTTGTTCAGCCGCCTCTCCTGCTGCCTCAGCTTTCCCAACTTGCCCTCTACTATCGTGTTTCCCCGAAAATAAGACCTAGCCGGACGATCAGCTCTAATGTGTTTTTTGGAGCAAAAATTAATATAAAACGCAGTTTTGGGGCGCCGTATGGCTCAGCAGGTTAGAGCGCGGGCTTTGAACAACAGGGTTGCCAGTTCAATTCCCACATGGGCCCTCTACAACTAAATTGAAGACAACGACTTGGAGCTGATGGGTCCTGGAGAAACACACTGTTCCCCAATAAACATTTTAAAAAATAAATAAATAAGACCCAGTCTTATGTAAGACCCGGTATTATATTATGGACCCAATTTATATTGTATTATATTATATATTATATTCCCAGTATTGTATTATATTATAGTATAGTATATTATATAAGACCCGGTCTTATTTTACTATAAGACCGGGTCTTATATTAATTTTTCCAAAAACTGCATTAGAGCTGATGGTCCGGCTAGGTCTTATTTTCGGGGAAACATGGTACTCTAGCATTTTCTCTCATCAACCACTCATCCTTAAGATTCTATTCAGGTGTGAAGAAGCTTTTCCAGACCACCCCTCACACACCCTTTGAAGCCAGGTCATGCATGTACCCTCTGCTGCTGGCATAGCATTCTACCTATACTCTACCACAGTACTTAATACATTATAGATGGCTGTCTTGACCTAAAAGGGTGGGGGGGGGGGCGAAGGAACATGATCTCAAAACATTTGTGTAAGAAATAATAGTAAAATACTTTATTACATCAATTCTGGATACCAGCTGCTGTTAATTGCCCTCTGTAGGCTGAGACAACGTTGGGACGAAGTTCATGCCAGCTCCTCCTTCCTTCCCATTCTGCTGCTGCTATAATGGGAAGGAGACCAAAAGTTACAGCCAGGTTGTCCCCGCCTCAACCTGTACAGGCTTCTCTAATAAAACAAATATTTATTGAGCACTTACTATTTACCAGACACTGGGCTAAGCACTAGTTATAGGGATGAAAATTTAGACATGGTTCCTGCAGTCATACAGTTACATTATTTTTGGAGACAGAAAAACAATACAGGAAAAGCGCAAGAGAAGAGGCTCAGAAATTACTCCTGCTTTGGTTAATTTATTCATTTTATATCGAATACCTGTGTTATGAGGACTAGAGAGAAGAGATGAGCAATACAGAGTCCCTGCTGACAGAAACAAGTAAGTGCCCTGGATGACAAAGGAAAACACCCGAGTTGAGAAGCAAGGGGATGTGAGAACAGACAGAGGATGCACGGGAGTTCAGACATTTCCAGGTTTAGGAAACAAAAAGTCCTAACCTGTGCGAAGGGAGAGGAGCTGCTTCGCTACATTAATCATTAACCTAAAAGGGTTTCAGTTACGAACTTTCTTGGCTTAACATCACAGCTTCCAAATGATCTAGATTATTAGAAGGGCCTTTCTTGATATGTTACAAAACCAAGTTACAAGCATTTAATGAAAGCACACTACATAATTCAGGAACGTAAAAACAACTTAGATGCCAGAGAATACGGAAAGACTGGAAATTTATGTCAAGGACATGGGACTACTTCATCTCTAAATCCCCAGGCCAACCACAGTGCCTGGTACATTATCAATAAACAAATCAATCATAAACAGAAGGGAGTATTACAGTTAAGGGGCTACAGAATTAGATTAAAAATTGAAATAGTTTAATATGAACTAATAACCATTAAGTAATTAGTATTATTGAAAAGCCACGGGCTGTGTGTTAACAGCACGCATTTAGAACAGACTGTACAGATTTGCCTTTTCCTTCCTAAGAAAGGTCATGAATAAAGCTAGAAAGCACCTGCACTATGATTATTTATATGTCCAACACAAAACCAAACTAGCAGAGGAAAACACAACAAAACAAAATTTGCCCCATTATCTTTAAACTTCTTCAAAATTTAGTATGTAATCTTATTATATTTTATCAAGTAATCTTTTCATCAGAACTAAATTTAAGATATTTAACGAAGTGCTGGAAATAAGAGTATAAACCCGTCACACAAAAAAATTACTGGTTGAAAAGAATGTTTTCCCCAGGAAACTTAAACATTTACATAATCACATTTAATACGAAGTTCATTACCATGAATCTAATAATTCTACAGGCATGTATATAAACTATTAATATACAAAGGTTCGTATTTTCCAAAGCAGTAGGTATATTATGAAGTGAAGCTTTGTCTTCTGTTTCAGTGTATAAAAACTACAGTCACTACTAGTGGGATTAAGAGAAACTGTCACATTACCATAACGCATGATAAAGAAAATCTGGAACTCTAATAAAATGACATTTCTTTTTTTGAATCATTTATAGATTAATACAAAACCTGTACTAAACACAAAATCAATTTATATTAGAATGCCAAGCTTCTTCGAGTAAAAGGCATTTTTGAGTAACTTCAGAGTTCAGAGAACACCCAAATATGTTCAGCTATCGGAAGTTCATATTTATCTTTAATTTCCAAAGCAAAGGACAGCAATGCCTTCTTCAGTCATGGAAAAACCAACCAACCAACCAACCAACCTAGTTAATTTCTAGCAAAGGTAGTGGGTACTTTAATGTTTTGCTCATTGCTGTATCCCTATCCCCTAGTACAGTAAGTGAATGAAAAAGGCTGCTAAATGAACAAAGGGATAGCAGAAAAGACAAAAGGAAATTTAACTGCTGTTTTACTAAATTTTCATTTCCAATCAAGTAATGAAGACAGAAAAATATACACTCTGCTGGCAAAAGCACGCCCCCCAATCACAGCATAGTATTTGCCATAACAGGACTTCAACTTCACAATCTAAAATTATGCAGATAATTTCAGTGTTTAATTTTTTTTGGAAACCTCATCAAACCACTGTGCTATCCTAACCTCTAAAATTACTAACATTTTCCAAGAGCATAATATGAGTTACCAAGTCAAATTTGGTCTTCAGTACCTAGACTTTATATAACCCACTAATGAAGAAGTGATGCAAAATTCAAACATATGACTGAGAATTAGACTCAAAAGGCAATACATTTATAGATGAGTTCACACTATAAAACAGGTTTTTCAACCTCAGAACTACTAACATTTTGGGCCAGATAATGTGTTGCAGGGGGGCTGTCATGTGTGCTGTTTAGGTGTTTAACAGCATCCTGGCCTCTGCACACTAGATGCCAGTGGTGCTACCTGCCAGTAGTAACAATGAAAAATGTTTCCAGGCATTGCCAAACATCCCCTTGGAGGGCAAAATTGCCCCAGGGTTGAAAACCACTGCCATAAAAGGATGTTCGCTAAAATGTAAATGCTTACTATCTCTGAATGGATTTATGAATGAGTTCTATTCTTTTTGCTTTGCCTTTCCTTTCTCATCTCTGTAGATTCTATGAACATATGAAATTTTTAATATTTTTTAAAAGAAAAATATAACTCATTAATTATAAGCCAAGGAAATAGTCATATTTATCCAGCTTGTATCCTGTTCTTAATGACTAATATTCACAGATGTTCTCCTGAATGAAATATTTTTGAGTATTCAAAATGTTAAAAAAAAAAAAACACAAGCACAGTCTACGGGCTTTTCTTCCCCGGAGCCGAGCTGGGTCTGCAGGTGGGCCGTGGTGAGCCGCGGATGCGGGGCTCTGTTCACCAGGATGGGATTTGTTAAAGACGTCAAGAGTAAGGCCTACTTCAAGAGATACCAAGTGACATTTAGAAGACGCCATGAGGGTAAAACTGATTAGTATGCCCAGAAACGCTTGGTAATCCAGGATAAAAATAAATACCACACACCCAAATATAGGATGATTGTACAGGTAACCAACAGAGACATCATTTGTCAGATTGCTTATGCCCGTATAGAAGGAGATATGATAGTTTGGGCAGCATTTATGCTCATGAACTCCCCAAGTACGGTGTGAAGGTTGGCCTCACAAATTATGCTGCAGCATATTGTACTGGCCTGCTGCTGGCCCGCAAGCTTCTCAATAGGTTTGGCATGGACAAGATCTATGAAGGTCAAGTGGAGGTGACTGGAGATGAATACAATGTGGAAAGCATTGATGGTCAACCTGGTGCCTTCACCTGCTATTTGGATGCAGGACTTGCCAGAACTACTACTGGAAATAAAGTTTTTGGGGCCCTGAAGGGAGCTGTGGATGGAGGCTTATCTATCCCTCACAGTACCAAACGATTCCCTAGTTATGATTCAGAAAGCAAGGAATTCAATGCAGGAGTACATCGGAAACACATCATGGGCCAGAACGTTGCAGACTATATGCGTTATCTAATG
Organism: Rhinolophus sinicus; assembly: GCF_057876585.1. NCBI lineage: Eukaryota > Metazoa > Chordata > Mammalia > Chiroptera > Rhinolophidae > Rhinolophus > Rhinolophus sinicus. The sequence continues at coordinate 132,092,141 of NC_142516.1, forward strand.
GAAGAAGGTGAAGACGCTTCTAAGAAACAGTTCTCTCAATACATAAAGAACAACGTAACTCCAGACACGATGGAGGAGATGTATAAGAAAGCTCAGGCTGGTATACGGGAGAATCCGGTTTATGAGAAGAAGCCTAAGAAAGAAGTTAAAAAGAAGAGGTGGAACTGTCCCAAAATGTCGCTTGCCCAGAAGAAAGATCGGGTAGCACAGAAAAAGGCAAGTTTCCTCAGAGCTCAGGAACGGGCTGCTGAGAGCTAATAAGCCAAACAGTTTTCTATGAAGATTTTTCATATAGACATAAATAAAGTTATTAAGCAACTAAAAAAAACACACAAAAACTCAGAATAGATCCAGATTTTAATCTATATAACAAATCTCTCTGCAATTTCAAATAAGAAATATTTTAAAGATGCTTCAAGTAAAACAATATTATTTATTGAACACACTTATGTGACATTCCGAGTGCTCTACAAGTATTATCTCATTTAATCGTCAGAAAAAAACTGGTAAAGTGGGTACTAGTATCTCTATTTTACAGATAAGAAAACTGAAGAACAGACAGGTTAGGTGGCTGTCCGAGGTCACACATATAATAAGTGGTACAGCCAGGAGTCAAACCCAGCAATCTTGTTTCATGATCTGAATTCTTTACCACATATTGTCACTGACAATTGGACCACTTTTCTGTCATGTCTGTACTAATCTAGAAAGGCAATGCTCACTGCTTCAGAAAACATTCCTATTACTATAATTAACAAAGCCAACATCTTCAACTTGTATAGAGGCTGTGATACACAGAATAATGTTCCCCCACCAAATATCCACATCCTAACCCCTAGAACCTCGTGAATATGTTACCTTATGTGGCAAGAGACTTTGCAGGCGTGATTAAGGATCTTAATCGTTAAGAGTATGAGAGAGAGCAGCCTAGATTATCCAGGTGGGCCCAATGTAATCACAAAGATCCTTTTAAGTGAAAAGGGAAGAGAGAAGAGTCAACAGTCGAGAGAGATTTGAAAATGCTATGCTGCTGGCTTTGAAACCTCATCAAACCGCTGCGCTATACTAACCTCTAAAATTACGTACTAACATTTTCCAAGAACATATGTAAAAGGTGACAGTAACATTCTACCAACAAAAATCTAATGGCTTTTTCTGGCTGTCCAGGGGAAAATTTTAGATCATACTAGCATGTTTATATCCATAGATAGGACTATTTATGTTGTGATGGGGTAAGACTTTTTAAAGTGGTATTTCTATTTCAGATGCCCCAAATCTTAGTTTAACTAATCTAAGAGATTCCTTCCCCACCCTCCTCGCCCTCCCCCATTATATGCTTTATAGGGATGTTAGTGAAACTAAAGAAGACAGAGTGTTTGGAAATGCTTTTAGAGAAGTCTCTGTATTAGTTCTGTTGCCTCTCTAACAAATGTCAGATTTAGTGGTTTAAACACAGCAAAATTTAAAACAACACAAATTCATTATCTTGCAGTTTTGGATGTCAGAAGTCTAACATGGGTCTCACTGGGCTAAAATCAAGGTGTTAGGGCTGCATTCCTTCTGGAGGCCCTCGGGGAAAATCTGTTTCCTTGCCTTTTCCAGCTGCAAGAGCCGCCAACATTTGTTGACTTAAGATTCATTCCTCTATTTTCAAAGCCACAGATCTGAAAAAATAAATTATTTTTCAGATAAGACCTAAACAAAAACATCCCAAAAAAGCTTATAAAAATAAGATCAAAAACTTTTTAAAGAAATTGGAGAATAGTACTGTGAAGCTAGAAAGAAGTCACATAAGAGGAAGTTTAGCAATCAGATCTACATGCTACAATAAGACAGACTTGATAGGCTAGAATAAGATAAATCTGGAGACAAATAAAAATGTACTCTGACACTGGTCTTGCAGTAATGAGGTTTGAGTTAGTTCTGATTCTACCGCTAACTGAGCTGCATGAATCTTGAAGAGATACAACATCTTTGGGCTTTTCTTTAAAGTCCACAATGAAGGTTAAATTAGGTGATCCAGATAACCCGAAATGACCCCAAACAATAGGAAAATCGGCTGTGATTCCTCTTATAAATGTACGAGATGGGACAACTAAGTTTGCGAACTCATCCCAGGAAAAGTGCTACATACCTCACTGCTGAATATCACTATGGTCACCTTGGAAGTACTCCCCTTGGGAAGCTATGCACCGACGCCAGTGCCTAGTCCACCCTTCAAAGCAATCTGGGACTCTTTTTGTGGAATGGTCATCACAGCTGTCGTCATATTACCATTGATGTCCTGAATGTCATCAAAATGTCTTCCTTTCAATATTTCCTTTCTTTTTGGATCAAGAAAGAAGTCACTGGGGGCCAGATCAGGTGAGTAGGAAGGGTGTTCCAATACAGTTATTTGTTTACTGGCTAAAAACTCCCTCACAAACAGTGCTGTGTGAGCTGGTGCATTGTCGTGATGCAAGAGCCATGAATTGTTGGCGAAAAGTTCAGATCGTCTAACTTTTTCATGCAGCCTTTTCAGCACTTCCAAATAGTTAACTTGGTTAACTGTTTGTCCAGTTGGTACAAATTCATAATGAATAATTCCTCCAATATAAAAAAAGGTTAGCAACAGCACTGCAACAAGTTCGCGAACTTAATTATCAGACCTCATATAGCTTGGATTTTCATTCTGACAAGAATACATGTGGTTTAAAAAATTAACAAATATATGGTGATGGAAGAAGAACTGACTCTGGGTGGTGAACACACAGTGGGATTTACAGATGATGTAATACAGAATTGTACACCTGAAATCTATGTAACTTTACTAACTTTTGTCACCCCAATAAACTTTAATTAAAAAAAATTAACTTGAATGTCTTACCTACCATATTAACATTATTTAGATGTTCGCTATTTGCAGTAGCAAACAATTATATGAAATTCACAGCCAATAGACCTATTTACATAACTAAGATTTTAGGGGATCAAATCAGCATGACCATCGTATTTCTTTCTATAAAATTCTCTAAGTAAATAAATAATCTCTAAGTAAATAACCAAGGTATATTAAAGATTAGGCATGTTGTCTTCTAATTTGTATTGTAAATTTTTCGAGTTCATACTAATAGAACAACACCATTTTTCAAAGCATACCTGTACTACTCCAGAATCTGTTTAAGTCTAGTGTTGTCACCCCAAATATTTTCCTGAAACTTTCACTTAAAAATTTTCTACTAGAAATGTGTTGAGAAGGGTATGGTCAAGGACATTAAAATACCCTATGTTAGGAAGTGATCTGCATGCAATGAAACACAATTATGAAATACAAAAAAGGAATGTCTTATTTCATTTAACCAGAAACCCTGTCACTAAACATAATACAATCACACAATTTTTACTTGACGATGATTCCATTAAGTTACACATTTTTTGGTTGCTTTGTAGTTCTTATTTTTTCCTGACTAAACCACATTACTATTGAACTGCCTTGTATCAATACAAAACTTACTAGTAAGACATGGTATTTCCCTTATGTATTTGGTTTAACCTCAACTGTCTTCACTTTGTTCTTAACCACACCCATCAGTAACAGACATAGTGTTACCACTTGAAAAAAACTAACATTATTATTTTTTTAATATTTATTTATTTATTTGTTTTAATTGTAATTGCTCTAACCAACTGAACCATCCGGCCGCCCCTCCGGAAGGTCAGCGGCAGCTTGTTGTCTTCAGGCTAGTTGTGGAGGGCACAGCTCACTGGCCCACGTGGGAATCGAAACGCAACCCTGCTGTTCAGAGCGCCCACTCTAACCAATTGAGCAATCCGGCCGCCCCTGAAAACTTACATTATTTTCCAATCCCTTACACATCAAGGGTACTGGATCACACTGAAAACTACTACAAACTAAGTAACCTACCAGTCATCTTGTTCCATTTACTATGAAATCTAGTAAACTAACAAGTTTATCCATGTATTTTCCTACCTTTGTCCCCAACAAACTTTTAAATGGTTTCTAAGATTGGTTCTTAAAACACTGCAAAATTTTAAGAATGGAAAATACTTTCTTTTCCCTTGTATTTTCCATTCCCCATAGTATGATATAAAGAGAATGAATTACAGAAATGAGTAGTATGAGTAGTTTTTAAAGTACTAAGCAATTTAAAATAATTTATTAAGTTCATCTTTCTTATAAAGACCAGGGTATTTTTGGTTCATCAGGTTTAACACTAATAATTTAGGTTCAATTGTATTCAACATTATGTTTTCAAAATAAGCAATAAAAGTTAGAACATAAGGAACTTCATACCACATATTCAAAATTTACACTATCACCTATTTGCTTAATCAGAACACTAAGTGTTGGTGAAGCTGTAGCCATCATGCTGTTATAACAGCAGTGGAAGTAAATTTGGACTGGAAAGTTAACTTCGTGTTCATACTTGTACCAGCATGAATTCTCTTACCAACTGAGAAATGCCACATAATAACCCATGCAAAGATTCTGATCAAGCATTAGTTAACATTCAACTTTTAACTATGAAAGTGAGTTTAGGCCAACTGAGTTTATTTCTTCATCTATTATACATGCAACTAAGATTAGTTCATTTTGCATGTGCTATTTTTCTTATATTAAAAAAAAATCATTTATTATCAGCCAAATGCCTGGCACAGTTCTAGAAACACTCTAGCACTTTTAATTTGGATCCCCATAACTCCAAAGAGTAGTCATTTTCATCTTCACTTCAGAGAGAACACTGAGCCTCAGTGGAAAGAGAGACAGTGGGCATAGGAACTCAGGTCTGACTAGACTCTTGCCCTACATTCCACTGCCCACTCAGTTTAAAAAAAAAAAGATGTTTTGTTAAAGGGCTTAAAGCAAACAGAACAACTGTCAGGGTGAAGGTCAGTTAGAGCAAAGCAAACCTCTCTTAAAATTCAAACCATACTTTCTATAGGGTGACAAGTGTGCTACAGTTAATTATATAGGTATAGCATAATCTCTATTACTAATTTATAATTATTTTCTAAAATAAAGTATTTCTAAATAAAATTTGGATGAAAAGAAATGTAATTTAAACCACATACAATACTCTCTCAATAAAGGCATCTTGACTAGACAAAATGCTTTTGTAATTCAAAAAATCCACTTCATACTTTGTTTCATAAAATTAAACTTTAAATGTCAGGTTTTCTTAGCATAACAAATATGAGCATCTTTTCAGGAATAGCTTTCTAAAATTTCACTCACAAATAGATATAAAGTATATCTCAGTCAATTACACCCCAATAAAGCTAAAAATAAAATTTTAAAAATGATAATGACTATAAAAAAGTAGATATCACACACGTATATATCACACAAGCTGTTGTGTTCTTGCATTTTGTACTACACTTTAAAAACCACAAGTAAAATGCAATCTTTAAAAACAAAGCCTTTCGGATATTGCTGGGAGTTTAAACTGGTTCAAACCTTTCTGGAAAAATTCTAAAATTGATTGTGATGATGGTTGCACAATTCTGTGAATATACTAAAAACCACTGCATTTGTACACTTTAAATGGGTGACTTGTAGGTATATGAATTATTTCTCAATAAAACTGTTATAAAAAAGCTTTCTGGAGGACAAATGGGAAATATGTGTCACAAGCTTCTGAAATGTTCAAATCTTTTAAGAAATTCCACTTCCAGGAATTTATTGTAATAAAATAATCACAGTTGTTTTAATGTGTAAAGATGTTAATCAAATTATAATATCCCAAAATTGCAAACTGCTTAAAATACCACCAATAGAAGAATGGTAAGGAGACATAGCACACCCTAACAATGAAAATTATGTCAATTTTTAAAATCACATCCTCAAAAAGCAAATTATTTCACAATAGAGTGCATTACAAAATAATATTAATGTACAATTCCAATTTGAAAAAACAACAACACCTATATGCGTAAGAAAAAAACACTGGAAGGATATAGAACAAAATGTTAATAATAGTTACTTCAAGTTGGTAGGCTTTCAGGTGATTTTTAATCTTTATCATCTTACTGGTTTTCAATTTCCCTACAATAAACAATCCTTTCATAATTTAAACATAATAAATGTTATTTTTAAACTAATGGCCACTTTGGAAAGCACAAATTTTCCATTAAAAAGTAAAAACTAACAGGGCTATCAGCATTTCTTAGGAGTTGTGTGTGTGTGTGTGTGTGTGTACACAATACCTTAACTAATACCTTAACCTCAGTACCTCAGTGCCTTAACTACTAATAGTCACCCAATACAATAAATTCTAATGATTAAAGCTTAATTGTACAGGTGATAGCAACACAGAAACCATGAGATGACCAAAAGCATATTAACACTACTCCATACACAAACCCAAACTACTGATTTTAGATTTTAAAATTAATTCTATCAAATATGTTTGCTTCCACATTGGAAAACTCAACATCCTTGCAGCGGATAAATTAACAAGGAATACATTTAACCTTCAGCCAGAATAAAAAAATAACACCATTCTACTGCATTACAGATGGGAATTCAAGGATACAGTCAAGCACAGCAAGAAATTTGTCATCACAATCAAACATGAAATACTATATTTATAAACACTATATCCAAATACTAATATATTTGGATCCTACAGAGATCACAATGGAGACAGCTTAAAGTTACAAAATTATAATAACCACATAAAGGCTTTATTTAATCTATGTATGTAGAGATGTTATAAAAATGTCTTCAAGCCCACACTGCAGTTTTATGCAAATAAACTATTCAGCAGATGGGGGGGGGGAATTCAACTTTTCTGCCATCAAAATTCTCGAAAGTCAACATTAAATCTTTCCAAGCACACATGAAAATAGGCTAGAAAGCCAGGGAAGCACAGTCAAGTAAGTAAGTTTCTTCAGTTTCAAAGGAAGTCTGAAACCTAGCCAAAATACAGAAAAAGTAAGAATCAAGGGGCACCGACAAGGAAGAGTCAAACATAGATTGTCATTACTGATTATTTCTCAAGTTAATGCTTTTTGAATGGTTACATTAATGTGAAAGCAAGAGAGTCCAACTAGTTTTTGTAAAATAAGATATTTACGTTAGATTAGTAGTATGGCAAATTTGACATTTTCTAAGCAAAAATCTAAAAGTTTAGAGTCTGCACATTAATCTAAAACCAGTAGTCACTGAATCCTATCAAAAAGTGCGAGAGATGAACTCTGAAAAAACATTTTGTATAAAATGGCGTGATTCTTGTAGAATTCGGTATTTTTTTTGGTTTCACATTCATTAATAAAGCACCAAGATTTAAAATCACTAAATGACTAAATGTTAGGAAGGTATTATTTTTTGTCTAGATAACCCTTTTGATGATAACAAAAATTGGTCATTCAATTTTTACATTTGCTGACCCTTCGTGGTTATTAATTTCTCAGGCTACTTTTCAGCATACTTTTATCCCTAAAGTTCAAATACCAACAAGGCAACACCAGCTAAACCAATGGTGCTATCTCTGCAGCTTTTCTTAAAGGGCTTATTACCTACGTGGGTACTACATGATGCTCATTTTCTAATTATTTGTTTATATTGTACATTTAAGTTTTATGCTCTTTATGTCATGTTTCACAACTTAAAAGTTGTTTAAAATGCTTATTTTTTAAGTTTTGGTTTTTTTTTCCTTGTTGTTGTTGAATGTACGGCTTTCTTAAGACTCCACAGCTAAGAGATGTTAATAAACACAAAACTCAATAGATAAAATACTGTCTTGCTATGGCCAAAATGCCACTGGGCAAGTCTCTATATGACACTTCTTAATTTCCTTCTTAATCCCAAATCAATTTGAAAAACTAAATTTTGTCTTACCCACAAAAATCCCGTGAAGCCACACATTTCCTAATTTTAAAATAGGTACCGTACTTACATATGTCAGGAAGCTTGTATACAAGTTACACCAAAATAAGAAAAAGCATGTCCTATGGGTAAAACAATATTTTACCGTTACGTTAAAAATTAATGTTTAATTGTCTATTAAAATAAAGGTAATGTAGGCTACGAAGAAAAGGTCAAGAAACACACACCCATACATATAGTTTTAGTTTTCTAAAAAGTAATCAGACGGAAATCTGAAAATATTATTCTACTTAACATGGTAGGCTATTTGGCCTGAGTTCCTGAAATCTCATTTTCCATCTTTAAATTACGTTAAATAATTCTTGTGCTTTTCAACTTCACATTAAAAAAGAAAAATGTTGAGTTATTGTGTGAGGATTCTATTCAACATCACAGAAGGTGTAATATAAATGCAAGGTATTATTAGATAATAATATTCATACATATCTATGGTTAAAATGGAAACTATACGTATATAAAAATTTGTCATTTTCCTGTTCACTTTCTCCTCAATATAGCCTTAAATCTAGATGAAAAAGGGAACTAGTAGGAAAAGTTATCACTGTAGAGGAGTCAATGACACAGATACATCTAAAATTTTCAAATAAGCCAAGAATCCTTTTTCAAAGAGCTTTTCAAATTCAAAACCTTGTCAATAAACAGACGTACTTTAGGAGTAACAACACACATCCAATAAAAAACTGAACATTCTCTAAATTCATAAAATTTAAAATATGCCTTTTACCTTCTTTTCTCTTTTTTTAATAAACAAAGTTTTATTGGGACACATTTTCTTATTACTTTATTTTTTCTCCTTTTTCTGCCTCCCCCATCCCACCCACCCACCCACTCCAGTTCAAGCCATCGTTTCTCAGTCTAGTTGTGTAGGACAACAGCTCCCTGACCCATGCTGGTATTATGATGAGCCTTGCGCTCCCCACAGCTGAAGCAGTCGGTTGCCGGTCATTGGTCTCGCCGCTGGCCGGCCAGCTGGCACCAACCGGCAACCTCGGCATTACAACCATGGCGCTCCAACCACCTGAGCCACCGGGCCGGCCCACCTTTTACCTTTTCATGACATAGAGCAGAGGCATAACATAATACATAAGTGTTTAAAAGTACTCATTAAATACTTACCCTGTTTCCCCGAAAATAAGACTTAGCCAGACCATGAGCCCTAATGCGTCTTTTGGAGCAAAAATTAATATAAGACCCAGTCTTATATTATGTTAGAGTAAAACAAGACTGGGTCTTATATTAATTTTTGCTCCAAATGACGCATTAGAGCTGATGGGCCGGCTACATCTTAGTTTCAGGGAAACACGGTAGTTAAGGTCAACAATAAAAACCCAAACTCTGTAAGCTTTAAAAAACGTGTTACGTAGTCATAGTATGATCAATTTCTTAAATTTACCATTATTAACATTTATAAAAAGATTAGCTTGCAGAAATGAAGCTCACCATTCATTGAAAACTCAAATGCTGGACATGTTTAATAACAAAGGAATAAATAATCTTAGTTGCTCTTTCAAATAGACTCTACTTTTAAGTAAAACTAAAAACAGGGCAGATTGCATCAAGAGGCAGATTTTATGGATAGATACCAAATTCTAAACCTTTTTAAAGCTTTAATGATTTTAACTTTCTAATGGTCTAATACAGACTATCTTTTTGTTTCAAAAGAAACCATGTATAAATATCCATTGTAACTTATTCTTGATAGACAAAAATAACAGTGCCTGCTAAAATTTTTTTAAAACTTGTTTTCAATTAGGTATTTTTTAGCTCATTTTAAAAAACTTACCAATGTCTCAATTTTTTTTCCAAGTTGTTTTCCAGGATCATGATAGACCTCTTATTTTTTCATTTCATTGTTATCTTATTTCATTGATAACTTTATTAAAATAGGAAAATTCTGCTCCAAACCTCTTTATTATAGAAAACAGAAACTTCAAGATACTTGGACATGATTCATTTATGCATGCAAAAATATTCTGTGCATATGCTATAGGTACATACTGAACAAAGTATGAAAAAATAGAAAATCCTTTGCTTCACTGCAGCTAAATTTCCTTGCAGTCATTATACTAAACGTGCCTAACCTTGAGTATTCCCCCTCACCTTGAGCTTTCACAGAAAGCTCAAATACTTTCATAACAATGAAGTAATGCAATGTGTAAAGAGCCAGGTAACAGGTTTCTCACTAAAGCCTTGAACTTAACTTCTCTAGGCCTCAGTTTTCTCTCTCGTAAAAAAGTTGGACTATACTTCTTCTATTTAAATAGGCTTTTAGGGACTTAATTCAGGTCGTGCTCTATTATTATAATAGTAAAAACCTGTTAACAACCTAATATGAATCAATATTCCAAAGAGTAGAATACTATATGACCCTTAAAAATGCTGTAGATCCATATATACCCATTAAAAAGGATGTCCCAGATAGCTTGTTAAAACAAAAATGCAGATCGTACGGCCCAATTTATATGCATT